>NW_023425346.1:97829599-98429599 GCF_014108415.1 Molossus molossus
CAGTCTGTGAAAAGAAGGGACTAGCAGTGAGATCCAAAAAGGCAAAGACTTCACCTTGTGGCTTCATAATAAAGGGGGTTGATGGTTTTGTGAGCAAGAGTGAAAGTCTGTGGGAGCCAGGATCCATCAGCTGGGGTTTGCAAAGGCCGTTCTGCTTTCTCTCTCCTGGAAAGTTTTGTTCACCAAATTGTGAATGATCTTAGAAGGTAAATGACGTCGTTGGGAAAACCACAGGTGCACAGTGGTGTCTAATTGAAATGATAAGTTTGGCTTTTTTCCAACACCCTTTTGTTTTACCTCCAAGATCAGCGAGGGCGTGTCTCCCTCACCGAGTCCCTCTAGGTCAACGCTCTGGGAACAGCTTGCACTCGGGGTTAAAATTGTCCTTCCTACACTTTGCTGATGCACCACGATGGTTCCTCTCACGTGTCTCCCAACCGGAAAGCTACTGAACTTGAATCATCCGGGCCCTTTCCCCACTCTAGCTGACTTTTCTTCTCTTTAAAGAGCCACTCCACGCTCACGTACATTCTTAACTTTAATGCTTCCTCCAAACGCACGCACACACTTGGGAAAAATTAGTCCCTTGTTCTCACAAATCCTCGTCACCTGTATCTAGAGTCATCCATCACGTCAATACAAAAACACAGTCCCAGAGAGCTGTTTCCATGAGTAGACTCCTCGGTGACAAACAGCTTCCATGATGCCGTGACAAGGAGATCGAGCGTTCGGCCCAGCCCGGCGCCATGGGGCAGGCGAGGTGCCAGGCGCTCAGAGCTGCGGGCACCGGGGAAGGCACGCTGCGGCTGGCCCAGCGCTCACAGCAGAGGGGTGTGCACCCACACATTTCTTTAAAAAAATTATTTTGTTGTTATTGATTTTAGAGAGAGAGGAAGGGAGAGGGAGAAAGAGCTAGAAACATCGATGAGAGAAAACATCTATTGGCCGCCTCCTGCATGCCCCCCACTGGAGATCGGGCCCACAACCTGGGCATGTGCCCTGACCGGGAATCGAACCAGCGACCTCTTGGTGCAGGGGTCAATGTTCAACCACTGAGCCGCACTGACTGGGCACCCACACCTTTCTATAACTGATAGATCTTTTTCAACTCAAGGCTGTAAACTTAAGCCTTTAGATCAATGTATAATGGGGAAACATAAAACAGTTAAACCAATATATATGTAAACTAATATATATTTATATATATGTATGTATATGTATATATTCTTAGTGATGTAGTACATAGGTATGTATGTGAATATATGGGTGTATATGTGAATATATGGGTGTATATGTGAATATATGATGTATATGTGAATATATGGGTGTATATGTGAATATATGATGTATATGTGAATATATGGGTGTATATGTGAATATATGGGTGTATATGTGAATATATGATGTATATGTGAATATATGGGTGTATATGTGAATATATGATGTATATGTGAATATATGGGTGTATATGTGAATATGTACATATGTACATAAATATGTATCTGGAAGGGAAAGGAGTCTATCCAGCATGGTTTTTGTCTTTTTTTTCCTTTTCCATCACATAATTTAAACCTCTCTCTCTCTCTCTCTCTCTTTTTCAGGAAAAATATGCTCGGAAACAATCTAAAAGAAAATATCTTCACATTAAGCATTAATATAAAGACTCTTATAATCAAAACTGGTATTGGGTCACTGGAAGTATATAAGAATCTAACCTTTGACCAGAGCCAGGCAATGAGATCATTTAAGTTTAAAAAAAGTATTTGAAGTTTCAGAGACAGATGCCCCTTGAGTTCTGAGTAACATTGTTATCTGTGATGCAGAAACGTGTAGTCCAAACCCTGATAAGGTAAAAATACATAAATAAGTAAGTAAAGGCCAGGGCCAGGTCAGCACAGCAGGGGAGCACTTAGAATAATAGTCTGAACACTTGGGTTCATTCGAGGTTGGTTCATTACTGTGTGTTCCGAGAAATATCAAAACAACCAGGGAGAAAGGAGGGCCTGTTGATCAGACGGCTGATAATAAAGGCCAGTTTGTTATTTTACTGTTGTTGTTTTTTTTTTACTTAATTGTATCACTGAGATGTTTGTAACAAAATTACATTTGAGAGAAGAATCGGTTTAAAATAGATCAACAGATTCTAGTAAAGAAATAGAAATATTTGCCTATCAAACTTTGATTTGGACTAATATAAGAAAAAAGCAACAGGGGATTTTAGTCTCTGTGAAGCTCTTCTGCAGCAGACATACACCAATAAACATCATTTTAAAAGGAGGAGCCCTGGCCGGTTTGGCTCAGCAGTTAGAGTGTCGGCCCGCAGACTGGAGAGTCCCGGGTTCGGTTCCCGCTAAGGGCACGTACCTTGGTTGAAGTTTGTCCCCGGCCCCTGCTGGGGTTGTGTGGGTGGAAGTCATTCGATGTGTCTCTCTCACGTTGATGTTTCTCTCTCTCTCTTCCTCCCTCTCTCCCTCCCGTTCTGTCTGAAGATAAATGCAGAAGTGTCCTCGGGTGAGGATTAAAAAAGAGGAGGAGAGAGGTACAGGGGAAGAAGAATCTGCAGAAATAGACTGTAGGAACCCATTAACAGAAAAAAACTACCTCAAACAAGTGAACATTCAAAGCATACATCGTATTCACTGGGCATACACTGACATTTTTAAAAACCAATGTTATTCTTCTTCAAAGAGAAAAAGTCATTATCTGTTATCACAGATATTTTTAAACAAATATTTATTGCATAGAAAGTTTAAGAAAATAAGTTATTAATTTCTATATTAGTAATCTGTCCTACATTTGTACCTCTATTTTCTCATTTGAAAAATAAATAACATAGGCACATGATTTAAAAAGTCAAATAGTGTAAAAGAGAATAATAGGAAAAGATATTTTCTCTTCCATCTTTGCCTCCCATCCCCTCACCTAGAGGTAATCAATCTCCTCAAATTAGTATCTAGGTATTTATGAGCACATTCACATAATCATCATATGTACACACACACACAACACACACACACCACACACACACAACACACACATACACACACACACAACACACACTTATACACACACACACCAAACTTTTTTGGTGATTTGGGTCTTGTTTTATTTTAATCCAAATGGCATATTTCCCTGTACCTTGCTGTTTTCACTTAATCTGATGTCTTCCAAATCATGCCAAAATAATACATTTGGCTATAGACAAAGTCCTGTAACGTGTATAACGTAATCAGTCCTTACTGATGGACATTTAGCTATCCCTTCTTTTGCTACTAAACAATATCCTGCAACTAGTGTTATTGTGCATTTATCTTTATGCACAAAACAGTATAACTACGTATGATAAATTCTAAAAAGAGACACTGCTGTGTCAACAGTTATGTGCCCCTAAAGTCCTGAAGGATACATGGTCTCCCATAGGTACTGCAGAAGTTTATACCTCTACCTTTAAAACCCAACACTATCATAATCACTCTCTGTAGGAACTAGAATCGCGGCATACACAGGCTGGGAGGAGAACCCAGGGCAGGGTGAGCTTTGGTCCCAGAAAAAAAATTCACTCATATGGAACATAAGAAACAAAGGAAGTGAAATTTAAGACTCTGTAAACTTTCATCATAATCAAAAAGGGTAGAATACAAAAATAAACTTAGAAATATCAAGTAAAAATGGGGAAAAAATCCACACACATGTTTCTGTGTGTTTGCATTTATTATTTCAGGTGATGCTCTCAAGTGCATGTGAGGTCAGCTGAGGAAGTCTTGTCGTCCCAGCTTCAACCAGAGAACACTGGTCTTGGACAGGTGAAGGGCTCAGTCACTGTCAGAGCCAGAAACCAAGGCTGCTCCTTCCTGAACACGTCCGCCGGCTGCTGCCCATGGATAGAAGGACGAGAACACAGAGACGCTTTCTATTTGCTCTGCTTTGAAGAGACTTGTGATGACTTGCATTACAGAAGTTGGGTGGATCCTAGCTGGAGAGGGCTCACCGGAGTGATATAAACCAGTCCAGCTCTCTCAAGGTCAACGTGAGTGACAGGCCGCCCACTGGATTTCCCAGAAACGTCTGAGGTTGGGTTTTGATAACTTGGATTCTAAGATCTTATTACAGAATGTTCTAGGCTTATCTTGCTCCAGAGTTAAAATTTCCAATTTAGTCTCATACTTCTTGATTTAATCGTGAAGTGGCCCAGCTGCTTCCTGGCCCTCTCCAAAAAAAGTTTTTAAGAAAGTATTATATTATAAAATAAAATAAAATACCCAATACCATTTGGAGGCAGTTTGGAAAGTCTTCACTGTAAAAGATAAAAGAAACCTTAAAGTTCATCTGGTTTGATCCTTCATTTTACAGGTGAGAAAACTGAATCCCAGAGAGTGACTGGTTTAAAAGCATAACAAAAATAATGCATTCAATCAAGTGCATGTTCAACAGGCCACCAGAGCTGATTAATGTACTTACCCCAAATACAAGTTGTATAGAAAAGAGAATAAGTATAAGTGACCTACAAAAAAGCAAAAATGCAGATGAATTTAAACTGTCCTTTTTCATGCAAGCCAAACGAATAATAATAATAATAATAATAATAATAAAAGAATTAATCCTAGAAAACTTCTCTTTGTATCTAATCAGTTATTGTCACCAGCTGATTGTCATCAGTGACCAGATAAATGTTATCTCTCTAGCTCTCTTCATTACCTGTCCCCTTATTCATCAGTCAAGAAGTCCTCACACCCCTATAGTGAGGTCCTCGTGGTGCTGGGGGCCAGGGGGCACTGAAGGTGGGGCCTGGGTGGATAGATGAGTGAAGGAGGATGATTCTGGGAGAGGGAGCTGGAGAAAGGAGGAGGCAGCTGTGCTCAGGGACAGCGCTGAGGCAGAGGATGCTGAGCGGCGTTACGGGGGGAGCTGGCGGGAGGGCGGAGGGAAGGAAACCCGGCTGGATGGGAGATGGATTGGAAGGCAGTGGAAATAATATAGGCTATTTTCTCATCTGAAAAATAAATAACATAGGCACATGACAAAAAAAGTCAAATAGTGTAAAAAAAAAAAGTCGTGTGTGTGTGTGTGTGTGCGTGTATGCACGTGTGATGATTATGTGAATGTGCTCATAAACAGCCATGGACGAGTTAGGGAGTTCGGGGGTCTTATCATCGAGGTGGAAATCTAGTTGGAGTGGTGTCATTATTGTAAACAAATTTTAACCGAGGAGAGATGAACCAGAAGAGACCACTGTATGGACTGAACAATGTACCCCTCCAATGCAAAGTCTTGACCCCAATATTATAGCATCATGAGATTCGGCCTTTGGGATGTAATTAGGTAAAGAGGGTGGAGTCCTCATGAATGGGGTTAGAGCCCTTGTAAAAGGGACCCAGACAGCTCTCCCACCCTCTTCCCACATATGAAGATACATCGAGAGGGCATCAGTCTGCACCCCGGAAGCGCGCCCTCCCCAGCACCAACCCTGCTGACACCCTAATGGACACCAGCCTCTAACCTGTAAAAAATAAACTCCTGTTGCTTATCAGCTGCATGGTCTGTGAAGTTCATCACAGAACTGGAACTAACAAGACGACCACTAAACATTCACAATCATTTGCTTTGGTCTTATATTTGTCCGAGAGCTTCTATATTCACCCTGAAAACAACGACAGTGGAGTTGGGGCTCCCAGGCTCATCATCCCCGAGGGAGGGAGGAGAGGGGCCCAGCCTGGGCTGATTTCTCTGCCAGCAATGTCCTTGTTCTGGGTAGAGTCGTCTCCTCTCTGCACCCTCTCGCCCTGGGTGAGCCTCCTTCTCCACCTCTGTGCCTTGGCCCTGTGCTGAGCTGCTGGTGGGCATCATGGAAATCCACAGAGCCGCGCCCCTGGGGGAGGCCCTGGCTTCCACACTGAAGCCCCTTTCTCCCGACCCTTCTGTTCACATTTGTGACCATTCCAGTTTCAGTGAAGCAACATCAAGAGGAGAAAAGTGGAAGAGGTGTTACACACTGTAATGCACTGTTTCAAACCGAGAGGAAGCATTTACAGCTGTTGCTGGTGACGGGGGCCCTTGCCAGGGTGGACATTTGTCAATAAGGAGGGCTACACCTTACAGCAGTTCGGGCCTCCACAGAGTCTCATTCAAACTGTCGTCAGGACCCATTTTCCCCACATTTCACCCAATGCAAACAGACTCGGGAATGTTCAGGAACGTGCTCAAAAGGTCGCAGGTAGAGGCACCGAGGTGGGAGGCTGAGGTCAGGTCCGAGTCCCACCACCTCCTTTCCCCTGCCCCCTCCTTCCCCTCCTGCTGCTGTGGTGTTTACAGATAACCTTTCTTTAAAGAACCGTTCAACATTAAGATTACTTTGCAGTTTCCTCCACATCCTCTCCAAATAAGTTAGCCTTGACTGCACTTCTGAAAAATACCTGCTCCTTGCCCACAACACGTGCTCATCGGCTTCAAAGCTTTTCGTATTTTCCATTATTTAACATTTCTCCGCCTCAACCCCCAGCGTCCCTGTCCGTCACTAACCATGCCATGCTGGCTTTGCACTGCTACCGGGACACGTTACCTGACGCAGAGGTTTCACACACGCGTTCATGATCTTACGGTTCTGGAGGTCAGAAGTCCAAAATGGGTCTCCCTGGGTCTTGCTGGCGAAAATCAGGCGTTGGCAGGGCTGTGTTCCTTCTGGAGGTGCCAGGGGAGAACGGGTCTCCCTGCCTCGCCCGGATTCCGGAGGCTGCCCACACCCCCTGGCGGGTGCTCCCTGCCGTCTTCAAGGCCAGCGGGGGCAGGCCAGGCCCCTCTCGTGCTGTACCCCTCTGACCTCTTCCTCCACGGCGTCCCTTCCCTCACTCACTCTCCTGCCTCCTGCTCTTACTTCTAAGGACCGTTGTGATTACCCTGACAAGACAGGACGAGCTCCCCAAGGAAAGGTGTAATGATCAGCAGTCTGAATTCCATGTCAATCGTAAGTCCCCCTTGCCACGAAACAGGACACATCCATGGGTTAGGATGTAGACATCTTTCGGGGGTCATTATCCTGCCTACCAAACCGTGACATGCGTTGTCCTAACTCTCCGAGTTGCAGGGACTCTGCTGCTCTGGACACACAGGAAGCTTTGGCTGTTCAAGCCCAGCGTGTAAGAGCCAGAACCTGCGGCCTCGACACGAGCATCTTCCCACCAGGAAGCTCTCTGCCGGAGCTTGTCAGGGGAAGTGGGGAGGACGCATGTGAATCCTAGAAAGGATGCAAAACGGCAGGCATAATCCATACATTGCTGGAGCGATTTGATTTTTGACACGTGAAGCATGACTATAATTCATACCAATAGAACCAACATTGAGGAGACATCACTGGGTAAAAGCACTGAGGTCACTCACCAGGAGTTTGTGGCCAAGGGTGGGAACCACCTGAAACAGCACCTCGCTAGCTCCATGTGCGCGGCGTAGCGCACAGCCCGCCCGGGGCCCCGGACACCAGGCAGTCAGACTCCTCTCCTCCAGGCCACTCCGGTTCATAAGTGAGGCTCTAGGTCCGGGGTTTGAAGTCTGCACGTGGTAAACATAGCATAGCTCTTAAAACACAGTATCGATTACAATGTTGGAAAATCATCACTTTCATTATTCATAGCGATGAAATATTTTCTGAAAGAAAACTTCAATGTTTGTTTTGTAAACATAATCTTTCCTTAGTGGTGGTTAAGGTGAATAAACATCCACTTTTATTCTTAGAAATAAAAATATTCTCAAGTTCTTTGTATGTCAAATATATCTTTGAGAAGTAAATAGATGTATCTATATATATATACACATAACATAAGACACTAGCATAAAAAGTATTGCTTTGTTTCTCCAAGTGGAATGTTCTTCTATTTAATCTATTTATCTTGAAAATCCAAATTAAAATTCATTTGAGTGCTTTTTTTTTTTTTTTACTTCTTGAAACTAGGAAAAGAACCCTCTAGCATAGAAATACATATTTTGCACACTGACAGAGAATACATATAAAATATTTGTATATAACCTAGCCGATGTGGCTCAGTGGTTGAGCGTCAACCCATGCACCAAGAGGTCACTGGTTTGATTCCCTATCAGGGCACATGCCCAGGTTGTGAGCCCAACACTCAGTGGGAGGCAGCCAGTAGATGTTCTCTGTCATCAATGTTTCTATCTCTCTCTCCTTCTCCCTTCTTCTCTCTCTAAAAATCAATAAAGAAAAAATTAAACAAAAATATTTGTATGTAAAATGATACAACTAGTGTGGAAGCATTCTGGTAATTCCTCAGAAAGTTAAACATTAAGAGTCACCATCTGACCCTGCAATTTCACTCCTAGGAATATAACCGAGAGAACTGACAATATGTGTTCACACATAAACTTACATGTGAATATTCACAGCAGCATTATTCATACGAGCCCAAAAGCAGAAACAACCCAGATGTCCATCAGCTGAGGACTGGATAAGCAAAATGTGCTCTATTCCTACAATGCATTTGGTCATGAAATGAAATGAAGTGCTGACACCTGCTGCAGCAGGGGTGAACCTGGACGCACCACGCTAAGTGAGAGGAGTCACATACGGTACGGTTCCGTGTGTGAAATAATCCCAAACAGGCTCATCCATAGAGACAGAAATAGATCAGCAATTCTGAGAAGATGGCAAAGGGGAGAATGAGGAAATACAGGGTTTCTTTTGGGGTGATGGAGATGTTCTGGAATTAGAGAGTGGTGATGGTTGCATAACATCATGAATATGCTAAAAAAAAAAAAAAACACTGAATGATACCCTTTAAAAGAGTCAAAATGGTGAATTTTATTTTGTGCACTTTATCTCAATAAAACAAGAAAAAACATTTTGACTCAAAGAACTTTATACTTCGATAAAATATCTTTTTTGGCTCAAAGAATTGAAATGTCTCATCTTAAAAACATTGGCTTCTCTGAACACCAGTACCTATGAGAACTGGGTAGAGAAAAGAAAGCTAGGAGTGTTGAATATTGCAAGCTATTTTTAAATTTCTGGATAAACTAACTCAACAGTGTATTTATGAGAGACTAGTTTTCTAAGTAAGTGGTAGAACAACATTCCTTGAAACAGTTTTCAAAATCAATTGAAACGGAATCACTTTGAGTGCCCAGATCTTTTCCCATCCCTAAATCCATCATTTTACTTTACTTTATTTTTATTTTTTTGGATCTCAAGGGCATCATGCTAAATTTTTATTTTTTAAATTTATTTTTTATTGTTGAAAGTGTTACAGATGTTCCTCTTCTTTCCCCATTGTCCCCCTTCTTCCCTCTCCCACCCCCCTCCTGCCTTCCCCAGCCTAGTGTCTGTGTCAATTGGTTGTGCATATAAATCCATCATCTTAAATAAATACTTTTTTAGTGCCATTCTAGAAGCCAGTCTTAATAAAACAAATTATTGTTTTGGAAGGAATACACGAAGTGGTTTGAATCCTTCAAAAAGTACTTGATGTTTTAAACAAACAGGAAACACAGTCAGAAATTAAAGAAAACCAGAGATATTTTCATTTTGACCCCAAATAGATACATGATGGAATTACTCTTTAGGCATCATTGTGATAGAGGGTGCACAAGGGGAATTTTATTAAACAGAGGTTGCTGTGGTCACCTTTGAGAGTCAGAATGCCTTATCACAGATCATGGTCTGACACCTACGAGTTTCTTAGTACATTTTAATTGACTTGCTGGAGGCTGGATAGATGGATAGATGAACAGATGGACCGATGTACAGAAACCTAACTGGTCTCCCCATTAGTCAGTGGGACAGCCCAATGTGAACGGACAGACACAGCTCTATGGGGAGGACCCACTGCATTCTCATCAGCACACACTTAGTTATCCTAGATGTCGCATGACCACAGGGATTTCATCTTTTTATTCATGGATTTATCCCCAGTCCCATAATAATGCCTGGAATAGAGTAAGTGCTTAATTCATATTTGTTGGGTGGATAAACTTATGGAAGGTACTTTAGGACCTTCAGAACGCAAGTCAGATATATTTAATAGGGAACGTAAAACGAGGCTAACTTTGCATATATGTGAGGGAGGGGAGAGGGGGAGGGGGAGATGGAGGGAGCCATGGCAGAGCTGGGAGCAGTGAAGAGAAACGGACGCTTACAGATTATTTGCAGACTCTTTGCTAAGCCTTGCTGACTTCAAGTCACTTAGTTTCCACCACAGTTTAGTCAGAAAAGTATTATTTCCATCGTGCAGGAAAAACAAGCTGGATTCGTTTAAGTAATCCGTGCAAAGTAGCAGAGCCAAGCAATGGCAGAACGAACTCCAGTGGGTACAGTGTCCCTTCTGGCACCCGATACCCAGTGCAGCAGCCTTCAGACTCTTCTGTTCTCATACCCCCACGAGAACCTGAAAAACCTATGCACACACCACCCCTTCTCCCACCCGATACCCAGTGCAGCAGCCTTCAGACTCTTCTGTTCTCATACCCCCACGAGAACCTGAAAAACCTATGCACACACCACCTCTTCTTTTTATTAATATCTGAAAACTTTCACCATCTCTTTAAATAGTTCCAAAGCACTGTAAAGGACGACCTATGAGATAAAACTGTTGCAGAACTATTTCAGGTGTGGCCAACAAGTCACAATGCCGTGGCCATAGATGGTCACCACCTGACCAGTTTAAAATGTATGTGCACAAGTTCTTTAACAACAGGAATTTTACGTTGTTTTTCCTCTTGACTTCATATTTCTATTCTCCTTCCCCACATACTTTCCAGGGTAATGTAATTTTATACTTGAAAATCATATTAATCGTCCTACCACACTTCTCTGCAACAAAAACATGTATATAAACAAAATGTTTTTTTATACCCTATGATCACAAATCTCTAAGTCTTAAAAAAAAATGTTTTCCTCTTGGATTGACTTATCATTATGATGATTAGTAGCATATAATTTATCAAAAAACATAAAGAAATTTACATTTTGATACACAATTATTAAACATGAAATGTAAAATTTTATTGGAATTGTGGTTGGCAATGAATGAATGGGTGTTTTTTGTTTGTTTCTCCATTTAGCCCTAGATTAATACT
The DNA here is from genome assembly GCF_014108415.1 of Molossus molossus. Taxonomy (NCBI): domain Eukaryota; kingdom Metazoa; phylum Chordata; class Mammalia; order Chiroptera; family Molossidae; genus Molossus; species Molossus molossus. Next base: position 97,840,676 of record NW_023425346.1, read on the forward strand.
ATTTCTTACTGAAAAGAGACAGATTCAGCAACAATCTTACTTCCGTTGTAATTTTTAAAGCTGTAAATTCTGGTAAAACTTATTCACAAAAATAAGAAGTTGTGAATGAAAGGAATTTGTTATACAAATGTCATCCAATTGTATCCCAAAAGCAATATAGACTTTATTAGCCAGAATCATTTGGAGTGATCTGTCAGCTGATCAGTCTTCCTCCAATTGTGAAGGCAGCAAAGGGAGCCGCCTGGCCCAGGGGGCGTGGCCTGGAGGCAGCGTGCTCTCCATTCTCCACCCTTTCGTTCCCACCGCACAGCACAGGGCTCCACAAACAGTTCTGGGCCAAGCAGAGTGGTGGTGCTGGGGACGGCAGGAGCAGGGGGGTGGGGGAGGGGTCCGTCTGTCTCAAAAAGGAGGGGAAGGCCCATTGTGAAAGGGGAGCTGAGCACCTGGACCAAACGCCCACTCTCAGATAGAACAATTCTAAGAAAGAACATGCATAGCCGTTGAGAATCTAGAAATGGATTTATTTAAATTTCCCAAGCTGCTTATATAACTCTTAAGAATCTTGTTGTGCCCTGGCCAGTTTGGCTCAGCGGTTGGAGCGTCGGCCTGCGGTCCGGAGAGACCGGGGTTCGGTTCCCGCTAAGGGCACGTACTTTGGTTGCAGTTTGTCCCCGGCCTTGGTTGGTTGTGCGGGTGGCAGCCACTCAATGTGTCCCTTCACGTCGATGTTTCTCACTCTCTCTCCCTTCCTTCCTCTCTCTCCCTCCCACTCTATCTGTACAAAAAATGGAAAAATATCCTGGGGTGAGGATAAAAAAAAAAAGAATCTTATTGTCCCCCAGAAGTCCCGTGAACTTCAATTTGAAGATCTCTGCCTTGAATGATCTGCGACAGGGGGAAAAAAATGTTCCCTTGCTCACGGTTCACTTGGAGCGAGCCTTGGAGACTATGTGCTCATCCCAAGTCTGTCCAGCCCACAACAAGCCACGAAGGAGTCTCGCAGACGGTATGACTGTCCTGCCTCAGGTGCAGCAGCAGCCCGGTACAGCTCCATCCTCTATCAGCCCAACACTGTGACATCCCTGTGCACTTTACTGTACAGTTTACAAAACGCTGTCACACATAATCCACAGCTATTTATGAGGATCTTCTTTGCTGAAACTGGCTGCGTTAAGAGCATAAAATCGTTTGTCTCCACCAGGCTTTTGACTCCACCAAACAAAAATACCCCATCACTCAGAACAGCATCCCTCTAACCTATCTTCTCACAAATAAACGGTTGTCATCGCATGGGATTGGCCGAGGCATTGTGTTTCCAGTGGAGTCTGTCACTGCTGCAAAACAAAACAAAAGCCCTAAATAATCCAAAGTGCTATGCCGTGAACACGCATGCAAACAGCAGTGTAGGAGAACTGCCTATCTGGGAAACTTCTGCAAAAGTTGTGTGCCTTTCAAAGAACATGCTTTATTTTGCCAACTCTCTTCTCAGAAGAGGGGGTCCGCTATAGATTGCTTCATCCTAGCCTTGTTGGCCTAGCTAGTGGGATGTGACTAGGTTTATGTCACCTGGTCCTGTCTCCCCAGCCACATGGAAAGGATGGGGATAACCACCTGACCCAACCCAAGGTGACAAAGAACTCTGGCTCTGGGCTGGAGGATGATAACAAAAGATCACTGGATCAGTCCTCTCAGAAGGTTGAAATTAGGAACAGAGAAGAAAGGGGGATGAGGGAAGAAGGATGCTTGCAGAGATGCTCTGAGGTCAAGTCAGGCATGAGAAGGTGGGGGCAGGTCAAAGCAAAGTATGAGCCTCAATTTAGAAAAAACAGATATGTGAAGTAATCATAAACAGCTCTTTCAAGAGAAGAAAATAATGATAGAAGGTCTCATGAGAGGATGAAAGACTAGCTCATTCCCAAGAGCTATTCCTGGTGCAGCCTTGGAGTCGGTTCCTGTTACTTGAGCAAACTGACCTGTGCAGCTGGTCCAAAGGTCATGACACATCAGGGATCCCCCTGGGAGGCCCCCAACAGAGAGAAGGTGAACATCGTACCCTCTTTCTCACCAACCCAAGTAAGGTCTACAGGAGCTTTCCCGGTGTGTATTTATATCCGTGGTTTCCATTGTGTATATTCAGTAAATAGCACTATTCTCTTCTTTCTGCTCCCTGTGGTCATTCTTTTTTTCTTTGTTCCTTATGAAAATCCTGGATTCTAGTTCCTCTGGGACTCCTTATGAGCTTCTGCCCAGTGTTTTCCAAATACTAGGTCTGGGAACAAGATCTGAGATCTTCCTAATCACAATTTCTACCATGGGGAATGTGTTTTCTCTGCAACCCAATCTTGAAAAGACGTACACTCTGCTGGGGTTATTGATTGGGGAATGGGAGGGGCCAATAGCCAAGACTGGAGGACCAGATAAATAGAAGACTGAGCAGCAGAATCTTGCAGAATAATGTCTTCTCTTTTCCCAAATAACATTAAGTCTTTGAGTTATTTTTAATAGCAATGTTTTTTATTCTTTCAGAGAAATAACTTCCTATTGACTCAGTGACTACACATTCTTCCTTTTAACCTTCTGACACTGAACTATCTGAAGACTCTCTAAGGCTAAATATTTTTAAGGGTTTGAATATCTACTTCTATATACCTTTATCTCTCCAAAATAGAATTCCTAAAGGCTCAGATTTTGCAAAGAAATAAGCAAAGGGCCTCAAAGTTCAGAAAAAAAAATGCTCCCAGATAAAGAATGGTGTGTATTGTCTACCTTGGAAGCCGACATGTTTCAAGGTTTACACTTTCCTTGTTAAAAGATCATCTGGCCCTGGCCAGGTTGTTCAGTTGGTTGGAGCATCATTCCATACACCCAAAAGGCTGAGGGTTTGATCCCTGTCGGGTATGTATAGGAGGCAACTGATCGATGTTTCTCTCTCACATAAATGTTTCTCTCTCTAAAAATAAAAACATATCATCCCATAAGGATAAAAAAAGAGAGAGAGAGAGATCATCTGACCTTTCCTCAACATACAAGCTGGTTTTGCTTTTTCTAAAATCCCATATCTTTTGGTTGACTATCTGCAGCCTTTCAAAGACTTCAGGTTAAGTTGAACTTTTTGGCAGGAACAATCAATCTCATCAAACCCTACAAGGTTTTTTTTTTGTGTGTGTGTGTGTGTGTGTGTGCGCGCGCGCGCGCTCGTGCGCGCTCGCGCGTGTGTGTTTAAATGTTTTTATTGATTTTTTTTTTTAGAGACAGAAAAAGGGAGGTAAAGAGAAATAGAAACATGGATGTGAGAGAGAAACATTGATAGGCTGCATACCCCGTACTGAGGATCAAGCCCACAACCTGGGCATGTGCCCTGAGCGGGAATCAGTCCAGGACTTCTCAGTCCGTGGAACAACACTCAACCCACTGAACCACACTGGCCAGGCAGACATTGCAAAGTTTTTAAAGCAGGTCATGAATCTGTGTGGTCCATGGACCACTGGAATGTGGTTGGAGCTTCATATTCTCTAAGAAGCAACAGGGATAAACTTGAAAATGCCTCAAGTAGATTCTTAGACTGATTCTGAATTCCAACTTGACTAGAATGCGGCTGGATTGTGGCCAAGCCCACCCCACCTCTCTTTCCCTCCTGGTTCAGTTGAATTGCTTTAGAGTGCTATAGAGTTCTCAGTTGAACTTGGAGTTGAGTTTGCTCATCTAGGGCCAACTAGACCATATCTTAGCTAATCCACCACTCTGCCAATATTGGCTTTTCTTATCATTTTGTCCTTTGCAGTCTCCTCCCAATATCAACAGAAAAAAATGACATCATACTAATGTTACACATGGGAAAGATATGGAAATGATAAATGCTACAAAAATATACAACTGATTTTCAAAAGCGGATGGGCCCTTTACCTTCAACTTAAGAATGACATTCTTGACTTAGAAAGCTGCACATCTCTTGCCAAAAAACATTAATCCCCCAGGTTTCTCTTGTTTTGAAATGTCGTGATTTTCCTCTCTGGGAAGGGCTATAGTGGCTCTGTCTGAAGTCTCTGGACCTTTCAGACCTCCAGAAACTGCCTTTGGGGGTGAGCTCTGGCAGTAATACCCTGTGATCCCATCAGACGAGACCTATCCCCTGCCTCCCAACACAATATGAGGTTAGCATTCAGTTGCCTTAGATGACTTCTCCTCTCCACCAGAGACCGGCTGTCTTCCTCTCCTGGTGCCTTGTGTTCTCATCGTTAGGGATGAGAGCAGGGCTCCAAATTTAGAAAGATTTGTGTTAAGATCATGATCACTTAGCAGTATGTAGCTCCTCTGGGCTCTTGATATCTCAGTATATAAAATTAATACCTGAGAAAACTGCATGAGTCTAATTCTCATGTAATTCTATTGCCTAGCACAGTGCTTGCCATGTGGGAGCAGTTCAATAAATGTTCACTTCCTTCCTTTGCAATTCGTTGAAGAGGCAAAAAGAGCTCCCGATACATTTGAGAAAGGATAAAAAAGCTGGAATTAGGGCAAGTCTTGGCTGAGCTCAGGAAGGGACAAGACTTCATACGGAAAGAAAGAAAAAGGAGTGAAAAGGGAATAAGCTATAACTGTTAGTTTTAAACACTGGGAGAGAGAAATTAGTGAGAGGAATGAATCTTCAGTTAGTTCAGAAAAAGAAGGTATGAGAAGAATAATCAGAATTTACCTAGGCTGAGAGAAGACTGGGAAAAGATTGGTATTTGGTTGAATCAACCAGAAAGCTGAATCCTTCTGCTGTTACCAATACTATTGCTGATGTTTCTCCCTGTCTCCATCCTGTTCTCCTCCACCATCATCCTAGTCATCATCATCATCATCATCACCATCATCACCATCAGCAGCACCATCATCGTAGTCATCACACCATAAAAAATTATATTGAGCAGTATTTTAAGAGAGCTACCTATGTGATAAGCATTGCACTTAACACAGATCTGCAATCTTCAAAATAACCCTGAGGTAAGTAATATAATTGTAACTGCTCCCCCCCCCCCCTTTATTACAAATAAGTTACACAATTAGTAAGTGAAATTTCCAGGATGCAAACTCCAAAGCTTCTTTATAAACCACTACAGTATGCAGTTTCAAAATTCATGAAAATTCATGAGTAAGTTTCAAGGAAGTCATGTCTAGAAGCATAACAGTAGCCTTCAATACTGTAGTAGCAGAAAGAATTGATTAGCAATGCGATGGTACACTGATCCAAAGATATTCCATTTCCTGTGAATCCCAGAAAGTTAGAGTTCTCATGTAAAGGTCTATATGTTTGGAATTTCAAATCTAGAAACTCCCATAGGACGGCTGGACATCTTAAAGGTACCATTTCCAACTAGGATATAGGAAAGTCAGATGATAAAGAAAATAGACACAACTCTTCTTATCCCAATATTAGCAAAACAAATTCATACATATGTACATTCAAAAGACCTAGGATAGCATAAAAGAGCAACAAAGCTGGAAGACCAAAGCTACCTGATTTCAAGACTTGCTATAAAGCTTTAGTAATAAGGATCATGTGGTATCAATGAAAGAAGAGGAATGTGTATCAATGGAACAAAAAACCCAAACCTAAATGATCAATTGATTTCCTGAGAAGGTGCCAAAGAAATTTAATGGAGACAGAATTGTGCTCAAACAACATCATATCCACATAGAAAAGAAATCTCACATACCTCCAACTTAATTCAAAATGGATCATTGACCTGAATGTAAAAATGTTATAAAAGAAGAAAACACAGGAGCAATCTTCTCAACATTAGCCTAGATGACATTTTCTCAGATTACAAGAAAACACAAACCTTATGAAAGAAAAATGTTTATAAATCAGATAAGCATCAAAATAAACACATTTGCTTTCAAAAGACACCAATAAGGAAATGACAAACCACAGAATGGGAGAAACTATTCATAATAAATATATCTGGCATGAATCTTTGTATCCAGAATACATAAATAAGTATTATAACTCAACAGTAGGAATAGAAACAACCCAATTTTTGTTTGAATAGACATTTTACCAAAAATTCTATAAATGATTAACGATTATATGAAAAGATGCTCAACATCATTAGTTATCAGGGAAGTGAAAAGCACATTGGTAGAGCCCTGTGTAAATATTAAAATAGTTAAAATGTAAAAGACTGACAATATCAAAAGAATGCACCACAAATACACGGAGCCACTGGAACTCTCACACATTGCTAGTGAGAATGCAAATGATACAGCTTTGGAAAACTGTTTCCCTACAACTAAACATACATCTAACATGTGATCCATCCATTTCACTCCTAGGTACTTATTCAAAAGAAATATAAACACACATCCACACAAAGCCATGTACAAAAATATTCATAGCAGCTTGATTTGCAGTAGCCCCAAACTGGAGACAATTCAAATGTCCAACAATAGGTTAATGGATTTTTTAAGAGTGATATTCATACAATGGAATACTATTCAGCAATAGAAAGGAATAAATAGTATTCTGTTGAGTCAGAGAAGCTGGATACAAAAGGGTGCAAACTATATGATTCCATTTACATAAAATTCTAGAAAATGCCAAATAATCTACAGAGATAGAACGTAGGTCAGTGGTTGCCTGGGAGTGGGGTGGACAGAGGGATGACTGCAAAGGGGCAGGAGGCCACTTTTGGGACTGTTAGGAAGCTCTGTATCATGACTATGATGTTGGTTTCACAAACTCAATGCATCTACAAAACTCCTTGACTTTGGTACTTAAATGAGTGCCCGCATTTGCACATAAATTATACCTCAATAAATTTATTTTTTAAATGTCTCGGTTATGTTTAAAAAGTAATCTCTGTACCTGCTCTCAAAACGCTTGTAACCCATAAAAGTAAAATAGGTGACATTTTCTGTGCTATATAATAAAGGTTTGAACAAAGATCTTCACAGAGACCATGCCCTTTGCCCTTTGACCTAGATCTGAAAACACCGCATAGCAAATTTTACCAGACAAATGACAGGGAGGTCCCTGAAGTGGAGGGAACAGCACGTACAAAGGCATGAGGTAAGAAAGTGTATACAGTGAACCTAAGAAGTACGAGGTGACACAGGAGATCTTTTTGAAGTTAATTTTGGGTTACTCTGTTTTACGAACTATAAAAAATAGCTGTAAAGGCAAAGAAGATCTTCTGCAAACTTTAAACTAAGCAAGTGACATGATGTATGTGATGGGCATTACTAACAGTCACAAATGTTTCCAGTTTTCTTTCCAGGCACCTGGTAGATTTCATTCCCCCACCACTCACAAAAATGAAGCGTGGTCACGTGACTGCTTTGGCCAATGAAATGCCAGCAGAGGTATTACAAGTCACATTCAAGTGTTAGCTTTTAGAGCAGTTTTGATGAGGCACATTCTTTTCCCCTTCTGAGGGGATCAGAGAAGAACACGTTGAGTGGGAATTTCCAGGAGGCTATGATAAGCAGACCGGTCCCCTTTTCCATCTCCCTACATCTTGTGATGAGTATGTAATGTAAATGGAGAAGCAATGTCTTGTTACTGTAAGGCTCTAAAATTTGGAGATTGTTTGCAACTGCCCTCAAAGTAATCTAACCTTTTGATACAATGTGCAATTTTAAGTGGAACTCTGGCAAGAACATAAATGATGAATTTCTTCTTTTTTTTTTTTATCCTCACCCAAGAACATTTTCCATTTTTTTATTCAGATAGAGCGGGAGGGAGAAAGAGGAAGAGAGAGAGAAACATTGATGTGAAAGGGACACATCAAGTGGCTGCCACCCGCACAACCCAACCAGGGCCGGGGACAAACTGCAACCGAAGTACATGCCCTTAGCGGGAACCAAACCCAGGACTCTCTGGACTGCAGGCCAACGCTCTAACTGCTGAGCCAAACCAGCCAGGGCTAAATGATGGATTTCACAGGAAAGAATTTGCAGAGGAGGCTACTATAATCCACAGTTGATAGTGCAGGCAGTAAGGCAGGGCCACAAGCTCCAAATGCAGTGAAAGAATCTGGAGATGTAATGGCAAGAACTGACATGCATTGATATGACTGAGATTCTCCCAGAACCTAGGAGTCAACGAGTCTAGAGGTGTTGAAAGAGAAGGTTCTTGAAAGAAGAGGAATGACTAAGTGGGGAGGGGAATTAAAACAAGATTAAGTTAAAAATTAATTAAGATTAAATGTAACCATTTAAAAAGATGAAAGAAGGAGCTACAAGCAGTCTGGCAAAGTGCAATTGTCAAAAGCCTATAAAAGAAGGCTCTAGAAAGAACATGAACTTTGGAAGAAAGCAGACCTGCGTGTCACACCTTAGTGAATTTTTTAAATCATCCAACTTCATTTGTTCAGCAAATAGTAAACATCTTTATTCGTTCGTTCATTCATTCATTCATTCAACAATAGAATCCAACAAGGCCCCTGTCTTAATGGGACATACATTCAAATGTAGGGAAACCAACACTACACATTTCGGCACTGTGCAGTGATATAGTGATTATGCAAAGGGAACAAAAATAATAATATAGCGCCCTGGCCGGTTTGGCTCAGCGGTTAGAGCGTCGGCCTGCGGTCCTGAGAGACCTGGGTTCGGTTCCCGCTAAGGGCGCGAACCTCGGTTGCAGTTTGTCCCCAGCCCTGGTCGGTTGTGCGGGTGGCAGCCACTCGATGTGTTCCTTTCACATCGATGTTTCTCTCTCTCTCTCTCTGTTCCTCTCTCTCCCTCCCACTCTACCTGAACAAAAAATGGAAAAATGTCCTCGGGTGAGGATAAAAAAATAATAATAATAATAATAATAATATAGGACTTGTCAAAGCCAATGACCACTTCATTTTGTTCAAAACCCGTCTCTGGCACCAAAGTCCAAAGTAGAGGTCTCTGTGTCCTTATAAGTACAAATGAACCGACCCCACTTTCCTCGTGAAAAATCAGATCTCTTGACCCCAAGACTATTTTTTTAAAATCAATCATCCTCACTAATACCACCCAATGAGCATAGCAAACACAGTACTCAAGAAGGGATATGTATTTGGTTGGGAGGTGAGCAATGGGAGGTCAGAGCTGACTTTTAGACACGCCACTTCTCAAAGTTCAATGTGCCAAAGCATCATCTGCAGACCTTGGTGAATGTAGATTCTGATTCAGTGGGTTTGGGATAGGGCCTAAGAGTCTGCATTTCTAACCAGCTCTCTGGGATGCCAAAGCCGCTGCTCCCAGGATGCCGAGAAGCAAGTTCTAGATGCCTCGATAGTTTGTTGACCTCAAGGGAGCAAGTGGGGTGTGGCTGACCCTTTGCTACTGAGCTGAGAAGAGCATCTCTATCTTGTGCCGCCATTTCTCATCCACCTTATTTTCCTTTATGCAGCTGGAGGATCAAATTCTACTATCGAGTATTTTGTGAAGACCCTGGACAAAGGGCTTCTACTGGATCGCTGCATTCAAGCCCTACAACTCCTTGAGGTGGGTACTGTGATTATGCCCAGTGTACAGAAGAGAAGGCTCTAGTCCAGAGTGTTTAGGTCACACTATTAAGTATGGAAAGGATTCAAAATCCAGAGCTCTTAACCACGACTTCCTCCTTATTGTACAGGGAGGGGCAAAGGTAGGTTTACAGATGTGAGTATGCGAAACACGGAGTTTATTCTTGTATGGTATTGCATAATTTTCCATACCAACACTGTAAACCTACTGTTGCCCCCACCGCCACCTCATATTTACACCACAAGTCTCTCTCCTGCTCTGTTGTGGCATCAGAAGTGAGCGCATTTGACTGTTCCTCCCATTCCCAAGGTGATAAAGCCCAGTCTGGTCTTCCATTAAAATGACTTGGTTTCAGGGAAAAGCAAGTAGGGTCCAAACTGAGAAATCTTCTGAAATTCAGCAAAAAGAAGGAGCATTTAACACTAACTTTGAGAAGCCCCCCCTACCCCCCACCAGGAAGTAGTGTTAGTTCATGCAAGATTATCATACGCCACTTCGAGTTCTTGGACACTGTTATTTTATTTCATCAAGAGAGCATCTGATGTCCTATCTAGCCAGGATGATGGGTGAAGGTTCCATTACGAACCTCCCTGTCGCCCTAGCGGGTTTGGTTTAGCGGTTAGAGCATCAGCACGCAGACCAGAGAGACTAGAGTTCGGTTCCCGCTAAGGGCACATACCTTGGTTGCTGTTTGTCCCTGGCCCTGTTTGGGATCGTGTGGGTGGCAGCCTGTCTCTCTCACATTGATGTTTCTCTCCCTTCCTCCCTCTCTCCCTCCCACTCTGTTTGAAGATTAATGCAAAAATGTCCTCAGGTGAGGATTTAAAAAAAACCTCCCTGTCAATAGGAAGATGCGACTGTGTTCCACCCTGCAATATCTGTGGCCTGGGCACCCATAAGTCTTAATAAATAGTTTAATGTATATTCAATAAGTATATAATCTTAATACATATAATAGATATTTAATTTTATTTACTGTATTTACCACAATGCAACAGATCTTAATAAAGATTTAACAATAAAAGCTCATTTTATGATTTTCTTAAGAGACCCTGATTCAGCGCAGCTAACTTAACTGAAATATGCATGTAAAACAGTAGTCCTGAAACTTGATTGTACGCGGGACTGTCCAAGGAGCTTTCAGACAAACGGATACCTGAGTCCTACCGATGAAGAGTCTGGTATGATAGGTTTGGGAGGAACAAGGTATCAGGATTTTTAGAGGCTCCTTAGGAAACTAGTGCACAGCCAGAGTTGACCATCATAAGCATAAAAACAACAACAACAAACAGAGGGAAGAGTAATATTCACTGTACAGGCAGAAAAGAGGGGAGGGGGGCATGTCTTCATCCACCCGCGGTAAGGGTTTTGCCCACCTACATAGATCTAGCACCCTAACAGACCCATTCTAGTTGCAAGCAAGTGGCGCACCTCAGTCGGTGACCAAACCACACCTTTCATACTTGGTGTTTGATGACCAGCTACTGCGCATGTCAGCAACACTGCTCGCCCGCAGGGTTCCCAGCTGGGAGATGCTTGCAGGTGGTCTGGGCTTGCATGGGAGCAGACGTCACGTCTCCAGTGACAGGAGCTTTCCTGGAAGCTCAGCCTCCCCTCGGTTACGGACAAGGGCGACAAACCACAGCAGTATTGGCAGCTCCGAAGAGGCTGCAGCCACTGGTATTTTCATGTCACATTTTAGTTGTGTGGTTGTCCCTCCATTGAGATTAAAGTCGTTCTAATAGATCTGTTATTGGATCTAGGTATTTAATGTAAGACTAGTGATGCACGTCTGTTGCTATCTTATGGCTTTAATACTTTAATCACTGGATCCAGTAAAACTGATTCTGACTTCATTGTATTTTAGGTATGAACAGCATTATTCTGAGAAGGGTGGAAATGCATCACTAGAGCCAATGTGGTCAGTGGCACAAGCAAGGGCACCAGCCCTGCTTTGAAGAGTGCGCCCTGACAAGCCAGATAACCGCTTGTTTGCATCCAAAGCCTTCTCCCCCCAGGGCGCTCTCGGGGGAGACACCCAGGACAGAGCTGGCTCTCGGTTTCCCCTGCATTTCCGCCGATAAGATTTAGCCTGAAAAGCCAGTTCAACGCCGCAGAGAATAGGATGGGCATTCTCTTTCGCCTCAGCTGCCTTTTGCTCTTGGCATTTCGGAGTGCCCAGACTGCCAGGATGGTGGTAACTTGAGCCTCCAAATTAATCAAAACACACAGCGCCCAGTTCAAACCCAGGCAGACAAGCCCGGGAGCCAGATACCTTCCCTCTGGTAACCCCAGGCCCCAGCCCTCTACCCCGCCCGCCACCCCGCGCCCGACCTGAGATGCCAGGCCTCCTTCACCGCCCCCCACCGGCAGGTGCCCCGCGCCCTAACGCCGCGATTGCCCAGACGGGGTCGCAGGCACCTTACCTCTGGGAGCCGCCCACGGCGCCGGGAGCAGCCTCCTCTCCCGCGCGGTGCACCCCTCCGGGCTCGGCCTCGCCCAAATCGGGCGCGACTCGGCCGCGCCTCGGCTCGGAGGTGAGCTGAGAAGGGAAAGCGGCGAGATGGCACCGCCGGGAGCCGGAGCCAGCAGGGCCTCCCGAGTGCCGACGCCCGCGCGCCTCCCACTTAATCTGGGCACGGCCGCTGGCCACTCCCTCCACTCCGCTCAGCCGCCTCCCCATCGCACACCCCCCAAATTCCCGACCTCCGACCCGCACCCCTGCTGCGCCTCGGCCCCCAGACCTTGGAGCATCACCTCCTTAGCCCCTTAGCCTGGATCCTCGCCCACTTGCCCCGCGGGCGCGCAGCCCTTTCTTGCCTCCTGGGCACGACGCCCAGGGTCGAGGGACAGTGCCGGGCGAGTTGGAGGGGAGGGGGGACGAGGGCGGGACCTGAGCCACTTCTTCCTCCTGTGGAGCCACAGTCAAAGCCTCAGTGGGGAGGGACGGACAGAGCAGCTGAGCCCTACAAAACCCGCCCCGGGCCGGCTGGGGAGGCCAACTTCACAGCCGGCTCCCCTGCCCGAGCCACGCAAGGGACACGGCGGCTGGAGAGGCTGCGGGTCCGGGACACGCCGGGACCCTGAGCGGGCGCGCACCATGCGCCCCCGGAGGGCGCGGAGCCCGCCCGCCCTCCTGACGCGGCTGCTGCTGCTGCTGCTGGTGGCCATGCCCGCCGCGGGCAAGGTGAGTGCGACAGCCGCGCCACCCCATTCCGGGGCTGCCACCCCCCAGCCTCGCGTTCTGGAGACACGCCGCCCGCCCACCGCAGGTTGGGGCGCTGCCTGGTGGTCGCCGTGGCGGCGGCCTCCTCGAAGGTCCCCAGGCCGGCCGCGTGGGGACGGGAGCAGGCGGAGATGCCCAGGGAACAGGTGGGTAGGTAGGGAGATAATCGCCGGGGACGAATAGGTGACAACATCGGATAGAGAGAGACACGCGATGTCTCACACGTTGGTGACCAGAGCAGGCAGCATGCCCTGGCAGAGAGCTCAGAGGGCTGGCAGTGGACGCGAGAGTCCTGGCCCTGCCACTTCTTCGATGTCACTTCGCACTGAACTCTGACCTCTCTAGGTCTGGGTTTCCTCCAGAGTTCAGTCTCGTAGCTGGGAAAAGCCAATGCTGTCACTGAAGAGTGAACATAGAACTCAGTGAGTAGGCGCTAAGCAGTCTGTCACTTTTACTTCTGTTAGGAATTTGAAAGATCCCTCATTCATTGAAATCCAACCCATATTTCTTGTTCTTTGCAATTAAAGATAAATTGGGTGTCCTTAAAACTGTTAAGACTCTTAGAATTGAGTTACTTGATTTTAACTTGTGCAATGACATCTAACTTTTCAGATTCCTTCTGTGATTTTTACATTTAAAAATTTCATTTGGAAAAGAGATGAGTTGGGGTGAATTCGCAGTTACGTTTCATTTCCAACATTTTACAAATGTTTTACAAATTTCATGACTGAGTTTAGGATTGAAAATGAATAGTCACATGCATATGTGTTACATGAAAAGATTTTGGGAGCCCTTGGCCACACGTAAGTCAGTATTTTCCATGAAAATTAAATGTAAGTGAAGACATGACATATGAAAGTAAGATGCCTTTGACCATCTCCATACCTGTCCCTCTCCTCTGTCTAAACAAGGGACACACGCTCACTGCTTCCTGTTTCCTTCCAGACGCTTCCTATGCATTTACATGCACACATGTGGACCTACAGACATGACATGTTTCTGTTTGCTTTTAACATAAGTGATACGATTGATTTTATACATATGTATTATATGTAAATATCCTTTTGCAGCATACACATCTGTCCGTGCCGGTATTTCAGACAGATCCGTCTCTTTTTCTTTTTGCCCCCTTGCACAGTTGTCTACAATATGACTCTGCCAAAGTCACTGGGCTTGTCTCCTACTGATTTACACTTAGGCTATTTAGGGTTTTACATTCTAAAGGGTTTTGCAATCCGTGTAATCTCTTCATGGAGCTGCTTCTAACTGATGCACTTTGCATAGACTAGGAATTTGCCACCCAGGTAGCTAAATACTTCTGCGGATTGTGGATGAAACTCATCCAAGTCAGTGTAAATTGCTTACCAGCTTTAATCCAGGAATAAATAAACCCAACAAGCAAAACACCTAAAGGAGGTAGGTATATGCTGTGGGAAGACCTGGGAAGAAATCCAGAGAAAGGTTTGCACATCTTTCTAGACTTCAAAGATGAGGAGATATTAGAAAGAGGTGGGGAAAGAGAGGAAGAATTACATGTGCATAAAATCAGCCAGAAAAAGTGATGATCTGTGATCAGGCAACCTCTAATTATACCAATGTTCAATTATATAGTCATAGTCCCATATTAATTTTTACATGTAAAATTTTCTGTTTTGAGTTTGGCCAAATCTTGTTGACTTTTTGCTTATATTGTGATTAATTCATTTGTATTATTCTTATCATCGCTTGAAGTCAGTCTTTGTTAAACACGTATAAGCATTATCATTTCCAGTGCACCTGCTGAATTACACAATGTCTCTAGAAACCATGAAATGTGCCTTCATCATATCGATAAAAGGGATCACAAGTTAACTGATACCTGGTCAACCCAGTACCAGCATGGCTCCCACCATAGGGTAACTCTGACATTAGTCGAGGCACTTGATCGCTCTGAGCCTCAGTTTTCTCATCTGCAAAATGGGGGAGTTGGAACCCCTAATGGGACCAGCAGGTGAGATAATGAGTGAGGCCATGGGGTGGGGGTCAGTCTTTAGGACTCACCAATCCTCGGCATGCTAAAATCAGGCTCAGGAATGCCAGAATCCCTCCTTTTTCAGGAGCCAAGCTAGGATTTCAGTCTCCATTAGAAATGTCTCAGATTCTAGATGTTAGCAAATAAGTCAAAACTTTACAAAACACATTGTTTTTTTGTAAAGGAATAAAGGACAAGGGGCCAAACTTTGTAAGTGAGAGCTAAACTTAGCCTTTGGACCGTGATATTTATCAGGCTTGTGCTGCACTAGTTAAGGATATATTTTGCTCTAAGTTGCTGCAATTTTATTCAGCATTTCTCAAAATGGGGAGACCCCACATTCCCAGCTCAGACAGGGTGGGCCCGTTCACCCCCAGAGTTTGTTCTGAAATGCTCAGAATGAACCCCCTTTCTGCAGGCATCCAGTCCCAGGCCTGTTCTTCAGTGCATCCCCAGTTTTATAGCTGTTCCCAGACCCATCTACTGGACTTGAAACCTGGAGGCACGTGGCCTTGCCACCGACTATAGGTCTGGGAGTGGCGCTAGAGAGTGCTCCTTGTCTGATACCTGGAGCAGGTGAGGTCACTGTTTGAGATGACATGTTTGTCCTTTCTCTTTCTGCCCTCAATTTGCAGACAGGACAGAAATATAGCAAGCAAATATGAGGAGCTAAATCATAGCTGCATTTAGGAAGCATGCTTTCCAATGGATTTTATTTTTAAACTTAAAAACATACATTGAAATAGGAAACATTTCAAACCAACAAGTGACGCGACAGACCCATGTATCTGTCCCCAAGAGTTAGCAAGTACGAATAAGCTTCGACTTGTTTGCGCTCACATTTCTCCCTTCAGGAAAAGCGATGTAGACACACAGCAGGTCAGCCCTGGCCAGTTTGGCTCAGCGAGTAGAGCGTCCGCCCCCGGACCAATGAGTTGTGGGTTCAATTCCAGTCAAGGGCACACGTGCTTCAGTTGTGGTTTGTTCCCTGCCCTGGTCAGGGTCGTGCAGGAAGCAACCAGTTGATGTGTCTCTCTCACATTGATGTGTCTCTCTCTCCCTCTCTCCCTCCCACTCCCTCCCTTCCACTCTATCTGATGATAAATAAAAAAATATCCTCGGGTGAGGATTGAATGAATGAATGAATGAATAAATAAATAAATAAATAAATAAATACAGCAGGTCACACATACACTCTTTGCTCTGTCTCCCACCCTACAAGGTTTGTATACGCTGAGTCTTGAACTCCGTAGGTTTGAACTGTGAGTCCACTAATTTTTTTAAATAAATGTGACATCCCTCCCTATCCCAGGGTTTCACATCCTCGGATTCCCTATCAGTGGATTCAATCAACCATGGAGCAAAAACAGTATCTGAAAATTACATTGGAAATTATACCAAGCACACATTGAAAATATCATTTTCCAGCAGAAATTAGTTGAATCCACCAATGCAAATGGCCGACTGTAGAGTCGAAAGTTACACCAGGATTTTTGATGGTGCAGGGATGGGAGGGACAGGGCCTTTACCCCCACCCCACACTATTCAAGGTCGACTGCCATCTTTCTCAGTGCATGGCTTTGTATTTATACACTGTGTGTGTGTTCGTGTCCATAAAAAATAATAAATATTGTTTTGTAGTCTTTCAAATGTAAGAAATGGTTTCACATTATATACACCTATTGGGGCTTGCATCCGATCCAATGCTATATTTTTGACAGGTACCTTTCATCCCTGTTGACACACATAGAAGTGATTTATTTATATACGTATGGACGCATAGCTGTTACATAGTATCCAATTATATAAATAAAGAATGGTTTATTGTTCTATTCCCCTAAACACAGTAAGCTTGTTTCCATGTTTTCATTCTGCGAAGTTGAAGTGTACATCTTTGTATAAGTGGCATTGTGACAACCAGATTTTTAATTCCTAGGTGGGATTCAAAAACGGTTCATAGAGAAAGCACATTTTTAATTTTATTAGAAATGGTCAAATCGAGCTCCAAAAGGGTTGCACCAACAATGGGCATGAATACCTATTTCCACTTAGCCTTAGCAAAACCTGGAGGACGCAGATGTTAACGGGTGTGAAATGGGGTCTTGTTTTGACTAGTGAGTTGTGAATCTTTTTCTACTTTAAATGGGAGTTTATATTTTGCCAATTGCATGGACAGCTCTTTGCCTATTTATCTACTTTGTTCTTTTTGTTGCCAATTAATCAGGAGTTATTAAAAATGGATATCAAACTTTTGCAATTTAAATGTGCAGAAAATATTTTATTCCAGTCTTTGATTTATGTTTTTATTTAGTTATTGGCACCTTAATGTACAACTTTTTTTTCACTATAATCTCAAACTTACTCATTTTTTAATGATATTTTGTGTTTTGCATCTTGTTGAAGAAAAATTTTCCTTCCCCAGGATTATAAAAATGCTCTCATTTAAAAAAAAAAAAATCTTTTGCAGTTTAACTCTTTTACATTTAGAACTTTTAATCCTGGAATTGCTTTTTACTTATGGGATATGGTTTTATCTTTTTTCATACAGATAGCAAATAGTCCCAACATTATTTATTGAAGAGTCATTCATTCCCTTACTGTTTTGTGGTATTATATCAGCAAATATGTACCGAGCACCCATTCATACTTGAGTCTGTTTGCTTTCATTTATGGGTCTGTTTATTTAGGGCTTTAATTTCTCACAATGTTTAGAGTTTTCTGTTTATTTAATATTTTTTACTGCTACTCTAAATGATGTATTTTGTAAAATTAATACTCTAACAATTAAAAATTTAGCAAAATATAGTTGAATCTTGTATTTTGACTTTAACAAAAGCAACTTTGAATAGTTGAAATGCATTTAAGGCTAAAAAATGTCCTCCTAAATACTGCTGTAGCCCGGCTGGTGTGGCTCCGTGGTTGAGCACTGACTCATGCACCAAGAGGTCACCAGTTCAATTCCTGGTCAGGGCAAATGCCCAGGTTGTGGGCCCGATCCCCAGTGGGGGACATGTAGGAGGCGGCCAGTTGATGTTCTCCCTCATGGATGTTTCTGTCTCTTTCTCCCTCTCCTTTCCACTCTCTCTAAAATCAATAAAGGAAAAATAAATAAATACTGCTTTAGCTGCCTCACACACATTTTAATAAGCAGTATTTCAATATCATTAAGTTTAAAATCCTTCTAATTGATTTCTTTGTCCTATGTGTTATTTAGATGTTTGTTTTTAAATTTTCTAGTTATCCTTTTTATTGACTTGTGGTAGAGATAGTATTCTGACTTCAAAAATTTCTATGTATATCAATTAGATAAAAAAAATTTTTATCATGTTATTAAAATAACAATTGTGCACATGTGTTTTCTATATATCCTATTCAGTGGACATTTAATCTGAGATGCTATACTTTTCATCAGCTCTTGAACATTCTCAGACATGTCTTCTTTATATTTCTGCTGTTCCCACTCCACTCCTGGTGATCTTCGGAGGCATGCTGACCTTCTCTCCTTTCCCCCAGTCCTCCTAACTTCTTGTATCAGATCCCTTTCCTGTGCTGCTCAGCTCCTCTTGGCCTCACGTTGCTCCCGGGCTATGGGGACTTACTTCCCAGCTGTCCACGTGGCCACAGACTGTACACAGGCACAGCCGATGGTTCTCCTGGACTCTATCCCGTGAGTTCCTACTGTGCACGCGAAGTGTAGGGTACTAACGCCTGTGGGGCCAGTCTTTGACCAGTGGGAGATGGGAGCCGTTGGATAAAATTCTCCTCTTCTCCCACAGAAGGTTTGTCCTGAAGTGTGAGGTTTATGCAGACTCCCCACGAGACCAATCACCAGATGTCCTTGAGACCGCGTTGTAGCATATTGAGCTCTTGTGTCGGTGTAGCATTCTGCAAAACGGCCTCACACCTGTCTCTCAATCTATAATTCTCTCTTCTGCTGTTTGTAATTTTCAGTAGACTTTTCAATCTACTGTAATTTTCAATAATAAAAGAAAACACTGGAACCATTCGACATGGGCTCTAAAGGCTAGACCTGTTCATTATCAGCTGTCTCATTTTTTTGTCTCAGTTTCCTCCTCTTAAATGGGAAGTGAGAGACAAACCTCAGGGTTTGGAGGATAACATGATTTAATACACATAGCACATATTTGACCGTGGCATTACAGTCATTCAATAAATGCTAACAATGATTCTTTTAATTCCATTACATTTCAATTTCAATGACTATTCTTATTACTAAAAGTTCTTTTTGGAGTCTAAATCTGTCTGGAGTTTTTTTGTTTTTTGGTCTGTGTTCCTTTCAAATTTTTTATGACTTTAATAGTTTTACACATACTTATTTTATATTATCTTTCTGGTACTTTTCCTAGGATCTCAAGATCTGGGAGTCTGTCTTGTTTCTTCTGTCTATTAATTTTCACCCATGGGGAGACAGTGTGAATGAGAGATCTGGGGGAAATAAGCCTTTTCTGTCATCGGCCCATTGTGCCTTATTGCTCCCAGATTGGAGCTGTCCTGCCCGGGGAGAAAGAAGAGCAAAAGTTCTGTGTCTTCCTGGGCATTTTTCCCCATCAGGATGGACTTATGAGTATGGCTTGGGGGAAAGGAGATCAAACATGTTTCCTTTCATGTTCTCAAGATCGCGGCCTCCACCCTCCTCCCACTGCCCACTTCCCCCAAACACCCTGGACTTCTATTGATGACATGGGGGTCATGGCCATCAACAGCCCAGCCACCAGCCTTCTCTCTGACCAGACTAAGGGTCTCCCTCCTAAGTGTGCCTCTGTGGTTACAACAGCTGGTTTGTTTTCAGGCGTGATCATTGGAAAGACTGTGACTTCAATAAAATCTGTCTTTTTATTTCCCTTATAACTTTGCCATGTCACCAGAGCATGACGATACTGCCTGGTGTTAACTCTGAGTAAGGTTGGCTTTGTTACATGCTGCAGTTGATGAAAACCCTCCAACCTGCCGGTGTATTGTTCCAACAGCAGGGCTGTCTGGTTTGCAGATGCCCCGTGGTCCTTCATCCGTGTGGATTCGACCATACTCATGCCGTGGCCTTCAGCCAAAAAGCGTCCATCCACCATGGACAAAAAGATTTTCCAAGATCAGTAGAAACCCACGGTTGCTCAGAGCATTTTTGTTCTACAAAGTTTACATCTGACCTCAGCCTGAACATTTTAATCATAACAGACTTTCACTGTCGATCATTTATTTCACCTCTGTTTTTAGTTTGAGAAAATAAGGAAGCCAGGAGTACATCAACCACTAAACAGAATACGCATTTTCCATGTAGCCCCACCCCCGTGAGCAGTTACTTAGCATGTCTGAGTTATCTTCGCTTTAAATCCAGTAAGAAAGTCTCACTCCAGACTCTAGATAGTCCCACAAGATAGTGTCACTGGCTCTGGTCTTCCTGGAAGGCAGCTGTGCCCACCGCTGTGCCACCCCCGCCCAAGTGGTTCTGGTCCTTCTTGAAGCGGCCATGTCAGCCCTTCCGTTCCTCCTGGGTGTCCTCCTGGGTGTCCTCGTGTGGCTGCCAGTGACAGCCCAGCTCCAGACCCACCGAGACTGACTTAAACTATGTCGGCTCTATAACTTCCACTTTAGATGTTTTCCCAAATTTATATAAATAAACGTCTACGTCCATATCATCCAGTAGAAATATCATCTCAGCCATAACTATGAACCACAGATGTGATTTTAAATTTTCCAGTAGCCACATTAAAAAATAAAAATAAAGGGGTAAAATGAACCTGAACTTATTTTATCAAAATACATCCATAGTTCCATCATTTTAACATGTAATCGCTATTAAAGTCATTAATAGATCATTTATAAGCTTTTTTCACATTACATTTTCAAGATCTTGTGTGTACTTTGCACTTCTAGGACATCTCAGTTTCGGCTTCACCGTATTTCAAATGTCTGTGGCCGCATGTGGCCACCTTCATGCATAGTGCTGATCCATGTAAATGACATCCAGATAAGAAACAGGGATTCAGTCTGCAAGGTCGTATCTCTGGATACAACACATACTGTTTGATATGTGCCATAAGAAATAAACATGTATCAAAATGACAACTTTAATTAAAGATAATAAATCAACGTGGGTTGTGCCTAAATATCTGCCCAACTATTTTCTCCAAAAAATTAAGATGGATGGCCTTGGCTACAATGCTTAAAGCTAGGCAAATTACCATTTGTATATATCCAGTTCTATTGCTCCGTTTTCAAAATATGGGGAAGTATGTACATGAAGAATTGAAGAAACATCACCAGAACAGCAAACACTTGGCAAAATGAATGGAGATAAGGAGAGAGACATTAAAAGCACCTCGCTTTTCTTCTTAAACAATAAACTAGGTATCACTAGAGTTCAGCCAGGTAACAGGTTCAGTGGTACCTAGAACCAATTACTTCTCAAAAGATCCTTGTTTTTGTCACCTGAAAATGATGGTACTGTATCTATTGCGGATAAAGTACTCAACACAATGCAAAATAACACAGTACAAAACAAGTACCCAGTTTTTATATTCTCGCTGCAATTACTTGATTATTACTATTAAAAGCAGGAAGGAGAGAACAGGACAGAGACTTAGGCATGTGGCCAGGCGTCGGAGATTCACTGGTGAACCAGACAGTCTGCGTGCTTGGCCACGGTGGGGCTGGGAGTCTAGGGCCGTAGGGATGAGAGACAACAGCCCAGCAAACATGAGTGTAAGTGTGGAGCGTGGTGCCTGCTGGGGCAGAAGGGATGTGATGATGGAGAAGGACAGGTTTTACGCAGCTGGCGGTGGTTGGGAACACCCTTCTAACAGGCGAAGGCCCTCCATGGTGGAGAATGGCCAGACACTTCAATTTTATGGCTCCTGGGCTGTCAAAGAATAAAACTTAGACGAACAGAGGTTTTTTTGTAAGAAGAAAGAGAAAAAGGTGAGTTTATTTACTCACCACGAAGGGAATGTGTATGCTGTGTATTTCGCCAGAGGTGCAGTGAGGACAGGGAAGCAGGGGGCCCGGTGCCCCGAGGGGCGGCTCAGGGGGTTGTGCTCATTGCGGATGGAAAATTGCTCACTGGACAAGGTGAACAAGTCCTCAAGACTGCATGTGGCTGATCATCGTATATTCTTTATGTCTGCACTTAGCAAATGAATATGTAGCCTAAAGAGACAATGTGTATTTATGCTATTCACAAGACATTAGTAACGGATGAGTAATGAAGCCACACTGTGGCTTAGTAATGGGCCCACGTCTCAAGTGCGGTGATGAAAACGTTCTTCTTTCATTCCTGTTGACATGTCTCTGCCATTCTCGCCTCAGACTCACCGAGATGGGTCTGAATTTGCTGAATGTGGCTGTGAAGCCCAGGCCAGGCCGTGGGTGCGGGGCCAGAGAGGGCTGTAGGCCAGAGAAGGCTGCAGCCAATTAAGGACCTGCTGGAAGGAGGGAAGAGGTCCTCACTCAAACACCAGCAGCCCCAGCCCCACCCCACCCAACCCTTGGGGCTAGGAAGGCAGAGGGCATGTGGGCCCACCTCGGATCTCCCCAAAGGGAATCTGCATAACCAGCTCCACCAGGCCTTTGGGGGAACACTGGTGCCTGAGAGCTGTGCCCACCTTGATGAGTACTCTGAAGGGTCCTTCAGTGGGACGGCACTGGAGTGTTTCAGGACTGTGACGTGATTCCAGTTTTATTTTTATTTTTATTTATTTATTTTTTTTTTATCCTCACCCGAGGATATTTTTCCATTTTTTGTACAGATAGAGTGGAAGGAGAGAGAGGAAGGGAGAGAGAGAGAGAAACATCGATGTGAAGGGACACATCGAGTGGCTGCCACCCGCACGACCAACCAGGGCCGGGGACAAACTGCAACCGAGGTATGTGCCCTTAGCGGGAACCGAACCCGGGTCTCTCCAGACCGCAGGCCGACGCTCTAACCGCTGAGCCAAACTGGCCAGGGCGTGATTCCAGTTTTAAAAATGTGTTCCGTCCTTGGAAACCCAACCTACATTAAAAGAACAACAACAACAAGTGACAGAACAGAATACAAGTCTTGTTGGTTTCTCTTCAGCTGTGCCTTGCAAGTCAAAAAAAGAGGAAGGGAGGGAACCAGTCTACATCAACATAGCATTTGCTCAGTCTGTCCCTGTTCATTATTCAGTGCACTTAACTCGATAGTCATTCACGTACACACAAAGGAAGGTTAAACATCTAGTCCACGGTCCAATTCATATGTACACACATAGTGCTAAGATATGTGTCCTATGAACATGTACACATATATTTAAAGAGTATTTGATGTTCTCAGCCTTTTAAGATTGATTATTGCAACGAATTAATAATTTTTAAGAAGTGTCATGCTCAGAACTATTTAAAACTTAACCACATAATATCTTCCATTTTTTTTGACAGTCGTTTTGGGGCAAGTTAGGAATTTTCCATCTTTAATCTTTAAGATCAATGTTTGTTCATTAGATGGTCTCTCCAAATTGGTTTCTTAGAGCAATGATCCCAGTGTTTAAAAATGAGTTCAAGTCCTGGCCGGTTTGGCTCAGCAGTTAGAGCGTTGGCCTGAAGTCCAGAGAGACCTGGGTTCAATTCCTGCTAAGGGCACGTACCTCGGTTGCGGTTTGTCCCCGGCCCTGGTTGGGTGGTGCAGGTGGCAGCCACTCGATGTGTCCCTTTCACGTCGATGTTTCTCTCTCTCTCTCCCTACCACTCTATCTGAACAAAAAATGGAAAAAAATGTCCTTGAGTGAGGATAAAAAAATAAAATAAAAGTCTTTCTTTAAAAAAAAATAAAAATGAGTTCAAGTGTATTTAGAAACCTTGGGAGATTTATCATTATGTAGACAAAACAGTCAGGTCACTGAATTTTTTTTTCCCACCAGGATATTTTGTTGTTACATAAACTTCTCAAGGAAAAAGTCCTACAAGAGGAAAGTTGAGAAAGCTTCAGTATTTTCCCTTTGAATCAAATGACACAGTATGTCTGGCAAGACCCAAGGCAGCAAGGCTAATTTTCATTCTTTAGTTTAAACAGACGATAGGATCATTTTGTGCTGTTTATTTATGTATGATATCGGGACAGCTGAAGTATTCACATGCTGGCTTTTTAAACATTTTTATTCATTGTACAAAAGTTAGAAAATGAAAGTACAAAAAGAAATATAAAAATAAAAGCTCTGTTTATAATCATAGTACTCATAGATGTTTACTGATAACATTTCGGTGTATTTCCTTCCAGACTTTTTTTTTTTAATTAATTAATTTATTTTTGTTACAGATGTTTCTCCTTTTCCCCCCACTGATTTCCCCCTTCCCCTCCCTCCCCGCCCTGTCCCAGCTTTGTTGTCCATGTCCATTGTCCATGCATACATGCATATAAGTTCTGTGGTTTATCCCTCCCCCACTACCCCCTCTTCTGGGGATTGTCAGTCTGTACCCCACTTCCACGTCTCTGGGACTACCCCATTCCTCTGACTGTTATGTTCATTATATTCCACAAATAAGTGAGATCATATGATACTTGTCTGTCTCTGCTTGGCTTGTTTTGCTTATCCTTCCAGACTTTTTAATTCTACTTTTTTTCACCTAATAATAGACTGACAAAAATTTCAAGTCATTAACTATCTTAGATACCATTTCTAGATGTCTATAGAGTACTTCATTATAGGTCAGTACCAACACTTGTTGAATGCCTTCCTATTGAATATTTTGGTTATTTTCACTTATTTAGAAATAATACTGCCCTGGCCGGTTTGGCTCAGCGGTTGGAGTGTCAGCCTGCGGTACACAGAGACCCGGGTTCGGTTCCCGCTAAGGGCACGTACCTCGGTTGCAGTTTGTCCCCGGCCCTGGTTGGTCGTGTGGGTGACAACCACTCGATGTGTCCCTTCACATCGATGTTTCTCTCTTCCTCTCTCTCCCTCCCGCTCTGTCTGAACAAAAATGCAAAAATGTCCTCGGGTGAGGATAAAAAAATAAAATAAAAAAAAAGAAATAATGCTACAGTAGAACTCCTTAAAGATAAATATTTACTAAAATCATATTTTAAATAATTTTATATGTAGATGATTTATCAGCTGTCTGATTTTGTGCATTTCTGAGTATGATGACAAGGAAATAGCATTCCTGATTTGCAGACAAGGTCTGATCCGAGAACATTTATTAAGTTAGCCCAAGAAGTGGGTTTGGAACTGGGAGTTCTGGTTATTAGGGCTCTTTCCTACCCAAAACTTCCCAGATAATCTAACAGGAGTGTCAGATGCCACTTTATTCATTGTCTAACTAACTTAGCAATATTTGAGATAAGATTAATTTGAAAAATGCTTGGGTTATTGAGAAAGAATGATTCCTGACACTATTATCTTTTTACAATCAAAACATCAATGAAATACTTTTATTTATTGAAGTATAGGTTGTTTCTGCCATCTGGAAAGAGTTCAGTCTATTTCCATGTCGCCTCTCCGAGGGTCTCCTTGAGGATGAGCGTCATGAGTCATAATCCCTTGGGGCCAGCTCTTGGCTTCCCACAGGTACTACTGGTTCTCGATGAATGTTTCTGGAATTGGACCAACATTGTATTAAACACCAAAACTAAAATTCAACCAAGAAGTAATAGATTCTAGAATCCTTTGGCATAAGACTAAAAAGAAATCATTATTTTTCTGATGAAATAGTGAAGGCTTTATTTATTCGTTCAGCTAGATGCTGGGACAAAAGCAAATAAAACCCACATGGTCCCTCCTGCCAGCACAGAGTACGCCACCAAGCGAGGGGCTGAGATCAGCACACAGACAGTATCCATGGAAGTGCACATGCTATAACAGGGCAAATGCGGAAAAGCAAACCTTAAGTGGAGTTGAGAAGGAAGAATGAACATCAGTAAAAACACAAAACAGTGAGCATACAGGTTTTAGATTAAGCAAATGGCTAAGGGTGATGAAGTCAGAAAGCAATAAGATTTCAGTGGCCTAAAAACACAGTTTACCTTTAAGTAAGGTGCTTAAAAATGTTGGCAGGAGCGCAAATTGCTGATGGTACTTTTACTTCTTCCATCCTCTGCCCCAGCTGGAGCCCATGTCAGCATTTAATATCAGGGCTGAATTCTCCTTATTTTGCAGATTCTACAGGCCCTTCCAAAAAGTGATAACTAAGAACGGTACCATATCTGAAATCTCCTAAGTTTCCTACTAACCGGAAGCCAGACTATGCGCAGATCCCAGTGTTGATTGCTGTAGATGCCGCTGGAGAGGATCAAGAGGTGATGATTCAGACACTGCACTGCCTGGGGCTGTGCCCATGGATCTGGTCAGAGCTTTGTACTCACTGTGACGTGCTCAGGCCTGGCAGAGGCGGAACGTTCAGACCTCGTGTGACCTGAACAGGCAGCATCCCCAGACCCCAGGAGGGCAGCCCTGCAGGCAAAAACATCTGAGGCACCCTGCCATCCAAGAGAGGCAGCCCATGGCAGCCTCATCCTGTGCAGGAAGAAAGACACTGTTGTAATAGTTTGGGGCAGATCACTTGCATTCCAAGACTCTCCATTTCCTCTATCATTAGATGTGGTGGATAAAACCGACCCCTCCTATCTCCAGAGATAATGCAATGGAACACATTTTGCACACAGGAGAGCATTCTACAAATGCCAAGCCGTCCTGAGACAAGAATGAGTTTCAATATCAGAAAAGCAATAGTCCAAATATGTTTCTTATGCTCATTTAATTCTCTTGTTATTTTGTGACCTAGTATCAACTTCCTGGAATGTATTAAGGAGTTTTTTTATTTTCAAAAATATTATTCAGTGCATTCTTTGCTGCTGGTATTTTCTAATAACATTATTTGGAAACATCAGCAGAAATGCCATCCTCCCTTAGCACTGTCCCCATTAAAAACATGAACCGTTTTATTTACCTTGCACCCATGTGAGTAATGATGCTACAACTCACTCAATGATTTCATCACTTTTATGGTTACTTTCCAAACACCTCAACAAAAATACCTGTCAATTATAGAGATAATCCTGGGTAACATTTAATGATAATAAAGTCTTTTTTGATCTTTAAAGTATAGACTTTTTGGCATGTATTTTAAAAAGATGCCATGTAACCAGCTTAAACATATATCCTCCCTCTAATTCTATTAATATGTAATCGGCTGCAACAGGGACAAAAAAGTAAATTCATTTGGTGGCCATTCACTGAGTACCTTAAGTATAATGCACTGGGCTAAGGAAACTTTTGGAATACCTTTTAAACAGAGGCTGGATCCTTGGGAAGTTTCAAGATGAAGCCTTTGGAATTATCAGATGGAGCAAAAATATTTTTTCTATCTTGATCTTTTTATCCTAACAATAAAAGTAGTATGTGCCCATTTGTGAACATTTGAGATCTATAGATAAGTACTGAAAAAGTACTACTAATATAAGAACCAAGAATAGGCAATGTTAATATTTTGTTACAGTTGTAGAAAAATGAGATCATATGGAATTTTGCATCCTGAATTTTTTACATTATACTAAAATGCATGCATACACCCAGCCAGTGTGGCTCAGTGGTTGAGCGTTGCCCTATGCACCAAGAGGTTGCTGGTTCGATTCCGGGTTAGGGCACAACCCCAGGTTGTGGGCCCAATCTCCAGTGGGGGGCATGCAGGTGGCGGCCAATCGATGTTCTCTCTCATCAATGTCTCTGTCTCTCTTTCTCCCTTTCTCTCTCTCCAAGAATCAATAAAGAAAAAAACATTAAAAAATAATAATAATAAAATGCATGCAGCCCTGGCCGGTTTGGCTCAGCGGTTAGAGTGTCGGCCTGAGTACCAGAGAGTCCCGGGTTCAGTTCTTGCTAGGGGCACGTACCCCCCCCCCAAAAAAAATGCATTCATACTATTTCATCATGCTTACGTACCATGTTTAGGTTTATTTAACCTAAATTTTTGATATTATAAAACAAAGCTATGATGAATTATTCCCCACATATCTTTTTGTAAGACTTCTATAGTAGTAGAATTGTTAATTAGATCAACTGGTATAATTATTATTATTATTTTGTTTTCCAAATCTTTATTGTTGGATGTAAAATGTATTACAGATGTTCCACATTTTTCCCCCATTGACCCCCTCCTCCCCACTCCCGCCCCCCTCCCACCTTTTCCCACACTATTGTCTGTGTCCATTGGTTATGCATATAAGTTCTTTGGTTTATTTCTTCCCACCCCCCCAACCCCTTTCCCTTTGAGGTTTGTCAGTCTAGCAGTGAATTTGTGCTTCTTAATCCCTTCACCTTTTTCACCCATTCCCCCAACCCCCTTCCCAACTGGCAACCAACAAAATGTTCTCTGTATCTATGAGAATGTTTCTGTTCTTCCTGTTCATTTTGTTTGTAGATTCCATTGTTGATAGATATGTATTCATTGCCATTTTGTTTGTTCATACATTTTATCTTTTTCTTCAAAAAGACCCTTCATCATTTCATATAATAACGGTTTGGTAGTGATGAACTCCTTTAACTTTTTCTTGTCTGGGAAAGTTTTTATATGTCCATCAATTATAAATGACAGCTTTGCAGGATAGAGTAATTTTGGTTGTAGGTTCTTGGTTTTCATCACTCTGAATATTTCTTGCCACTCCCTTCTGGCCTGAAAAGTTTCTTTTGAGAAATCAGCTGACAGTCTAATGGGTACTCCCTTGTAGGTAACTAGCTGCCTTTCTCTTGCTGCTTTTAAGATTCTCTCTTTGTCTTGAACCTTTTGCATTTTGATGATGATGTGTCTTGGTGTGTGCCTCTTGGGGTTCATCTTGTTTGGGACTCTCTGTGCTTCCTGGACTTGTATGTCTGTTTCCTTCACCAAGTTAGGAAAGTTTTCTGCCATTATTGTTTCAAACAGGTTTTCGATTTCTTGTTCTCTCTCTTCTTCAGGTACCCCCAAGATGCGAATGTTGGCACGCTTGAAGTTGTCCCAGAGGCTCCTTACACTATCCTCATTTTTTTGGATTCTTTTTTCTTTTTGCTGTTCTGATTGGGGATTTCTTGCTTCCTTATATTCCAAATCGATGGTTTGCTCCTTGGATTTACATACTCTATTATTGAAGCTGTGTAAATTATTCTTTATTTCAGTTAATGCCTCCTTCAATTCTAACTGTGTATCCATGATTTCTAACTGGTCCTTTTTTATGCTCTTGAGGCCCTCCCTAAGTTCACTGAGGTTCTCACTAAGTTCATTGAGCATCCTTATAAGCAGTATTTTGAACTCAGTATCTGTTAGGTTGCTTACCTCCCTTTCGCTTAGTTCTTTTATTGGGGTTTTGTTCTGTTCTTTCATTTGGGACCTGTTTCTTTGTATCCTCATTTTGGCTGCCTCCCTGTGTTTGTTTCTGTGTATTACTTAATGAGAGGTATGGGGCTCGCTGAGACCCAGTGCTGCTCATTTGAAAGAATTTAGGAAAAACCTGAAGCAGGATCCAAGACCGGCCAATCCTATGGTTAAGCAAGTGGCAACAGCTTGGGTGGGCCTGAAAGTTGGGTGGGGCGGGGCGGGGCCTCAGGGAGTCAGCAGGGCGGGGCTACCAGTGTGAGCCAGGTTGCTGGGGTCCCAGATATGGAGACTGTCTGCCGCCCCAGGGAAGGGCTCACCAAAGGAACAAAGGCCTCTGAGAGCACGTTTGTCCCCGAGGAAGCCCCTTCTCCAGCCCTCGCTCCAGTGCCAAACAGCTCAGTTCTTCCCTGTATGTCTCTGGTGCCCCTCGAGCTGCCTCCCCTCCAAGCTTAGAGGGAGACAGTCCGCTAAGTCCGTGTGCGGGCCCTTTAAGGAGCTGCCTGGGGCTCCAGCCCCTCAGCCTCCCTGAGCCTCAGTTCCTGCTGGTTTTCCAGCCAGAAGTGATGGGGATTCTCTTCCTGGCACTGGAACCCTGAGCGGGGCACCTGGTGTGGGACAGGGACCCCTCAGTCCTCAGGAAGGACCTTCCCAGCCGCGGGAGCCTCCTGATTTTTATCCGCCACACGTGGGTGTGGGACCAGCCCGTCTCACCGCCGCTGCGCCGCCACCCCCCCTGCGCCGCCGCTGCCCCTTGCGCCACCGCCTGTCCTACCGGTCTGGATGTAGCTGCTTTTTTTTTCTTAGTTCCGTAGTTGTAAGACTTCCATTCAGCTTGATTTCAGGCGGTTTTGAATGATGGTTGTTCTATAGTTTAGTTGTAACTTTGATGTGGTTGTGGGAGGACGTGATACCGCGTTTACCTACCCGCCATCTTGACCGGAAGTCTCCTATAATTATTTTTTATACCACAGGTTTTAGTTGTCAAGGGATACAAGGGGTAGACAGTTGTACTAACAGTTTTAATATTGATTGGCAAAAAATAAACAAACCATGCCAAATTCTATCCTGTAACTATAACTGGAGTTTATATATATATACACACACTATCTTCTTTTTAAAAAAAATTAATTCAGAATATAATTTGGTATAAGTATAATGTGAACCAGGGATCTAAATTTTTAAAATGTAAACAAAATAGCTAATTTTCCCAACATTATTTCTATAACAATACACCATTCCTCCATTGACTTCTAGTGATCTCAGCTCTGCCCAAAAATGAACCAAAAGAGTGTCTTACATAGAACATGAGTTTTCATAGAACGCAGAGGTGATGGTGAGATGTACAGTTATTGGCTACAAATAAGTGTGAGGTTTACCAGTTGTTTTCTTGTTGTAACACTGGAGTCAGCTTAGCATTAGGTAGTTACAAAGACTCTCACCTTAATCAGCCCCCCATCTCTCAGTGCCCCTCCAACCCTCACCCTCAGCTACAAATCTGGAATGAGGTTTGTACAAAGACCCCCTCAGCCATCACCATAGACATCTCAATGGTTTTAGATCATTCCAAGCCTTTGGAAAGAATAGCCCATTTCCAACCAACCTGCCAAAGAGCAGCATTATTCTCTCCCAACACCTCTCCTTCTACCTTATCTCCTCATGCTTCTCTCCTCCACTTTATGACCTCCCAGAAGGTGGCATTTGGGCCTAGAATCTCTTGAACTCTTTCTAGGGTTCTTTATTTTTGTAAGTTTTTATTTTAATTCTTCTTAGAGGAATAAAGATTTGAATGAAATACATTCATTCTATAAGTACATTAGCAGCAAAACCTTCCCACCAGAGTCCTTGCAATTCTAACCTAGAGGTTGTAGCTCCGTGCAGGAGAGCGTGATCTATCAGTCGTCAACTTAAGGATGTCTGCTTCTTGCTGAGAGCAAGATATACGTGTGAAACCAGGTGAAAGAGCAGATGGATGGAAGAACTAAGCTGGGACCCTGAAAACACACCCACATGGCAACCTTAAGCCTTCTGTCTCCCAAATCTACCATGCTTAACTGATGAGGTCTTCACCAGACAACTAAGTCAGCCAAACCTTGCAAATTCACCAGTGTATTTGGAGTCACTTGTCTTTCTGTGCTGGTGTCTTGATCCTTTTCAGAGGTTAAACCAAATATAAAGAATCATTCCCTCCCTTCCATGGGCCGAGGTACCACTTTGCCAGCTGATTCCAAGAGTGCTTGTTGTCAGGACATAATCCAGCAGGCATCATTTGGCCCTGTACCTCCTTGTCTAGGTTCCCCTTGTCTAGGGCAGTGGTTCTCAACCTTCCTGATGCTGCGACTATTTAATACAGTTCCTCATGTTGTGGCAACCCTCAACCATAAAATTATTTTTGTTGCTACTTCATAACTGTAATTTTGCCACTCTTGAGTCTTAGGCGACCCCTGTGAAAGGGTTGAGAACTGCTGGTCTAGGGGCTGGAAGCTTTATTGGAGACAGAGACTGAAGACTGAACAGGCTTAAACCATGCATCTAAATTAAAATTAAATTGATTTAATTTAATATCAAATTGAGTAGATTATTATAATGCATTATAATCTCAGTAGAATATATAATGACTACTTCATAATCTCAGAAGCAAATGGAGTGCAGAAAAGAAAAACAGAATTGAAATAAAGAAAAGACTTCAAGACTCATGATTTTGTAAAAGAGGAAAATATTGGGAATTTTGACCTGCATCTATTGAAACAAAATATTAATCAGATCCCTCTTGAGCTATCACATGTAGGATTCAAGTATTATTCACTGAAGCAAGTTAATATGAATGCAATGTGTTTAACATTTTCTGAATTTAAACCAGAAGACTAATACCAATTACACTGAACATCCACCCACTAACACACTGTAAATTATTTACCTGGGAATCTATTTTAATAAAGTTCACCTTCCGAAAGTAGCAGTCAGAAAAACTTAACTGAAGCCAGACTTGTTTTTACATGTGAAACTGCTGTGCTGTGTCATTGGATAAATCACTGAATTGATCTAGAGTTGGTTCTCCGTTGTTGTCACTATAAGCTGTTCTTGGCTACATGTGTCTGTTTATTCACTATGAAGAAGGACAGTGCTTTTTTGTTTTTAAAATTGGAGTGGTAGTTTCTAACTCTATAAGCCAACTGAAGATGAGGGTGTTCTTTAGAACTCCTGCAGTGAACCAAGATTCCCAAAGGTGATCGCCAACAGTCTGTCTCTGGGATCATGTGGAGAAGTACAAATGTGCATAAGCTATGTATTAAAATAGAGCTAAAGGACTGCTGATTCCATTCATATTATCTTCTGAACTCTGAATCCATCATTTCTCATCAGTTTTAACATGAGGACTCTTTCCTCATGTAAAAATTTGTTACAGATCCAAACTTGTTTGAGATGCTAGAAAGTCAATCATTATGTAACTCGCTCCACCAAGAACTAGACATGGCACTAGCTAAGTGGTTGAGCTTTGCTTTCCTTCTCTGTAAAATGGGGACAATAATGTGAACTACAGGTTTATATATATGATGATGATTAAATATGAGAACATCTATAAATGCTTAAAACTTTGCTCTATTGCTAAGTGTTCATATTGGTGAACAGTGGTATTGGCCTTCCTCAACAAATCAGCATTCTGTTTTTACCCACTAAAACTTAATGGTCAGAAGTCTTTCGTTTACTTTTCAATCTTTGTTGTATACTGAGAGAGTAATTGAGCTACTCATTTCTAAGAATAAGCTTCTAATGATTTCACAAACTTTTTGTTTTCATTTTTAATTTCAATTTATCAATAGGAAGACACATGAATTAAATTAGAATTGTTCGTAATGACATTGTATTCACTGACATTGGATTTTTGAAAGATTTGACTTTGGAAAATATGGAAAGTGATTTCTAAGTAAATAGATACTTAAGGGTTATGCATTGCTAAAGGAAGCAGAGGAGATTTGTTGTTTGCTTTGCCATTTTGCAAAAATTTGGAAGCATATAGATAAACATCTTGAATTGTTCTGGAAAAAATAAGCATTTTGGACAAACGAGCCTAGGATAACAGTAACAAGCTTAAGGACAAGATGAATCTGGAGAATTTCTGAGAAACTGGTGGCCCAGGAACATCTGAATGTTACAAGCAGACACCAGAGCAAAGGTGACAATAAGAATACAAATCAGAGGGCTCATTGGAAAAGTATTTGACTGCAGACTTGAGGTCACATCAAGTAGAAGACTGACTCAGACTTGGTGGTTATCAAACTTGGCCAGAAAGACTCAAAAAGTAAAAGAAGACAATATGTTCAAGGTCATTAGGCAGGCAGCTGGAAATCAGGTGACACCAGAAAACAGGGCAGTGGACATCTGCTTTTTTCCTGACCACTCTCCTTCCCTCCTCTGGTGTTACCATGTTGATTTTACTTGAGAAACTATCCTCCCCTCACTGTGTCCCTTAGCCAAAGGGTTGGGCACATAATATGCAATGAGCCAGTCAAATGTCCTCTCCAGGAATTTGAATCTTCAACTGAAGGGGCAAGGATCTTATTCATCCTGACAGCCTGCCTGGAACACTCTCCATTAGTTTTTGTTCCTTGATCCTCAGGAGAGCCCTGAGGCTGAACTCTTCTGAGGCCTATTTATTCAACTTTTCTTCAACTTTTGTGTGCTACCCTATGTCATTCCAACAAATTCCTCTTTTATCATTCAGTTAGCTTAAGTAATTTCTGTCGCTTGCCACCAAAGAACACTGGCAAGCATTCAGGAATCCAGACAACAGTCTGGCTAGCAGAACTGGTGGGTCAGCAACCTTCTACCCCAGCCAAGGATCCTCTGATATTAACCTGGGAGGAGAGCGTTGCCCTCCGGAGCAACAGTTCAGGCCAAAAAGTGCACAGTACACTTTTGCTAGAAAACAGACCAGGCAGTTACCCATGGTAGACTGGGTAACTTGCTTTTCACCAAATTATGAGGCACTTCATGCTTTATGTGGAAGTAGCATGAGTGCTACACCAGGTAAAATCAAGATTGATTCAATAAATCTAGAAAAGAAATGATGACTATTGAAATATTATCTCTACCCAAAAGATGGAACTTGGAATAGTCACTTGACTTAGACATTTATTGAGGTAGCGTTGCCTGCCATCTTGGTTTGTACCCTCTGCCTTGCTCATCCGTGCCCCTTGAGAAGTCATGGTGCTTGGCTTTTGTACCGAGAAGGACCTGGTCAAATGTTTTTCTGTATTGTTCTATTTTGGTCTTCATTGCTAAGTTTATTTTCATTCAGTATGCCCTTTGGCTTTGTAAGGTCTGCCTTTTCTTCTCCACCAGCAATAATTGTTTTAACTACTCTAAATAACTTAATTTGAGCATATTAAAATTCATACCCAGAATCAAACAAACCAAGAAGAGCATCTTAAGTATACAAAAAGTCTAATGTCTTTCCTCATTATGCACATTTTGGAAAAATTCTCTCTAAACTTTTGTACACATTCTTGACCCTTACTTTGCATAGCTGCCTCACTGGACTTTTGACATTAGGTTGATTTTTTTTTTTTTTTTAAGAGTAAATTCAGTCAACCAAATTATAAAAATAAATAAAAACCTTCTGGCCAAGTGCAAGGTTTAGTTTATTGCTGATTAAATGAAGGATGGGTGGATTCCGATGATCTGTCACAGGGCTCTCGGCACTCACCCCGGGTACTACCGGTAGGTACACAGAGATCAGATAAATCCTCCGTAGGGACTGGTTAGCAAAAGGACAATTTTACAAGTTTTCTTGCTCTTGAATATAAGGCAAAGCAGTCATTACTACTGGGAAAACAATGCAAAATGTAGGTTGAAGGTAGTATAATCATCTCCAAAGAGCAAAGGGATATGCATTTTATTTGTTATATAGTTTACCGGTTTCCCCCACTCCCACCACCATGTGACCGTTTTGATCTTTTAACAATATTTGACCCTGCTGAGACCAGGAGGTGAGGCCCTACCCCATGGTGAATTGTGGTCCCCACAGAAGAGGGTGACTATTCTCTGCCGGTAGACAGGGAGGGTAACTGTAATTCAGAAGGAAACCCTTCGGCCAGTACTTCTCAGACTTTAGTCTGAAAGACAGTCTTTCGTGGAGCTTATTTTTAAATGCAGATTTCCTGGCAGAATCCTCATAATGTGGCCTAGGAATCTGCACCTGTGCATGATTCTGGTGCAAGTGTTCCTTGGAGCTGCCTTGTAGAAACACTGCCTCAGACGATGGGACAGAGGGAATGGCCTCCTCTCCCTGGGCCTCACCCTCTGCGCCTGGAGCTGCAGACCTGTGGGCCCCTGGAAGGGTCCCCAGATGTCAGAGTCAGCTTCTCTCTCAGGGGGTCTGCCCAGCATTGGGCAGGGAGAGCTCTGGCAAAATAGGAGTGGACTGTATGCTGTAAGCCAGAGTGGTGGGCTACAGGTCCATTACTCCTTCTAGTAAAGACTTGGTAAAGATTTTTCAGGGAGGGGAGAAAGGTGTTATTTGATGTGATTTTTACTATATACCCAGGTTTCTACAGTGCCTCCATCATAGTGCACATTACATAATAAGAAGTCAAACAGTGTTAGCTCTTTTGCTCAACCACTGAACCATACTGGCCGGATTGTTAGCTCTTTTGATAGTGAGTTTGGTTGATGATGATTGTCCATTGACTGTAATTATGATGACATTGTTGTTTCAGCTGCCCTTCTAGGAATTAAGGGGAGAATGCAGTACCAACCCGTTTGTCCAAGGCCAGGGTTAATGGTGGCATAAATGTATCTGCTATCCTGTGAGGCTAGCACAGGTAGCAACTAATAGTGAGAGACATCCCAAGGGGAATTTAAATTTGATTGACCCAAAGCAAAGCTACAAAATCCAGCCACTTCTCACAAGGAGATTCTTTCTCTGTTGTCAACCTAGGAGAATCTTGAGTTGAGTTTTATTAAGGGAGCAAGCAGATGCCCCTGTTTATAGATTTTACTAGGACTGGCATGCCATGGGGAAGAATGTAGACTATCCATTTTTGAGAGGTGTTCTCTAGAAAGAAATGTTCTTGATCAGGACACAAGTAAAGAATATGAAAGATTCTCATTTTATTTCTCCTTCATAACTCAACTTGTAAGAATCATGTTAATACTTACCTTATACATTCACTGTGCCACATATTTATGTGAAATATTTAGTTTAGTGTTGGACATATATGTGAAATATATGTATGAATCTATGTAACATTAACCTGTAATAATTAGAATTTATTGTTTGATGGTTAAAGAAAAATATAGTTAGCCTGGCTGGTGTGGCTCAGTGGTTGAGCATCAACCCATGCACCAACAGGTCACAGATTCAATTTCCAGTCAGGACACATGTCTGGGTTGCTGGCTTGATCCTCAGTGGGGAGAGTGCAGGAGGCAGCCAGTCGATGTTTCTCTCTCATATCAATGTTTTAATCTCTCTTTCTCAAAACTCAATAAAAACATGTTTTAAAAAACAAAACTATATTAACTTACAGAAATTTTGAACCCATCAAGAAATAAGTGTTTAAGAACCAACTGTATATTTATTTACTGTATCTTAAACACACTTAGAAGGGAAATTAAGTAATATATCAATACAAGCAATATCGAGTTGAAACATAAAAAAAAATTTAGTTCTTGACAATATCATAAATGTAGATGCTTGTCAATGACACAGAAAATTCTATCTGGAACAATGAATTTGAAACTACTTGGAACAACCACCTCTCATCGATTGATGGTCTCCTCACTTATCAGACATTTTCCAGATATTTTCAGTTCACATGGTGAAATTCCAGGTGCATAGCAATACATTTCTTCTATCTTTATAATCAAGGTGACATATTTTAAAGGTCAGGGCTCCTTGCTGGAGATAAGAGAATAATTGTCCATCTTCATGAATTGACTTTTAGATATTGACTTACTGAGTTGCTGAATGGATTCTTCAGTAAACTGAGAAAATTAAAAGGAGATGGGAAAGAGGAAAAGAGAATGACGGAGATTACTCTGCTCTAAATCAGATTTTCCAGGGATGAGACTGGAAATCTGGCAATGCTTTTGCAAAGACGAACTTTGAATGGTGCGGCCCGGGCAAGGTCAAAGTATGGCAGCCGGGAAGAGCTGTAAACTACCCGAATGAGCATGCCTGCTGTTTGGAACATATACACCTGGATGAGGCTTTTTTGGTGGGGAACAGAGATTCTCCCAATATCTCAAGAAATCAAGTTTTTCATAATTATACATATTTAGCTATAAGAGAGACAGGAATCTAAATCTTGAGGAAAGTCTCATGGATAATGGAAGTTACTTTAGCAAAATGTGGGTTTAGTGACCAAGTTACTTCATTGTCCCTTCACCGGCAGGAATTACAGAAACTCAGTAGAAGTTTCTGCTTCTGTCATTTCTGTCCCAGCCAACCAACCATCTCACCCTCTACCCTGTGTGTGCTCTGTCTCCTGGTTTCTGCTTACTGAGTTTCCACATGCTCGTGGTCTCTGCTCATTCACATCTCCTGCCAGAGTGGGTCTCTTCTGCGTCGCTCTGTTGGTCTGGGCTTCCATCAGGCACCTAAGTCCCGACTCCAGACAGAATCTGATTGGTCCACAGGACAATGGACTCTCTGGGCCCAAGGCTGTGCCCAAGGCTGTGGTCCATCATAAACTCTCAAACAACAATCCCTATTATTTTGCCTTTATGAAACCTTATGGGCAAAATGTTCCAAAATTATTTCTTTTAAAAAAATCAAAGTAAATGTTAGTAATACCAGATAATATCTGATTGTTCTCTAATAGAAAAGTATTTTAGGCCCAACTCTAACAACCTTTCTTTATAGAAATCCTGGCTTCTTTTTTACTAAGTGGTTAAAGAACTTTAAGAAATAAATTTAGTATTAACATTGGTGGGGTTTTTTGTTGTTTGTTTTTGTTGTTTTTTTTGAGGGGAGGAAGGGACTTGAAGTTAGCAAGTGATAGCTATTTGGACATTGTACCCTTTTATCTAGGAGATTTTTTTGCCCGATTCTGTCTATAAGCAGATATTTAACACTGGAAAGCGGATCCCAGAGAGCCTTTCCAAAGCTCAGCGATCCATTGCGAGACATGGCTTGACAGAACATTCTTTTACATAACCCAAGCCACCAAGAGGGATATCCGGTCAGCTATTTTTAAAGCCTTCTCCCCCACACCATCTCACATAACAGAGTTACAGCAGTTTACTCAGAAAATTGGCACAAGTTCTGTGATTCATGAAATGAAAACACAAATGAAATGTTTTTTACTTGTTTAAACTGGAACCATTTTCACTTAAATGTGCTATAATACCAAAGAAATAACTTTCTGTAATATATATATATATATATATATATATATATATATATACATGCATTTAATATACATATGAAAATATAATTTTTTGCATTGATATATGTATAGCATTATGCACTGGGTTTACCATATGAATAATTTCTAATTAATTAACTCATTCAGCAAGGACTTACAGGACAGTAATTGCGTGGTGCCACGGCTTGGCTGTGAGTGGGAGAAGGGCGGACCTGCCCTCACCCAGCTTCCAATCCAGTAAGAGTTAGGCAGGTGCGATACGGTACGAGGGGGCTCCAACATGGTGGCAGAGAAGCACATGGAAAGGTGTCAGAAAAGGCTTTCCAAGGAAAGTGATATGCATACCGAGCCTGAAAGATGAAGGAAAGCCAGCCAGGAAGCACGGGAGGGAAGAATCTCCCAGTCCATCCTGAGAGAGGGCTTCCTGTTTGCGGGCCAGACCGAAGGCCGGGGTGGCTGGAGGTGGAGAGGCAGGGGAGGGCAGGGTGGCGGAGGCTCCATCAGACAGGGTCGCGTTTACGAGTTGGAACTTGGTCCTAAGAGTCGTGGGGAACACAGAAAGGTCTTGAGCAGGACAGAGATACGATTAGATGCATGCTTTGGAGAAAGCACCCGGGCTGAGGTGTGGGGATAGGAGGCATGATGGTGAACCAGGAGAGAGACGGAGGTGGTCTAGAGGAAAACACGGGTCAAGAGGATGGAGAGAAGCAGGCAGATCTGTGAGTTTTTTAGGTCTAACCAGTATAACTTGATAATGATAGGTGGATAGCTCTGTAGCTACTCAAAGTCGGCATCAAATCACTGCTGTCCACAAAGAACTTGTGCTACATTCATTTTGCAAAGTAGTGTCGGTAAAGAGATTGCCAAGTTTACCATATGAATATGCATTCCTTTTATCAAGTAACAATTAAATAACTCAGAGTTCCAACTGACAACCTTGTCATTGTAAGTAACCTAAAACTCTATTCAAAATGGCATGACAATCCAAAGAATTGATTTATTCCCATAGCTTAAAAATCCAGTGGTCAGGAGGGTTTCAGGTAAGGCTGGATCTAGTGTTTCAGTTATGTCACCAAAGACCTGGTTTCTTTTGCTGCTGCTCTTTATTTGCTGTCTGCTTCTTCCTAAGGCTGTTTTCCATCATGGACTCAATATACTTTCATGTATGTGTTATATCTACCATGAAAAAGAACTATCTCCAGGACTTATCCCCCCTGTGGTCAGAAATTTTCACTTCCCTGGAATGCTCAGGAAAAGTTTTGGAGTCTCATGCTCTCAAACAATCACAGGGGCCAGGGGTGAGGGATGTTTTCACCAAGAGGGAGGAAGAAAGACATCAAGTAGAGCAGTTGTTCTCAACCTTTCTAATGCCATGACCCTTTAATACAGTTCTTCATGTTGTGATGACCCCCAACCATAAAATTATTTTCATTGCTACTTCGTAACTGTAATTTTGCTACTATTATCTCTTAGGCGACCCCTGGAAAAGGGTTGTTTGACTCCCAAAGGGGTTGCAACCTACAGGTTGAGAATCGCTGAAATAGAGAAAAAAAATATCAAATGTCAGTATGTTCAGCAAATTTCCCTTTGCATCTTAACTGTAGTCACTATTGTAAATGAGTTGAAATATTTACCAAACAGGAGATTTTGAGATGAATTCTCACCTTTAATTCAAAGACACATGTAGGTCCCTCTCGAGCTGGAGGGATACTCAAAAGAGTGGTGTTTCTCCCTGGCTCCATCCTGGCCCACCTGCTCCATGACTCTCTCTCTCTTTCTCTACTGGTTCTACAAACACACCTTGAATCTCATCTTTACAAATGCTGAGGCTCTTTTAAAACATAGACACAAAATAATGCTTCTCACAGCAGTCTGTGTCCATTCCTGAATGATTATAATGAAAATACTGCTGCAGTCTAAACCAAACACATAGATAATTTTTTTTTTTTTTTTTTTTTTGGTACATGCCCCTAGTGGGAACCGAACCCGGGACTCTGGTCTGCAGGCTGAAACTCCAACCGCTGAGCCAAACTGGCCAGGGCGATAAATTTATTTTCTATGTTATCTAGAAACATACATAGTTTTATTATTTTTAATCCAAATGATTAATGGATGAGGGACTTCATGTATTCTCTATAATAAGGCTAAGATGTATAATAACTAAGAATAAAAACATAGCCCGGCTGGTGTGGCTCAGTGGTAGAGCATTAACCCATGCACCAAGAGGTCGCTGGTTCGATTCCTGATCAGGGCCCATGCCTGGGTTGTGGGCCAGATCCCCAGTTGGGGGCATGTGGAAAGTGGCCAATCAGTGTTTTCTCTCATTGATGCTTCTGTCTCTCTCTCCTTCTTCCTTCTTCTCTCTCTAAAATGCAATAAAGGAAAAAAAACAAAACATAAAAAACATAATGTGTGTTAATGAAAGAAAATGCAAAATTCTGAAAAATGGAAAGGAAAAAAATTATAGTTTCACTACTTAAAGACAATATTATTAATGTTTTTAGTATTTTCCTCTAGCATTTTTATTATGTATAATATTTTTAAAAGTCTAGAATGTATATTCAACTCTATGGCTTTTTTCCTCATGAATAAATAGACTCCATAAATAATATTTATATGGTCTTATAAACATTTTTTAATAGCCATGCTTTCTCAACTGCTTCTCTCTTAGTGGACATTTAGGACGTTTCAAATGTTTTATTACTATAAATAATGCTGCTATAATCATGTTTGTATATGACACCCTGCTTCAGATTTAGGGTTATATTCTCTGCATAAATCCCCAGAAATGGAATTCCCATGTCAAAGGATTAAGATTCTTGATATATACAAAAGACCCATTTTTTAAAATCAGACTTTATAAAAATAAAATTAAAAAGTGAGTGAGAAATCAGGAAATAGAATCAGCTTTATAAAAGCATTTTGAAAGCTGGGCACAGAATCACTCTGCATCAGCGGTATAAAAATGTCCAAGAAGCATTTATTCAACACCCCTGGTGGCCAGGGCCCATATCGAGGACTCAAGAGCTGCAATGGATCACAGTGACTCAGCAGAACAGTTATCAGATTTCAGAGTCAGCCAATAACTCATCTTGGAGACAGATGTGCCTAACATTGTACACTACTGCCTTCAACTTCAACACATTTCAATGTAATTCTAATAAAAGTCGACTCTGAAATCTCACATAGCTTTTAATGGAAACTACTTTCTTATTATAGTCATTGCCAAGGCTAAAAGTAAACACTTTTTTTTCATGATTTATTTCTGGAACACTAATGATGGTAAGAATTTAGAACATCACTAATGTTTTTAAAAAGCGCGAAGACCTGTCTGGCTGTGTGGCTCAGTGGTTGAATGTCAACTCATGCGCTAAGAGGTCACCGGTTCGATTCCTGGTCAGGACACACGCCCAGGTTGTGGGCCTGATCCCCAGTGGGGGGCATGCAGGAGGCAGCCAGTCAATGTTCTCTCTCATTGATGTTTCTATTTCTCTCTCCCTCCCACTTTCTCTCTCTCTAAAATCAATAAAAGAAAAAAAATAAAAAGCATGAAGACCTTGGGATACATTTGATAAGGGCACCATCAAGACCAGGCAAATGAGAATCATGGAGAGTTTAGAAAAAAATTAATTGAAGCAAAAACTATATATTTGCTTAAATTTGTCTGAATTACAACAGTTAATTTATTCATTCTTTAAAGCACACCTCTTAAAAGAATTAGTCTGCTTTGAATTCAAGTATTTATGTTTCTCTCTCAGGTTACAGAATGAAAAGGAAGACATGTGTTTAGTAGAGAGTATATAAGTTAAATTATATTATACCATTTAGATGCAAAATGTATTTGGAAAAAAGATGGTTAATGAATCCCCAACCTGTGTTGCTCCAGGTGCTGACAACCTATTTTTTCTTGAGCATCCTACTTGAACTTAGTTATAGGATTGCAAAGGCTAAGTTCGTGTCTGGCTGTTATCTTTCCCTCTGTCTTTTTATTGAATTTCTTTATGCGTGCATAATATTTAGAAATGATAAATTTGTTTCTGTTTCCATAAATAAATTTAATTTAATTAAAAATGATAATTAAGAAAAGAAAAATAATTTTAAAAAGAAAAATACTGGTACAAAAATGAGAGTGTGAAAATAATGGCACAACCAGGCAAAAGTAGAAATATTCTGCATACTTTACACTAATAAAATTGAAAACATGGATGAATTGGAATAATTCTTAGTAACAATATATAGTATCAAAAGTAAGAGCTAGAATAAGCAAACAATCTGGGAAGAAATAAGAAAGTTCTTTAATAATTACCTGTAAGGAAACTCTTACCTCAAAGTTGTCACAAGTGAATTTTCCTCCATTTCTGGAATAGTTCATCTTCAGGCTGTTAAACAGTTCTAGTGAACAGAGAATATGAATAGATGTCTTCATCTTTGTTTCCTTTTTTGTGATTTTACAAATCATTGTAAGTCAATTCCAAAGCTGAGGATGTAAGAGTCCTGATGGATTGTTGAATAAAACATTGGCAAAATAAAATAAAATAAAAACACAGTCTATTTGAAATAATAGAACACCAAGACCAAATGGTGTCATTTCAGAAATGCTTAATATTTTTAATATTTTTATTTATAAACTGACCATGGTTGTAGGTCAAAAGAGAAAAACATAACCTTATCCCTATAGATACTAGAAAGTATTTGAAAAACTTTCAGTCATTTCTCACCACACACACACACACACACACACACACACGGAAAAGTAGAAATAGATGGATAATTATAATACCTAATAGTTCCTGGGCCCACCTACTATGTGCTTGGCATGATGGTAAACACGCCATACGTGTTCAGTAGAATGCCCAATGCTCCCATGAGGGAAGTTGCAATTATTAATCCATTTTACTAATGAGGAAATGGCAGGAGGCGAAGTCATGGACAAGGGTCATGAGGTTGGTTAGTGGTGCAGCTGGGATGTTAGCCCAGCAGCCTGGCTCTAGGACCCTGGGTGTGACCACTCCAATGTATTGCCTTTCCCGTGTCCTCTGTTACCTGTGAAAATCATATTTATAACCAGGAAAAGAACAGTTGAAATGCCAGATCTCATGGAAATAGCCCCCGTCTGGTTCCTGCCTGGGGTTAGTGAGGCCCAGCTTATTGGTTTGTTCTAAGCACCGTCGCGGTTTTCTCTTGGTCAGAATAGATTGAATTTGGTTCTTTGCTATCTATGTGGGTCATCTGCTGTAAGTGATAGTGGGGCAGCTATCTCGTTCTGTAACCATTCATGCCGCTGAAACTAAAGTCTGGAGCTGAGAGGTGTGTTTCCTGTATCGACGTTTAATTAAGCAAACTTGGATTTGTGAATGGGCATCAGAGTCTGACTGGAAGTAGGTTCTTGACCTCAAACGTTGATTCTTTAAAAATTATCACAATGCTCGTTTAAAAATTTCAAATATAATCTATCCTTTATTA
The DNA here is from genome assembly GCF_014108415.1 of Molossus molossus. Lineage (NCBI taxonomy): Eukaryota > Metazoa > Chordata > Mammalia > Chiroptera > Molossidae > Molossus > Molossus molossus. The sequence continues at coordinate 97,884,552 of NW_023425346.1, forward strand.
AGAACGTAAACCATTGTCCATAAAGTACTAAACTATTTTTCACTTGAAGCAAGTAAAACAAACGTTGTTACAAGTATTTGTGTTATTACCTCAAAGGAAGCACCTGAGCTACCAACATCATTTTTGAGACAACTATTTTATCCATTCATTTGTGTGTGTGTGTGTGTGTGTGTTTAAATACTGTGTTAACAAATACTTCAGGAGAACGCTGGTGCTGGGGATACGAAGATAAAACACACCAAAAAGTCCCTCGCCTCAAGGAATTTCCATCACAGTAGATAGAAAAGTTCCCAGACTCCTTGTAAAATCCCTCTAGAGAGGTACTTTCTAAAGATGGCAGAGACGAGCCTCAAGCATCTTGGCTGGAGGTCAGGATTCCCACAGGAAGTGGAGGGAGAGGGAGAAGTAATCCGTGTTTATGAAAGCCCCTTCCTCTTTTTTTTTTAGTTTAAAGTATTTCAGTTGTATATTGAAGGCCATGTAATATTTTAGCAGGGAGTCAACACAGATTTACATCTTAGAGACAATATGAAGCCAATATGATCGGTAGATGCAAAGGGAGTTGAATGTCTAGAAATAGTAGGAACTGGAATGGCCCCTCTGAATCAAGAGGTGGGACTTTCTACCCCCATCCGATAACCCCACCACTGCAGGGCTGGCTCACAGTGGGCTGTGACTTTGAACAAGGGACTTCCTATTCCAAAAATTTAGAAACTTTCACAGAGGAACCAAAATAGTGCTCAGGACACTTTCTCGAAACTAGGAAGACGAGACTGAAGGGCTATTTAAATATTTCCCATGCACATGAAAAGTTTTGTTCATTGGTTTGCTTTACACTAGCAGTTGTTTGTACTTTGAACGAAGGACAGAAGAGAGAAAAATGAATTCAGGAATTAAAACTTCAAGTTAGGCACAGAGAAGCACGTTCGGTAAATGAAAACTGGTCAGCAATGGCAATGGGGCATCTCAAAATAAACATCAGAAAAATTCCACGTTCCTCCGGAGGACTTACCCGGGTAATTTCAGACTCTGTAGTTTTACAGCAGAGTTAGTTACCAATTTCCTTGTCTATTGCCCCGCCCCCACCTCCCCCAGTTGGGTTGTTGCTCCCGCTAATACCGCTTGGAAATGTTTGCTTCTGGAAATTCTTGCCCCTGGCACGGCATCCTTCTAGAAAAGAAATCTCTTTGAGATTGAACTATAAACCAGGTCATCAATGCCCTGTTGTAGTTCGTTTTGGCTCAGCCTACACCTGTGACTGGATCAAAACAGATCTCAGGGGTTTATCTCTAATCTGAAGCATTCCAAAGGATTGATTTGAAACTTCTCCAAAGTCCTTGAAGCACTGGGCTGGAGAAATGGGTCAGACTTAAGCCCCTGCTTCACTGTTCCTGAACCATGGCCTGCAACCCAGGCCAACAACCCACCAGGACTCACGGAGTCAGCAACTTGAACAGACAAATTCCTGGGCCCAGCTCAGAGTTTCTGACTCAGAATGAGGACTGGTTGTAGGGAGCAGAAATTCAAAAGGGCTTATGCTTTGACCATGCTCCCAGGGAAATTCCTATACACATAAAACTCTGGGCCCTGGCCAGTTTGGCTCAGCAGTTAAAGAGTCGGATGGAGAACTCTAAGGGTCGCAGGTTTGATTCCTGGTCAAGGGCACATACCTGGGTTGCAAGTTCAATCCCTGGCCCTGGTTGGGGATCTTGCGGGAGGCAACCAATCGATGTGTTTCTCTCGCATAGATGTTGATGTTTCTCTCTCTCTCTCTACCTCTCCTCCTTCCCCTCTATCTAAAAATGGATGGAAACATATCCTCAGGTGAGGATTCACAACAAAAAATGTTGGAAAACCAGTATGAAGGATGGGTCATGCCTTCCGTGATTAAGAGAATATGAAGGTTGAGGCTTATCTTTTATTGTATATGCTAATTCATCAATTACGTTGCGTGCTGACCCATAGCTTTGAAGGGTCCACATGCAGCAGGCACGAGCATAGTGTGACCTTGTCACGGGATGCGAGCAAGGAAGGAGCCGGCACATGGCCTTGACCCGCGTGAGGAAGCTGAGGGCGGGGGACTGAGGCTTCACCAGGAGCACAAAGCTCGGTCTGGTAGCCTGCCTGGGCGGCCCCCTATCACCCCACCGTCTTGCCATTTCTTTCTGGGATCCGGATTCCTTGAAAAAGAGAAGAAACAGAAACAAAGTTTGTATCTGTGTGTGTGTGTGTGTGTGTGTGTGTGTGTGCGTGTGTGATTCTAAGCAGGTGCTTCCTTCATTCTCTCTCTCTCTCTCTCTCTCTCTCTCTCTCTCTCTCTCATTCAAGCATTTACCCAGTCCTCCCTGGGTGCCAGCAGCCCAGGCACCTAACTTTTGTCCATTGTGTGGATGAAAAGGGGCCACATGCTACCCTGACAAGCTCAGGGGAGGCCTGTGTGACAGCCCTAAAAACTCGGAGACCTAAAGTAGCCACAGAGGATGGTCTGAAACTTAAAACTTTTTAACTAAAAGCAGCTTATGACAGGCGGTCAGGTCCCAGGCGGGCATCTTCCCTGATGATGTTCAATTTTCACCTTACTGGAGCCCACTGTCTTTTTGCATCTAAGACAACATACCTTTGGAATGTGGGGTAACTTCCTTTCTCCAGACCCCTCAGGGCACAACCTGTACCCCAGGGCAGAAACCACAAATCTCCCCATTGTTGTTATTATCATGTGAATTGTTGACTGTTGACTACCCTGTACCCACATATGTAACAGAAGGATGTGTCTCTTATTTTAATTTTTATCCAGTCCCAGAGACACCCCCCCCCCCACCCTTTGCTTTTTCCACCTCCCTAATCTGTCACCAGTGGATTTCATGTAATCCTTTTACATCTTCTCTTTTGACTGTAAATTACAAATTAAGGTGCAAAACTGCCATTCTCTGGGGCATATCTCGGTCCCTCGAGGCCTTGCTTCCTGGCATTTGTCGACAGTTTGGCTCAAACAAACTCACAAAATTCTTCCCAGGTTTGAATGCTTCTTATGTTGACAGCTGTGTAAAATAATGCTGGCTCCACATAAGGTTTGAACCCTTGGTTCTCCTTGTCTGGGTCCTCATCACTCTTCGATTCTGCGTATAGCACTGGCCCCTTTGAGGCTGGGCCACGATGGGATCCTGTTCCCAGTTCCAGACCCAGCTCTGACACACGCTGCTCCGAGAGTGCAGGGAGAGTCGTCTTGTCCAGTTTCAGAAAACAGCACCGACGACGGTGGGTGTTCCTAGCACGCGCTGGAGCCGCAGCTCGGGACTGCTCGGCTCCGTAGAACCACTCCTAGCAGGCACTTCGGCAGTGGAGCAGGGGAAACTCTTCCTCTGCCCTCTTAGGCTCTCATCGGAGGCCTGGAAATTAAACTGGCAGAGGACATATTAACAAAGGAAAAGCAGACACCTTTGATTTGATGTTACTATTTTCACACGCATGGGAGCCGCCGAGAAAAGTGAAAACGCAGAGAAGTGGCTAGACTTGGGGCTTATCTACTATTTTAACCCAGGGTATTAAGTGGTGACAACGTGCCTAGACAGAGAAAAGGGCATTTTGGTTTTGGGGAGTGGTAAATATGGAGGAACGTCATGGTAGATAAGGGTTATTTATTTATTCACGTCGGGCCCTGGCCGGTTTGGCTCAGCGGTTAGAGCATCGACCTGCGGTCCTGAGAGGCTCAGGTTCGGTTCCCGCTAAGGGCGCGTACCTCGGTTGCAGTTTGTCCCCGGCCCTGGTCGGTCGTGCGGGTGGCAGCCACTCAATGTGTTCCTTTCACATCGATGTTTCTCTCTCTCTCTCTGTTCCTCTCTCTCCCTCCCACTCTACCTGAACAAAAAAATGGGAAAATGTCCTCGGGAGAGGATAAAAGAAAAAAAGATGTATTTATTCACGTCGGTGCTCTCTCTGCCTCTAGTGGTAAGGGTTGTTCTCTTCCTCCTAGGACAGGAGAGGAGAAAACACCTTCAAGGGGAATTCATACTCTTCAATTAGGCGGATGGGAGGAGGACAGAGAATGCTTCCTGTATCTTTGTTCTCAATTGCCCTCGCCTGAAATAATTCTGATGCCCAAGTTGCATATTTTTAAGTAACAGTCTGGTCCATGTCAGCAGCACACTTAGAACTAAAACACTGGGGGGTCCAGACGCTCTAGAAACCTGTGCACACCCCCAGAAGCAGGCAGCTTAGTTCTCTGTACTGCACACTTGTAAACTTGTCTCTGTAATCAGTTACGTGATGCTAAGTCACAATAAAGTTTGTGGCTTTAATGTTCAACTACAAGTATCACATCTCCGCCTATTTTTGTTTGGCTTTAGTTTGCATTTTTTTTCCCTAAACTTTTATTATAAAAATTTTGAAACATCAAAAAAAATTGAAAGAATTGTTTTCTTAAATTTAGATTATAAATTGTATTTTTCACATTTAATCTTCATTTTAAAATCACGAAGAGTCCTAAATGTTTTTTAAAACAGTTTTGCTTGAGCCTTGGCAAAAACAGTTTGATCAGTGGTTAGAGCATCGACCCTCAGACCAAAGAGTGAGTCGTGGGCTAGATTCCTGGTCAAGGCATGTTCCTGGGTTGCAGGTTTGATCCCCAGCCCAGGTAGGGGTCGTTCAGGAGGCAACCAATCAATGTGTCTCTCTCATGTCAATGTTTCTCTCTCTCCCTCTCTCCTTTCCACTCTATCTAAAAAAATCAATGGAAAAATATCCTGGGTTGAGGATTAACAAAAATAAAATAAAATAAAATGGTTTTGCGTGGACAAATGCATTTATTTTAATTAGATTGAGATGTTACCGTGACTCACCTCCACCAATTTGTCTAGAGCCAATCACATCCAAGAAGAAAGAACCAAGAAAATAAAAATTGAACATAATCTGTGTAAAGAGCAAGGAAACATTTTCTGTGGGAAAAAAAAAATCCTCTGTTTATAAGTTCATGAGTAGTTTTAAGACATAAAAGTTTTCCACTGAGGAGGAAAATTATTTGTCCTGTTGGTAAAATTTTAACAGCAGTTTAATAGGAGCAACATAGTTAACTGGGATCAAAAAACAAAATCCAAAATGAGAAAAAGGAAAGAAAGAAAACCCAACATGTTAGGGTTGGGAAAGCAAATTGGTCACATCCCAGACTTACATTGTACATGGGATTATCTTCTCAGTCAATGGTTTTAAAGTCTAAAGGCATAGAAAGAAGAACGAGACCAGAGTATTAGTTTCCAGTTGACCTTGATTTCAATAGACTGTGAAATCTAAGGTGTGGGGTCGTGGGTTTAAAGAAACAAATAGTTCATTCTAAAAACTGAGAAATACCTGATGTTACTACAAACAGCAGTCAAAATCAATTGTGAAATAGACAGGATTCTGAATGGAACGGGAGATTTAAAACCATCTATGGGACTCAAGCATCTATGGGACTCAAGCATTCCAATTGTATGTATTTCTCCCCTTGAAATTAATGACTCCTGTCTGTTGGAAACAGACAGCTAGAGACATTTTGTCCTAAGCAGCCCCTGATCCCAAATGAGGCATTGGTCTGATTTGCCATTACTTGTTTTGACAGATTCTTCAGACACCACAAGATGATGTATTATTAACCAGAGTACTGAAAGGAAACTATAGTACACTTTACATACCAACCCGTAACCATTAACCTGAACACTGGTAAAAAAAAAAAAAAAAAAAGAAAAAAAAGGAAGGTGGGGACTTCAAGATTTGCCAGTGCATTAAGCCCTATTTAGTAGTTTGATTTCAAGGTTGGTTAGCTGCATGAAAATCCAGGTGCAGAATTCCTGTGCAGAACTGTTGTATTACTATGTGCTATTAACTAAAGGCTCATTGGAACCTCAGTGTCCAGTGCACTGTGACACTGTGTGTCAACATCAGGCATCACGAGCTCTGTCTTGCCTGCAGTACATCGTTCACCCGTGGTCAGACAGCTATGTAATTGATACTCATCTGTATTTTCCTTGCGGTTATTCCCAAGTATTTTTTTGGTTTTATTGTCCTTCCTATCAAATGCCACCATTTTTACTGTAGGTCTTTCTTAGAGCCCTAACTTCTATGACGAGGGCCGTCTTTCTACAGCACCCAAACTTTGCTGTTGTAGTGGACAAATGATGCTGGTATTTAAAAAGTAAAAAGCTATATGCGAAGCTAATAGCAAAGTCTATTTTTGTGTCCTAATTCATTTTATTTTCAGCAACGGTGTTCCACCCATGTTCATCACTATCAAGCACATTCCTCTAGGATAGAAGCTCCTTGAGTGTGGGATGGTCTCGGCTGGTTCTCCGGCCCCTAGACCAGCGTCAATCAATATTCACTGACTCACATTCAGGCTTAAACAGAACCTGGGGATGAGGTAGTAAAAAACCATGGTAAGCTCCTCGGCTGCACGGAGCCTGTGTTCTTCCTGAGAACAGTGATTTGCCGCAGGAATATCACCGGGAGCATCTGGGCAGCACACGGGAGACCTAGGCTACCTGAATTCAAGTCCAAGTTCCGTTATTTGTTAGCAGGGTGACCTTGACAAAATCACTTAATCTCTCTGGGCCTCAGTGTTTTTCACCTGTAATATATTGTAAAGGTTAAATGAGTTCATAGAAATAGCATAATTAGAACAATACCTGCCAGATGGAAGTTCAGTAAATTTAAGGTATCACTTTAGGGACCACCCAGTATGACCTTCGTTGGGATTTTTTCTTCTCTTGCTTCTGTCTCTTTTCTCTCTCCATCTTGACTCCTAACTCCCCCCTTTTTTTTTCTTCTTCCCTTCCCCTTCCCTTTGCTATATTCCCACCAGGGAGTCTCACAAACATTACTTAATCCGACACGTGTGAAGAGACCCACACCAAAGATGGCTCAAAAATACAGACATTTAGAGGACAGGCTAACAGAATTCCTTCTTTGTATTTTCCTTCTGAAAGCTTCTTTCTTAGCTTAATCCTGTTGCCCAACAATTGCCTAGCTGGACACAGGACCGAGAATCCAGGGATTTTCACATTTTATCCCCAGGCTTGCTTCAACTACATTTTGTCCAAGTTGTTTGGATCTGGCGTCCTTATTTCATCGGGGAAATGGTCCGTAAAGGAACCTAACATACTTCCTCACGTGTGTCTGAATCCTCAGAACAGACACGTGCAATGTCAAGCGTGTTCGCGAAAGTGCACACATAAACACGAGATCCAGCCACGTCCTACCATAGCCAGTGTACTTGGCTAACGGCCGGTCACGTGCAGGGTCCACAGGTGCCCCAGTCGTGATGAAAAACTGGATTCATGTGTCCTCTTTGTTCACCTTTGAAAATGTGCAACTGGAAATGACAGAAACATTCCATTACATGTCAAACACGAAACAAGTTTCTTTAGGCAGAAATGTAGATTTGGTTACTTCACACAAATTATAGAATGCTTTCACATGTTACTTTGAAATGTAGAGGACGAACACATTGTCTTTCATTTCACAGTTTTAAGTAGTCTTACCTATATATTAAAGCTAAAACCCAATAACAAAATTCTATTGTTCCAGTTTGGCTACCTGTAGCAGAACAAGTATTATAATATTCCTTTTTAGCATAAGATAATTTGTTTCCAATGCCTCGGGACATACAATGTTTTCATTATACCCCATAGTTACAGAATGGATAGTTTATATTAGAAATTATTTTGTAGGCATTAATAATCCCAGAAATTGTACATTTTCTTGGGAATACTATTTATAGCTGAAATCATTGTCGATGGAAATTAAAACCAATATGGAAGCAAGTAAATTACTTAAAAATATGTATCCATGCCCTGGCCGGTTTGGCTCAGCGGTTGGAGCATCGGCCTGCGGTCCTGAGAGACCCGGGTTCGGTTCCCGCTAAGGGCACGTACCTCTGTTGCAGTTTGTCCCTGGCCCTGGTCGGTCGTGCGGGTGGCAGCCACTCGATGTGTCCCTTCACATCGATGTTTCTCTCTCTCTTCCTCTCTCTCCCTCCTGCTCTATCTGATCAAAAAATAGAAAAATGTCCTCAGGTGAGGATAAAAAATAAAATAAAAAAATATGTATCCATGATAGTACTATTCTCTCTCATAACGCTCACAACTCATGCAATACACAACCTAATATAATAAATATTTTTTCAGATCGTACCGAGTTCAAAATGCTCTCTTAAGAGTTTCATGAGCTTTAAATATTATTAAGAGACAGTCTCCACTTTCTTTTTATTTTTTTATTTTTATTTTTTTTATTGATTAATTTTTGTTACAGATGATTCTCGTTTTTCCCCCCACTGATTCCCCCTCCCCCTCCCCTCCCTGCCCCTTCCCCAGATTGTTGTCCATGTCCACCGGTCATGCATACATGCGTATAAGTTCTGTGGTTCATCCCTCCCCCACCTCCCCACTCCTTAGGGGATTGTCAGTCTCCACGTTCAAGAAACTTTCTTGATTGGATAGAATAAGACTTGGATCCCCGTAACTAAATAAAACAGCAAGACACCAAATGTCAGCAGAGAAATGTCTTGGTGAGTCGATTCATAGAGAGAGAGAGGTCAGGAGCGGGTCACGTGAAACTTCGGGGCAGATGTTCTCACCGGGGGCTCTCCACGGAAATCATTTGACAGCTTTAAAAATACTGACGACTGAGTCCAGCCTCCAGGCATTTGAATTCAGCTGGTGTGTAGCTGGGACTTCAGCGGGTTTGAAGAGTTCCCTAGGTACTTCTAGCATGAAATCAACTCGAGTTTGGTTCTGAAGGATAATGCGATTTTGATAGATTGGAGTGAGGACTAGAGTGGGGGGGGGAGGATGAGAGAGCAGAAGGAAGAGAATCAGGAAGACAACACAAGTGAGTTCCTGTGAGAACAACAGAAAGAGGGGAAGCAGTTGACTGGTGGTTCTACCCAGGGAGTGGCCCATGGACTCGAACTGTGGGCTTCACCTGGGAACTTGCTGGAAAGGAAGACTGTCAGGCCCCCCGGACTCGCTGGCTCAGAATCTGCATTTGCACAAGATACCCCTCCGCCTAGGTGATTTGCAGGCACATTACGATTGGATAAGCTCAGGCAAGACCGCAGGGTGACGATAGGAGGACGATCGGTGACATTTATGCACCAGTGTGCAATCTTATGCTGTCAGCTCAGCCAGAGCACCGGATTGGGCATTCAAACCCTAAGTGCCTCACGCCAAAGCTCCTGCATCACAGTCCGTCTCCGCGTTTACGGTCGGAAGGGGTCCAGAGGACAGAGAGGGAGGAGGGCGTTGAGACGTTTCCAAGTGGAAGCCTAAGTCCTGGGAAAGGGCAAGGATCCCATCCCAGGGCCCCGGGCGAAAGGCTGTCCACCTGACCCTGTCCACCTGACCCTGTCCACCCTTGTCATCGCTTACCTTTCACCCCGGCCTCCTAATCCACAGAACATCTCTGTGCCTGAGAAGAAAAGTTAGAGGCGAGCATCAAAGAAGCTAACGACCTCATACAAATGGAATGCCTAGTCACCCAGGCTTAAAAATCAAGCACACACTAAAATAACATGCATTTTAGTGTAACGTAAAAATATACATCTCTTCCAAGTATTGCTTCCTTCACTCCTTATTGATGGTTCCCCCTCTCTCTCATATAACATGTATGTATATAGAAGTTACCTAAGCACAGTTCCAGAAAGAGAAGCAAGATACACACACACACACACACACACACACACACACACACAGAAAGGGGGAGGGAGGGAGGGAGGAAGGAAAGACAGGAAGGAAGTGAACGGTCCTGGTGTCCTGTCAAATAGTTCTAATGCGTTAGAATTATGTTTGATCTAAACTTTTCATGCAGTCTCTTCTCTTGCAAATAAGAATGAGGGGGGAAGGAAGGGAAGGGAAGAAAACACATGTTGAGGAATTCCCAAGGGAAAGCAAAGCTGCAGGAGGGCATTATTAAAAGAAAACTTTGGGCCCTGGCCAGTTTGGTTCAGCGGTTAAAGTGTCGGCCTGCGGTCCAGAGAGACCCGGGTTCGGTTCCCACTAAGGGCGAGTACCTCGGTTGCAGTTTGTCCCCAGCCCTGGTTGGTCGTGCGGGTGGCAGCCACTCGATGTGTCCCTTTCACGTCGATGTTTCTCTCTCTCTCTCTCTCTCTTCCTCTCTCTCCCTACCACTCTATCTGTACAAAAAAATGGAAAAATATCCTCGGGTGAGGATAAAAAAAAAAAGAAAGAAAACTTTGGGGACCTCATTTTTTGCCTAAAACAGCTGTTTTTGAACAATACAAAACATGGCCTGAGAAAAGGTAATTCTGCCAACCAGTAGAATTAGGCAATTACTTAATTAGGCAAACAGTAATTCTGTTTGTTTAGGAAAGACTTTATGTCGGGTGTAAATATAAAGAAAAAGGAAATAATTAACATAAAGTTCCTGACTGCCTTTGGAGGCAAGGAGACAGTGGGAAGGGAACACGGTTGTGGTGGACGGCACTGGGGTTGCACATGTACTGGCCATGTCCTGTGTCCCAGGGTGGACAGGTACACCCACAGGCGCCTGGTGTTTATTTTGTTCTCTTTACACTATACATAGACAATATGTCCTTTTGTTTCTATTATGTTGCACTTGATCATGTGGGACAGCTTTGCAGCTTTGGAACCTTGGTCCTCATTTTGCAGCAAAAGTTAACATCAGTTTGCATTTAGTTCGGCGATATCCCATAGATAACACTTACATAGCTTTTATTGGGTGCCTGGCACCGTATTAAGTGCTTGACTTATAACTCATCAGATTCTTGCAACCCATTGAGAATGTAGTATTAGTATTCTCAATTACAGACAAGAAAACTGACATGAAAGAGATTAAGTAACTTGCCTAACATTTCAGGTACCCAGCTTCAATCCATCAAGCATTTGAGGGTTGGTCAGGACATAGCCATAGGAAAAGATGACAAACAACCAGAGTAGAAGTGGTCATATGTCACCAACATCATGAGTCATGGCACAATGCTAATTCCTATTATTCGGTGGCATACTTGGAAGGTTATCCCAGGACAACCCTGGGAGATTCCCCAAGGGTGTATGGTCCAGGTTGCATCTAACTGTGCCTATTTTTTTAAAAAAATCCTCACCCAAGGATAATTTTCCATTTATCTTCAGATAGAGCGGGAGGGAGGGAGGAAGAGAGAGAGAGAGAGAAAAACATCTATATGAGAGAGACGTATTGATTGGTTGCCTCCCACACAACCCCAACCAGTGCCAGAGATCAAACCACAACCGAGATACATGCCCTTGACTGGAACTGAACCTGAGACTCTTTGGTCTGCGGGCTGACGCTCTAACCACTGAGCCAACCGGCCAGGGCTGACTGTGCCTATTTTTAACTCAATGTCAGTGGACTCACACGGCAGACATTTGCTGGGACCTGCCCTTTTTCACTCTCCATGAGTTTTTTAAGTCATCCTTGTTGATTATAAAGCTGCCGTTTCTTCATTTCATTGCTATATAACATCCCATCGTACTAATGGAACAAAGTCTATTTCTCCCTGCTACCGTAATGTGGGGATTTTCAGTTTTTACTATGACAAGTGAACCCGCTGTGAACATGCCTGTCCGCCCGCCCTGGTGTGCATGTCAGGGTTTCTGGAGGACATGCACCGGGTACAAAATGCCAACGGGTAGCTTGTGCACACATTTGTCTTGAGGAGGAAAAGCTGTGTTCGTGTACAGCCCCTTCCGGAGGGACACTGGGTTTCTCTGTCTCCCCATTTTCAATGACATTTGGTGCTGTCGGACTTACTTTTTGCTGGCCTGGGGACCCACTTTTAATTTTTGCCAAAATGGTGTATGGAAAGGCATATCTGATTCCTGATGGTGTTGAGCATGTTTGCACATGTTAATGGACTGTTTATGATCTCTCTTCTGTAACATAACTGGTCATATCTGTTGCCCATTGGTTGCCTTTTTCTTTTTGGCTCCTGAGAGACTCATTCTTGGTTGATTGCCTGTGTCACACATATCACATCACAGTGTATGACTTACCTCTTCATTCTCTCCGTGGCCGCTTTGGAGAAACACAATTTATTTTTTCATTTTAACATGGTAGAATTGATCAGTCTTCTTAGTTATAATCTATGCATATGCATCTGTTTAAGATATATTTTCCTACCCCACAGTCATAAAGATACACTCTCACATTTTCTTCTGAAAGTTTAAGAAGTTTATCTTTTTCATTGGAGTCTTTGGTCCGTTTGGCACTGATCTGTGGCGGGTATAAGTTGGAGAAGCTGTGCATTGTTTTCTCTGTGGATGACCAGCGGACACAGAACCATTTCCTGAGCGGTGTGTCCTTTGCCTGGGGATGTGCAGGGCTGACCCTGTTGTATATAAGGTTTCCATATATGGCAGGTCTATTTCTGGGTTCTCTGTGTTGTTGCACGAGTCTGTTTGTCCTACCTACACCCACACCACCGTGTCTTCATTATCATAGCTTTACATAGGACTTGAAATCTAGACCGGCACGTTCCCTCCCCAGTTCTTTTATTTGGATCTGCTTTGGCTATTATGGGCCTATTAAACCTCCACATATATATGGAAGCCCTTATAGCCCTTGTAGCCTTTGCAGCCCTTGGTCATGCCTGGTGCACACCACTCTAGTCTTACTGCTCAAAGAACATGCTGAGCTCCCACCCGGGGGCCTCAGACATCAGGCCATAGGGTGGGGTGAACGTCCATGACTTGTAGGTTCGTGGTGAAAGTAGCCAAGAGGTTTCAGAGTCAAGAACAACATGGTCCTAATACATTTGGAGACGATAAGCCCATTTAAAGTAAAACTCAAGACCCTTGCACTGGAGAGGGTTCTCAACTCAGTCAGAATAGCCTTGCCAATTCATAAACAAACCTGTTTTGGTCCAACTTTTTTTGTTTTGACATTTAGAAATTTGTAAACACCGTAATTACTTCCTTTCATCCTGACCCAGCTGTCTTCCTCCAAAGCAAGACAAGGTTACAGTGCTAGTCTCTGGGCACTGTGCACATTGGGATTGTCAAGTAGCTACAGTGCAGCATAAACACAATGTAGAATTCAGTTAAAAGGGACCTCATATGGTATAAGAGTCTGGAGACTCAGAGAGTGTCCTTAAACAGCCCGAGATCATGCAGGCTGGAAAACAACTCAAGTCTTCTTCCTGTCTGTCTTCTCTAGACCACAGGTTAGCAAACGTTTTCTGAAGAGTCAAAGCAAATACTTTAGGCTTTACGAGTCAAGAGGCAATGTCTTCAACAACGTGAACAACCGTACTCCTGAGAAGACTGATAATGTCTTTACATCTAACGACGTAAACCATTCTTAGCTCAAGAGCCAGACACAGACAGGTGGTGAAACAAATTTGCCCTCGGGGTGTATTTCTATCCCGCTCTAAACCACACCTAAAAGATATAAATTCTTGTTTCTGCCTTTTGTGTGATAAGAGGCACAGGACAATAAAGTTAGAGTCCCAATGTCAAAGAAATGCTGCTTGCATTTTAGGAGCAACCACCGATGTTCCTAGACAGAAACGAACTCTATGTTCAGTTCTGAAGATGGTTTAAGTAAATTGGAGTCTGGTTCATTTTATCTTCCACATAATGAGAAATCTATATGCCTCAGGAACTTTTAGGTACCAAACCACAATGGACTTGAAAAATCTTTATAAGCAAGTAATATACAATGTTTGTGTATTATAATCCCCTAAATAGGCACACTGGAAAAGCAGGGTTATTAATACATACTGAATATAATTAATACTTTTCTCCATCTAAAAATTAAAAGGTGTTGAATTATTCCTAAAGCATCTTCAAACTCAAGTATATTGAAACTCTGAACATACCAGGCATGCCATTAATATTCCCAATATTCTGTGAGAGAAGTTTCCTGAGATGGGGATTTTGTCATTTGCATCTCTTCTGATTTAGACCCGTGGTGTTTATATCTGACATGTTTTGAAGAAAGTTGCATTTCCATGACCATTCAGCATCATACCCTTTTCTGCGTCTTGCTCTACACCCAGATCACCACAAGTGCATCCAGAGTCGTGTCTTTTTTCATTTTTTATGTCTTCAACCAAAGCCCATAAAAACACTTCACAGTCCTAATACTGTCTCTGGGCGTACAACTGAGTTTCCATTCTTCAAATACCTGTTCATTATGAGTTATAGGCACTGGCTGTGTAAAGTGAAAAACATTTCAAAGATTTGTGTGTGGACAACTTGAGACTCACTGCCGAGTCCTTTGAAATGCGGTCTCAGGTCTCGTTGGCCTCCTTCCGGTTTATTTAGTGCCCCAGGTTCTGAAGGGCCTGCTTCCAGGCTCAGTAGGCGCTGTAGTCTGGGTGTCTACCTTAAGAAGGTCCTTATCACATCCTTACCCAAGGGCTGCTCCGCAAAAATGAAAAGTGTACCTGAAAATATTTGTTTTCAGGCTGATTCATTCTTGAACGTCTGAGACGTATATTAGAATTGTTGTTGGTTTCATTGGCTTAGAATGTAGGATTGAAATGAGAAAATAACCTAAAGCGTAGACATTTCTCAGCCATGAATTTTTCTTTTTCTTTTTTTGTGTGGAAAAGTTAACCGCCTACTATTTCCTTGTCATCATTGCTTCCTTTTATTTAAAAAAAGAAAAAAGAAAGAAAATTGTCCTTGTTTTTTCCTGATTATGAAGAAATGTGCATGAAAATTTTTTAAATAATTTAAGAAAGTAAAAAGTCAAATATGAAAGGCACCATAATCTCACTCATAAGATAACCACTTTTAACCATTCTGTGTCTATACTTCCAGAATTGTTATGCATAGACATGTATATTTCATCTAAAAATATTATCACACTGTTTAGCCAGCTCTTTCCTTCACCTAATGTTATATCTTCTCTCCCAGGTATACACATGGCTGTATAGATATGCCATAATGTACGTAACCAACCCCTTAGGAATTTTTGTTTGTTTTATGGTTAGATTTATACGCCCTCGGTTTTTCCTAGCATAGTATATACAGGTAGGTATCTCATGACCTTGGATTTCAATGACAGATGTCTGTATTATTCTCTATATTAAAATTTTAATTATGAAAACTATAAGAGGGTGTTTACATGAGACGACATGGATGAACCTTGAGGGCATAATGCTAAGTAAAATAAGCCAGTCACAAAGACAATTAATGTATGAGTCCACTTATATGGGACAACTAAAAGCATCAAATTCAGAGAGACAGAAAGAATGGTGATTGTCAGGGGCAGGGAGGAAGGAGAGTGGGGAGGTGTTGTTTAATGTTTAATGGGTACAGAGTTTCAATTTTACAAGATGAAAATAATTCAATATAAACGTACTTAACACTACTGAACTGTACACTTAAAAATGGTTAAGATGTTGAATTTTACGTTATGTATATTTTACCACAACTAGAAGTTTTTAAAAAATAAGACTTGTTTTCCAGGCCGGTGTGGCTCAGTGGTTGAGCGTCAACCCATGCACCAGGAGGTCACAGGTTCGATTACTGGTCAGGACACATGCCCAGGTTGGGGGCCAAATCCCATGTGGGGGGCATGCAGGAGGAAGCTAATCGGTGTTCTCTCTCATTGATGTTTCTATCTCTCTCTCCCTCTTCCTTCCTCTCTCTCTAAAATCAACAAAGAAAAAATATTAAATAAAATAAGAGTGTTTAAGATATGACTGTTAAGTTCTGGCTGGCGTGGCTCGGTTGGCTGTGGCATTGTCCTGTACACCAAAAGGTGGTGGGTGCCATTCCCGGTCAGGGTACATGCCCAGGTGGAGCACAGTCTTAAAGGACTGTTAAAGGTCTATATATGTTTATAAAATTATTTTGAATTTGAACTTGCCAGAATAGCAAAACCCCCTTTTAAGGTTTCTAAATGCAACCGCACATTTAAAAGATGTCATGTAAAAACACTGCATTTTTTTTTTATGAGGATATGATACTGTTTACATCTTTGTCTTAAGGAAACTAATTTCAATGCACTTTTGTTGTTCTTTCTGTAGCTTCCTTCCCAAACCAACAGTGAAGCCAGCTGTCTAGGTGCCCCTCTGTTAATCCTAGTTGAAAACTCAAACTCTATTTAGCAACAACTACAAGGTACTTCCAATATTGAGACAGAAGCAAAGCAAATATTTGGAGAGTGTGCAAATGCAATCGTCTCGGGAAACTCCAAAAGATGCTTAAAATTTAGATCTGAATTTCAATCGGTTTGCATTCTAAATTAGGTTATTTTTGCCTATTTATATATTTTAGTCTAAAATGCAGAATTCACAAAAATTCCATTTCTCATATTCTTTTTTTGTTCTTACAAAACAGATATCACCACTGAGCAGACTTTCTTATCTTCGTACCTAAAATAAACTAGCCTGGGATGAGACCTCTCTCCTGACCCATGATTTCTCTCTCTTCTTTGCCTTTTCCACTTGCTCTGCTGTACGGCTCGTATACTCGCTCTTTTCTTCGTGTTCTTCCTATTTACACACACTGCTGATCCCAGGGACGCTGGGGAATTCACCCATGGCTTTCTCCTTTATCTGCTCCTCAGATTTTGTTTACTTGGCATTAGTCACCTGGAGGAGAAGAAAATTTCAATCATCAAAATGTCTAAACCATCCAAATGTTTGTTTTTCCAGAGACGTGGCTTACCTTCTCTTATTTGTTTTTCGATGATGTCTCATGCCAGCTGTCATCATTATAGTCCTAAGCTTATCTCTCCGCGACCTGTTCTCAGTGCCATGACGCATTGAATTATGCTTGACATTTGGTCAGTTTCGGTCTTAACCTTTCGCTGCCTTAATAAGGGCCATAAGTCTTACAGAATTATATAAATTACACCTACTACCAACTTCAGGCCATTAGCACCATGTAATTGATTCTTTCGAATGGTTGACATTTCCTGGGCACATGCTTTTTGTCACTGTAGCTCCAGTGTTATCCTGTCCTTTGAGGTCTAATGTGACTTGAAACGGTTTGCCTGCTGTCTCAGATCCACGGGAAGTCCAAATTCTGCTCGCGATTCGTGCAGATCCCCTGGGGCCTGTGCTTCGTTGGTAGCTTCTTCTGATTTCCTGTACTTGCTGAACACTGAATCTCACCAACATTTCCGTGTCCGCAAGTATCTTCCCTGCACGGACCAGAGCAGGGCAGAGCAACTCCATTTCCCCAGAATAAGGCAGGGTTGTGTGTGTGTGTGTGTGTGTGTGTGTGTGTCTTTTTTTTAGAGAGAGAGGAAGGCAGAGGGAGAAAGAAACATCAATGTGAGAGTGTAACATAGATCGGCTGCCTCCTGCACACCCCCTATTGGGGACCAAGCTCGAAACCCCGGGCCTGTGCCCTAATGAGGAATCAAACCGACAACCTTTTGGTGCAGGGACCACATCCAACCAACCGCGCCACCTTGGCTGGGGCCAGAGTAAGGCAGTTTTATAGAGCAAATTTAACCGAAGATTCAGAGACACCAGGGACTTCCACTGTATTTGTAATGTTATTTCCTACCCTGGGCGATAAGTGAAGGGGTATTCGTACTATCACTCTTTATCTTTCCATGCATATGGACCCCACCCCTGAAGGCTGCTTAAGTCATGTGACACAGCTAAGTGAACAGTTTCCCCCTGGGAGAGCTGTTCCCCCTCCTCTGTGACCTGTCCTCTGTCAGGTGTCGGAGACAATCGCATGTAAACAAACAATTGCAGTGCAATTAGATGTGTGTTGTGAGAGCCTTTATGCAGAGCAGATGAGACGGTGACCGCCTACCCAGAGGGTCAGGAAAGTGGTTGTCCGGAGAGGTGACCTTTGAACTGCTCCAGGACCAGCAGGACTCAGCGGAGTGAAGGGAATGAGAGTGGGCATTCAGGCCAAAGAAGGGCCGTGTGGAAAAGCACAGGAATGTGGAGGAGAGGTCCGGTGACCAGCGGCCTCTGAGCTGGGTAAATAGTGGGACCAGAATGCAGAAAGCCTCTTACACCGGGCCGATGAGGTTGGACTTGACACCGCGGGCTGGGGGAAGGAAGAAATGATTTTCATCAGGGAAGTGGCACCATGGGGAATTTACTTAGGGTTGATCATTAATCCCAGCTAGCCTCTGTTTTTTGTTTTGTTTTTTTTTATAATCCTCATCCCGAGGACATTTTTGCATTTATCTTCAGATAGAGTGGGAGGGAGAGATGGGGGAAGAGAGAGAAAGAAACATCAAGGTGAAAGAGACACATCGACTGGTTTCCACTCACACGACCCCAACCGGGCCGGGGACAAACTGCAGCCGAAATATGTGCCCTTAGCGGGAACCGAACCCGGGTCTCTCTGGTCTGCAGGCCGACGCTCTAGCTCTAACCGCTGAGCCAAACCGGCCAGGGCCATCCTCTATTTCTAAAAGTAAATTCTGTTTTCTTATTTCGTACATACCACCAAGGTTAATATAATAGCTTTGTAGGCCAGTCTTAGTTCCTGACTAATGCTCGCTGCACAAAAGAGTCTCAATCTCCTTTTCAAACACAGATTCCGGGCCCTCACACCTGCTCTCTGGAAAAGTAAGATTACCAGGGGCCGCAGGAAATTAATGGATACTGAAAGTTGAGAACCTAAATTTCTACTGGAATGCCATGAAACTAACGAGGGAGCGTTTTCTTCATCCCAATTTGATTTGAACTGGTGTCATCCAAGAAGTGTGTTAATCATCACCAAAGCAGCAAAGCCGCCCCAAACGTTTCTAGCATACATTTAAAAAAAGCAAATTCAGGGTATCAGATTGCCTTCTTCCTTATAGAGTTTCATTCCTGATTTGCTGACTTATGTCCAGCCCCGATCAGCGTGAACTGGAACGACATCTACTGACCTCCATTAGGGAGATCGCTTCACAGTGGTGACCAGCCGCAACCAGGGAGTGACCCAGAGCCCAATTTGGCCACAAATATCACTCTACTCTAAGGTGATGGCCCCTGAGACGAAGCTCCCAGGTTATTGGACCCTGGCTGTCCAGTCTGGCCAAGTGTCTCCTAACTGCAGTCAGCTCATCTGCTCAAGGGACAATGAGAAATTCCAGGCTCCACAGAAAATCTGGACCAAGCTCGGAATCAGTAAAAGGCAGATGAACCCTAGGGCCTCTGGCCTTCATCTTCTCTGGTTTTGACGACGGAGAAGGTGCAGCCAGTGGGAGCTCAGGCGACCTCCCGGATTTTCCTCTGTCTGCAAAGAAGTGTCAGCCTCAGGTTTTGTTTTGCTTTGTTTTTTTCATCAAAGGCCTGAATCACTTTTCTTTAAAATTTTCCTATGTTTATTCTTACTGTACTTTTTTTCTACCAGGAAGTCAACACTCAATTGGTAGTTTTCCAAATCGGAGGAAAACATCACTTCAGATGAACTTAGTTTGAGAAAATAATACATCGTAGGACTTACGATGTAAAAACAGGAAATTTTCTGCTCTTGAGATGAACTTTCTTTTTGATTGTTCTGGATGAGTTTTTTTTCCTATTGTTCATTTTTAGTAAAGTAGACAGGTAGTAAAAAATAAACTACTATTATTATTTAAAAAATAATAAAATACTTGCACAATTAAAGACAGAATAAAAACAATGTCCCTCTCCTGGCTTTATCTCCCAATTGCCTCTCCAAAGAGATTACCATTTTCAACTCCTGTGGCTCTTTTTTCCATTATTGACCTCCATATTTCTGAAAAACAGGCTTATGAAGCTATTTCCCAATTTTCCATTGAACATTACGTACAGACTGATTTGCAGTTTGGTAGGTGAGGACTGGTAGGTGAGGACTTCTGGGACCCTCCTTTTTCTCAAACTTTGCCAACAGGCTTCTATCCTAACTTTTGGTGAAATCATGAGTGCATGATTATGGAAGTTTGTTCACTACTGAGCCACTACTTTTTATGCTTGTAGAGTTTCTTGGACAAACTTTTGTATCTCCTGAAGTTTAAAATTTAGTACTGCCACACGCGTCAGGCGCTTTCTTATTTTCTTGGTGTCCTCAGGGGGCTCCTATCAGGGTCACTGTACGATGTCCTCCTGAAACAGTCATCCTGAGTTAGTCTCTCTTGGATGCCATGCCCTTCCCTTTCTTGGTCTAGTTCCCTTTTTGTTGGAGCACATCCTCCAGTAGTTTTCTATGAATGAGCGCCTGTAAGGTAATAGCTTCGATTCATTACCTGTCTAAAAATGTCTCTTTCCTCACAGTTACTGTATCAGCTGGTGAGTATCCAGTCTGGGTTGAAGATCCATTTCCCTTAGATTCTAAAGGCCTCCTGTGATATCTCCCTGAGGTATTACAGTTGACACATCCAAGTCCATTTGCATCCCAAGCCCTTTGTATGTGACTCTTGTTGCTTACTTCTAGGATCTTTGTCCCCAGGGTTCTGGAATGTCATGGTAATGTGCCTCCGATTCGTGTTTGAGACAGGAGGACATTTAATGGGCTCTGTCAGTCTGAACATTTGACTTACTCACCTTAGAAAGCTGTGTCTTGTATTATTTCTTTGATCGTTTTCTCCTCTGTCTGCTCTTCATTGTTTTTCTGAAACTTCTATTGGTCACTCACTGGACATTCTGGGTTGATCCCCAAACCTACTTAGCTCTTCTTTCTGATTGTTTATCTCTTTTCCTTTAGTCCTATTTTCTGGGAAAATTTCCTGAATTTCCTTTTCATCATTGTCATCAAACTTTTTATTCTTGGTCCCCTGAATTATTTATTACTGCAAAAACTTACCCCCAAAATTTGCAGTTAAAGCAGCAAATATTTATGATCTCAGGCGTTTTCTGAGGAGTGGGGATCTGGGAGCTGCTTAGCTGGGCAGTGCTATCTCGAGGTGTCTCAAGGAGTTGCAGGCAAGCTGTAGGTTGGGCGGCAGCCATCTAAGGCTTGATGGGGTTGAAGGATAGCTTGCTACATAGCCCATTTGCAGGACTGTTGCTGGGGACCTCAGTTCCTCGATACATTGGTCTCTTCATAAGGCCTTGACCTGACAGACAGGCAGCTAGCTTCCTAGAGCAAGTAATCCAAGAGAGAGAGCGAACATCACAGTGTCTTTTTTTTTTTTTTATCCTCACCCCAGGATATTTTTCCATTTTTGTACAGATAGAGTGGGAGGGAGAGAGAGTGAGAAACATCGACATGAAGGGACACATTGAGTGGCTGCTACCCACACGACCAACCAGGGCTGGGGACAAACTGCAACCGAAGTACGTGCCCTTAGCGGGAACCGAACCCGGGTCTCTCCGGACCGCAGGCCAATGTTCTAACTGCTGAGCCAAACTGGCCAGGGCACAGGGCAGATTTTAAAAAACATGAATGGTTAACATACATTAATCTATATGACACTAGCTTGCTGGCCCCTCTCAAAGAGAAGCAACAGGTCACTCAGTAGATGGTGGCGGACCAGAAGGGACTGGGGCAGAAGATAGGGGCATCGTGGGTAGTTTAGTGCTTCTCAAAGTCACGCCTGTGTCCACCAGTGCAGACTTTCACCACATCGAGGCAAATGAGAAAAGTAAGACCAGTGTAGAGCTTGTTTATTAAATAAAAGCTGCTTGCTCTCGTTTTAAAGGAGCCTCTTGTGTTTTGCGAGCATTGACTTGCTTCCTTTAAAATGCTTTAGTCTTTTTCTTACGCAATAATGATGACAGTAGATGACGAATCCACTGTGGGTTGTGTTTGGAGGTGGTCACTGCCCTTCACAGCAAAATATAAATAAGATAATTCTATGCTGGTCTCCATTTTTTAATTTTTTTTCCTGCACTTTGAAGTTCAAGATATTAGGAATTTTTGGATTAGATGATCTTCCAGGTTCTTACAATCCCCAAACTGCGTTATCTATGCCCTCCCCACAACAGACTCTGGACTAACGCGTGGTGGGAGGAGGAAGCAGATACAGGAGGGTAGGAGGAAAAGAGGGTCCCATCCGCAGTTCGAGGTGGAGGACCATCCCCTAGCTGGAGCTCAGAGCTGATCTCTTCTTCAGTGTCTGCCTCAGTTTTTAAAATGTGACTTATGTCACCACAAAAAAATATAATCAAGGTGACTTACATCAGGGGTTGACCAGCTGTTTCTGTCAGGGGCCCGATGGTGACTCGTTTAGGCTTTGTGGGCCAAGAGGCAAACTCGAGGATGGGACAAGAGAGAAAACAAATCACCCCCATGTCCAGTGATGAGATACAACACTTTATAGACACCGGCATTTGAAGTTTATATAGTTTTCACATGTTACAACATTTCCTTTCTTCTTTGAAAATATCAAAACCATTGCTAGCTCACAAGCAGTAAGAAACACACAGCAGGCGGACTGGGTTTGGCCTGCGGCTGCCGCCTGTCGACTCCTGACTTCCACAGCTGATTTCATGGCAACCGAGTTGTTTATCCCGGGACACTGCGCCACATCACCGGGACAG
Organism: Molossus molossus; assembly: GCF_014108415.1. NCBI lineage: Eukaryota > Metazoa > Chordata > Mammalia > Chiroptera > Molossidae > Molossus > Molossus molossus. Next base: position 97,906,942 of record NW_023425346.1, read on the forward strand.
TGAGGGGGGGGGATGTGAACCCCCAACGCCCCAGGTGCCTTGGCAGCCCACAGAGCCATCAGTGATGAAACACAGCCCAGTGGGTGAGATGTGTTTCTGGGTCAAACGGCCTGGGTTCAGATCCCGCAGCCGCGTTCCCTCCTACCTCAAGCCTCTTGAGATCCCAGTTTTCTCACCTGTAAAATGGGCTAATAACAGTCCCCAGCTCCCAGAAGTGTTACCAGGTGTAAGTGAGATCATGCACAGGGCAGAGAGCCTGAGCCGTGCCCATGCAGTCAGAGCTCCGAACGTGTTAACTCTCGCCGTCATTCTAGTACCCGTTCTGCTTATGGGATCCTGAGGAGTCTCTTAACCTCCCAGGAGTGGTGAAGGCCTTTTAGTCCTATTGGGCTCAAAACCTTTCAGGGCAAAAACAGAAGTAAGAACCCGGAGCTCACGACTACAGATACAAGTACCACTCACTGCATTACGTAAGATGGGCGCAACCTCCTCAACGGGTTGTTCATTCCCAAATGCAGCAGAGACCTCTGATGGTACCTTCTTTGTCGGCGCCAGTCATCTGCGTGCTTGCCATTGTCCAGAAAAATGAAAAACGGGTGGCTGGCTTAGATGTCTAGACTGGTGACGTCTCTGTGGACAGGAGTTGAAAGGCAGGACGTGGCGGCTGCAGTGAGGGTTCTGTGACATCCAAGTGTGGGGACAGGGGCTCTGGGTGGGGAAGAAGGGCCACCTCGAGAGCAGCACACGGGTGGCACCCTTCTGCACTGGAGGCCGTATTGCCAAGGCTCAGACACGGGTGGAGGGCCCCGCAGAGAGCCACCCTGGCATCTGTGCGACACAGCGGCCGCCCTTGGTAGCTCTTCTTTTCACACACAAAAACGTTCGCCTCCGGCTATTGGCTGGGCAGAGGGTCAATAATTATATTGCAAAATCAACAGACCTGCTCAGTAGAGTGTTAACCAGCTTTGAGTGTTGCCAACTTCCTCTTATGCTCAGCGAGCGGGCTGGGCTGGCTGGGCTGGGCGTCGGGGGGGAGACTGGGCAGAGGGCAGGAGACTGCACGGACGCTGGGCACAGGCTGCTCTGTGCGCAGAAAGGGCAATGTCTAAAATTATCCAGAGATTATTTCCTGGCCTATTCGTGAACAATTAGACGTGTGAGCATAATTAGATCGTTTATTAGTTTTAGGAATAGAAGGGTACGTTTCCCCTGCCGGCCAGCGCTCTGAAGAACTGTGAGACAGGCTCCTCCCTGCAGTCTAGCCAGCATCATGAACCTCAACTCCTGAGCGGTCAAACAGCGATATTAAGTTAATAAGTTAGTAACAGCTCACGTTGGCGGCCCACAGTAGCAGCTGTGGGTGAGGAAACAGTTTTGCTCCACCCTCGTAGGGTCCCCGGCTGGCCTGAAATACAAAGACAAAGTCAGATTAACAGGAGAAAAGCACATAACTTTTTTTTCTTTCTGCAAAAAGCCATTTGGTCCGATGCATGGAGAGGGCTCCAGCTGGTGAAAAGGATGCCTGGTGGTTTCAGGGAGAGGCTCAGGCAGCAGCCAGACACCAGGGGGTGCAGAGGGTCCCCAAAGGCCTCTGGGCCCCACAGGCTCCTGGTCGTGCTTGAGGGGAGCCTTTAGGAGAGACGCTCGCCCAGCCCAGCCTGGGGGCCGCCAGCCTGCGGAGGTGTCAGGTGTTGCCCATCTTCTTGATGGGGTTCACCTCTCACCCAGGAAGTGGTTCTGCAGGAAGTCACAGAGCTGAGGGTCCTTGTGGGTAGAACCCAGGGCGTGCAGGTCCCAAAGGGCCTGGCTGAGGCCCCTCTCCAAGGCCACGGCGGCAGCCACGGCGGCCTGAGGGTCACCCCACGCATCCCGGGACGGCTTCTGCAGTCCTGGGAGAGCAGGTGACCACCAGGCTGGTTTTGCCTCCTGAAGAGGCTCTGGGCGCCCTCAACTTCTCCCCCGCCAGCTCGGGGAGAGGCGGCCCAGCCCCCAGACCACAGCTGGGGTGGAAACGGGCCGGAGAGAGGCGGGGGCGGGAGGCCCGCAGATGCAGGTTGGCCCGGCAGTTGACGGGGCCTCCATCTGGGGGGAATGCTCTGACGAAGTTGGGGCTCATGGTGGTTGGGCAGTAGGAGTTAAGGTGAAAACCCGGCGTTGGCTGGTCTCGGAGGCTGCAGTGGTCCTGACGGTGGTGCCTGGAGAGGAGGTGGGAGGGTGCTCGAGGCTGGAAGAAGGGGTGTCCCTGCGTCGGTTCCGTTCAGAGAGAGAGCGGGGCCACCGCGGGCACTGCAAACACACAGTTTTCCATGTGCCCGGGAGCCTTCCCGTGAGAACGAAGAGGCCACGAGGTGAGCAGGGCGGGAAGCTTTGCGACCTCTTGGACAAGGAGACAATCACGTGGGAAGGTCTGGCCAGACAGAAGGTTGGGCTGGGAGATGGTAAAGGCGTAACTAGGAGGAGAGGGTGAGTTTGCCAGGCTTCGTTGGCAGATCTTCCTGGTGCCATCTCTGGGCGAAGAGTCTGTCTCCAGAAAAAGGAGAATTTATTTCCTGCCTTTAGGCGAAAAGAAGGGGCTTTTTCTGCATTTACTGCTTCTTACCTGCCTCCAGCTCAAAGCCATTTTTATGTCAAACAGGCCTGTTGCGGGGTTACAGACTCTGGCTTCCTTCCCAGCCCTCAGGAGCATCCTATGTACTTGTCTAAGTACCAGGGCTAACCCGTGTGACCCCATTTTACAGGTATGGAAGCTGGACATCACTTCAAGTCACACAGGTGACTTGGCAGAGCTGGAATTTAGGCGCAGGAAGTCTGCCCTTAACCCCTCTTCCATATATTTTTATCTTTATAGTTGAAAGTATTACAGATGTCCCTCCTTTTTGCCCCGCTGACTCCGTCCCCCCTGCTCCCACTCCACCCCCTTCCCGGCACTGCTGTCTGTGCCCATAGGTTGTGTGTGTATGCATGTAAGTTCTTTCGTTTATCTCTTCCTGCCCCCCCCCCCCTTCCCTCTGCGGTTTGTCAGTCTGTTCCTACTTCCATGTCTCTGAATCTGTTTTGCTCATCAGCTTATTTTGTTCATTATACTCCACAAATAAGTGAGATCATGTGGTATTTGTCTTACTCTGATTGGCTTATTTCACTGAGTATAATGCTCTCCAGGCCTCTCCATGTTGCCTCAAAGGGTAAGAGATCTCTCTTTCTATAGCTGCATAGTACTCTATTGTGTACATGTACCATAGCTTTTTTATCCACTTGTCTACTAATGGGCCCGTGGGCTGTTTCCAGATCTTAGCTCTTGTAGATAGTGCTACGAACACAGGGGTGCATACATTCTTTCCCCTCTACCACACTGACCTGTCAACGTGCAGGTGACACATGGCCCTCCAAGAGCACAACAAGAGTTGAGACAAAGAGAAAAGTGCAAAAGACAACTGAGTGCCATTCCCGTAAGTGCCTGATGCCTTTGTAAAATCTATTTGATTGGCACTTTTTATTTATTTATTTTTAAATAATTTTTCTTTATTGATTTTAGAGAGAGAGGAAGGGAGAGGGAGAGAGATAGAGATATCAATGAGAAAGAACATCAATTGGCCACCTCCTGCATGCCCCCACTGGAGATTGGTCCCACAACCCAGGCATATGCCCTGACTGGGAATTGAACTGGCGACCTCTTGGTTGAGTCGATGCTCAACCACTGAGCCACACCGGCCGGGTGGCACTTTTCACTCACGAGCATCGAGTACCATTGGGGTCTCAAACCAATATTTTATTAAGCAAATAAATTGTGTGTGTGCTCATGTACATATAATATTTGATTAATTGACTAATATATTTCATAAACTCCAAGAGTACTATCTGTAGTTAATACATTTGTAATTGAACCAAAGTACTCAGGCTGGCTCACCATGGACCTTCGAATGGGGGCCGGTTCGCTGGCACTGGGCAACCCCGAGGAGGAGATGTCAGGGAAGACTGGCGAGTTCAGCCTGACTGAAGAAAGGGTCAGACAGTAGCGTGCATGCTCTTTGGCAGAGGGATTGCAGCAATGAGGGAGAGAGGAGGCCCCAGCGACCCAGGCTCTTACTCAATGCAGGGCACTCAGTCTGCAGAGCCCTGTGACAGCCCTCAGAGCCTCCTCACAAAACGACGAGAGGGAGAGATGGAGCATCACATCTTCCTTTACAGGTGTGGTGATGTGGAAGGATTAAGTAATTTGTCACGAGCTCTACTTAGCAGCAGGAAACCTGGGAATCGACCCTCCACAGACCTGGCCCAAAGCCTGTGATTTCTGAACCTTTTAAAAGTCTCTACTATTAAAATTTATTTTGCATTTTAAGTGAGGTTGTCGTAAAAAATAAGTGTGACTGTTAAAAAATGATTTGTACACGTTTAACTGTTTAATATGCTAACGTGCTAAAACATCCCCATAACTTCCTGATGTGTTAATGGTCAGCACATAAACACATTATTAAGAGCTTTCTGTTCATGACAAATGATTTCTTACTTCCTGAAGGAATATGGAAACTAGGAGGTATTTTATTGTTTGAAGAGGAAAAATCATAAAAGTGTTGCTTAAGAAATATCCATTAGTTATGCCTTCTAAATAGTTATGTCATTTGGCCAGTATCGGTTTTTAATGGACTTAGCACGTGAATAGTAATTAATGGGTTTTTATATTCTATTTATATTCATGGTGCTTCAAAAATGGGTCCCAAAAAAGTGGGTCAAAATCAATAAAAATGAAACTATGGCCACTGAATCTTTGGGCCAAATAATCTATTTGAATTACTGAATTATTGAAACACCTTTGTAAGTTTAAAATTTTATTAGGAAAAGAGCCTACTTCAGATAAATTAATATTTCCGGTGTGGGGCTACTGTCATCACTGTCCATAAACGGTGACGTGATTCATTTCACACGGCCCGGCGGCCAGCTGTTTGCGGTATCACACACCGCACTGGTCCCGTGCCCAGCCCGCTGCGGTATCACACAGGTCACACTGGTCCCGTGCCCGGCCCTCTGCAGTATCACACAGGCCACATTGGTCCCGTGCCCAGCCCTCTGCAGTATCACACAGGCCCGTGTGATACTGCAGGGGGCCGGGCACAAGACCAGTGCAGCCCGTGTGATACTGCAGTGGGCTGGGCACGGGACCAGTGCAGCCCGTGTGATACTGCAGGGGGCCGGGCACAGGACCAGTGCAGCCCGTGTGATACCGCAGTGGGCTGGGCACAGGACCAATGTGGCCTGTGTGATACTGCAGAGGGCCGGGCACGGGACCAATGCGGCCTGTGTGATACTGCAGAGGGCTGGGCACGGGACCAATGCCGCCCACTTGATGCCATGGGCTTCTCCAAGGGCACGTTGGTTCCACTGCTGGTGTTTTATGATTGCCAAGAGTTTGTTGTTTCTGCCCTTCTTATTGTAACAAAGGAATTTACTTAAATATTAAATAACAAACTAGTTAAAGAAGAATGCATCAGGAAATGTGTTTCTGTGAAGGTCGGTCAGAAGATTTGATAAAATAAAATTAATAGAAAAGCTATTTGATTAAGCATAGCTAAGATAATATTTAAAAAGTTAGAGGAAAACACGGATTAACATGTAGAAGGATACCATTCGCAGACTGTTCCATGAGCATCTTTAAGCAATTGGCCTGTTTCAGAGAAACCAAAACCAGAAATCGTTGACAGTGCCTTGGGCAAGACAGACAGAATGAGCTCCGCACAGTAGACCCTTTCCCAAAGAAAGACGCGGGTCTATCTTCCAAGATCGAAGAGTTGGTGTGCATCTATGTTTCAAGTTCAAATGAAATGTCTAAAAGGTTCATGTATCCATTTCTTGTTCGTTGTGTCTGATCCCTCCTTTCAACTAACCAACCACTAACTCTGAACCATCAAATGGATGTGGGAGCTTCCTCCCTACTGTGAAAACAGTAAAATCAAATGACACATAGAAGCTAAATATGTTACCCCTAAATGTTCAAGACCCAAACGGAAGGATAATAATGAAAAAAAAAAATCAGGAACCTTGGTTTTGATGACAAAAAAGGAGAAGCAAAGTCACTGTGGGTGGTGATGGGAAGCCAACCCCAGGAAGGAGGGAATTCACAAGCAGAGTCTCACACACATCCTCTGGGTCTCTCTACCCTCTGGGAAACCTTCCGCAGGTCCTCACATTCCAGAAACAAAAGCCAGGGACAGTCTTGTCTTTCAGAAGCTGTTGTTTTCAGTCAGTGACAGAAGCCCCCCTGGAGTGAGGACAGAAGCCTGCCTTTCTTGTTGGAATGACAGGGGCGAGGGCATCACAAACAAACAAACAAACAAACAAACAAACAAACAGCTGTGCAAATTGGTGTCTTGAATGATCTAGTGTTCAGAAGACTTTAGAGAATTTGCTCTACGCTACAGACTACGTTTTAGGTGTTAGTATAGGGCCCTGTTATCAGAATCACCCAGGGCTGTTCAAGCAGATGGCTGAGACCCACGCCCAGGGTCTGGGGTGGGGCCGAGAATTTGCGTTTCTGACAGACATCCGGGTGATGCTGCTGCCGGTGGTTGGGAGATCCACACTTTAGGAACTACTGGCTGCTTTGGTACATGTTGGTATACTAGCATCCTGCATTGGTATCTCATTTTAGAAATTTTAATGTGCTTAAATATGTGATTGAAATGAACATTAGAGTTTTAACATCTAGAAAGACAAGATTAAAATAATTAAGTCAGACAGGGCTTAATGACCCCCCAGGAGGAAAACTGGGAAAACGCGGTTTTATAAAAAATATCAACTATCCGAACCTTGGGGAAAATGCGGACTTTTCTTTTCAGTCAGTTGGTCTCCATTCATGTAAATTGTGATGTATGTATATGTGATGAGGATCAAGCGTCCGAAATTACTTTTATTGAATGATGGCATGGCCAGTGCTCTAGGCTCAGGAGATATGTTCAATTACAGATATTTTTGATTGTGCATTTTGATTTTGATTGCACAAATAAGGTCCCCACTGTGGAGCTATCTGAGGCCATTTCTTTTTATTTTTCCTACCAGCCAGCACATCTCCTACCCTTGCCCAGCCTCTGCCATCAACTAATGTTTTTTTGGGGGGGGAGAGGAGAGAATGCATTTTCCGTTAATATTAACCCAAAGAAGAAAAATAAATATGTAATCATAGAATGTGTGTCAAAACAAATTTTAAACCCACTGTCTGAAGTTATTCCTCTTCTCGCTCCCCTGCTGGCCGTCACGGGGCTGGCACATGGACACGCGTGAAAGCGGAGGCAGTGTGTCCCAGCGACTAGTCAGACAGGTGAGCGCTGCAAGCTCACAGCTCAGTCTTTGTTTTTTAATAAGTCTTTGTTTTTTGGTATTGGCATTAGTGAATTCATCTGTTCTCTTTATTTTTTTCTTTGTTTTATTGATTTTTAGAGAGGAAGGGAGAGGGGGAGAGAGAGGGGGAAACATCGATGAGAGAGAACATCGACTGACCGCCTCCTGCGTACCCCCACTGGGGATCAGGCCCACAGCCTGGGCATGTGCCCTGACTGAAAATCGAACTGGCGACCTCTTGGTGCAGGGTCGACACTCGAACACTGAGTCACACTGGCCCGGCTCATCTTTTCTCAGTCTTGAATTATTTAAAGAAAAGAAAGCCTTAGATCACCTATAGGAGATGTCACCAATTGATATACACAAATACCCATGTGTACACGATGCTGAACTTACATTTGCCAACATCACAACACGCTCTACCCACAATGGCAATTTCGTATGGTTCAACTAGACATTGTGCAGCAAAAACAAGGACAGATGACTTTTTTCCATAAATAAATTTCTTAAAATTCTCAAAATTCTTAAATACAATGAGAAAAATGTACGTGCACCTGACAGTTCTATAGGCAGCAGCTGCCCCCTTATCTACTCTGTTTCTATTGCTACATCACCACAGGACCTCATCACTCCTAATGATGAGTGTTCAGTGGTCCAAGAACCGAAAACGATGTTTGCTTTTGCCCGGTCAGTTGGGACTTACTGTGCTGTTTTTCCACAAACCCTCTCTCTTTCCCTCTTCCTAGGGCTGCTTCTGCACGGACAAAGGCCAGTGCTTCTGCGGTGGGACCAAAGGGGACAAGGTAAAAATAAAGCTTCATTCCGCGGCTTCTCTCCACGGAGCTCATCCAGAAATTCACACTCTCCTTTCATTGAGAGCAGGAAGATCAGCAGTATTCCAGTCCCCAAATCCAATGTCATAGTTACTGTATATAAACATTAACCTGAAAACCAAAAATTGAGGCTTGAGATAACTTATGTAAGTACTGGCAGTTATTTTAACTCTCTTGGCCTGTAAAGAAGAGCAAGTTAGCAAAAAAGAAAGTTTATGTATACTCTAGTTACAATGTTGCCAAACACGAGAGAACAACTGGAAATAACTTGATTCACTCACTTTGACATAAAATAAACATGGAAACAAACGCTCACATTTGAAGTCCTGAGGCGCTGGTGCAGGCGCGCCCCCTAGTGGAAGAATTCTATAGCAGCACTCTAGTTAGTTGCAGACATGGAGCCAAGTGGCTCCATTGCAGAATTCAAGGGAGAAAAAAAAAAAAAAAAAAAAGGATGCCGTGAAATCTCATTCATTCGCTCCATTAACTTGCAATTTGTGATCATTAAGACAGAGGCAGAACTAAAGTTTTGTCTTTGTTTACAAAACCCTTTCCTCAGACACACAAATGATTACCTAACAACATTGAAAGGTGGCTGCTTACAAGTATTTGTAAAAAAACATATTTTCAGCTCTTTAGACAAAATAATTTCCATATAATTTATATGCTTATTATAATAGTTATCATTATATTTACTTTAAATTATTCCAAAATTCATGTGTAGTTTGATTTAGTGCTCCTCACCCCCCACCCCAGAAGCCATTAATATAGTAAACTCAGATCCATGTCGGAAAGCTGTAATTCATTCTCACATTCAAGAAGCACTGTTGTGTCCCTACTATGTGCAAGATGCTATTCTGGGATGTGTGAAGGTACCTGAGCACTGAGTGGAGTTTAGCAAATTCTTTTATTTCTCTTTTTATTGGGTGTGTGTACGCTGACTTGATCTTTAATCTGCCAATAATATAACTGAATCAACTGGTAGCCTAACCTGTTAAAGAGAAATTCCAGGTTCCACGTCCATGGGAAGATCTTTGTTGGTAGAGAACCATGTCACACATTACTAGGGACTTTCCCATAATATCATCCGATTCTTTAAAAAAAAAAAAACATTAGCCCACACTGGACATTTATGCCACAGTTGCTATCGCTCCTGTATCTCCTATGCAGATATCAGATTGATTTACTAATTCCTGTGGGATCCAGAAAGGACTGAGCCCCACAGCCTGCGTGCTGTTCTTTTCCAGCTACAGAGCAGCTGCACACTCCCAAACCCATCGGAGCGCCCTCTCCTGGCTCCCTCCACCTCCCAGCAAACACACTCCACTGACGCACTTTTCTCTCTGGTTTCCCCTCCGTTCTGGATTTTGTCCTTTCTCCCTGCTCTGTGAGCTCTGCCATCAGGGAGCAAGTTCTTATAGATCAAGGGCCTGTAGAAAAATGCCAACAGCCGGCAAAGCTTTCCAATTCCTGCTACACTCACTGCTGAAGGCTAAGTTTGTGTACAACTAAGGGGGAAAATATGCAAAATATTATCAAGTCATAAAAAACAACAACAATGGTTAAAGCTATGTATGTTGTGAAGAGTTTCTGTTCTGTGTCTTTTTCATATTGTTTTGGTTTTAATAGGGTGAGAGAGGTTTTCCCGGGCCCCCTGGATCTCCTGGCCAGAAGGGATTCTCGGGTCCTGAAGGCTCGCCTGGACCACAGGGACCCAAGGTACGTCAGCTGTGAGGCTGAGGAATCCTCAGTCCACCCAAGCTTTTTTGTGCCTACTGCTGGGCTGCTGAGGACATGGAGAGAATTCCCCATCATAGCCTATTGGAGGGTGTGGCAAGTTCCTGCGCCCCCTCACATCAGCCTCCCGTTCCTAGACCATCGCAAATGATTCTTCTTATCCTCAAGTCCCCTACTCAGCTCCCTCCTCCTCCCCAGTCCACACAGCCCTGCACCTGCATGGGCCCTGCCTTCTTTTCTCCTACACAGAATGGGGAGTTCTTTTCACCTTCTGTTCAGGACCAATCCACCCACCTGTATTCTGCTCACTAGGATTACAAGTGTGGCCTTGTTTCAAGAGGTATTGCCTTTGTCTTGGGACATTCTGTTCTTTTGATGTTGGCTTTTTTCTTCCAGTCCTTACACATACCAATATTTCCAGATATTAATATAAAACTCCCTTGAGATCTTGCAGTTCCTAATACCAAAGGATTGCCATCCTTCCCCTGCCTTTCCTTTCTCTGTCCAACTTCTTTGAAAAATCGCTAAACAGCCCTGGCCGGTTTGGCTCAGCGGTTGGAGCATTAGCCTGCGGACCAGAGTCCCGGGTTCAGTTCCTGCTAGGGGCACGTACCAAAAAAAATTGCTAAAAGTGCTGGCTCTCGTTCTTCTCCTATTGACTCCTCAGCAGATGCTAATTTACCTTCTATTCTCTCCTGGAACACTCCTGCAGAGATCCCCTATGACCTACCAGTGGCCAGTGCCAGTAGATGCTTCTGTGTCTTCTTCTGACCTGAACCCCTCTGCTTTGTTTCAGAGATCGTGGAGGGAAAACTCTCCTCTCCTTGAAACCCAGTCTTTGTTTCTGGAATCCTTCTTTCTCAGATTCTCTTCTTGTTTCCTGCCTGTCTCGTCTTTCTCGGGCTCCTCTTTCGCAGGTGACCCTTTAAACAGCAGGGACCTGAAGGTCCCGACCAGAGCCTACCGCCCTTCACACTCCACTCATCACACATCCCCCCCCCCCATTATTTGTTCAAATAGAGTGGGAGGGAGAGAGAGAGAGAGAAACATCGACGTGAAAGGGACACATCGAGTGGCTACCACCCGCACGACCCAGCCAGGACCGGGGACAAACTGCAACCGAGGTACATGCCCTTAGCGGAACCGAACCGGGGTCTCTCTGGACCACGGGCCGACGCTCCAGCTGCTGAGCCAAACCGGCCAGGGCTCATCACACATTTTTATCCGAAAGTCTGTGCTGCAACAATGCCCCCGAGGATTTGCCGAAGCACTCGGATCCACTGGCCTTGCTGATGGCTCTTTCCTGCCGGGCGTCAGCGGGGCCTCACACCCTCCATGGTCCCGCCCGACCGCTGGCCTCCAGCCAGCTATGAACTGACTAGGACATTACAAAAGACAATCATAATTGATCTCCACACAGTCTTTTCAAATTTCATAAAGATTGTACAGAATGCTGACATGGTCGTCAAAGGCAATATTTACCGCGAGTTGACACCGAGGTGGGCACTGGACCTTGTGTTCCCGAGTGTACCTCACTTCCCTCTCACGGGGGTTCCAACCATCGTGGCTCTGGGCTTCATACAGTTCTTACTATCGTCTCCGTTTTATGGATGAGGACAGCGACACTCAAATTACCTAAGTCATTCGTCCTGGGTTACACGCCACCCGCCTGTCTGTGACGCCAGAATCAAACCCCTTAACCCAGGAGGCTCAGCCCACAGTGCAGTGTCCACGTCAAGCTGCCAAGGTGGGTGTTTTCCGGAATCCCACCATTTCCTGCCCACCGGGCAGGGCCGCGTTCGGCTTCTCCACCGCTCCTTCCGGGTCCTCACGGGGGACAAGTGTGGAGTCCGGACACCCCAGCTCTGCCTTCGGACATCCCGCTGCCTCCCTCCAAGGGGTGAGCCACCTTGGCCTCCAGGAATCCTCCACTCCCACCGTGCTTCCGAGCAGCTGAGCACCAGCTCCTGCCCTCCCGTTGGGTTCCCCACACCCTGCTCCGCTTGTTTCTTTCGGATGCCAGCAGGACATTCAGGTGGCAGCTGTGAGCGCAAGGTGCTCCTGAGTGACAGGGCGCGGGGATTCCGCGGAGCTAACCCAGACGCGCCCCGTTCACGCGGAGGTCGTCTGTTCAAGCACAGTTTATAGAGGCAGCCACACAGGATCGTCAGCTACAGGGCACACAGTATCAACCCCTCAGCCAAAGATTTTTCAAATGTATACACTCCCTATCTTGCTTTCACATCTTTTTTTTTTTGCATGAGGATATCTCCAAGGGGGGAGTACAACCCCCAAGCCCCTCCTGTGTCTTCTGCAAACACGGAGAACATCCTGCGAGAAGAGGTCATGGTCCCACGCCAGGGATTTCACCTCCGCCAGGGAAGGGTGACTTTGGCCTTGGCAGTCCAGGCTCAGAAGACTCTGTAACAACCCTTTTCTGAAATAATTAGAGACACCGAATCATACTGAAACTCTCAGGAATGATGACAACAGCTTTGGGACAATGGAACTTTCCCACCGGTGGCCTAGTTAAAATAGTATCCATTTAAGGTTATTATTCTCCAAGAAGCAGGGCCTCAGACCGTGTTCATTCTGCGCCCAAAGCAAGTTTGTCTCTGGTTCAGGCAGCCCTTACTTCGCGGGGTATTTATCTTGCATGCCAGGTACATTTTGTTAATAAAGGATTTCTCCCTCACAGGAGTATTGGCTGCCATTCTCAAACACCATCATAACTGTCCCTCCTTCTTATCAGACCTCGGCAGCCTTCTGGCTACAGTAGGGATTTTACAGCAGAACTTTTCAGACACTAATGTGAACAGGAATCATCACTACATCTTGTTGAAAAGCAGATTCGGAATCAAAAGTTCAGGGAGGTGGGGAGCCCTCAGATTCTGTTTTTCTAACCAACTCCCAGATGATGCTATTATTACACCCTTACTTTGAGTGGCAAGGGTTTGAATGAAACTTTCTTTGTCCTTACTGATAAATATTTTAGCTGCAATGAAACAAGCAAGTAACTGACCCATGTTTACAATGAAATAATCACAATAGTAAAACTGTTTGGCGTGTCAATAAAACTGGGACCTTTCATTTATGGATTTTTTTTTTTTTTTGGTGCCAAATGATTTTCTTCCTGTTTTCTTTTGTTTTTCCACTTGGATCTAGGGCTGTCCAGGACTTCCAGGACTCACTGGTCCCAAAGGTGTAAGGGTTAGTAGTCCAACCCCTCCATCCTGATTGATTGGTGAATTCTTTAAAAAAGGGGGGGGGCGGGGCTGCACCGTAGAAGTTATACACGTCACAAAGGAGTACCTTGTGTGTGGTGCACTTCTATAGATGAAGTTCGAGAACAGGTAGAATTAGTCTATTACGGTAGAAGTCAAAATACTGGTGACTCTGTGGGGCTGGTATTAACTGATGGAAAAGACACGGGAACCATCTGGGGTGATGTTCTGTGTCTGGACAGGGCGGTGTTAACACCAATGTGTACAAATGCACGTATCAGTATCCATGGGAGATTGGTGCACTGTACTATAATCAAATGATACCTTTAAAGTCTATGCCCCAAAAGCCTAAAACACTCTTAATCATCTCGTTTAAAAATGAATATAAATGTGAAGTTTACAAAGCTTGTCAAACCCTTTTTGTGTGTTTCAAATAGTTTTTAGCTGTTTCCAATTAGAGTGGCAGGACGGGGTTGTTGGGGTGGTAAATACTTTTCTGTTTATAAGATGAACATTTAAAAAGTGTTTTTCTTGCCACCCTTCCCTTTCCTATACCTTTAGGGAATAACTGGACTACCAGGATTTTCGGGTCCTCCCGGACTGCCAGTAAGTAATGGAAAAAATGTGTAACTGGAAAAATAAAAAATAAGCTCATCGTAATAAACATGTCAGCTCGGCCGGTGTGGCTCAGTGGCTGAGCATCGACCCAGGCACCAAGTGGTCACCGGTTGGACTCCCAGTCAGCACGTGTCCAGGTGGTGGATTAAATCCCCAGTGGGGGGCATGCAGGAGGCGGCCAATCGATGTTGTCTCTCATCAATGTTGCTATCTCTCTCTCCCTCTCCCTTCCTCTCTCTAAAATCAAGAAAGAAAAATAAGTTGCTTTAAAAATAACAAAACCTGTTAAAGCAATAGCACAAGGAAATAGGTATTGATAAATTTACTATATGATGAAAATGACAGAGTAGAATAGCATAATATGATAGAGTGTGAATTGGTAGGTCATACAAATCAAGTTGTATTTCCTGAAAACCTAGATTAGAATAGAGTAGAAGAGAATAGATGAGAAGAATGGAATGGAATGGAATGGAACTATTTAATAACATATAATTATAAAATAGTTATCTCTGTGCATTACCCTCTCCTTTTTCCTTTCCTTTCTCCCAGTTTTAAACGTATGTTAAGGGATTTCTTGTTATATTGAAAGGCCTTCTGTGTTATTTAAAGTATCTGTATCTCACTTGATAATTTTTTATCTTCATTAACCCATTTTATTTGCTATGATTTTTGTTTAAATTATTTTCTAAACTGACCACATTTATTACTTGATTATTTAAATAGCCATTTATATTTAAATAACTCTCTGAATTGACCCCTCTATCCCGTCACTTTGGCTCCCTCGCTGTTTCCACCTGCTCCCAGGGCCTGGTTGTTCTGTCTCCTTTTTGACACTTGCTCTGTTTGCAGGGCCTCCCAGGCCTCCCTGGACCGTACGGTCTTGCTGGTCTACCAGGATGCAATGGTTCTAAGGTATGTACTTCTTACACAGGAGATGATCAGCAAATGTTCTGCTGAATGAGTCAGTCAAGGTGCAGCAATGACATGGCTAGACTTTCCTTGAAACATTCTTTTAGCCAGAACCAAGAGTCCGTGTCTTCAGGGCAGAAATGTGATGTTTGGACCAGGAACCTCCCTATTTCCTTTCTTCCGATGCCTTGGTTTCTGGCTGGCTTTTGAGGAAGTTTTCTCATATTCGCCCACAGAGAGATAACTGGTTATTTTCATTGGAGGTGGTGAGTGTATATAAATAAGAAGCTCAAGCTTAGAAGGTAAACTGTGTCTTTGGAGAAGGACTGAGCTTTCTGATGTGCGTTCATCTCCTTCGTCTCCTGGCTGCCGGCTCCTCTTCCCCAGAGCGGTGGCCAGGAAAGAACCAATCGCTGACGTTGCAAGGAAACAGCAATTAATAAGTTCTTGGCACAGTTAGACTTTCGCCATTTATGCATAATTTGAGAAACAACAGACTCTAGTCCTGTTTTCAGGGAAGATCATGGTTATCTGGCCTTCAGCCTCATGACCCAGTAGCCACAGGAACTTAGTTGCTTTGTCTGGATTTACCACTGCTGGGCTGGAAGTCAGAAACAAGGCAGACAGCTCAACAGGCTGTTTCAGAACAACTAGGAAGAATGACAAGCATTGTACGTTCTTTCTTCCAGGGTGAGCAAGGGTTTCCAGGATTTCCGGGGACACCAGGCTACCCAGGGGCCCCGGTAGGTTTGCATTTATAACTCCCCATCAGAAACATCAAGTAGAATGTAAGCAGTTTATTCCAGAATGGCCATGCATTGAAATCCATCTGGGGATATCTGGAGCAGCCAATAGCAAACACTAAGCTGAGAGTTGGGGAATGAATGAGTTATGAGTTCAGTTTGCACTTTGAGACCTTTCTTTGTTTTATTTATTTTTTATTTTTTATTTTTTTTAATCCTCAACCGAGGACATTTTTCCATTTTTTTGTTCAGATAGAGCGGGAGGGAGAGAGAGGAAGAGAGAGAGAGAGAGAAACATCGATGTGAAGGGACACATCGAGTGGCTGCCACCCGCACGACCAACCAGGGCCGGGGACAAACTGCAACCGAGGTACGTGCCCTTAGCGGGAACCGAACCCCGGTCTCTCTGTACCGCAGGCCGACGCTCCAACCGCTGAGCCAGACCGGCCAGGGCCCTTTCTTTGTTTTAAAGGCACATGGTGCAGCCATGTAATAGGCAGGGGAGGGTTCTGGGAGGGGTGACTCAGGAGTGAGAGCGAGGAGGGGGCTTAGAACCAGGATGTAGGGAGCTCCGGCACACAGTGTCTGGGTCAAGGAGAATAAGCCTATAAAGAAGAAGTGGCCTGGTGATAGGAGACCAGGAGGTGTGTCTGGCGGAATCCAGGAGAAACACATTTCAGTAGAGGGAGCGGCAGATGGCCGCCTAGCACTGCTGAGAAGTCCAGTCAGACGAGAACTGACGTCTGTCATTGATTTTGGCAATGTCAAAGTCATGGCAGACCTTAGCGAGGGAGAATTTTCTGGTATACAGAGGCGGGTGGCAGATGGGGACCGGAGAAGGAGTGGAGATGAACAGAACAGGATGTGTGTAGATGACATGAAGAGATGGGGTGGTACTGGGTCGGGGGCGGGGACCCAGGGAAGACCCTCCAAATGGGAGTGGCTTGAGCAGTGGTAAAGCCAGGGGAAGGTCACAGTGGCGGGGAGCTGGGGTAGCAGAGAGAAGCAGGATGTTGTTCATTTGATTGGCATCTGGTGGTTCATATTCCACTTCCTTTCCTAGGGTGCCACTGGTGTAAAAGGAGAAAAGGTAAGTCATTTGTGGAGTATTATTACTGAAAAATCTCTAATTGTACATAGGAAAGGGATTCCTACTAAATAATGAGATAAAGTTACAGATGAGATTTCATCATCAGTCCAGAAACCGCAATAATTGTGGCATTATACTCATTTCTATCGAACAAGTTCCATCTTTTATCATAAATGTGTCTTTAAAAATACAAGTTTTGTTTCATCCTTGGAGGGAATAGAGTCTAGGAGAAAAGAATTGACCTCATGGCCGGGGCCCCACGTTCCAGATCCGGAATTGCCCCTGATTCTGGTATCTTGGGAAATGCTCTATCATCCTATGTCTTTCTGCTTTCCTTCCACAGTGAATGGTTGATGGTAGAAAATATGAAAATGCGTTGAATTCTTCAAAATGGAATAACTACCTACCCCCAAACCGTTTCTCTAAGTGCATACCCTGGTGTCCACAAGAGAACATCCAGACCTTTACAAAATTTTGTGAGAGTTTATTTGAGCCAAATTGTCGAGGACATGCCCAGAAGTAAGCGCTCAGAGGATGGAGAAGACCCTGCAGAGAAGGCAGTTAGTTTTCAGCTCCCTTTATGAATTTAGAACCAAAGGAGGGACTTAAGGAAGGTGCATGAAATCCACTGGTGGTAGATTAAGGGGGCGAGAGAAAGCACAGCAAGGGAATCCTTAGGATTGGACAAAACAGAGAAACACATCCTTCTTCACTCTGGTGGGTGCAGGATGGTAAACACTACACGAGTGGCGATGACACGTGGGAAACAAGGTCACAGTGTGGGATTCCGTGGTGTCATGTCCCCATGCCAGCAGGTGTGCCTTTGGGGGTCTAGAGAAGAAAATGACTCTGGCTTTCCAAAGGTATATTCTCTTAGATGCAGAGCTCAGTTAAGGTAAAAACTGGCCTTTGCTAAAGAAGCCACAGGCCTGGGAGGTGGCTACTCACCATGACCTGCCCAGTTCAGAATTTGTGATCAGACCATCCTGTGTGGTTACCTTTTTTTTTTTTTTTACATTTGTATTGATTTCTAGAGAAAGAGGAAGGGAGAGGGAGAGAGAGAAACATCAGTGTGAGAGTGGAACATCTGTCAGCTGCCTCCTGCACGCCCCCTATTGGGGATCGAGCCCACAACCTGGGCATGTGCCCTGACCACCGGCAACCTTTCGATGTGTGGGACGATACCCAGCCAGCTGAGCTGCACTGGCCCAGGCCTGTGTGGTTACTTTTGGTCACTGAGCTTGTGAAGCCTGCCACGTGGCCCCTCGGAGCTTATCAGGGTGGTTACAGAGCCCCTTTTTCATTCACACTGAAAAGCACCTGTGTCCTTGAAGTGGCATGACCTTGAAAAGGCATGAAAAGCAGTTTTGAAGACATAACATTGATTCTGTTCGATGAACTTCATTTTCAAGGGTGAGCCTGCTGAAGGAGAAGATGTAGAACTTGATGGAAAAGGTGACCCCGGGCTGCCAGGAGCTCCAGGATTCCAGGTACAAGCACCAGCACCTCAGAGAACAGCCCTGCCAGTCCAGTGCCCCCCACCTGTCTGTCTGTCTGTCTGTCTGTCTGTCTGTCTGTGCTGGGTGCTCTCTTTCCACCTTCGGTCTTCCCTCTCTCTATTCCCTATGTCTTTCCCACTCTCCAGAGAACTTTTAATAGACATTCCTATTTCTTATGTTTACACCTGCGCCTTGTGTTCTTCTCATTCACCTATGATAAGAAACCACAAGAAGCTGATGTAGAAGGATGATTTGTGCAGATGTCTCTTCTTCTCTTCCTAAGCCCCAGTGTCCCAAGCTTTCCTAAATCTAAGGTAGAATCTCTAAGGAAGAGTCAGGTTCCGCTGCCTCTGTATTTGTTAAACTCAAGGCTAGGTTTGTATCATCCATTGAACACAATTTAAAACTGTAATGTCAAGTAACAGCTCTATTGTACAATGTGCATGGTCTTAGATAAGTGGGTTTTATGTAAACTGCAGCCATAAAGAGAAGGCGTCATGCCCCTCAGACATTATTAAAATGTTTGAATGCCCTTCACGAATGGACATTGTTCTTAGGTGAGAAGTATATTTACTCATATTCATCTCTTAATTTAAAGGGTTTACCGGGCCTTCCAGGTTTCCCCGGCCCTGTCGGCCCACCTGGCCCTCCGGGATTCTTCGTGAGTACAAAGTCACCATTGCTGTAGGCACCATACACTTCACTGATGAAAGATTTGTAGCTAACTTTTTAAAACAGTTTTCCGGCTTCGTGCATTTCCTGCTGTAATTTTAATTTGTGGATTTTTTTAGGGTTTACCAGGAACTATGGGGCCTCCAGGACTTAAGGTAAATTACAGTGCAGGTGTCCTATCAGCCACAGCATCCTAATCCATGTGAAAGCCCAACCCGCTGCTTCTGCACATGGGTCACTACCGGGCTCAGGACCTCACAAGGATTCCCAGCCGGGAAGGGGCGTGGCTGGGAAGGGGCGTGGCCGGGAGCTCTGTAGATCCTACCTCTTCTCTCCCTCCACCCCAGTTACTTGACGCCTGATACAAAGAGTCTTAATTCAATCACACGGAGCTCCTTATCAGAAAAAGGGCAAGGATTGCTAGTCCATAGGTTTCTTGTTTCTGATAATCCTACCGATCATCCAATATTTGTCCTATAAATTTTTATAGTGTGCTGTTTCCTGAACCCAATCCGATCTTATTCTGGTAACTATTCATGCGCTCACTAGGCAGGGCACTGCCTGTGTTTCTATGAAAAAGGCTAATGGTTGGTGTTGGGGAGAAAACAAGTTTTTCCTCTACTCTGTTAGGTTCAGTGACTGGGCCCTGCAAATTAAACTAACAAAAACGTATGATCTGGAGAAAAATGTTTATTTCATATGCATAGAGTGGCCTCACAGAAATGAACATCCCAAAGAGCTGGCATACCACTTGAACAAAGGGAATACCTTCGTAGAGAAATGACAGTACTTTGTACTTCTAAGGGCAGTAAATTGTGGGAAAGCAAATAGATGGGATTATTTCAATAAGGTTTACCTGTGCAGATTTAAATCAGTGCTGTCTCCATGATAAGAGTTGTCTCCTCTCCTTGGTGCTGGAGAGGGGAGGGGTAGCACCCTCTCAAAGGGAAAACTGTACTGTCTCTAGGCAGATTGAGGAGGGCAGATGACTTTTTCTGCATTTGCTATTTCTTAATTGCCTTCAACTCAAAATAATCCTATGCCAAAGTGTATATTTCAGGAGTGGCATATTTTGATCCCTGTCATTAGTTTAAATAAGGAAATATTAAGCCAGGCTGAACCCCACCAGGAAATTACTGCAGATGGCAAACAGACTTATGAAAAGGTGCTCAATATCACTGATCATCAGGGTAATGCAAATAAAAACACAGCAACTTATCACCTCATGCCTGTCAGAATGGCTGTTAATGAAAAGTCAACACATAACAAGTGTTGGTGAGGATGTGGACAGATGGGACCCCTGGCACACTGCTGGTGGGATTGTAAATTGGGGCAGCCACTATGGAAAACAGTATGGAGGTTCCTCAAAAAATTAAAAACAGAACTACCATGCGATTCATCAATTGCAGTGCTGGGCATTTATCTGAAGAAAACAAAAACATTAAGTCGAAAATATATGCACCCCGTGTCCATTACAGTATTATTTACAATAGCCACGACATGGAAGCAGCATAACTGTCCATTGAGAGATAAACAGATAAAGAAGAGAAGATAAATGGAATATTAGGCATCAAGAAAAAAGAATGAAATCTTTTCATTTGCAACAACGTGATGGACCCGGGGGTTTTAGGCTACGTGAAATAAGTCAGACAAAGAAAGACAAATGCTATATGATTTTAGTTCTATGCAGAATCTTTAAAAAAAAAATTAGCAACCAAAACAGAAACAGACTCACAGATACAGAGAACAAACCAATGGTTGCCAGAGGGGAGGAGTGAGGATGAAAACGGTAAAATGGAATATGAGGTACCGATTTCTCCTTATAAAATAAGTAAGACATGGAGATAAAATGTACCGGGAACAGAGTCAGTAATATCATAACAATTTTGTATGGTGACAGATGGTTCCAGACGTATACTGGTGATCGCTTTGTGGGGAACATAAATGTAGAATCATCATGTTGTACACCTGAAACATATAATACTGTATAGCAACTATATTCTAATTTAAATGAAAGAATATGTTATTCCAGGACAAAATAAAATGGCCACTGAAACCCTGGGGGAAGAAATTAAAAGATAAATGTTTAGTTACAAATATTAGAACTTTAAAGGTTTGAACAACTTATTCATATTCCTTTTTTTAAAAATGACTTGGTTTTGTATTTCTTGCAGGGTCACATGGGTGACAATGTGATTGGACAGAAAGGGGAGAAGGTAATGAAATGCTGTGGTTTATTTGTGGGCAAGATATTTGAAGTTCTATAGCAATTCGCCTCTGCATTTTATGCAAGTCACATTGAAATGAGTGCATCTGCTGTGTCTCAAACTCGCATTTGCTGTTTTCTTACGTAAGCACTCAAGGGGAAAGTAGATCTCTCTCTGGTCCATGGGCCGATGCTCTAACCGCTGAGCCAAACAGGCCAGGGCCGATCTCAAATATCGTCAGCGTGACGTGGTTTTGTTTTTAATTCTGCAGTATATTTGTCTTTAGGGTGTGAAAGGATTAACAGGACCCCCTGGACTCCCAGGAACTGTTATTGTGACGCTGACCGGCCCAGAGAACAAAACGGTAATTCTTCGACTGAACTGTGTGCCTTTCCATTTCCTTACCTTCTTCACAAGTCCTGTCATCTAATCCCAGCTCGGCGCCCTCAGCCTTACTGAGCCTCTCGGTTTTATTCCTTCCATATTTTTTTGTTGTTAATCCTCACCCAAGGATATTTTTCCACTGATTTTTAGATAGAGTGGAAGAGAGAAAGAGACAGAGATGGATGTGAGACAGACACATCAATTGGTTGCCTCCCATACACACATACTCCAACCAGGACCAGGGACCAAACCTGCAACTCAGGTATGTACCCTTGACCGGGAATCAAACCCACAACCCTTCGGTCAAAGGGCCGATGCTCTAACCGCGGAGCCAAACCGGCCAGGGCCCTTCCCTATTTTTGTTATATTTTTAACCCTCATTTTTGCATTCATCTTCAGAAAGAGTGGGAGGGAGAGAGGGAGGAAGAAAAGAGAAATATTGATGTGAGAGAGACACATCAACTGGCTGCCACCCACACGACCCCAACCGGGGCCCAGGACAGAGTGCATATGAGATACGTGTCCTTAGCGGGAACCGAACCCGGGACTCTCTGGTCCGCCAGACTGCTGAGCCAAACCAGCCAGGGCCCTTCCCTATTTTTCACTCACAGACCAGAAAACATGAAATCTGAAACAAGCTTCCAAGGTTCTTGAAGGCAGAGCCCAGGACCAGTTTTGTTCGCCCTTTGCCCTCAGCCCTTCTCATTGTCACTAACACAGAGCGAGTGTTCAGTGATCATTTTAAAATAAATTATTACAAAATGGGTGTGCAGCTCTGATCTAATTGGATGGCGAGAACCCAAGATATGAGTGGAAGGCTGCCATAACTATATGGGCCATCCTGCCATCATAACCTCAAGAACAGTTTGGCCCTCATTCCTCTCCAAGGACACCATGGTCTTTTACTTGGACAGTAACATCTGCTTGCAGAGTGCGAAGCTAAATCAAATGCTCGGAAGGAGTGAACCGCAATGTAACACACCAACTGCAGACACTAGGTCGACCCTGGACTGACTGGGAGGGCGGGTGCAGAAGCAAGGAGGTAGCTAACAATTTTCTAGTCAATTAATTAAAAAATAAACATAGCCCTGGCGGGTTTGGCTCAGCAGTTGGAGCCTCGGCCTGCAGTCCAGAGAGACCCGGGTTCGGTTCCCGCTAAGGGCATGTACCTGGGTTGCAGTTTGTCCCTGACCCTGGTTGGTCGTGTGGGTGGCAGCCACTCGATGTGTCCCTTCACATGGATGTTTCTCTCTCTCTCTCTCCCTCCTGCTCTATCTGAACAAAAAATGGAAAAATGTCCTCGGGTGAGGATAAAAAAAAACAAAAATATAAACCATTTCTATCTTATAAATATATAATTAAATGTGTTTTAATAATAGCTTGATAGAGGTATAATTCTCATGCCATAAAATTCACCCTCCTAAAGTATTCAATTCATGGGTTTTAGTAATAATGAATTTTTAACAGCTTTATTAGATATAATTCACATACCATAGAATGATTTAGTTAGTGTACAATTCAATGGCTTTTAGTATATAGAGTTTTGCAACTGTATCCACATTTAATTAGACCATTTGCATCACACCAAAAAGAAACCCTTAGCCATCACTCTCCTGTATAATTTTTTTTATTAATTCTCATCTGAGGATATTTTTCTACTGGTTTTCATAAAGAGTGGAAAGGAGGGGGAAGGAGAGAGAAAGAGAGAAACATTGATGTGAGAGAGACACATCGATTGGTTGCCTCCCACAGGACCCTGACCGGGGCTGGGGATTGAACCACAATCCTTTGGTCTCCAGGCCAACACTCTAACCACTGAGCAACCAACCAGGGCTCCAGTATAATATTTAATAATAGAAGTTTTTAAATCATAAGTTAAAACAAAACATAGTGAAATTTAATATCACAAAACTAATAATTCACATGAAAGACTGGGTAAAAAAGATTAAATTTTCCAGAGGTAATTAACAAAAATAAAATTAATAAAATTTAAAACTTTATTGGCTGAATATTGATTTTAAAAAATATTTTATCTTGACAAACTCTGGAAGACATGACACAGGGTAGGGGAATGAGTTTGAAAAAAAATGGTATCTTGGAGAGAAGACACACATTGAAAAAAATACAATCAATAAAATATGGTATAAGCAAAAACAAACTTGATTAATGAATCAAATCCTGGTTGTAATGTTTACTCAGAAAATGATTGATCGCAAGGAAGATAATGTCAATATATTACAAATGAAGGTAAAATACATTAAAAATGATGTGATTGTGCTTATAGAAAGCTGATTCAGAATTAAATCAGTTTAATGGAGTTTGATCAAAAAAATACTTTCTTTAAAAACAATATATTGTTTCAGTGGGTTCACAGGTATAAAATTCAAAATGTGAAAAATGATGATGTGTTAACAGTAGGTAGATAGGTATTTTTTAAATCCAGTATATTAAACAGATAGAGGACTTTTCCAAGTATATTCATTAAAGTCTTGTTTGATCTGTTTGTAACGACCTTTCATTGTTTTTTGTCACAGGAACTCAAGGGGGAGAAGGGAGACATGGGCGCCCCGGGCCAACCCGGACCTCCTGGACCCTCAGTAGGTCATTTAGAGTTGTGTTGTTCCTTTGGAATCCAAAGTAAAACCTTAGTGAACATTCCGATGTCTGATCTATCTTTAAATCTTAAGATGAGCTAAAGCTCACTGGTGTTTTGCCACAGAGGTCATAAACACACTAGAAGTATTTTATGACCACATCTAGCTAAAATCTTTGCACTGTCTCACATGTACCCAGTGTCACCCGTCTTAGAATTTATCTTCAATACCTGGCTTTTTAGCATCTGTTTTTTAATTAATTCTCATAAATAAGATTCCTCTCTTAGATGGTCCCTCATTTCAACATTTTTTAAATAGAGCAGAATAATCAGAAGGGAAAATGAATAAAGATCAATGTAAGTTGAAAATTAATAATTATAAAACTTGATGTAACTCTCATGAATGCAGGGACCACCTGGAGACTCATATGGATCAGAAAAAGGTGCCCCTGGAGAGCCTGGCCCACAGGTAACTGGGAAATTCAGTGTCATGTGCCACCTGGGTGGGTCAGCGTTCGGGTCTCTTTAGGTAGCAAGAATAAGATGACCAACTCAAACTAGCTTCGATTTTTTAAAAAATTGTAAAGGTTTAGGAAGTGAACTTGGTTTAAGTATTTGAGATGTTCAGGGCTAAACCAGGCTTCGGGGACTTCCGAGCCTGAAGCAGTGTGGGCAGGGCTCTGTCTCATTCCTCTTCTGCTCCTCTCTGGGTGTTTGCCTCATTCCCTCCTTTGCCAAATCATCTCCCACGCAGGGGCGATGGGGAGAAAGAGCAAGAGGTAGCGGCAGACAATGCTGGGCCAATGGCATCTGAGGAGAGAGAGTGTGTCTCCCTATGTCCTTATGTAAAATCCCACAGCACCACTATAATTGGCTCAGCATGGGCCATGTCTTCATTCTGGAAAAGTGACTTTGTCCAGAAGGAAAAGGGACCATGATTGGTCAGACCAGTGGGATGGGGTTACTGTAGCTGACAGCCCCATCAGAACCATGCAGAGAGGGGAGGACAGTCCCCAAAGGAAACAGCTCCCAAAGGGGCACTGTGACGAGAACAGGATGTGGGGAAGAAAACAGGGGCCCTCTCTCCCACCCAGCTCTATTTGGGAAAGATTTAAACACATGTAGTGTTTTAAAACTCTAAAAGTTATATGCTGGGGAAAGTATATTTTTCTGAGAAAAACACATTTGATATGGTTTTTAATTTTATCATGGAGAGTAACAGCCCCAGTGCTCATCAGTAGATAAGTGGATAAAAAGCAGTGGTACATTTACACAGTGGAATACTATGCAGCTATAAAAAAGGAGGATCCTTTACCCTTTGAGATGACATGGAAGGACCTGGAGAGTATGAAGCTAAGTGAAATAAGCCAGTCAGAGAAAGACAAGTATCTCATGATCTCCTAATATGTAGAATCTAATGAACAAAATAAACTGATGAACAAAATAGATCCAGTGACATGGAAGCATGGAACAGACTGGCAAATCTCAGAGGGAAAGGAGGTGGGGAAAGATTAACCTGAGAACGTATATGCATGCATGACTCATGGATACGGACAATAGTGCGGTGAGGGACTGCGGTGGGAGGGACGGAAGCAGGGTGCGGGGGGTCAATTGGGTGAAAAAGAGGGGACATCTGTAATATTTTCAACAATAAAAAAAGAATTTTAAAAACAAAAGTGAAAGAAAAAGTATTGTCCACCTTTGGGGAAAAAAATAGGTATTTTTTTCTGAGAAAAAATTTTCAATATGATTTTTAATTTTATCATGAAAGGTAAATAGTATAATAGTTCACCCAAAAGCCCTGTGATTAATAATGCATGCCCCTCTAACGACTGGGTGGACAGCCTCAGTCAGGCGTTCTTGCCTGCGGTCGAGGGGAGATGATGGTCTCATCTAAGGTTCCCGCGAGTATTAACGTTATCTGTACTTATTAGGGCGCATGTGTTTGTTTCAGGGGAAACCTGGAAAAGACGGCGCCCCCGGGTTCCCTGGCACTGAGGTAGGGGCGTGGTTTACCTGTCGATGCTGTTGATACAGTGGAATGTCAGTCCCATTAGGTGACGAAGGATTTTGAGTCACTGAGTAGTTACACGCTAACCAAAAGCGTGTAGTTTTAAAAAATTACATTTGAGAATCATAGTTTTACACTGTGAAGAGAGATCAACTGAGCGTTCTGTTCCCCAAAATGGAGTTCAACTTGTTTTGCTTCCAACAGAAGAAATGGATCCGCGTGTCTTCTGACCCACTCCCTCCGCTCTGTTCTTTAGGGAGCCAAAGGCAGCAGGGGATTTCCTGGGCTGACGGGCGAAGATGGCATTAAGGTACCCCCCTTCCTCGTGCCCTGTCTTGAGCCTTTTTCAGCTGGCTGACTTAGGACCAGTGAGACTCCAGCTCCTCACAAGGAAGGAGCTGGGTAAAGCCTGCGACTGTAGGAAGTGTCGGGTCACTGGAGGTCAGGTGTAGGCTGGGTGGCCCCGTGAGTCTCAAGCTGGATCATTATACACCGGAAGGTCATCCTCAATTAGCTGTGAAGTGTGTTCCACATTGTTTCTCTCCGACAACATGTTACAGACATATTCAAATAATTTTTATATGTGGGTATATGTGCAAATTCAAGGTTTATTCTATAATAACACCACTTCCAGTAGAATTCTGAAATGTCCTCTTGAGTGGGTAAGGAAGGGTATTGGTTATAGTTGGGGCTCTAGGAACCGCATAGCCTGGTGATCCTGTCCCTCTTGTCTGGGTGAGAACTTGGAGTGTGATATGAGCACCCTTTGAAGGTGGGGGAAGAACCTGGAAGCCTCCAGTGCAACCACCACCTCTTAGGGCCTTGTTGATTGGACTCTTGACCTAGATATGGTCCTCCAGGTAGATAATCTAAAATCAGTGGCCCTCGCACTATGACTGGGTTTGTGCATTCCATAGAAATGACATTAGTTTTAACACTGATTTTCTGTTTACCTATGTGTTTTGCTTTTTAAGGATACCAAATACGTCAATACTTGTGATGAGTGTACTTAGTTTGTAACTGTCTTTCACCATAGGGGTGGAAAGGAGACATTGGCCCTCCAGGATTCCGTGGTCCAGTAAGTGTAATTAAAGATATTGCTAATGTCATGTTTGATCAAGTCCTTCAACATATCAAGGGCATTTTGAATCAGAGTCTCTCATTAACGGTTATGATAGAGATTATAGTATTTACCTCTTTATCAAACCAGGGCAAAAATACAGCTGTTGTCATTATTTGTCCATTTGACAAGGGACACATATTTCTACTTGGTCCTCTTTGGTCTTTGGAAGGCCCTGGTAATGCTCATCCTGGGCTGCAGAGGGGAAGGGAACCTTTGTCTGATCAGACCTGGTCCGACGTGGTCCTGCGTCCTGAGCAGAGTAAGAGGACAGCTGGCCACCCAGGGGCGAGGCAGCCAGCTCCACCCCCTCCAGCTAGTTATGGCAACTGCACCTTCAGGCAGAGGAAGCTCAACCATGGGCTTTAATGCAGGGCCAGCGAACACCAGTGACCCAGCCCAAGCCCCGTCTCTGCAGGCCGTCTCCCCTCCAGGAGGACATGGATGATGGCTGTCAGCTCCTGGCTGCAGGGTGGCCACACTCCATGGAGAGGAATACAAGGGACCCAGGCTCTGAGTTCTTGTATCTGTTCCCCTCCTGTCTCAAAAGACAGTGGTTCTCACAGGTGGTGTCCTGAGCAGGGCTGCCATTTTTCTACTGTGTAGGTTTGACAGGTCGATCTATGGTGGTGAGAAGTTAGGGGGAAGGGGATGTCCTGAGGCTAACGCATCCCCAGACCCCTCAGACCCAGTAATGTAACTCAGTAACTGGAAGAGGATCCTGAAAAAAAATCTGTATTTTGACACCACAAGCAAATGATTCCAACGCATTCCAAAGTCATCCCCAATACCTTTATGGAGTTGCTAGGAAGATGAGGTGAACTACTTTGTGAGCACTGAGTCAACATCCGACAGGTGCACAGGTCGCTGGGGACTTGATGATGGAGATTGTGACATCGCTATCTTTGTTGTTATTAGGAATTCTTTCTCTGTGTGATTGTATACTTACTGCTTAACCACCAGGCTCACGTCACCTCATCTTTAAACAAGTCCACAAAGATTTGGCCCCGTGCAAAATATAAAAAAAACAAAACCGAGGTTTAAAAAACCAAACACTTTAATATTTTCGTTTTCTTCTCCTCAAGAGAAATGAATTCTAGGTGAAATCTACTTTTCCAGCCGTACTTTAGAAGACATCTAAGCATTTTTAGCTTCTTGTGTGTTTTCTTATGCTCAACTCAATGTAACCCTGCAGCGTCCACTAACTTCAGAGGAAATTCTGCTCAGGCAGCAGGTGGTTAAGACCAGAAGTGGGTCCACAGGACATGTCAGGAACAATAGTCCTCAATTATGGTAGGTCAGTGGTGTCTGAGAATTTAAAGGAACAGTCAACAGAGTATTTTTTGACATGTCGGTCCCAGCATACTCTAAAATAAATTCAGGGCGTGAGGAAAGGCATTGTTAAAAAGTGAAATAGAACAGAATAAAAAATATCAGAGAAGACGGTATGTCATAAGGTAAGTCACTATTTTGTGAAACTTTAATTTCTGTGTACATAGTCACACACACATAGACATTTCGTCCATATGCAGGTATGTGCGCAGGCTGGGTTGCATCATAAAACGTATTTCTAATTGAAAGCCCATAAAATATGTGATGCTGTACCAGAAAAATCAACCTGTATCTTTCAATGTATCCATCCTGTATACATGACTACCATATTTCTGCTAACACATACGCCTGTGAATTGAGGAAA
This sequence comes from Molossus molossus, assembly GCF_014108415.1. Lineage (NCBI taxonomy): Eukaryota > Metazoa > Chordata > Mammalia > Chiroptera > Molossidae > Molossus > Molossus molossus. Next base: position 97,935,604 of record NW_023425346.1, read on the forward strand.
ACACGCAAAAGATCATTTGGGCCAAGAAGAAGAAATTAAAGAAATTGCATTTGGTGAATGTCCATAAATAGCTGCTCTTTCCCTTTCTTCATTTCTTTTTTCCTTTAAGACAGAATACTATGATGCATACCAGGTGAAGGGAGATGAGGGGCTGCCAGGCCTGCCGGGGCCCAAAGGCGCTCGTGGCCCACAGGGTGAGAATCAATTTCTTCCTAAACTATGCGCTGATCACGTCCATCTTTCTGTCGAGGTAACACAGCGTGTGCTCAGCGACCTCGAACGTGCAGGGGGGGAAGGGACGTCTCCTCATTTTCATGGATGGTGGTATTTTTTGGTGCCTCCTAATTTTCATACAAAACCTCCTATGATATTTTATATTTTCACACGAAATTTCACTTGAAAATGCCATGTAAACTTTTCTAGTAAAATGGTGTAGAAGATAATTAAATTATCTTCAAGTAGGCAATCATGAAGTTCGAGTCTGGAAGCAGACAGACAGGTCCGAGGGCCGGGGGGCGGAGGGGAGAAATCTGTAACCTCAGCAGGATTACGGCTGTGAAAATGAAGGCCTGACTAGCTGGGCTCCGAGCAAATCCATGCAAATAGTGACAAGGGGTGACGGAAGCCCTGGCGTCCTCACTCCTGGCACCGTGAATTAAAGACACACTAGTATTCTGCTCCTTTGGAGAGACTGGAAAGTCTAGCCAGGGGCCTCATCTCCAGCGGCAGACTAGAAAGCCCCGCGTGTCCCCCGTTAACCACCACATCAGGGTCCCAGCCGTGTGACTCTCTGACTTGTGAGGAGGAGGGGCAGACTGTGAAAGCACCTCAGACTACTCCAGCGTGCAGCGGGATCGAGAACCACTAATCTAGGCAAATGATTGATGTGGACGAGATGGCAAAGGAGAGTTTTGCTTAGAGAAAAAACTCCCAGTGCATTTAGCTAAGTGGACAGATCCATATAGACAAAGATACATATTTTTTTAAAGCAATGTTAGCGCTAGAAGTGAACTGCGGAGCCTTGACGATCTCAGCTGTTTGATCTTATATCTGAACCACTCCAGCAAAGTAGACACAGAGCAGGCCCTTGGAGAATTCCTGCTGAACTGTTTGAAAATGATCTGAGATTAGCTTCTTCTCTGCAGTGTGTCTCAACAAGTTTTCTAATATTTATTTATATGAGAATGAAGGAAAAGTATGAAAAATATTTATTATTCATTATTTTATTGTCACCCAAGATTTCAAAAATGGGGAGAGGGGAGTATTTATTTCTTCATAGCAATGAATTACTGTCCTGCATTCATAGGTCCCCCTGGTCCCCCCGGAGATCCTGGAAAGCCTGGTACGTACATATTTCGTGGAGTATCAGTAGAAGTGCTGTTAGAAAGTACAATATACTGCTCTCTAGTAAGTTTGCATTATTTACATAAGACAAATCTCTTATTAATTGGCATGAGGGTGTTTGCAAATTCTTACTTGTGAACCCTGTGACCTGTAGTGGAAATTGACTGAGTGTTACAGAAATGCTATTTTTCACTTGTCAGTGGTTCTAACTAAGTGTAAGACAGCAACTTGAGTGTATGAGCAGAAGCCTTGACACTCAGAGGAAGTATAGAGATAGAAAACAATAGTTGGATGGTAATTAGGTTTGTTAAAAATGACAGTTTTCAAGTTGCATTAGAATTCATAAGTTATACTTTTTATGTGACATTTTAAAATGTACAGTATATTGTTTATGGTTATATAGACAACTCCATAAAGTGCAGGAACATCCGTGAGTCATTAGTGTAGTTGCCTCTTGGGAAAAGAAGAATAGAATCAAGGATGGTTACACAGAGACCACAGTATGAATGTAACGCTGTAATGTGTCATTCTTTTTAAAAAAGGAAACTAACACGAAATAGCAAACATTTGATAAACCTTACCCATCCATTATATTTTTCTTTATACTATGTTATGTATTTAAACTATTTTATAATTTGGAAAATGAATTCTAATTAAGCAGATTGCAGAAGTATATGTATATTATCATCCCTTTGTAAAAATAGGTGAACGGATAAATATTACATGTACTTGCATATGCATGAAAAAATACACATCCAACGAAACAGTGGGTATCTCTTGAAGTTACAATGGGGCAAGATGATATTTAGAGGTCTGGCCAAAGACTACAGAAGACTTCTCTCTCCCTGCCAGGCCCCTAAGTAATGAACAGACTCCTTCAAAAAGCCAGTGAGTGAACATTACAAACCTCTAACACGGTGTCAGAGGCATTCACCTTTATGCCAAAATCCTTCTGCGAAATAATCAGAAACAATCAGATGTTACCCTTGCTGGTTCTCAGCCCCTTGGTGGTGAGGTCTTGCTTCTTAACTAAACTGTTTCGGAGGCAGGGATTCAAGACTGCCCCCTCCTCACATCCTCATCATCTTAGGAGACACAGATGAAAGGGTTTTGTACCCCTGGGCCTGGCTTCTCTGCCAGGAGGTGCCTCCTCCCCCACCACACCCTTTTATACCTGAGACAGTTGGCAGGAATAACGTCCAGTTACAACTTTCTCTCTTCCTTCTTTGAAACACTGCAAAGGAGGCATCTCATGGTCTCTAATTTAAAAAAATATACAAGATAGCATATGTTGAAGAATTTCTCATGAAGTCCTTTTAAATTCAAAGACTACTGTGTATCCCAAACTCCGTTTCAGTCTCTTGTAATACATGACATCAGGTATCTCGTGGGCACGGAGAACTCTGAGCTGCTGCACTGCCATCATTTTATAAGGTCACAAATGAAGAAAGGAAGATATTCACTTTCTACTTTATATGTTATATACCTTTCGATTGTGCAATTTTTATTCATTAGAATACATCACATTTCGTGATTGAAAAATAACCATATATTAATCAGAAAAAAATTTTAAATATAATAAAATGATTATTTTTCTCCAAGGGTTATCAAGGCCTGGTCTCAGAGGACCCCCTGGACCACCGGGCATGAAAGGAAGTAAAGGGGTGCGAGGACCCCCAGGAGAGACTGCAATGGGGTCTCCCGGGGCCCCAGGTTGTCCTGGTTCATCAGGGCTTCCAGGACCGCCAGGACCTCCAGGACCACCAGGTAACGATGCCTACTGGTTCCCACTTTGTGTGCGCTGCCCAGTGACAGGTGTGTGCAAATCAGAGGTGGTGGTCCTTACTTGGAGCTTGGCCACCAGCCTGCGTGGGTCTTAGGAGTGACCCTTCTGCTGGTGTTTCCTTGCATCGGCCATCTGTGAAAACGACTAGGGTGGAATGACCACTTGACGTGCAGCAGACCTCAGCCCTGAGTCCCCACAGGCTGCAGAGTGGGAGGCGGGGACAAGAGTCGCGAGGCAGGGAAGGACTGATGGTTATCAAGCTGGCCTAGGCCAAGGGCAACTGTTTGTTCAGTCCCTGAAGACTGTCTTCCAAGAAGCTGTGCAACTTTGTCTCAGGACACTCTGTCCCAGGGAAGAACGAGGCAAGAGTTTGCCCACCAGCTCCTGTTTCTCCTGGGTCAGATATGGCTCCCACAGGACTGAACTGACCGCCCCACACACCCCCAGGTTGTGTTTGCTGGCTCCCAGGGCATCCCATGCTTTGGCACCAGCAGGGAGGGCCCACGCGGGAGGCCAGAGGTGTGCAGTGGGGGCACGAGGAGAGGTGCTGCCAGTGGGGGGGGGGGTTGGAGGCCGCAGAGCCGTGGCCCCCCCAGTTCTGAAGTGGTACCTGGAGGTCCCAATGCAGGTGTCCTTTCCTCTCCATCTCTCCGGGGCCACCTTGCATCCTGTACTAGCTGACAGGTACATAGACTCTGTGAAAATACAGGTCACTCTTTGTATTTTAAATTCCCTTGCTGGAAGGTGCCTGGGAGGTCTTGGGATTTATACTCAACTCTCCTAAGAGCCTTAAGAATCTTCTGTGTGTCAGGGATTATTTTAAAGAAAAGAGACATTTAGAAAGTATAGACAATAGGGTTACAAACAGAAAATCCAAAAGAATAATCTGGAAGACTTTTAGTGTTGCTGAGAGAATTCAGTTAAGTGTGTGATTATGTGAGCAATGTTTTTTTAAAGCATTGCTCTAGGCCAGTAACAATTTAAGAAATTATCCCATTAATAAAGGATAGAATGTCCAAGAACAAATCTGTCAAGCTATGGTGTAGACTTACATGGAAAACAAAGCCAGACTAAACTAAGCTAAAACTCTACTATATGTCAGGAATTGTAACAATTTCCAGTCCTCCGAGTCTTTCTCGAGATGTGGTTTGGGTCCTCATTTTACTGCTGACCAGCCTGACGTGCACAGTGCTTGTGCCTGATGGATGCCATAGTCAGGGTCTGGACCCCAGGCACCATCCCTCTCCCCTTGGAGACTGCCCGGTTCCCTATCTTCTCTTGTCTAAGCAGCGTCTGTCTGTCCATGCCGTTGCGCTTCAAATTCAAGGCCTGCAGAAAGTTTCCACTGAGCCCACACCCTGTAACACTGCTGCTGCGCCCAGAGATACGTACAGTGTTTTCAGCATACACAGAAGAATGAGATTTGACCCTTTGCCCCAAAATGCTAAAGAGATATCCTTGGAATAATTGGAAATAACATAATAAGATAACATGGGGCGCTTGTGTGATCAGAAACACCATATAATGAGTTTTCTTTTTTAAAAAAATGTTTTTATTGATTTTTTTAGAGAGAGAGGGAAAGAGAGAGAGAGAGAAACATCGATGTGAGAGAGAAACATCAATCGGCTGCCTCCTGCACGCCTCCCACTGGGGATCTAGCCCACCACCCGGGCATGTGCCCTGACCGGAATCGAACCCGGACCTCTCAGTCCATGGGATGGTGTTCAGTCCACTGAGCCACACCAGCTGGGCCGTGTCATGAGTTTTCAAAGAACCACGGCATCAGTGTCAAACACGATCCCGTGCAGGCAACGTGAAAGGAAAAGCTGTTGGCACGTTCAGCTGTTTCAGCTGCAGCTCACCTTCCAAACACTCACGGGGGAAATGCATGTAAAATAACACTGATTGGTGAAACACTTGCTAATGGAAACAGAAAACACTTAAAGAAAAACATTTTCAAAGTAACTCTGGTCTTGTCTTTCTGTAGGTGACGTCATTTTCCGCAAAGGTCCCCCTGGAGAAGTTGGACGCCCCGGCCCCGTGGGGCCTCCAGGAATCCCAGGTGTCGATGGGCGCAAAGGTTGGTTCCGTCAGAGATGTTGTTCTATTAGAATCAGCCATTCCCATCACCTTTGTTCCCACTGATCTTTTTCCCCCTGAGACAACAATGATCCCAAACAACAGCTTCTTTTCCTAAAATGCTCATTTGTCTGTAAATCATTCATTTAGTTAGCACCCATGCAATATGTCGTTGGCTATTCCTAGAATGTGAGTTTTATCCTGCACTCAAAGAGAGAAACCCCGAGCTAGGAGCATTTTACACTAACTCGGGAGTTTCTGTCTAAAAACACCTAGAAACTCAGGTAGATAAAATAAGCAGATATAAAAGATGAATAATGTGTATCCCTGTGTGAAATAGCCTACATGATTTTCACTACATGAAAGAAAAGGTTAAATGTAAGAAATGATCATGCAGTTGGACACGTTCTGTCTTTCTGCGGACGTGGTGGTGTTCACGGGTAACGCGAGCATGCTCTCCTTGCAGGGGAACCGGGCCTCGTGTGCACGGACTGTCCTTGCATCCCAGGCCCTCCGGGTCCCCCAGGTCTGCCGGGATTAGACGGCCTAAAAGGAATCCCAGGTACAGACTGTTTGCCAAGTGTTTTTGCAAGTACAAAAGGGTCAACTCACTGGGTGATAGAAAGGGGTATCTGACTACTGGAGGTCATGCTGTGGTTTACATGAACTCAGAGGGAGATTTTCAAAACGTGCTCTGTTCATATAAAGTAAGACAAAGCCACATAAAAGCTGGCATGTTTCCCTGTCCCATTTTAGTTGCTAAACTCGAGGAAAATATTGTATTCTCCAAGAATCGTAAATGCAGACTCCTCCAGGGGCCCCGTGGTTCACGCGGAGGGGCAAAGCAGCCCCGCGAAACACACGCCACTTTGCTCCTCCGTAAACATATGAGCTCTTTCCTATTTTTTTCTCGAAAGACACGACCCCTGTCAGTCCATTTTATGTCCCACATTTGATGAGTTAAGGGTATATGCACTATTTCACGTTCTTCTTAAGGATACAAGTGCAATAAAAAAGTAAAGCAGGTCCTTAAATAATGCCATTTTGTTCAATGTGGTTTCATTGTAATGTTGATGAGGTACCGTAGGGAATAACTCTTGTTTATATCAATCAGTCTGTGGTAAAAGTTTTATCGTATAGTCTGTGTAGTTTCACCGCAGTTCTGAGACCCTATCAGCGATGTTAAGTGAGGATGAACTGAACACCGCCGGCCTCAGCGCAGGGGACGATAGAGAGTGCTGGGGACTGCGGTAAACTGGAGGCACATTGAAAGGGACTGTCAATCACTCAACTGCAGCTGATGGTTAATTTGTTAATAAATCTTCCAATTTTTCATTAAAAAAAGAAATTCGAATTATCTAAAAATCACGTATTTATTTTTTAAATATTAGCCACCAATTATTTTTCCTTTATTGATTTTAGAGAGAGAGGAAGGTAGAGGGAGAGAGAGATAGAAACATCGATGAGAGAGAACATTGATTGGCCGCCTCCTGCACGCCCCCCACTGGGGATGGGGCCCACAACCCCAGGCATGTGCCCTGACCGGGAATCGAACTGGCAACCTCTTGGTGCATGGGTTGACGCTCAACCACTGAGCCACACCGGCCAGACTAGCCATCAGTTTTTGAAGGAATAACACACTTCATAGGCCAATATCCCGAGGGCTGAATAAAGCAAACGCCACTGCCCGGGCCAACCTCTGCCGGCCAGGCCTCTCTGCCCCAGCGCCGCTGCTCCAGGCTCACCACCTCGCTGGCCTTCCCAGAGCTGGCCGTGGGCAAAACCTTGGAGGAGAAAAGGTCTCTGTTTATTGCTTGGGTTCCTCTGGCCCTTGTGCCACTGCCCCGGCTACCCAGGGCCTCTCCCGCGGTACCACAGACGCTCTTGGTTCTGCCATCAGCACCCTGGTCTTTAGACACTATCATCAGTGACCTAGCATTAAGCAGCAAGAGCTTAAGTTACCAAGCCCTTGGGCAGTGGGCGAGGCACTGTTCTAGGTGTCACATCGCCTCCACACCTTCTTGCCCACGTCAGCCCCAGAGGGAAGTGCTGTCACAACCCCGTTTGACAGGGAGGAAGCTGAGGCCCAGAGCAGCATGGCTGATGAGTCCAGTCAGTCACTCCTTCCCCTACACCGCAACTCTTCAGTGTGAGCCAGGGCAGCCCTGGGAGGCGAGTTAGTGCAGAGGTCTACCTGCCCACATACTTCGGGTCTGTGTATGCTACACCATCCAGCAGAGTTTTCCACCGTGAGGGAAAACTGGCGGCAGTTGCGGGCACAGGAGAGAGTCAATAGGGGATCTGCGCTCAATCAGGGGTCTCTGGACACTCTCAAATCCTACCTGCTCTCCGTCAACGCCTTATTGCTTGGTACTCGCTGCCCTCTGGCTCCCTGAGACCGGCCCGAGAGGGAAGAGAAGGCAAAGGGCAGGGTGGACTGTTCCTCACAGAGCCTCTGGGGAATGTTCTATTAAAACAAAAACGAAGAGGCTGGGAGGGAAAGAATAAAAGGAAAGCAGTTGTTTTCCTACATTCCTCTTGTGTGACCTCTGGCCCAGGGCTGGCATGCAGGTGGGCAGCTCACCAGTCACGCCGTTGTGTTTTCCTTGGTTTCCCTACATTGGCATATGACAGGTACAGCTCCAAGGATATGTATAAGCAGTACAACCATTTGGATTGCTGTCAAGGAATATATCTTGGCTCAGATCTTGTGAAAAATGAAATCTGAATAAACATTTGTTAGCAAGCTGACCTGAGATTCATTCAAAAGATCCTCTAGATAGCCTGGCCAGTGTGGCTCACTGGTTGAGCGTCAACCCATGCACCAAGAGGTTAGCAGTTCGATTCCCGGTCAGGGCACATGCCCAGGTTGTGGGCCCGATCCCCAGTGGGGGGCATGCAGGAGGCAGCCAATAGATGTTCTCTCTCATTGGTATTTCTGTCTCTCTCGTCCCTTCCGTTCTCTCTAAAATCAATAAAGATAATAATTTTTTTAAAAAAATCTGTAAAGAAATCATCTTTGTAAAGATACTTAAATCCCTATAGGAAGTATGAAATTGTACAGCAAAATGCAGTTTGGCAACAGATATCCAAAGCCAGAAAAGCTTGTGCCCGTTGGTCCTGCAGTGAAACCTTTAGGAATTTATTGTAAAGGAAATAATTGGATAAATTTGGAGAATTAAATGTCCAAAGAATTAAATGTCACAACAGCTAAAAACACTCTAAATGTCTCAAAACAGCACTTAGCTGAATGGTTCACTCACATAATAGGCCACTTTGCACCCATTTAAAGTGAAGCTATAAATCTATATTTATGTGTATCAGTCTAATGCATGTATGTATATAAAACTTTATGAGTAATATCCATGAACATTTTAGCAAATACTATCTTCTGGCAGTAGATTTATGGGTGGTGATTTTCATTCTCTTAACTTCTGTTCAGTTTTATTTACAATGAGCATATATTACTTTTATCATCGTAAAAACGTATCTTTCAAATTATAGAGACAAGAATTTCAGGAAGCTAAAGTTTTTGAGCTCCTGTCTTTTTACATTTTATCTTATTCTAATGATTTCTTCCCATTCTCTGCTTTTACTGTACGTTTTTAAGCTAGAAATGGTCTTTCTTTGCTCAGGAGAAAACACCCTATTTTTCCACACACTGCATGACCCTAGCTGCTCAGAATTGGTGTTCAATGAATATTAATCAACTCACTGCTTTGCAGGAGGACGGGGGGCAGCTGGCCTTAAAGGAATCCCAGGGTCCCCAGGAAGTGCGGGTCTTCCAGGAATTCCAGTAAGATTTCATGGTTTGGAAGCTTTCGGTTCAGTCTGGGGAGGGAGCAGTCTGGCCGGAGACACGGTTGCGCTCCACACAGGTTATCAGTTTGGTGCCTGGCAAGGCAGAGGCACGTAAGAGATACATATTGATTAAATGAATGGACGAATGATGTGTGAATGAATCAGTGAGTGGATTAATTAATTTACAATCAATTAAAATGGTATCAGAGACAGAAAGCAAATCAGGGGTTACCCGGGGCTGAGGGTGGGAACAGGAATTGACTGGGAATGGGTCTGAGGGAATTTGGGGGGGTGACAAAAATGTTTTAACACTGGATTATGGTGATTGTAGCATCAATGTATGCATTTATTTTTTAAAAATCACTGAATTGTATTCTTACCAAGAATATATTTTATGGTATGTAAATTATACCTCAATAACGTTGTTAAAAATTTAAATGTTGATTATCATAGTGAAAGTTGTATATGGATAAATATATTTAAATCAAATTATCCAGAGATGCATGTTACAATGTAGCAATATTTGAACATGATCTGAATTATGATGATTATTATATCATATTGAATTATATTATTGTGTGTGTCACATTGAATTATACTGTGTAGCTACCAAAAAGGCTTAAAATTATATTTGTGGGTCAAAGAAGTATCTGAAACAAAACACGTTCCATTAAAATGGGAACATTCTTGTTGACTTTGTTTTTTTTGAGATTGACACAGAAACGACTCTACCCAAAGCAATGCAGACTCATTTCTCTCCCACCCTAGGGATCCCCGGGTGCTCAGGGTGACCCAGGGCCTAAAGGGGAAAAAGGCGAAGCGGCTCCACCGGAAGGAGAAGTCGGTGCCCCAGGGGACCCGGGGCCCAGAGGGCAGCCGGGAAGGCCGGGCTTGGATGGAGCTCCTGGAGCCCCCGGAGCGAAAGGATTACCAGGACCTAAAGGCGAACCGGTTGGTATCTAGTAACTTCCCCAAATTATTCGCCCTGTAAGTGAAGTGCTCTGAAGTCCTCCTTTCAAGAAACCGTTCGCCGATCGGCACAATTCATCCCTCTACCTGCAGGATGAGGGATCTTCAAACCAGAGCACATATGCATAGTATTTTGACAAAATAGGTAACGCTTCATGGATTTTTTTTTAGGATAAACAAAATTCTATGTTGGCAATGACCTTGTCTCACACACAAGTTGCAGGTTCACATTTGTATCCAGTGAGCTTATAAGAAGTTCGGGAAATGATTGATAATGGAAAGCCCGTCTGTGTTTTAGGGACAATGCTCATTCTGTACGTAAAAATAAACGTGTGAAGAGACAGAATAGTTAGGGGTAGGGTGGTCCAACAAGGAATTCAAGTGTTTTGTCATCGACAATATTTAAGCTTATGTAAATTTGATCTCTCTTCATGGGATAGAATCTCTCCCTGTCCGATTGAGCGATTCCTCCCAGGACCGAGTTTTCTGTGAGAAGTCTGCCAGGCAGGCTGCCCAGTGTCTTCTATGAAATACCAGTTTCTCCCAGGCGTAATCAGCGTCAGCCAATTAAGAGGGTTCTCCCTCAAACAGGGAAAGTTGGCAAATGAATTTAAAGATTTAGTCACAGACTCCAAATGTCAGAACAGGAGCGGTGACTCCCCGAGGTGCAGAGACAGCAGGCAGTCTAGCGACACCTTTTCAACGACAAAGCTTTTCCTCAGCCCCGCCCTTGGCAGAAGTGCCAGGCTGTCCCCGGGTGGTAGTTATGCTTATAGAGGGACAGAGTCTGGAACGCTTTGGGTCCAGTGTTAACAGAGTTCACCTGATGCTCTCATTTGCCTTTGCATCCTTCTCATTTCATTCCAGTTTGGGCAAAGATGTTCCAGAAAGTGAAAAAATCAAAGGGCTGATCTGTTGCATCTTATGCCCTGTCATTTTAAAAGAGGGACAAAGACCACTTAGCCACCTGTTGATCCCAAACAATGAAAAATTCAGTCAGATGTATTATTTGCAACCGTGTTGGGGAGGAAGGGAAACTTAGATCATCATATCCAATTCAATTTCTTTAAAACATACAATGTATTGGCAATGTTACAACTTATAAAATATTTCAAAAAGACATTTTCTAAGAAAAAAGAATAACACAGATGGAGAATCGCCTTGGTAATGGAAATACCTGGCGAAAACCAAACAAATAAAGGTTTGCTCTATGGCTTGATTTTATCCATTAACATGAATGCCATTTCCGTTTGAACTGGTGGCCCACGTGAGCTGGGTCTGAGAGGCTGCTGTCGCATGGGTGGCCTCCTGCTGTCCGAAATCTCAAGCGGGACTCAGTGTTCCAAGTTAATGAAATGTGGTTGAGCACGGAACTGCAGAAAGCACAGGGCACCCTGATGTTGGCAGTGATTCCCTTCCAATGCCAACTGCTTTGAATCCAAAGACCTTCTCAGTGACTGTTTGAGTGATGCTCATATTCGTGGTAATATTAACCTACGTGAGGAAAGACTGGAATGAAGCACTATCCAAACATATTCCTATTGTCACAGGCCCTCAGTGGTGAGAAGGGGGACCAGGGTCCTCCAGGGGATCCTGGCATCCCTGGGTCCCCAGGACCCGCAGGACCAGCTGGACCACCAGGCTATGGACCGCAGGGGGAGCCTGGTCCAAAGGGCGCCCAAGGAGTTCCTGGAGCCCCTGGACCACCTGGAAGAGCCGGTTGGTTAGTTTTCTGTCCAGTCCTGTTTTCCCGTGGAGGGGGTTGATGGTTCCTGGGGCTAGCGGTGCGCCCTGAGGCCAGTGGATGTATAGAAACTGGTTCCTAATAAGTAGAGTATGTCACCTCGGAGACATAGGGAAAGAACATATATCTCGGGCAATTAGAGGAAAGTTTATCTTTTCCTGTTACTGGGCAATTCAGCTGAAATTTCCTAGGGTGGCCTATATCCATGACTGACGAACATATGGAATGAATAGCTGATCCTAAGGCACGAGTGGACGTCAGTGACAATAAACGAAGGGGCTGCAGAACCTGCGAAACTGACCTTGAGGTGCCTCTTCTAGGTCTCCCGGGTCCACTGAGGTGACTGCCAACGGGTTCTTTCTGACGCATAGCCCAACAAACGGTTTAGAAATATGACTTCAAAACAGCTAGGTCAGATTTTTAAAATTGTCTAAAAACAGTTTTAAAGTCCCACTAACGCTGGGACCCAAATGTACTGAACGTGGCCGCTTCACGGTTTGTGCGATGTCCTGTATTTCGTTCCTGTGAAAGCTACCAGGAAACAAGTATCCTACCAGTATTCACTGAAACTCAAGCAGAATTCACATGATCAGTGTTTCTAAGAATAGTCTCTCTTCCCTAGACCAGCATGTTGAACTAGTATAAGCACAGACAATAATAGATGCTTATAAGTATTCGTCAGTTAACTAAGGAAGTTTCTATGGGCCAGTCATCGGTAAGCCAGTTTTGCAGAGACTCTTTTTCATAGTCCTTAGAATGTGTCTGTAAACCCTTTATGATAGTAGCATGTATTTTTCCTCGGAACCAAGAAAAGCTTCACTATGCATATGAATCTTGTGATCGTAAATCTTCCTAAGGTCCTAAGGGAGAGCCCAGTGTTTCAACACCAGTCCCAGGGCCACCAGGACCCCCAGGTGCTCCAGGTCGTGCTGGCCCCCCAGGTCCACCTGGTGAGTATCCCCTTTGCCAAGGCTGTTGACTGGCATCAGATGGCACCCTGACTTTCCTGCAAAAACACGGTCCCCATTTCGAGGGAAAGGAATTCATTGGCTCCCAAAGAGAGCACCGGCCAGTACTGTCAGAGGACAAGCCAACACACAGGGGACTTGCTATTGTCCCTTAAAGTCGTCCAAAGTATTCCCATTGTTGCATCTGACTGCAAAAGAGGATTGATATAGTTACTTCACAGGAATTCAGAGGCAGAAGTTTTCACGGGTTTTGGTGGAGGAGTGCGGAATGGTTGCCAGTGGTTACTGTCGCTCCCAGAGCTTCTTCACCAAAAACAGGTCACTTCTTTGCCAGTGTGGTCTAAAACTTAATTCTGCCTGCATGGAGGGAGGCTGATATAGTTCAAGATATCTAGAAAAAAATTTTTAGGAGTTAAATTATGTTTCCGAAATTATTTGCTGGTTTAATGATTAGTCCATTGCATAGAAATGAGGAAGAAGTCAGGGTTACGGTAAAATTATTTCTTAATTTCCAAAAATGCCTGGGATGACACAGAAACTTGGACATCTGGTTGTGAGGCAGGATAACGGGAAGTTGCTGACGGGACGTGTGTGTCGTTCAGGTTTCCCTGGACCCACAGGAACGTGCAAGGCAGGTGTTCCTGGGCCTGACGGTGACCCAGGAATTCCAGGAATTGGATTCCCTGGGCCTACTGGACCTAAAGGTGCGTCAAAAAATTTAAAACATAAGGTTCATTGAGGATATTTAGAAACTATAAATATATATAATGAATGACATAGGAAATATCCATAATACCCTTCAAAATGTTTTCCACCCTGGCCGGTTTGGCTCAGTGGTTAGAGCGTCGGCCTGCAGTCCAGAGAGACCCGGGTTCGGTTCCCGCTAAGGGCACGTACCTCGGTTGCAGTTTGTCCCCAGCCCTGGTTGGGTCGTGCAGGTGGCAGCCACTCGATGTGTCCCTTTCACGTCGATGTTTCTCTTTCTTTCTCTCCCTCCCACCCTGTCTGAACAAAAAATGGAAAAATGTCCTCGGGTGAGAATTAAAAAATAGTAATAAAAAATAAAATAAAATTATGTTTTCCTTCCGTTTTAAATGGGGGAAAAAAATCTTACAATAACGTTAGGTAAAAAGGCAGAATTCCCATTGATTTATGCAATCGCATCTCAGTCATAGTTTTTAAAACGCATATAAAAACACCGGAAGGAAATTCACCAAAGTGATTCTTCCTGATAGTAGGATTATGAGGAATTCTTTCTTTACTTTTTTTTTTTTTTTTTTAATCCTCACCCGAGGACATTTTTCCATTTTTTGTTCAGGTAGAGTGGGAGGGAGAGAGAGGAACACAGAGAGAGAGAGAAACATCGATGTGAAAGGGACACATCGAGTGGCTGCCACCCGCACAACCAACCAGGGCCGGGGACAAACTGCAACCGAGGTACATGCCCTTAGCGGGAACCGAACCCGGGTCTCTCAGGACCGCAGGCCGACGCTCTAACCGCTGAGCCAAACCGGCCAGGGCTTTACTTCTTAATAGATGTCTACACTTTGTACATTTATGCATTTCTTCATTTTATACATTTCTTTCATAATAAAAAAAAATAGAACTTTTAATTCACACATAGCTTATTTCCCTCTACACTCCCAAATAAATCCTTTAGGGAAAAAAAATGCTGTTTCTCATCAAAAGGAAAACTCTCCAAAGAAATGCAAATGCTGAGGCTGCCCCCTGAAAAGCACACCCAAGTCTTGTCTTAACATATGAGTAAACTCAGTCACTGGATTGTCACATACAACTTCAGATTTTATAATAATTGCATGTTTGTTTCAATATTTCTTAAAGTGTTTATCAAAATATGATCTATTTTTGGTGCTTCATCTCTCAAATTAATGTATTGTCATTGTTTATCATACATCAGTTCTGCCCAAACATGGGGATATCGATCTCAATGTGTGGTTATTTGAAATGAAAAACATAATCAGATTTTCCATGTGGTCAAAAAAAGGCACTTTCTTGAATGTCTTGCCAGTGATCTCTGAAGGAAGCTAGCCGGCGCACGTTTCGCCTCGTCCTTCTTGGACCCTGCATGAAGAGAGCTGCATCCTCTCTGAGACTACCCATGCTGGGCGCCAGGACGCCTAAGAACCCCTGGAAAGTGCAGAGTCAGAATTTCCCAGTTGAACCTCATGAATCTAATGAATCCCATGAACTAACTTAACTAACTAAAAACTGGTCACATTCGGGGCACAGAGGAACTCTCCAAAGGCAGCTTTGCCCCATCAGGGTTTCCTCTTCTGAACCACAGAACAGAAAAAGTGACGTGTGTGACTTCTTTCTCCATTTTCCCATCACAAATCCGCAAGAGAGAAGTTAACTCGTTACTTTCAGTGGCTGTGATAGCTAGGTACTTTATATCTTGATCTGGGTCATACTTGCATAGATACACACACACACACACACACACACACACACACACACATTTACGTAAATATATACTTGGCTGTATACCTTTTTTACAAAGTCAGCCAAATGGTCAACCAAGATCAGTGGTTTAAAAAAATACTGAATTGTGCCCAGCTGGTGTGGCTCAGTGGTTGGGCATTGACCCCTGCACCAAGAGGTCACCGGTTTGATTCCCAGTCAGAGCACATGCTGAGGTTGTGGGCCTGATCCCTGGTGGGGGGCATGCAGGAGGCGGCCAGTAGATGTTCTCTCCCATTGATGTTTTTATCTCTTACTCTCCCTTTCTCTCTCTCTCTCTAATATAAAGAAAAAAAAAGTTAAAAAAATACTGAATAGAAATTGTAGTGGTACGAAGCAACAAAAATGAAAAAGGTAATTTTTAAAATGGGAAACCAAGGAATTGAGCTTTTTGTTTGTTTTTTTTTTGTTGTTTTAAGCCTCACCCAAGGACATTTTTTGCATTTATCTTCAGATAGAGCGGGAGGGAGAGGGGGGGGAGAGAGAGCGAGAAACATCGATGCGAGAGAGACACCGAGTGGTTGCCACCCACATGACCCCAATGGGCTGGGGACAAACTGCAACCGAGGCGCTTGCCCTTAGCGGGAACCAAACCCTGGACTCTCTGGTCCGCAGGCTGACGCTCTAACCACTGAGCTAAACTGGCCAGGGCGAATTGAGTTTTTTTACATTGCTAATTTAGCCGTTGGCTTTCTCATCATTCAACCTTTCATAAAAACATCAAAAGCTATTTGCCTCATTAAAACATTAGATAAAATAAGAGATCTACTACCCAAAATGTTTTAATAACACTAATTGTACAACCTTTTTTATTTTTTTCCTATAGGAGACCGAGGCTGTCCAGGAACAAAAGGATCACCAGGTTGTCCTGGAGAAATGGGAAAGCCAGGGTTACCTGGAGACCCAGGCCCCCCCGGAGCCAAGGTCTTTGAGAATTCCAATTCACATGAAGTGGGGATGGGGAGGAGCCATTATGGTTGGCCAGTTAGGCTGTTCCTACCAGTCAGGATGCTCTGTGTGTAGAAATTATCAATAGGCTTGTAGATGACAAAGATGACGAATTTTTAAAAGTTTCATGAACCATTTCTCCCTTTTAGAAAGGAAAATAGAAGGTGTTAGAAGCCAGGATTGCTTTTCTGTTTCTTCCTAATCTTCAGAAACACTCGTAATATTTAAAATGGGAGAAGTCTAGAAAGAAACATGGATAGTTATGAGAAAAACTCAAGAGTAGAGACATCTAGACTGTTCACAGAAAACCCCACAGAATTCTGAAAAAAATGGAGGCTCTAAAGAATTATTAGCCTCATTTTATAGAAAATTCAACAACTAGAGTTGAAAAGGGAGAGTCGATAGACTGGTGGTGACCTCCACAATGAAGATAGTATTTTCAAGTAAATAGCCCTAAAGACCAGCCAATAGTCGATAAGGATTTAGCAGCATTCTATAGTAAAACTAACGTAATTTCTGTGCTATAGGGAGAACCAGGACTAGCCATGCCTGGAGAACCAGGAACACCCGGTTTTCCAGGAGAAAGAGGCAATTCTGGGGAAAATGGAGAAATTGGACTCCCTGGATTTCCAGGTCTCCCTGGAATTCCAGGAACTGGAGGGCTTGATGGACCACGAGGTACAATAGCAAGTGTGATTACTTTTCTCCACTGTGAGCTCAGCTAAAATGCAGCAAATTGAATGTGTAGGTGGTCTAGGAGTGAAGACTTCTCAAAGTTCTAGATGAATGAATAGAATCTGTGGGGCCTAATTATGTTTCCCTTCAGCATTGTTGCTCCATCTTTGTTCCATCTTTCCTTCTCCTTTCCTTCTTAATGAGCACTCTCTATGTAAGACACACTAATGCTATTAAATATTCATCCTATTTAGGGGTGGGGGAGTTACAGGAGAATGCTTGGGATAGCAATACTAGGACCCTGGGTTTGGGCCCCTGACTATATTCTTGGACTCTCTTTTTCAGGGGATCCAGGGCATCCTGGACCACCTGGAGAACAAGGACTCCCAGGAAGATGCACAGAGGGTCCCAGGGGACCCCAAGGACTTCCAGGCTTAAATGGATTGAAAGGGCAACAAGGTAAGAGGAGGGACTCAAAATCTGTCACTTGATGGGCAAGTAGCATGGGACTCCTGCTCTGCACTTTGCTGTTTAACTTTGGGACTGTCCAGCAGCAAGTCCTGACCACTGTTCAGTGGGAAATGGGATGAAACACAAACCTGTTGTCATGGATCTGTTGTAGTGAGGTCTCACTCAGATGAGTGGCACTGGATATGTTCTGCAAGTTCAAGACACAGTCATTAATTGCAGTCCCAGGATGTGCCTGCAGGACTGGAAAATAGGTCTAAATTCTACATTTTTATTACTGCATGAGTCATTAAAACAGAGAATACTAAAGCCAGAAGGGATCTTAAAATTTTATAGGAGGGGCCATAAACCAATCAATCAATCAGGGAGATAAGTGTGTGGTTTATTTAGCCTCAAATCACAAAGCTATATATTTACAGCCATAAAATATTTCTGGAGTTGGTGGGGAAAGCACTTGTGTGTTCATTCCTTTATTTCATTCATTCATTCATTCATTCATTCATTCATCCATTCATTCATAGGCAGAAAAGGTGAAACAGGACTAAAGGGAGACCCAGGGATTCCAGGCTTGGATAGGTCAGGACTTCCTGGAGAACCTGGACCACCAGGAATACCAGGTCTTCAAGGCGAGATGGGACCACCTGGTCAAAAAGGATGCCCAGGAAATCCAGGATTTTTAGGGCCACCAGGTATTTTCTTGTGCTTTTATTTATTTATTTTTATTTTTAAATTACAGTTGACATACAATATTATATTAGTTTCAGGCCTGCAACATAGTGATTAGATATTTACATATCTTATGAAGTGATCACCTCGATAAATCTAAGACCTATATTTCACCATACATAGTTATTATGATATTATGGACTATACTCCCTACACTGTACTTGCTGGGAGAAAGCTACCCCTCCAGCCCACACCCTGAAGACAGACAATTTAGTTCTGAGTATGTCCCAGGTACCTTTTGAGCTGCTGCTGCAGCATTGGAGCTCAGAGGAAACAAGTCAGAGTAATTTTAAGTGTGGGCCCTTTAAGAGAGCTGCCTGGGACCCTAGAACTCTCTGTCTCACTCAGCCACAATCTTCGCTGGTTTTTACAGCAAAAGTTAAGGGGATTTCTCTTCCTGGCACTGGGGCTCTGGGCTAGGGGCCTGGTGTGGGATCCCTAGCTCCTCAGGGGGGACCTCCACTGCTGATATATCCCTCCTGATTTTTATCTGCCACACATGAATGGGGGACCAGCTCGTTCTGTGTCTCTGCCCTTCCTACCAGTCTCCATGTGGCTTCTTCTTTAAATCCTTAGTCGTAGGACTGTTCAGCTGGATGTCAGGTGGTTCTGAATGATGGTTGATCTGTCGTTTGGCTGTAATTTTGATGTGGCTGTGGGAAGAGGCAGGCACAGTGTTGACCTAAACCACCGTCTTGATGGGCAGAAGCCATGAATCTGTGCTTTCATTTTTCTTCTTCTGTTGTCTTTCACCTTTTGCTTCTAAGGTGCCTGTACACCAGACACAGGCAGAGGCTTTTGTCTCTGTAGTTCTCTTTCAGTCAGTGTCAGTTTTCTCTTCTGAATTATTTGTAAGGGCTGGAGGGCAGGGAAATGGTGGTGGTTGGGTGGTCACATTTTGAAATTATCTAGGATCTGACTGTATAATCCTTTTTATGTTACTACTAAGATATATCTGCTAGCCCTGGCCAGTTTGGCTCAGAGGTTGGAGCATCAGCCTGCGGACCGGAGAGTCCCGGGTTTGGTTACTGCTAGGGCACGTACCAAAAAATAAATAGATAAAAAATTAAAAAATAAAATATATTTGCTAGTATTTTGTTGGGAATTTTTGCATCTATAAGGGAAACTGGACTGTTTTGTTTTGTTTTTTCTTTTCCTGTGATGTTTCTGCCTAGTTTTGGTCCCCTCCCCCCTGGGAAATGTTTCCTCTTGTGTTTTCTAGAAGAGTTTGTGAAGAATGGATCTTTTTTAAATGTTTAGAAGAATTTGCCAGTGAAGTCATCCAGTTCTGGGCTTTTCTTTATGGGAATTTTTTTAAGTTACGAACTCAATTTCTTCCTGTGTTAGGGGTCTAATCAGGCTTTCTATTTCCTCTTCATTCAGTTTTGGTCATCTGTGCCTCCGGAGGAGCTTGTCCGTTCTCTCTAGGTTGTCTCATTTGCTGGCCTATAGTTACTCACAGATTCCCTTACACTTCATTTTATTCCACCCTGTTTTTACAGTGTATATGTTTGGGAAGAATATTTCAATATTCTCATGGCATGGAACCTCCCTGACCTTTCCCCTAGAGAAGAGCCCAGAATAACAACTTAATCTGCAGATTATTCTTCCATTCATATGACTGAGCTGGCATCATGTGCCACACTGTTCCAGGCTCTAGAGACACATCAGTGGACAGGAGTCCTCCTCCGACAGTGCGGGCGACAACAATAAATACATTAGTTACAAGTTCAACTCGAGACAACAGCTCTGACAAAAACAAACTAAGGGGATATAACAAGAAGCTGTTGGTCATGGACTAGGGGAAGGAATGGCCCAAAGCTTAAATACAGTCTATTCTTATCCACAAATGTGATCTGCTACCAGTGACTTTCACATACGTGCTGTAACAGAGACTGTTCACTGACCCATCTCCTAGACAAACACGGTCATTTTTGTCTTTATAGAAGCCATCCCTTCAACTCCCAATCTCTCCTTCTGTGTGTAATTGATTTTATTTTGTGGAACATTTGCTTTTCTCATTCTGCCTGTGTGCTCTCTGTGTTGCTTGTTTCCACAGGTGAAAGGGGACCGGTTGGGATGATGGGCTTCCCAGGCACCATAGGCCTTCCGGGGCCTCCTGGGACCCCAGGCTCCCCGGGACAGAAGGGTAAGTGAGGGAGGCACCTTCCAGCTATCACGGGGGAGAAACAGCAAAATAAATGATGTTTTACTTTTTGAAGGGATAGTTCTGAGAGAACTGTGCATTTGATTCTGCTCTTTTCTGTGTTTCTTTTTCCCGTTTGAATGGGACCATGTTCTTCCCCTGCAGGCTTCTGTGCTCCCTTCACATAACTGCCTGTTTGGGGAAACTATTTATGAAGGTCTCGGCACTGTTAAGCTTTTGGCTAATTTGTTTTGTTTCATGGGAAGCACTGCTAACTTCTGAATCCTTATGCACTACTTATAGAATTAAGGATCTGCTGTGGTTACTCCTGTCTTACAGGTAGCTCTGGAATTCCAGGAGTAAAGGGTGTCAGAGGACCCCCAGGAGCCAAGGGGGAAAAAGGAGATAAAGGACCTCCTGGGCCTTCTCAAATATCCCACCTACTGGGGGACAAAGGAGAACCAGGCCTCAAAGGTACGGACAGCCTTACCTTTAGAACCAGAACATCAGAGCTGATTCTGAGACTAAGAACCATCCGGCACATCTTTCAGATTGGCAAGCGAGCACAGTCAGGGCCAGCGTTCGATGTCCTGTGCACAGACCCACAGCCAGGTGGCCTGGGCCTGATCGACAACTGGTCTCGTGTGCCTTGTACAATATGTTACCTCTCTAATGCATAGCTCTTTGTTTCTAAGTCAATTGTGCATCTTGGTCAACTGCTTTGAACAACTATCCTATATTCTACTATAACGATATCGCATCGATTTTAATCAGGAGGTCGTGAACTCTGATAAAATTCTAACTTGTGATTTCCACACACTGTTTTCTCGTTAGGGTTTGCAGGAAAGGCGGGGGAGAAAGGAAGCAGAGGCTTTCCAGGGTCACCAGGGCTAGAAGGACTCAAAGGGCCACCGGGACCACCAGGACCACCAGGTACAGCGGACTGGCTAATGAAAATAGCAGGTTTTAAGTTTTCCTAGAGCGCAATGTGTTTCTAGAGTTATTGGTGTGATTAGTCTTCCAAGAGAAATTTGCTTCTAAATCAAAGCAAAATGAAGGTGTATATTGTCAGTCTGTACTAAAACATAGTAACATCCACAAAGTTCCAGTTTTGTGCTACCAATTTTATTTTGAAACTGCTAGTGTGTACTGTAAACTTTATCACAATATCACATATCATAGAAGAAAATCAGATAATGCTTTAGAGGTTTTCAAATTTGCCTCTTTCTCTTTTAAACCAGTTATTGAGTTGCAAAGTAATGTCTTTAAACAATTAAAGTAGCCCTCCCCCATTCTCCATGACCTCATTAATAACACAGTATATCACTTGGCAATACGTTTTCAGTATAGAAATGTATTGCTCTCTGGTTGCAGAGGGCCCCCTCTTTCCTATCGGTCTTGGTCCTCGGATGATTTTGATGTTCAACATCCAAGCCTGCTGACAAGAACTGACTTTCTCTAATGTTACATTTCTGGGTCCCCAGTCCCTTCCTGATATGAAGCCAAAGGCAGCTGACAAGTACTCCGGCCAGCTGGCCTGGCTGCTCTGGATCCGAGCATGCGATTCATGCTCCTCTTCATTCATGCGAGCAACATATACACTGAGCACTTTGTGTCGAGGAGCCACTCAGGGTGTATGACTGTTCATTTGTCCTCAAGGCCTCAGAGGTGATCCTGGAAGCAATGGGAATCCCGGAGAACCAGGCCCCCGTGGAATGCCGGGAAGCATGGGGAACATGGGGTTACCCGGTAACGTATAAAATCCCGTTATGAGCCTACGAGCTCATGATGAGTCCCAATTCTAGATTTTTGTGTGTTGTTTGTTGTCTTGGTTTTCCACTTCTTAGAAAGTTGGTGTAAAACAACTAGATTTACTTTCAGACAAGTGTACTAGGTGCAACTAGAACATCTGTGAGAACAAAATATAGATTTACTTTGTGTAAAAATCACCCATTATGATTACCTGATATATTAGTGATATTGAAAGGTCAGCTTTCTAAAGCAAAGCTGGTTTTTGCAAAGACAAGAAGTAGAACACTTCAAGATCCCTGTGTTAACCTATTTTATCTGATTTATTTCCTAATTTCAGGGTCCAAAGGAAAAAGGGGAACTGTGGGACTCCCAGGTCTCCCTGGAAGAGAAGGCCTCCCAGGTACTCATGGTCTCCAAGGAGATAAGGGAGAGCCAGGTTATGCAGAAGGGGCAAGGCCAGGACCACCAGGACCAAAGGTATATAGGTCACTGACGTATTTACGTCTTGGTGGTGGAGTGAGTTCCTTTAAATATCAAGTATTAGATTCAATGTGAGCAGAGAAAAATTTAAATATTATTATATTTTCAGGTAGTTATTTGGTGTGTGTGTGTTTTTTTTTTAATTCTGTCTTCACAACTGAAGACGCCTATCATATAACTGTCAACTTCTTAATTTATTCTCACCACTTTCAACTCCCAAGGAATTTCTCATAATTGTCCCTGCAATTTAAGTGTGTTACCAGAAGGATGCAGTGATCAGAGACTTACACAGTCTGTCAGGACAGTGTTTGTTTTCCTGTGATGCAAAGTAGCCTATCTCTGCTATGGACTCATCTCATACAGACTTAGGAAAATAAATTTCTAAACTTTATCCTCAAAACCACTTGACTTCAGATTATATTTTCAGGGATCATTTCTAATAGTTCATTACTAGAGAGGTTTCCCTGAATGTATAGAGCACCCCAAAACCACGAGGAGGAGGCACATTCTCTCCTGGGTATGAAACCTGTCTTGGTGTTGCCTCAGTAACTGCCATTTGCCACTGATGATCAATCTTCTCTCTCTTTTGAGAGAGTAAAAGGGAGAGGACACTGTCTGAGTGGTTTTCATAAATAAATTAAATAAGTAAATAAATAGCACTTGTCTTATCAAACTATAATAAAAGAGGTAAAATAAAAGAACTTTAGATCATCATCAAAAAGCAAACAGAATCCTAAGATACGTACACTTATCTTAGTTGTTTCAGAAACGTAACTGTTTTCATTCCATTACACAGAACTGTATCTGTCTCTGTGTTCTCAGTGCTGTTAACTAGAGGTTGCATTTCAAAGCCTCTGCTAGCATGTTGTAACAAGTAACAACCAAACGTGTTCTGCAGTGGGGGTGCTCAGCTGGGTTTTGTAGGTTTATTTCCTTCCAACCTTTCTGTGTATAATTATAATAAAAGCCAGAGCTAGGTCACTAGAGAATGATTAATAGAAATTACCATGAGCAGGGGTTTTAACATGGGATTCCACATCCATCACTAAAGATGTCTATGGGACCCCAAGAAGTCTGCTAATCTCCTGAAATTGAATGTAGAATGAATGCAAATTTTTGCAGGGAGGAGTCTGTATTTTTATCATACTTTTAAGAGCATACGACTCCAGCAAATATAAAACTTGGTATTTAGGGGGCCTTTTCTCTGACTCTCTTTTGAGTCAATAAAATACTACCTTTTTAAAGATTTCCACCAATCAAGTTTTCCAACAGTAATGAAAACAACATGAAAGAAAATGTTTAGGAGCCACACAGACCCAAGAAAAATAGCCCTTTATTGCTTGGAGCACAGATGAATGTCCTTTGCCCTCGAGTTTTAGACTAGGTCCTCAGAACACCAGGGAGACACTCTGTCCACTGAGATATTTCTCACTGAGGAATCGTTTTATACTTAATTTACATTCAGTTAATTAGTCGTTTCTCTTAGATTTAGGGTTTTCATAGGTAACCATGGAAGAAATGTTTAGAACTCTGCAGTGAACACTAAATGAGTTTGTTTTACCAGGCTGGCAAATCACAGTAACAAAGTAGTATTTTTTAATCAGTTACTAAGGAGATTTTATAAGTAACCATCAAACCCATATGTGCTGGCTTATAAAACTGAAGTATCGATTTAATGAAAGTTTTCTTTTTTTACATATATGTGTATGAGTAGTATTTGTAGAACATATATTCATTTGGACTAACTATGTCTTTCCTACCCCTGAGTTAATCTTCACAAGTTGAAAGTATACCTTTGTGTGATTATTTACTATCTCCTCACTGGTCTCTAAAGCTCCATGAAGGTAGAGACTGTATGTATCACATAACTGTTCGTGCTCACTATTATATTCCCGGTGAGAGGCAGCTTCCTGGGCTGGGACCCATGCAGCCACGGAGGCTGGGTGCTAAGAAGGAATACACACTTGGGTCCATGTTCTGATGTTGCTGTCTTGAATAGCTGTGGCATTGTTTGAAAGAGAGCTGAATATTCATTTTGGGCTGGGCCCCATAAAACGTGTAGCCACCCTATCACAGACACTCAGAATGAATTGCTAACTAACCAGCTAAGTAATAATAAGTAAATGTGAACAAATGCAGTTTGTACTTAACTCTGATCACATATCCTGCTTATACGAGAATTTTAAAGGTGTTTGACTGAATTTAAGGGAGAACCAGGACGGCCAGGCGACATGGGAAAGAAAGGAGAAAGAGGGCCACCTGGCCCGCCTGGATCTCCAGGGCCTGCTGGACCGGATGGAGTCCCCGGAAGTCCCGGAAGTCCCGGCCACCCAGGTGAGCGTTGGCTTCACAAGTCAGAGCGGGAGGGTTGCCACTTGGCACGGCCCTCACCGCCTAGAGTCCTCTCTGTGGACAGAAAGCTAGTTAGGCTTTTGCACTATAGTTGCTTTTACTCAGCTTTGATCTTCAAATTCTAAGACACTAAGAAAGAGCAGATTAATCAGGAGGAGCCCTATCTACTGCTCAGCCAGTTGGTAGACTGAAGTCTAAAACCTGCTCCCATAAACCAAACGTCTGGGGTGCTGCCCCCAGGAGTTCAGCCTAAAGGTGTGAAAGGTTAGCTCATTGCCCAATCTTAGGATGGTTGTATTCGTTTTCTAGGGTTTACATAACAAACAACACAGGCAGAAATGTATTTTCTCACAATTCTGGAGGCTAGAAGTTTGAGATCAATGTATCGGCAGGGCTGAGTTCTTTTGAAGCCTTTCTCTTTGACTTACGGAGGGCCACGTTCTCCCTGTGTCTCTGTCCAAATATCTTAGAAGGACACAGAGCCCACCTTAGTGACATTTTAACTTAATTGCTTCTTTAAAGACCCTATCTCCAAGTACAGTAATATTCTGAAGTACTGAGGGTTAGGAATCCAACATTTAAATTAGGAAGCATGCCCTGGCTGGGTTACCTGAGTGGTTAGAGCATCGGCCCGCAATCTGAAGGGTCTTGGGTTTGATTTCTGGTCAAGGGCATGTACCTGGGTTGCAGGTTCGATTCCTGGCCCTGGTTGGGGTCTTGCAGGAGGCAACCAATGGATGTATCTGCCTCACATTGATGTTCTCTCCCACACCCCCTCCCTTCTACTCTCTAAAAATCAATGGAAAAATATCCTGGGGTGAGGAGTAACAAAAAGAAACAAACTAACACAATTAGGAAGCAACACAATTCAACCCATAACCCTGTTGTGATTTGTTTCACTGGCATGTTACAAGCACAGACTTTGGCTTGCTTTCTCAGTCGCTTATAATGAAGGTTTCAGTTTTTGTTTTGCTTTACTAAGACAACTGCTAAGCGACTGGGTTGCAGCTTTAGGTCTTACCTAAAGATATATTTAAATCATCTTTTCAAACACTGAAAGTTTCCACGGGTTTGCTATTAATTCCCAACTAAAGCAATAGATCGGATACCAAGTGGCCCAGGTGACTGCCGTCTGCACACCCTTGGAAGGGATTCAACACATCCCTGCCGTGCGTCTCTAGGGAAACAGCACCCGAGAGAAAGGCCCGAGGTGACTGGTACAAGTCATTGAACACCAGCATGAGCACAGTCGACTGTAAGAACCGACCATTTCATCCAACGCTGTAACCATTTCTCTTTCCGTGTGTCTTTTCCTTTCCCTCTCTCTCCATTTATAGGGAAGCCGGGTCCAGATGGTGATTTGGGGCAGAAAGGAATGAAAGGCTTCCCCGGATTCCCAGGAGCAAAAGGCCCTCCAGGTCTCCTCCCTGCACTTTGCTGCCCTTTCCTGCGGGAAGCACGTTCTCTGAGTCCGACGGGCTCTGGGCCACGCTGTTCTCTAGAAGGCAGTGTTCAGTCCTCAGGCAGAAATGCATTAGCATGAGGTCAGGTGTTCATACTGAACTGGGGACCCGTCAACCCAGACATTCCAAAGTGATAACCCCCATGATTGTATTAGTCTGTTTATAGTTGTCATTGCCAAGTTAGCTTCACATCACTACCGTTCCGAAAAACAAACACCTACACCAGAATGACGCCCACCTGGCACATTGGGCCATTGGTAGGAATTCCTCTCTCTGAATGGCTGTTTTCTTCAGGCCCTCCAGGGTTACCCGGAAATCCTGGACCAATGGGTATGAGGGGTGATCAAGGACGTGATGGAATCCCGGGTCCCGCAGGAGAAAAGGGAGAAACGGGTACAGCTTGCTCATTATCTTCGATGCACTGGTTTCATTTTGCGTGAGATAATTAGAGATGCTAATTATTAATTAGTGATTGATATTGAATTAATGACCCTTCACTGTTCTAGAGAGTCTCCTCTGATGGAACAGACGGTCTTTAATGTGTTCCGGGTGCGAGGTCATTAAACTTCCTTTTGCTGTCAAAGTGAATTGACCAAGCAGAATAAGTTATATCTATGTAATGAAATTAACCATATATAAAATATTAATATGCAAGCATTACCTCTTTCAGGTTTGCTGGGGGCACTTCCCGGCCCCAGAGGGAGACCTGGTGATCAAGGTGAGCAGCTCTTCCTTCCTGACGCTGGTGGTTCACAGGTTCAAGGGCAGAATCTAATTTAATATGCTTGATATATAAAATAAACAACATATTGGATTAAAGAAGTCTCAGCGGTCATATAGGATGTTTATATTCTTTGTAGTCGGTTTAATCATTTTGAGTGAGAAATCTTTAGCATTTAATTGGAAATAAAATTTCATATAAAATGATCACATCTTAAGTTTTTAAAAAGCCTCAAAAACTAACAAATAGCCTAATCATGTAAGTAAATGAGTATGCAGCTCGATCCCTCTGAGGTAACTAATTGTGGAGAGTTCATTGAGACTTACAAGGTATGAGTCTTTTTAATTAGTGTATTCTCCCAATTCCGAAAAAGAAACCATATTGTAAAACAAGGAAGAATTTGAATGGACTTGGAATGTATAGCCCAAGACAGTATCTTGGTCCCTCCGACCATGGTCAGACGCTGCACAAATACACTTCACAGCTGGACGTGAACTGAAATCATCAAATAAACTGTGGGCATAAAACAGCTCAAGAACATGATAGACAAAGGGCTGGACAGTCAACATTCATCCATTTGATCTTCATCGTCACTAAGTTTTCCCCACATAATAACTTCCCAACCCCCCCGTGCCAGCAGCCCCGTCCCTGCCCTTCTGTCTTTTCATCATACCTGCCTCCTATTTTCATGCCACTTAACTGTTTCTAGAAGAACACAAAGACGGGAGAGAGGAGGAAGTTTATTGTCAACTCATACGACATTTTCCATTCATGAATGTCAAAGTACAATTTCTTGAAGGTTCTTGGCGATGAAGAATATCACTGTTCAGTTGTGACCTTTGGGGGCTTTCTCTGGTAACCCCAAACCTCCTGCCACATCCCTTCCTTACAGAGTAGTGTCTGCCACGTGAGGGACAAGTAACCAGAGGATGGGGCCGGGATTACAACTGTGTTGTCCCTTTGTCTGGATTTAGCCGGGCGACGCTCCAATGCACATGCCATTGCTGGAAGGCTTAGCTCCGTGTGCTCTGTGGAGTTAGCGGTGATTAAATAACGTCATTGTGATTCAAGTCCATCAGATAATAACATCTGCGGCTTACGTTTGCGGAACACTGTAGACCTGGCACTGTGCTTTTCCACTTTAATCTCACGTGATCCTTAAAGAACTGAGCTAGGTCAGGTCCGACCTTCGTTTTAAGAATAAGAATGGGGGAGAAAAGGGAGACATCCATAATACGTTCGACAATAAAAATAAATAAATAAACACAAAAGTAAATAAATACAAAAAGAAGACTATGTTAAAGTGACTTTGCCAAGATCAAATGGCTAATCGAGGGCAGAACTGAGTCGAGACCTACATTTCTTTTACCAGCTTCTTTAAAAAAAAAATATTGTGTATCTTGACACGTTGAAGCAAAGTGTCTACACTGTTAGAGATGACCACAAACTGTGACTCCCAGGACAGGGGCATTGCGGAAGCTTACAACCCCGTTCTCTTCGCAGGAGCCAAAGGAGACAGAGGAGCCCCAGGCTTGCCCGGCCTCCCCGGCAGGAAGGGGATGGTGGGAGATGTTGGGCCGAGAGGGCCCCCAGGAATAGCAGGATTCCCGGGGCCCCCAGGTTTCCCTGGTGCCATCCTCCCTGGCCAAAAAGGAAACCGAGGCCCACCAGGCTGCAGAGGAAACCCAGGTAGAGGGTGTACTTCTAAATAAGATAAAAGAGTGAAAATGTTTCCCATCAGAAGCGCTCAGCCTCACCCGTGTGACCTGTGACTTCTGTTCTCCCCGGGCCTCTCCATCTCCCACGTGCACCGTCCTCGCACAGAGCACACGAAAGCGGTGTGTTGTTGAGGGAGACTGGCCTTCCTGATCACTTAGTAAATTCCAGATTAGCCCGAGAGAGGGGCACCCATGAGCTCCTCCTCTGTCATTGTTGAGCCAGGCACAGATGCTGTTCCCACAGACCTTCACGGGGAGAGCCCGTTCCTGCCCTGTGCTGGGGGTGTCGCTGCGGTTACCCCATTCTGTCTCGACCTCTGTCCCACCCCGCTCCCAAAGGGGAAAATCGTTCGGGGTCATGGGAAGGGAAGGATCACCGACAGAACCTGCCAAGCTCCCTGAATTCTTTCTGAATGCAGGTGAGCCTGGTCCCCCTGGACCTCCTGGGAGTCACGTCAAAGGCATAAAGGGAGACAAGGGATTTATGGGCCAGCCAGGCCCACCAGGCCCACCTGGAGCTGTAGGAGACGCAGGGCCACCAGGTCCTGTGGTAAGTGTGGAAAATCATTTTACTTGTTATTCTTCCCAGTTGATTGCCAGGATCAGAGGCACGAGAGGCAGCAAAACTTGCCCATTTGTGATGCATCTGTGCAGTGCACCCCAGGGGAGACAGCATCCAGGGGTGCAAAGAATCAAAGCACCGTAAGGGCTGGACGGACTTGGCTTCCCTGCAAGAGGCCTCTCAAAGTTCGGTCCTGGTGGGACGCTTCTCTGTTTCATCCCTGACCTTTTCTTGTTTAGATTCTAAACAATTCCAGTGATGGAAACTTCAAAAAACACCTGGGAGTTTGGGATCACTATGGAAGACAACATAATTCATTGTCTCTGTTAATGTGCTTTTGAAGTTATGTGTGCTATCCCCTAAATATCTCTTAATTTTCTCCCCACGACAACATACTTTTCAATGTTTGTAAATACTTGCCATTTCCTTCCAAATACAGGAGTGGGCAAAAGTAGCTTAATCATAATAGTCATAATTATAACAACAACAGTAATAAAAAATAAACTTTTTTTTTGTGGACTCACAACTGTAAACCTACTTTTGACCACCCCTATATTTTCTCCCCCAATAAATACCTCTTTGTGTGTTGTTGTTTTTCAAATTCAATTTAACCTTTCACCAACTCTGCCTCTATTCTGAATATATCCTAGTTTGCCAATATCTCGGCCTGGGGCGGACAGCATCCAGGGATGAGAACAGTGCCCCGTGCAGTGCCGAGAGGAGGGGTGTCATCCTGACATCACCGCTTTATTTATTTATTTATTTTTTTATTTTTTTATCCTCACCCGAGGACATTTTTACATTTTTTGTTCAGGTAGAGTGGGAGGGAGAGAGAGGAACAGAGAGAGGGAGAAACATCGACGTGAAAGGAACACATCGAGTGGCTGCCACCCACACAACCGACCAGGGCCGGGGACAAACTACAACCGAGGTAGGTGCCCTTAGCGGGAACCGAACCCGGGTCTCTCAGGACCGCAGGCCAACGCTCTAACCGCTGAGCCAAACCGGCCAGGGCCTGACATCACCGCTTTATAATCCAACCTGAAATCCACCCGGCTGCCCGGCCGCCCCCACCATCCTGTGGGCAGCAAGAGCCCGTGTGCCTTTTCCTCGTGAAATACTGCCAAGCTTTCTCCATTAGTTCTTGTCCTGTCTATTGTTTACTTGAGACGTAACTGCAGGACTTGCACATTTACCGTTCCTGGATGTCATCTTGCTGATTTCGGCTCATGCTCCCAGCCTATTTCTCTCTCAGTTCCGTCCCTTCTCAACCCCTCAGCCATCCCCCTAGCTTTCCGATCCCTCTGCTTACTTCAAACTCTTGGAGACTGATGAGGAAGTCAGAGTTCTGTCAGACATGTTCCGGGGCAGCAACTGTGTTGCTCTCTTAAGATCTCTTGGTGTTTGGTTTCCAAAATCTACCCTTTTGTTTTTTTTTTTTGTTTTTTTTTTTTTGAAAAATGAGATATCTGCCCTCCTTCAGTCTTGGATATCTCTCATGTTCTCCGTTATTCTTTGGAAGCGGCACTGACCCTATGATCACATCAGAAGTTCTCCCCAGGATACTGGGATGTGGAAAGTCTGGTTTGGAAATGTGATCTCTCTTAAATCTTCTGAGGGTTCCAAGGTCCAGGCATCTACATTGGCACTTGAAAGGCAATTCTACTTGATGGGTGTCTCAACTAGCTGGGTGCCTTCATCTGCTCTCCCCTTGCATGGAGGAGCTCCCTCCTACCCAAGGGCTGGGCCTGGCACCGGGCCCTCCTCCCTGGCTACTCTGCAGACCTCAGAAGCCTGGAAGGCCTGGATCAGATGGTTCTGTGTACTCTCCCCCCCTTTTTAACCTCACAACCACCTCATCCAAGCAACAGGACTGCTTCTTGCTGAGTCTTCCTACTCCACAGCTGGCCCAAGGGCAGTCTTGTTCTTGGTTTTCCTCATGTTCACTGTTTTCAAGAAATAGCATTCTGTCTCAATTCACATGGTCACTGTAAGTGCAGATTTAACATACATTCTGATGTATGGCTCTTTCCGGAAGCCCTGCCCCCTCCCCCTCCTCCCATGTCTTTTCTTGGGCACCTGACACTACAAGAGCAATTCCTGTGAGCCTCCTAAGGAGGCAGCATCTCCGCCCGGTCCGATCATTGCATCCTTGTCCAAAGTGGGTGTCAGAACTGCCCTACCAATCCCTTCACGCTCCCTCCCCAGTCACATCACTTCTACCTGTCTGACCAGGAGCCATTTACAACTCTGCTGGCTTAGTTAGAATGATGGTGGGTGTTACAATTCAACAGCTTGTCTTTGCAGAAATTACAAATACAAATTATAGTTTTTTATTCTGGCAGTCTGGTGCCTGCTCTTCCCCATCCAACTGTATCCATCCAATGCTGACACGACATTCATGAGTATCAGAAGTTGTGTTTGCTCTTGGGCTTCAGGTTATCTTTTACTTCTTTTTCTTATTGAAAATGATAGTCCTGCCTGGCCAGTGTGGCTCGGTGGATTGCGTGTTGTCCCATGGACTGAGAGGTCCGGTTGGATTCCCGGTCAGGGCACATGCCTGGGTTGCAGGCTCGATCCCCAGTAGGGGGCGTGCAGGAGGCAGCCATTGATGTTTCTCTCTCACATCGATGTTTCTATTTCTCTCTCTCTAAAAAATCATTAAAATAAATAAATAAATAAAATGATAGTCCCAAGGAGAAATCTAGGTGGCAGAGGAATTATAGGAGGTGAAACACTGGACTGGAAGGTTAAAATCAAAGAATTTACATGAGTATATTCATTGCCCATGGACACAGACTATAGGGTGATGAAGGCCTGGGGTGGGGCAGGAACCACGTGGAGGGGGGTAATGGGGGAGGTGGGGGGGGGGGAATCCGCAATACTCTCAACAATAAAGGTTAAAAAGAAAAAAGATGTCTCTTAACTTTAGCTCATTCTTACCCAACATATTATACCTTTTTGTTTAAAACCCCTGCAGTGAACGTTGTGGTTTTTAAAATGTGTCTGTGGTTCTGCTCCCTTTCATTTTAAATACAGGGAGCACCAGGTCCTCCAGGTCCACCGGGGCTCAGAGGTGACCCTGGATTCCCCGGATTTCCAGGCAGGAAAGGTACTGTTTTCACGCACTGCTCTCTGGAAGCAAATAAGATGACTGAGACTCACACTGCAGTGGCTCTCAACCTTCCTGATGCCGTGACCCTTTAATACAGTTCCTCATGTTGTGGTGACCCCAACCATCAATTATTTTCGTTGCTACTTCATAACTATAATTGTTATGTCTTAGGTGACCCCTGTGAAAGGGTCATTCGACCCCCAAAGGGGTTGCGACCCACAGGTTGAGAACAGCTGCATTAGGGCCCACAGGTTTACTAAACTCCTCCGGTCGCCCCAGACATTTAGGGTTAGTACAAATAAGACCTCAGTGTTAGTGAAGAAGGAAGATTCCACCAGCACCCAAACCCAGGGGGCTTGAAAATTAAAAACATACCTTAAAGATGGAAACTATAGGAAAACTACACAGAAACAGTTTGAAGTGATTACCTTTGAGCGTACTGATGTGTGTGGGTTGGGGGATGGGGGACTATATTACTATCAACAGCATTGCTTTGGAGTGTTTATTTGAACTTGTGCATGTGTTACGATTTTTGAAAGCTGAAAATCTAAAAGAACCTGTTTGTTAGTGGGGGGGGTAAGTAAATGTTTATATATAGATTTAAACACTTGTGTATTATGTGTTTAATCAGGAAGAAAAAAAAACCTATACTTTTGGGGTTTTTAAGTTTAAAATGTTCATACACAGAAAGTTAAGCTTCAGGTTTTAGAAATTCTCCAATCTTCCATAAGGGTGATATGATCTCAAACAAGGTTTTGATTTTGGGATCTGTTGTCTTCCCAGGTTAAATCCTCTAGTATACATATTTCGGTAGGGAATCTATTCGACTGGAAGGTGCTAAAAAATGAGTGTAAGCCAAAGTGAACGAAGCCACATTTTCACAAAGGAAAACTCTTCCAGGTCTAAGGGAGGGGAAGGTGAAGTTCAAGGAGCCTTTTTCGTGCTTCCAACCTCTGACTCCACAAGGAGCAAATTTGCTAAGAATGAATCAAAGTGATTCTGAGAAGTCTCATTAGACACTGGGTCGGTGACTGCCCGCAGGCAGCCCGGGACAACTGTGTGCCACCTGTCACTCTCCCAAACTCAAAACAGTAATATCTAAGTTTGAAAATTATATAATGGCCCCACTAAAGAAACATTCTGGTGAGATATGTAAAGGTATTTTGGGGGAGATTCATAAAATCCAGTTCTCTTAAAATATGCTCCATGAAACAGTCAATTAACTCTCAGATTTCAGAATAAGACCATCTATCAGCTGGCACTGAGGAGTCTGCACATTTTTTATTTAGAAATTTTTAATCTCCAAAGTGAAAAATATTTAGGCTTTCTCTGCTGTACGTAAGTAAATGTTAACACCTTCCTCGAGTTCTGGTATCATGTGGATAGTATATAGTTTAGTTGCCAGTCAACTTTTGGTAATTATTTTATTGTATTTCTTCAGTGAATATCATATTTAGTAGTATTAAAGTCTTTCTAAGTAATCAGATGTAATAACTACATATGTCAAGATGTTTATAAGAGAGTATTCATCCAAATCAATGATTCTTGGAACCTTATACTCATGTCAAAGACTGAGAGAGAAACCTTACCACTTTGATGGATTATATCAAAACAGATATTCTAGCCCCAGCCGGGTGGCTCAGTTTGTTGGAGTGTCATCCCATATACCAAAAGGCTGTGGGTTCGATTTCTGGTCAGGGCATATGCCTAGATTTTGGGTTCAGTCAGAGCACATACGAGAGGCAACCGATTGAGGTTTCTCTCTCAACATCAATGTTTCCCTCTCCCTCTCTACCAATCCTCTTTACCTAAAATCAAAAAATATATATCCTTCCTTGAGTAAGGATGTTTTAAAATCAGATATTCTAAATGTACTCATGAGAGTTCCTAACGTAATCAACTCTGGGCTGTTAGAAAAGCTGGAGTAAGAAGCTGAGAAAATAGATAACTATGACAACCAATATAATTTACCAGGAAGTGCTAAAATAGGTTTTAATGTCGCTTCATATTTTACCTGTGATATTAAATTGAATTGGTTTCTGAAGTTACACAGTGAACTCTTAGAAACTCTCCCCTTTCAATGCTAAATACAAAATTTTAATGCTTACTTCTAGAATATATGTTTCAATAGATATTAAACATGATCAATTGGGTCCAAATGAAATGCCCATATCCATGTGAATAGAATTAAGTTGTAGGCTGTCACAGAGCTTATAACCTCCGGTTGTAACTTCCAGTATCTATCCTTAGAGTTGATCACCAACCTGAAGAGCTAGGAAACCCATTGTTCTAAGTAGAATCACATTGCCCGCTCCCTCCCCCCAATTTTTTTTTTAAAGGAGAGAAGGGTAATCCAGGATTTCTGGGATCAGCTGGACCTCCAGGGCAAACTGGGCCAAGAGGACCACCAGGTAAATACTATCTCCTCAGTACTGCTCTCCATGAAGAAAGTGAGCTCATCAGTAAGGCCACCATCTTCTTATGCTCATGTCAATAGGTCCCCGTGGAGACCCTGGCACACTTGAGATCATCTCCCTTCCAGGAAGTCCTGGGCCACCAGGTCAAGCTGGAGGACCAGGGATGCAAGGAGAGCCCGGGCCACAGGGGCCACCAGGAATCCCAGGTGTGGGGCTGGCAGCATTGACTTGGATCACTAGGAAGTGGTTGGATCAGCAAATGATACTTCACAGAAACTGTTACACATCATAGAGGTTTTTGCAGTCAGTTTTAGAATTGAGCTCATTTTACTCTTGACCAGCGAATACAAGACCTTTTGAATCTACTGAAAGCTGTCGTGTATAGTATAAACTTGAGCAAATGTACTTTAGGGCACTTGAGGGTTTTTTTGTTCGTTTTTTATTAAGGTAGAATTATTGTATCTGTCTTCTCTGACAACTGTTAGTCTTGGAGTTCTATTTCTAATTGATTGACTGAATAAACCTGGCTTCTGTGTATTGATACTTTTCTAACTTTGTATAGCACTTGGAAAAGTCGTAAATACAAATACATGCTTAATCTTATATTGGTGTATGAAAATTGAAATAACCCTTTGTGGGTTTAGCACATTGTAATAGTCTTCTGAATGGAATTATATTCTGTTTGCTTGAATCACCTGGGAAATGGCATATTACTTTGACTGGTACAAGGGCATAATGAATTCAGGAACAGCATCAATCAAAATGGCAGCACAACTTTGAAATGCTGTGTTTCATGTACTCCTAGTTCATTGCTAAGGGGCTTTCTTCCTGGAACTAGTGTGTAACAAATTGGATGACCAACTGTCCCAGTTTGCATAAGGCTTAAGGTCTGCTCGGTGTGCAGAACTCTCGTTGCTGAAACTGGGGAAGTCCTAGGTGAACTGGGCTGACAGACCACCCTACCTTTCATCTCGTATGAACTATTCAATGCAATGTTGGTTTTTTCGTTTGTTTCGTAGGACCCTGTGGGCCAAGAGGTAAACCAGGCAAGGATGGAAAACCAGGCATTCCTGGACCAGGTGGCGAAAAGGGCGACAAAGGTCGCAAAGGAGATCAAGGTAACAGCTGGCTTGTTCCTTCACCGGAACGCTGCTTCAGCAGACAGAGGTCTCATTTGAGTATGTGACTACAGTAGTAATCTAGGTCTTTCGGTTTGTGTTGTTCAGCTTAGACTAAACACCAGCCATGAAAAGTTCATTTAAAAGAAGATGAAAAATCAGAAGCCACTGGACTACACCATTCTTCCTATCTCCTAACTGCATAGATGTGCTCCAAATTTTAGCCTGAGAACAGAAAGACCTAATGAAGCACTAATTCTATTTTCAGAAAGGCCAGTGCTGTTTTTAATTGATAGGACTACTTAATTAATGATAGTAATTATTGGAGTGGTATACAGTAGAGAAATATTATCTTGGCATGAATAGAAGAACAACTCAGTATCTATACTTTGGAAAGCCATGTTTTAACTATACCATTCTTGATACAACTCAACAATTCTGTGTATCTTGGAGGGGTGGGGGTGGGTCTTTTAAATATTTTAGTCTGGCCCTGGCCAGTGTGGCTCAGTGGTTAGAGTGTTGGCCCTTGGACCAAAGTGTCTCTGGTTTGATTCCTGGTCAAGGGCATGTACCTGGGTTGCAGGTTTGATCCCCAGCCCTGGTCTGGGTGAATGCAGGAGGCAACCAATCAATATGTCTCTGTCACATTGATGTTTTTCTCTTTCTCTCTCCCCCTCCCTCCCTGCTTTCCACTCTCTCTAAAAATCAATGGAAAAAATATCTTCAGGTGAGGATTAAAAAAATATATTTTTAAATCTGAACATAAGCTATATGTTCACCTGGATCAAAATCTATCTTCTGCAAGTTTCAAAAGCACCTCCTAGAAACCACCTAGATGTCCAAATCTTATTTAGGATTGCTGCCTTTGTTAAAACAAGAAAAAAATTCTAAATGTGATTTCCCAACTTACCGATATATACCCAGATCTACTATAATAAAACTGTAAAGTCTAGAGACTTAAATCTTTAAAAATTCAAATATAGCCCAGCGGGTATGGCTCAGTGGTTGAGCGTTGACCCATGCACCAAGAGGTTGCCAGTTTGATTCCCAATCAGGGCACACGCCCAGGTTGTGGGCCAAATCCCCAGCGGGGGCATGCAGGAGGTGGCCAATCGATGTTCTCTCTCATCAATGTTTCTATCTCTTTCTCCTTCTCCCTTCCTCACTCTCTAATGTCAATAAAGAAAAATAATTAAAAATTCAAATAGAATGCTAACATTTATTTGATAACTCATAATTTAGCAGTCGTGAGTGTACATTAGAGCACTATTTATTTGACTTTCCTTCAAATGTGTTTTTCAAAGTGGTAAAAAAAAAAAAAGCCTTACTGATAATTGTATTAATTAAAACAACTTTATGGCTAAGTCAGTGATTCAGAATGGGACCACAGCAAGAGCAAAGGTACTACAATGCAAATTATGTTGTATTGAGAATGATTAGCAAGTAGACAAAATCAGTCCTAATGCTATTAAGGGCCTCACTAAAATGAGAAAGGTATGTAGGAGTCAAGCATTGGTCTAAACTAAGCCTTGGCCTTTCTTGGAAATCCAGAGTATCCTTGGATCATACTTATTTGCATAATCGCTCACCTGAATTTCTGTCACATTTAATCACTTCACAGTTCCTGTGCTGAGATCTGAAGGGACCGGATCTGCATGGAGCCAGTTAGAGCCCCAAAGAGAGTAGATACTAGGAATGGTGAAGACACCTTCCCTGATATATTTATTTATTTATAATTTTTTTCTTTATTGATTTTTCGAGACAGGAAGGGAGAGGGAGAGAGAGATAGAAACAGAATGATGAGACAGAACACTGATTGGCTGCCTCCTGTATGCCCCCCACTGGGGATCAGGACCACAACCTGGGCATGTGCCCTGACTGGGAATCGAACCGGTGACCTCTTGGTGCATGGTCCGACGCTCAACCACTGGGCCACATTGACCGGGCCTTCCCCTGATATATTTAAAACATGGCAATTTGACTTTTCAAGACGACTTTGAAGAATTAGATATGGTCTATTTTTAATTTCAAAGAATAAGCCACAGACTCAGAAGATAGGAATAGGGTGGGGGGAGACCGAAAAATATATAATATTGGGGCTTTACCAAATCCTTGTGAAAAGCATTGACTTTAATTGGGACTAAACCAGGGGACTGCCTGACTCCATGGCATGGTTGTTTATGGGGAAAAATACCTCCCCCGATGAATGGCCAAAAATTAAAGTCTCTGCTGGTTGTGCATGTCCTTAGAACTCTTAAGAACCATCACCCAAATCTGCTTGGGTGGGGATCAGAGAGCAGTGGCAGGGGAAATAGACCAGGGGTGATGGGATGGGGGTGGCGAGTCTCTGCCAGTATCATAAATAGTAGGTATTTAATGAAGGGAGAACAGGAGGAAGGAGAGAAAGGATAGTGACAAATGTGTATTAACTAGCCTATTCCAAATGTAGAGAAACTACAACGTAAAAAAAAAAAAAAAAAAATCTTTGATTTTAACTCATAAACTAACTTATCACAGGAAAAAAAGTCTTGTTTTCATTTGCCTTACTAATTGATCAAAAACTTTCTTGAAGTTTGCACCTTTGAAAGGCACTGTCAATGTTTTCCATGTTGACTGAATTTATGAAAAGCCCATGTAATTTTTTTCTTATTGAATAGATTTTCACATTATAGACATTTGGTTTCTTGTTCCCCACAATGTATGACATATTTGATTTATGCATAAAAGATGTACATGAGATCTACCAGAGGTATTAGGCACCAAAGAAATACTAAGACGAAGAAGACCTGATCTCAAAAAGTTCATCATAAGATATACACAAGTATCTATAATCACAGGCACTGTGACATTAGTCAGCATTTTAATAATATTGTTTGGCCACTATTCTTTGTGACTCCTTTCTATATTTGGGGCTTATCAGATATACACAAACATTTAAATTAGGACTTTGGAACAAGTTTGAGGTTGCTTGTGTTGCAACATGTATATCGTGTTTCTTGAAGGGCCACCTGGATTCGATGGAATGCCAGGTTTGAAGGGGAAACCCGGTGACATTGGACCACCTGCAACCAGAACAACGATGAGAGGCTTTATCTTCACCCGGCACAGTCAGACCACAGCGATTCCTTCCTGTCCAGAAGGAACTAAGCCACTCTATAGTGGGTTTTCTCTTCTTTTCGTACAAGGAAATGAACAAGCTCATGGACAAGACCTGGGTAATGTCCCAATCCCAGTTCCCACGCACTCTGTTCCAAATACAGATTGTGACTTTTTATGGTATGGAGTACTTCTCCCTAAAGTCCCTTGGGTATCTTACAGTACTTTTTAAGAGAGTAAATAAAACATTGGCCTCAGGTCTAATTTTTATTCTGGAATGTAAAGCTCTTTTTAATTAAAGTATAATTGACATACAATGTAATTAGTTTCAGGTGTATCACACAGTGATATTTCATATTTATACACCTTACAAAGTGATCACCACAAAAAGTACACTATCCATGTCACTGTACAAAGTTACTATGATATTGATTGCATACCTATGACTATTTGTAAGTTTGTACCTCTTAATCCCCTTCACATTTTTGCCCATACGGTCACTACCCAACCCTCTGGCAACTATCAGTTATCTGTATGAGTTTGTTTGTTCATTTGTTTAGTTTTTTAGATTCCACACATGAGTGGAATGATAAAGTATTTGTTTTTCTCTGACTTATTTCACTTAGTATAATATCCTCTAGGTCTATCCCTGTTGTCACAGATGATAAGATTTTATTATTTTTCATGGCTGGGAAATATTCCATTGTGTGTGTATATGTGTATTGATTTCTTCTTCATACATTCATCTACTGGTGAACACCTAGGTTGCTTCCGTGTCTTGCTATTGTAAATAATGCTGCAGTGACCATAGAGGTGGACATATCTTTCTGAATTACTGTTTCACTTACTTCAATTGTGCACCCAGAAGTGGAATTGCTGGGTCCTTCTTGGTCTCTTGTTATATAGCCTTTGTTCTAAAGTCTTCTCTGTCTGATATAAGTAATGCTATCCCAGCTTCCTTTTTTGTTTGTTTCCCTTTTAATGAAGTATCTTTTCCACCCCTTTATATTCAGTCTGTGCGTCATTCTATCTGGAGTCTCATTCAGTCACCCTATGTTTTTTCAATTGAACACTTAGTCATTTTCATACTAGATTTCTAAGTGGTTGGTCTATCTTTACTATGTTTGTCTTTACTAGTGAGATTTTTTTCTTTCATATATTTTCTTATTTCTGATTTTGGCCTTTTCTTTTCTATTTAAAGAATTCCCTTTAACATTTCTTTTAATACCGGTTTAGTGGTGATGAACTTCTTTAGCTTTTGCTTGTTTGGGAAAATCTTGATCTCATCTTCAATTCTGAATGATAACCGTGCTGGGTATTCTTGGTTGTCAGTTTTTCCCTTTCATCATGTTGAATATCTCATGCCACTCCCAGCCTGCAAAGTTTCTCTTGAAAAGTCAGCTGAGCCCTGGCCGGTTTGGCTCAGCGGTTAGAGCGTTGGCCTGCGGTCCAGAGAGACCCGGGTTTGGTTCCCGCTAAGGGCACGTACCTCGGTTGCAGTTTGTCCCCGGCCCTGGTTGGTCATGTGGGTGGCAGACACTCGATGTGTTCCTTTCACGTCGATGTTTCTCTCTCTCTCTCTGTTCCTCTCTCTCCCTCCCACTCTACCTGAGCAAAAAATGGAAAAATGTCCTCGAGTGAGGATAAAAAAAAAATTAATTAAAATTTTAAAAAAAGTCAGCTGATACTCTTATGGGCAGGCATTCCCTTGTATGTAACTAATTTTTTTCTTGCTGCTTTTAAGATTCTCTCTTCATCTTTAACTTTTAACAATTTAATTATAATGTGTCTTGGTGTGGGTCTGTTTGTGTTCATCTTGTTTGGGATTCTCTGTGCCTCCTGGACTTGGAGTCTGCTTCCTTTGTCAAGTTAGAAGTTTTCAGCCATTATTTCTTCAAATAGATTTTCTGTCCCTTTCTTTCTTCTCCTTCTGGGACCACTATGACTTGAATATACACTTGATGTTGTCTCAAATGTCCCTTATGTTAGCATTTCTTTTTCATTCTTTTTTCTTTTTAATCTTCCAGTTGGGTGATGTTCGCTATCTTGTCTTCCTGATTGCTGATCCATTCTTCTGTGTCATCTGATCTGTTGTTGATTCCCTTCAGTGTATTTTTCATTTCAGTTGTTATATTCTTCAGTACTGATAGGTCCTTTTTAATAATTTTTCTTGTCTGAAGAGTTTTAAGAGCATCTTTATGACTATTACTTTGAACTCTTTATCTGGTAGACAGCTTACTTCAGTTTCATTCAGTTTTTTTCTGGGATTTTGTCCTGTTTTTTGTTTGGAACATATTCTTTTCTCTCATTTTGCCTGTTTGTTTCTATGTATTAGGTAGCTCACCTAAAACTCCTGGTCTTAAAAAAGTGGCCTTATTTAGGTGTCCAATAGGGCCCAATGTGGAATCCCCCTTGTCACCAGAGCCATGTACTCAAGCAGTGTTCCCTGGGTGGACTAGTGTGACCTCCTGTTGTGGCTGGGCCACAACTTCTATGACTGGCAAGAAGGTGTTCCCCAGCCTGCTGGTTATAAGGCCTGGCCACAACTGCTGCAGGCTCACTGGTGTGCAAGGCCCAGCCACACTGTTGCAGACACACTCCTGTGTGTTGGTGTTGATAAGGCCACCCACTGGGTGTCGCAGGGCAGGAGCCTCATTGGAGGGGTGCTAGCCTGGGTGGGTCCTTGGGGAAATGCCAGGGTGGGGCAAAAAGTGTAAGCAAGGTTAATGGAGAGTATCAGAAGTGGCACCTGCCAGTATCAGACCAGCTAGGTTAAAGAAGAGGGGCAAATGACACCTGACTCAGGAGAAAGTTCTAACAGACCCTTGTCCCTCTGGCACACACCCTAAAATGAGTCAGTGTATCACCTTTACATATGACCTAGGTTCTTTTCAAACTGCTTCCCCTGTGCTGGGACTCAGAAAGAGCACAACCTAGGTTTCCTACAGCCCTCTGGCTCTCCCAAACATAAGCGCTACTAGTTTTCAAACCAGATGTTATAGGGGTTCCTTTTCCTGGTTCAAGTACCCCAGACTAGGGCTCAGACCCCTCACTCTTCAGGGAAAAACCTCTGCAGTTGTGAGTCATCACATGGGGAGTGGGAGATAGAGTAGGTCCTAATTAGACTTAGTCTCTATCCCTCCTATCCGTTTCAATGTAGCTTTTTCTTTATATCTGTAGTCATAGAAAATCTGTTCTGCTAGTCTTCAGGTCGTTCTCAGAGACAGCTATTCTAGATGTAGTTGTAGTTTTGATGTCAATGAGGAGATGTATTATACATATATCAAGAACTGGGAATACTTTGAAGCAAAAACATTTTTCTAATTGACCTCTACCAGTCCTCAAGTTCTAGACTGATTAGAAAGGGCCACAGAAGTATTAAAGGTGGAAAAAGGAGGATTTGTTTGCCTATTAGATCTTTGATTTTAATCATTATTAAAACGTCCATAACACATTTTGCTAATAACTCTTTTGTGTTGTCTTTCTTCAGTTTTTGCCATAGATTATGTTTTAATTAATCTCTATCTAGTAACAATATTCAAAATAACTTTAATTTACTGAAAGTGATACCCAGTCTGATGTTTTATTAGGAACACTTGGAAGCTGCCTACAGAGATTTACCACAATGCCATTCTTATTCTGTAACATCAATGATGTATGTAATTTCGCATCTCGAAATGATTATTCATACTGGCTGTCAACACCAGCTCCGATGCCAATGGACATGGCTCCAATTACTGGCAGGGCCCTGGAGCCTTATATTAGCAGGTAAAAATTTAATCTCTTAGTTTTGTGTTGGGATAAGGTGAAATACTTCATTTGTAATTGAACTGTAAGCAGTACATCACAGTGTAGAAAGTGGAGATGCCACCCTATTCCTTGTTTTATGTTACAGATGTACTGTCTGTGAAGGTCCTGCAATGGCCATAGCCATTCACAGCCAAACCACTGACATTCCCTCATGTCCCCATGGCTGGATTTCTCTTTGGGAAGGATTTTCTTTCCTCATGGTAAGGGAAAAGGAACAGCAAATTCACAGAATGCCTGTAGAATCCTGACTGCCCCCAAAATGATGTGCCTGTCATCCATATATATAATATGTCATGAACATTTGCTTGAAAATCTGAAAATATACCCTTTTTAAAAAGCAATAAGTTGTTTATTGGTAAACAATGGAGCATTTGAAAAAATAGGCTTCTCAGAAGATTACCCACACAATTCTAAATAAAACATTTAGGTGAA
Source organism: Molossus molossus (assembly GCF_014108415.1). Taxonomy (NCBI): domain Eukaryota; kingdom Metazoa; phylum Chordata; class Mammalia; order Chiroptera; family Molossidae; genus Molossus; species Molossus molossus. Next base: position 97,978,775 of record NW_023425346.1, read on the forward strand.
TGGTAGCTACAATATTGGTAATAAAATGTCTATTTTTAATGTGGCATGTATTTTATATACATCCTCCATAATCCTTACAAAAATCCTGCAAGGTAGTTTCTATAATCTACAGATTGGGGGGGGGGGGGAGGAATAATTTCCTCAAGGTCTCACAACTAGTAAGAGGTAATGCTAGGATTTGCACCCAACTCTGTCTGCTCCGACATCTTTATGCCTTATACTGTTCCCTTTGACATTCATATGAAGATGGAAACTAAGAGAAATAGACTTTTAAAGAGAAATACCCCAGATGTAAGTGCTAAATGAAATCTATGAACTGACCATCTGTGAGTCTGAGAGCTGCACATATGCAGTAAATGGTTATTCATACTCTGTACAGCATCATTTATGATAGCATTTTCCCTTCGTTACTCACAGATGTCCATACTTTCAATCGTGAATTCAATAACTATTTATTGAACGCCCACCATATGCCACTAAGGATACCAGCAGTGAACCCAAGTTCCTGCTCTCCTGGAGCTTCCATCCTAGTGAAGGTAGACAGTACACGAGAAGATACAATAACAATAGCGATGAGTACAGGTGCTGATTGGTGGTATGAAGGACCTAAGGCAAGATAAAGGGGGCTGTGACAGGGACGAGATCAAAGAAAGCCTTTGGAAGTTACATTGAAGCAGACCCCTGAACAATAAGAAAGAACCGGTCACACGGTCACACGTGGGGGAAAAGAGTATTCCAAGCAAAAGAAACAGTTTTTACTTTCTTTTTGATGACTCTAACTCACTTGAAAGTAACTGGAATGTTAGCCAATCTGAGCAAAGAAACATAAGAAGTTTAATTCATGCTTTTTTTTCTCGTCTTCTATTACCAAAAAAAAAAAAAACATTAAACATTTCAACACCTTGCACAGTATCTTTATTCAGATATTTTTATTGTATAGTTCACGAGCGCGGGTTCTGAGGGCGCCGGGCAAGCACTGGCATCCCCCGGATCCTGTCTGGAAGAATTCCGAGCCAGTCCATTTATAGAGTGTCATGGAAGAGGAACATGCAACTACTATTCAAACTCCTACAGTTTCTGGTTGGCTTCATTAAACCCCCAAAGAATGTTCAGGTAATTATTCAGAGTCAAGTTTAATCTAATGACTCAACTGCAGAACTATTGAAAGGTTGCCTGTGTTAGATTTTCATTACCTGTGTGTTGATGTGCTCATATTTTTAAAATCTTACATGCCAATAAAATCCTGTTTAACTTGGCACTTCCAGTTTACAAGAATCAACAAGCAGCCATGGTTTTGTACTACTGTACCAACAAAGGTATCACTAGATGCATTTAATATTTAGAATAAATGTATAATACATTACTAAATAAAACCGTTAAATGATCTAATTTTAATTTACTGTATTGGAAGACTTTTAAGAAAGGATATTTAAAAAGCGGGTGGTTTTCATTACAAAAATATGATCTGTGTTTCCTTAGTGCTACTGAAATACAACTAAAATAATAAAAAGTTGACATATATACCTTTTCAGAAATATACCTCCTATAATAAAGTTTAGATGAGCTACAATATGCAGTAATAAAACTCAAACCCAGCAAGCATTCCTTTTTTATCTACAAATTGATGGTATTTTTTGTTTTTGCTTTTCCAGAAGACCTATTTCATCAACTGTGAAAGCTGGGGAGTTAGAAAATATAATAAGTCGCTGTCGAGTGTGCATGAAGAGAAGACAGTGAATAAATCAAAGAAAACAGAACTGTTATTTTTCATCTTAAATAACCAAGTAATGACACAGAACATGCAGTTATTTAAGTATTTTTCTCTAACCAAACAATATCACTCTATGATGGTTTGGTACAAAGTTTCTATTTGTTTCCCCATACAAAAAAGCATTTCTTTTAAGTTCTTTCTATGATCTTGGTCTCCAAATCTGTGTTTTGAAGTCCCCCTATGGCAAGGCAGCAGAGTTTCCACAAAATATCACTGAAATTGTATTCCATTTGTACCAAACGCATTACTAACTGATGACTACATAAAATCTGATGCTACAAGTGAAGACCTATTTGGTCCACTGAGTTGCCAAGATTTGCCCCCTTCTATTCCAGTCTTTGAGACTCAGGGAGGCTGTAACAGTTTTAGATTGCCCACCACCTACTTCCGAAGACTTGAGATTCTAAGTAGAGGAGATGGGGCGAGTGGAGTATGAGGCATCAATGATGGAACTGGACTTACAGGTCTGTTAATTAACTTAAGGCTTGAGGGAACCAGAATTAAACTGAGGTTCCTGGATTTTCTGGTGCTCTTTTAAACATCTCCAATACTAAGGCCAAAAGGGGAGGGTCCCTGAATGGAATCACAAGAGCCTTGGCAACACCGTATGGTTTTGTTTTGTATTTTTAAGAAGTCTTTTTATTTGTCCATTGAATTCATTTCACTGCAGCAATACAGCCTACTTGTGTTCCAAGTAGGTATAATTTTTACCCTTTGTGAATTAATTTTAATAGAAATTTTTTATACACATACTCTAAAATGTGTGATTTTAGCTTTCCTTTTAAAACAACACCCACACAAATAACAAGAGAACCACTTATTAGGTGCATACTTTACCGCCATCCCTATAAATTTTGGTGCGTATAATTGAGTAGTTCAGTAATCCATGAAAGAACTTATAACATGTGCTGGTTACTCAGGCTCAGAAAATTTTTCCTTTGCTCTAAATATTCCATTCAATTTGGATATTTAGAGATTCCCTTGTTACTTCTCTTATTCTTTGGTAAAAATGTGTTTTTTATATAACATGTTCTTTTAAACTATGTTGAGAAAGTCCATTGTGTAAAAATCTTAGTGTACAAATTGTATAACTTGGCAGCTGTGTCTTTAAACTTGTTTTTCAGCTTGTTGATACATTCCCAAGGTTAGTTAATTCAACTTAATAAGCATTTCATTCAACGCCAAGCCATGCCTCAGGCACTGTGCGAAATCACAGAAACACTAAGGGGGAAAAAAGAGATTTGTCTGATATAATAGATATAATGTCCTGGAAAAGGTAACTTGCTGTTTCTGTTAGAAATCCTACATACCTAAGTTGTTTTTCCCCCTTTGCTTCCTTTACCTCTGTCCTAATAGTTCATCATAATTCAACAGATTTTAAACCTCGATAAAGGTTTAAAAATAAGATGTATTATGCCCAAGGAGAGCCCTGGACTTCTAGGTTCCCCTAGGCTAGCTTTTCTTAGGCAGCGCAGAAGGCAAGGTCTGGACAAAGACCTGCAAAACATTAAAAATCATTTATACTTGATGGTAGCACACTACTTGATGAGTCTCAGAAGTCAGGCATCCTAAGAAAAAGTTCTGAAGATGTTTCTTGGTCCAGCTAGGTGGAGTTGGTGGTGCTGTTATTTAAACTTGGGTTTTACTGCTTCAATCTCAGTTGTTGGAAGTGAAGATGTGGCCCCAGAAGACAGCAGACTGTTGACCACAGTCCACATCCTCCACTGCTCATGTGACCGCTGTCAAGCCATCTTTACATTTAAACTAAGAAGTGCATTTTACTTAGATTATTTATTTAGACTCACCTGCTATTAAGACTTTTTGGTCTAAAAATATCCTACTGTTCCAATTGTACTGTAATGGCATAGAGGGCTAACAGATCTCCACAAACCCTCTATAGACCAGAAGTTCTCAGAATGTGGTCCCTGGACCAGCAGCATCTAGGAACTTGTCACAAATCAAATTCCAGGGCCAACCCCAGACCTACAGAATCAAAAACTCTGGGGGTAAGGCCCAAAAATCTGTTTTAACGAGCCCTCCAGGTGATTTCCAATGCACACTAAAGGCTGAAAAAAACTGCTCTAGGCAAACACCCCAAAAAACAATTCTACAGGCAGTTACCAGGTAGAGCTGACTACAGTTTTTCCACTTGTGCTTCTCTTTCAAGTTCAAAATCACAAATGAACTTAAGGTTATCTAATGTTACTAATAAGAAAAAGCCCTAGACTGGTGCTAATGCCACATGACTGGCCTCCGCTTATCTCCTGGCCTCTGTCTGTCTCCTGGCCTCCGTCGTCTCTTGGTAACTTCCAAGGAAGACAAGTGATGCTCAGTTCCAGAGAAGCCATATTAAGTTGCTGAGTCATAATCCTAAGACTGAGCATTAAAACATTGCTTGTGTGCACTACTTTCTACTAGTAGCTTTATAATCTATGAGTAGCTTATAATGTTATGAAGATTGAACTCTGCAAATAAAATGTTAATAACTTATTTCTTTTAAATTTGGGTCTCCAACTTTGAAATTTCAGTGTTCTCAGAGGTCTCTCTTTTTGCAAAATAAATATTATTAAGTAATTTATTTATAAAAGTATTACAATACTAAATTTGAATGTTATTGCTAATTTAACTTACAAAGAGTTTCTATGCATCAAATGTAACTTACTGCTACTAAACTTAATTTAATATTTACTCCATAACCAAATGAAATATATTTAAAATATATTGAATATTTTATATTATTGTATCTTGATAAAATTAAAATATTGTAATGTACTAATATTTCTGTAATTATAGCTAAAATACAATGTTATGGTATTATCTAATAATAAAATTGAGAAAAGTGAAAAAATTTTTTCAAAATGGAAATTTTTATTTTATTTTAAAAATATAAGTTCACTGTAAAAACAATAGGCAATACAGAAGTAAACACATGGGGCACATTTTCATATCCATAGACAAGAACTAATCATTATTTGCACGGATTTACTACATAAGTCAATGAATCTCCAATTGAGGGACACTTAACTAAGTTTTGACTATGTTGTACATGTCTCATGTCACAGTTTGAGGAAATTGGTACTTTGTGGTCTCAGTGTCTCGAAGAATTATAGCAAGGAAAAGACTGAAGACGGGGAGTCCAGGTAAAAGGGCAGCAGCCCGCTAACCTAGCAGTGGGAACAGCAAGTACAGAGAAAGTGGACAGTTGACACGGAGGTGGGGGCTTTAAAGATGAGGAACTTGGGAGAGAGTGACAGATGACTTGGGGACGCTGAACTTTGGTTACTGAAAATATAATCTTGACATTAACTGGAAAAGGGAATTCGGAAGGTAACTGGATTGAGATGAGGGACAAATCTGAGTTCGACACCCTTTGGGGACCAAAGCTTCAAAAGGGACACATGGGAAGAACTGGCTGGAACTAGAGCAACAAGATGGGACGAAACGGATGTAATTTATTTAGGTGTACGTGCCACCCTGTCCCACAAGGGGACTGGGGCGACTGAGCTCGAAGACAGGCGGTGACAGGCGGTGAAGAACCGAATCATCAAGAGGGAGGGCCGGCCACCCTAACGAGGCAGAGGAGGGGGACCCGGCCCGGAGCTTTGTCCCAACACGGGGAGCTTCCAGTAAGAGAGAGATGCAGACGACGGATTATACAACTGTACATCTGACACCGATATCCTGTCCTTAACCAATGCCACCGCAATAAATTCAATTTTTTAAAAACCACTTGCAGAGCTGGCGACATGGGCCGGTTCCAGGCCTCACGCCACGGAGATGCCGGTGCCGGCAGCCCTAAAACACAGCTCTTTTATCTGGCTCCCGGAGGTGCACCTCGTACCCCAGCGGTTCTCACAGACACGACCTCGGGGTACCGGCGCGCCGCGAACACGTCCCGTGGAAGGCCGTCCCCCGGGCCGGGGCTGCCAGGCCGATCCAGGACGCCCGGCACTGCCCCGCTCCGCGGCGTGCGTCTCCCGGCCCCGCCCCGCGTCACGTGACCGCGGCCCCGCCCCCGCTACGGGTCCCGGCAGGGGCCAGCCCCGGCCGTTCTCGCGTCTCTCCGGCCCGCTGCGGGCCGCTCCGGCCGGTGTTTCGCCCGGGCGCCTCCGTGCGCTCGGCCAACGGCCTCTGAGAGCGCCCACCCGAGCCCCGGAGCCGGCGGGTGGCGGCCCTCGCCGGGGACCCCCCAGCGGGCCCAGGGGTGAGTACTGACGCCTTCCCGACGCGGGACCTGCAGCCTGGCGCCGAGGTCGTGATCCGCGGCGGCCGGAGGCACCCGCGGCGGCCCCAGTGTCGCCCTGGCCGAGTCCCGACCGCCGGGCTTCTCGCCTTCGCCCCTGGCCTGTCCGCCTCCCCGGGGCCCTGCCTCCCTCTGGCCCCGAGGGGCTGCCCTGCAGACGTTGGGGGGGCAGCCTCTCACCCTTCCCGGTCCGCTGCCTCCGTGTCGGTAAAGGGGGACTTTTCCCTCCAGCGAGCAGTTTGGGGGATTGGGGAACCCCAGGGCTGCCCTGCGGGGTGCTGGGCGCCTTCTCCGCCTCCGGACCACGGCCCTGGCATCTTAAAGGATGACCTTGAACCAGACACCGGCCGTCCTGAGAAGTAGTTTTCGGTTGCTGTTTTGTTTTTGTTTTTACCTTGTGGAAAAGACGTGTTTGAAAAGAAAGGCCTGGTCGGAAGCCGGCTCAGCCGCGAGAGGCCCGGGGCGGCCCAGCCCGTGAGCATCCCCGCGGGCAGGTGTAGGTGCCAGAGATGCTCCGCGGATTGATTTCCTCCCCGGATCGGGGAGCGGGAGGAGAGCCGGGCTCCCGATCCTCCGAGCCCCTGACCTTGGTCTGCAGGACCGGTCTCCCTTCCAGGGTGCGTGGCAGGACACCCGGGCTGGGTCCTGTAACGTTGGAGCCTGGCGCATTCTCACCGGAGAGGGGAAGCCATTCACAAGTGCCGGAGTCTTAATTGCACCAGATAAGAAAAGCCTGGGGCCCTTGTTCTTTGTTCCCAAATATAGAACCAATTGTATCCCGGCCTCTCAAACGCGGAGCAGCTTGAACTGCAGGTCCTTACATGCTTTCTCTCCCTAGATGAAAAACATTTGCTTCTGTGTCAATTTCATTAGCTAATGAGATCCCAAAGGAAAATCCCGTAGGAAATTGGATTTGGAAAGAATTACAACCATTTAGTTGTCTTGAGTAGTCTTTTCCCATGTAGTTATATTGTGTGGAGGACCTGCTATCTTTTTTGGTTGCAAACGCCCGTGAATTGGTGTTGCTGTTCTTTCCAAAAGGAAATTGTGTGTTCTATCCCTTCCTGTCCGATAGGGCTGCCTCGTTTTTAGGATTACCGAGTTTGGCTGTTACTCTCCTCCCTTCTGGTGTTTAAACTTGTTTTCTGTGGATTCATAACCATATTTTTAAACTCCATAGTTTGTTTTCCAAGTTTTCAGTGACTTAAACTAAAATTAATTCTGAATTGCTACATCCTGACTTTGTAATACACAACATTCTTGAAGTACAGTTGCTTGGAGAGAACTGAAACAGGTGACCTAGATAAAATCCTTGAACTAGGTCCACACAAAAGGTGATAAAGAACAGTCTCTGCCCCCCCCCCCTTCTTTCTTTTATAATTTGAGAATTATATAAATCTTTACAACCACGATCATTGACCCAAGTTTTTTCTCATTCCCTAGACTTTTCCTCTGGGTCCCAGTCTTATGATAGAGAAAATGGGAAAGTCAAGCTTGAATCTTTGTGTCCCAGAATTGGGACACTTTCCATGAGTGGGATGTGACTGACTTGCTATGGGTGGTATATGATTGAGGGTTTTTGTAATAGTTTTTGTTATGTGTGTATTTAAACCGTAGTTTAAGGCAGTGATATAAAATTTCCTTTTAAAAGACATTGATTTAAAAGACTTTTAAGAGTTGGATTAAAAAAAGACTAAGTGTAACAGTAAATGGACTGTGTGAATATGGGTAAAAACATGAAGTTGGTTAATTACTGATATCTGGGAACTACTGGGCTTAGAAAGTAGAGATCTAAGATCACTTTTGATTCTGAGAAGAATTTCATGTCCTTATTTTATAACAGAATATTAGTACTCGTTACCTAATAGATTCTAAGTGAGAAAACTTCTGGAATTAATATCTTAACTTCAAATGAGAGGTTTATTTTATTTATTGTCAAAGTATATTACTAAAAATGCCATAGTCTAGTGAGGGAGTGAAAAATTTAGATTTTGATAGATTTTACTTAAGCAGAAACCTAGTAATTGGGACAGTTCAGCATTAAATCTTCGTAGAAAAGTTCCATTTACTCTTTTAAGTTACTAAGATTGGCTACAGGGGTAATTTGGCTTTTTTCAGAAGTTATCTTTTCCACGTCCACCTCTATGAGCTATGTTGTGATACTTTACAAACTCAGAGACTCTTTCTTGTAAGAGAAGAAGTAGCTGTAGATTGGAACATTGAGCCCAGGTTGGTGTGGTTCAATGGTTAGAGTGCCGGCCCTCGAACCAAAGGGTCCCGGATTCCTGGTCAAGGGCACATACTTGGGTTTCGGGTCCATTCGCTGGCCCTGGTTGGCAGGAGACAACCAATTGATGTTTTTCTCTGTCTCTCTCTTTCCCTCCCTTTCCTCCCTTCCACTCTCTCTCAGAAAAGTTAATGGAAAAAATATCCTCAGGTGAGGATTAACAAAAACAAAACAAAACAAAAAGAATGGAATGTTGAGACTCATGGGTTGTCCTAGTGGAAAGTTAGTAAGACGGAAATGCAGTAAATGGAGTGTGGAGAACAGCAAATTTCAGGAAGATAATGTTCTAGCAATTTGCATTCCTTGTTTATTATTTTAAAACTCCAATTTTCAGTGTCCCAAGGCTACACTCCTTTTGAGATACATCTTTTTAGTGTTATTTCTAAATACAAGCTTTTATTTTGCTTCAGATCTAGATGAGAGAAGAGTTTCTCATCTAGAATGTTGCACAAAAATTGATAATAAAGGTTGCCTGCGTAGACCTGAGTGGGCATAGGATAGGATCTGGTGGTACACTGTTTTCTCTATTATGTTCTTGTGTACTTTGTACCATGTGTACATATTATTGGTTTAAATTAAATACTGAATAAAAATTTAGCCAATACATTTGTTCATTTTTAATATATATGTGTATGTGTGTATATATATGCTTCTGTGTGTGTGTGTATATGTGTGTATAGACATATATGTTTGTGTGTGTGTGTATAAAAAGATTCCTTTAAACCTATATATATTTTTCATCTGCTACTTTTATGTGAATTCAAATCAGAAATAATGTCGGTCTTGCCCTGGCAGGTGTGGCTCAGTTAGTTGGGTGTCGTCCCATGTACCAAAAGGTTGCCGGTGATTCCAGGTCAGGGCACGTGCCCAGGGCATATGCAGGCTCGCTCGATCCCTGTTAGGGCGTGTGCAGGAGGCAGCTGATTAATGTCTTGCTCTCACATTGATCTCTCTCTCTCTCTCTCTTCCCCCCTTACTTCCTCCCTTCCTCTCACTCCTTCCTCTCTAAAAAATAATAAAATTTTATAAAATTGGTGGTAACTTTTGAATTGTTTCTTTATTTTATGAATTTTTTAAATGTAAGGTTGTATACCTTTGATAAATGTTATCATTTGGAAGATTTCCAGAAATGAATTTGTAATATGGTATCATCTTGTTTCTCAATCAGCTCCTGCTTTCCTCCCCCAGAGAGGAAGTGGCTCAGAATCCAGCACGTGCACATTGAAGCAAGTTAAAGGATTTACTATGAAGCACAGAAGCAGATAGTGCCAAATAGCAAGTAGTCGTTGGTACACATTTGTGAGTAAAAATTTTCTATTTTAGCTCTATGTTCTTAGTCTTTAAAATATCTGCAAGCCAATTTTTTTCAGTTCACTCGTTTGGGTAAAGAATTAAAATATAAGTTAGCAGTCATAATTAACCAGTTGAGCAACCTCTAAGAACTCTCCTAAGAATCTCATCGAGGTGGAGTTCAAGGTGTGTAACACATCTCTGACATGGAATTTAAGAAATATCCCAGCTATGACTTACAATTATACTGTCCTTAATTTTTTATTGCCGTTGATTTAGATATAATATCTCTGCTGAAAACTTAGCATGATTTGGTTTACAAAGTTGATTCCCTTTAAAGAAAACACTACTTATAGATCAAATTTTTAGGCTACCTGAGATACATTTACCTCTGCCTTTTACATTCTCTTCATGGTTTCTTCATTTGTATTTAGTCGATAAATGAAGAGGAGTTTTCCTCTTCAGGATATAATGAGTAAAGTTGTTTTTCTAATCTAACTACTCATTTGTATACGCATTGGATTAACTTTTCTTTATCCTGTTGGCAAAATCATAAAACAGTGATTATGTTTAAAACCATCTTTATGATTTTCACACTGTATAGAATAACTAACTGTTCAGGAGGGATTTGAAAGTCAGTTTTGAAAGTCAGTTTCTCAGATCAAGTCCTAAGCCTGTTGAGATCCAAAAATAATGTTAAGTAGATATTTTATTCATAGTTTTCTTATGAAATTAATTGTTGAAATACTGATTTCTATTCTTTCTTTTTTACAGCTGGAAAAGCAGTGTCCGTGTTGTTATGTACACCTCCAAAAAAGTTCAGATCTGTAGGGGAATTGTTGTGTAAAGTAAACTGAACTACAGGGTAGCAGTATTTTAATAGCTATTATAGACGTGTATTTACTATATTAAAAATGAGTAAAAGAAAAACCAGTGACCCACCAATAGGAAGGTCAGTGACATTTAATTCAACTGAGCTGGTATTAGAGGCTTGAGAGAGAGTGGCCTGAAAGCTGATGGCCACAGGCTAACCTTGCTCTTTTATGCTTTTACCAGCATTTTGTTTGGGGGTAACTTTCTGCTGCATTTCCCTGGAGCATGGATCCTTCTTTAATTCAGGTTACTCCGTGCATCTGTACCATCTTTCCCCTAAAAGGCATGTCATGCTTTAAAAAATATACATGTCAATGTGATATTAAATACAAATTAATAATGTGAAACTTTCAGTCCCTCGAGATGAATGTATACATTAAGGACTTATTAATACATATGCTGTGTTTGGTATTCCTTGCATCTCAGTCATCAGATATACATTCAGCAAGAGAAGTTTTAATTTGTATTTTGTGATTTTCAAGGGGTTGCATCTTCTTTTTTAGTACATTTAGAATCAGTCTTACCTGCCTTATAAATCTGATTTTCATCATTAGTTTTTTGTTTGTTTTTCATGCATGACAGCAGTTTCTAATTTTATTTTTGTAAAGTCCTAGCAGCTTTCCCTCAAATAATTGATTAGGACATTTTAAGTTAATTTTTCTTGCAGGCATTTTTGAGTTATAAGCAGCATGCATATCTATGCTGAGAGAGAATGTGTGTGTGCGTGTGCGCGCGTGCGCATGTGCTCGCACATTTGTGCTGTGGTTATACAATAATTTTAAAAACTTGCTCCCAAGCAGTAGTTTCAAGGTGCAGTTTCAGCTGATAAGGTATAAGGCATTATGTTGAGGAAAACATTTTCTTCGCCTTTTATTTTTTCTTTGTATTATTCAGTACTCATAAATGAGAAGTCTCTTTTTGCTCGTTCGATAAGGTATTGTCATCTAACTTCACTGTGTTGAGAAGACTAACATTTCAACACTCATTCACACCGTCTGTAATGTTTTTGCCCACAGAGTGAGTGGGGCGGCATTTCCTTCTCCCACTGCTGCTGAGATGGCGGAGATTAGTCGAATTCAGTATGAAATGGAGTACACTGAAGGTATCAGTCAGCGAATGAGGGTCCCGGAAAAACTAAAGGTGGCGCCACCAAATGCTGACCTGGAACAAGAATTCCAAGAAGGAGTTCCGAACGCCAGCATGATCATGCAGGTTCCAGAGAGGATTGTTGTAGCAGGTATTTTACATTTGGGTGTTGAGTTGCCTGACATACCTTGTTTTATATATTTTTAGGAAAACTTGATTGTTTTTCAAAACATTATTTAGAATAGGGGTTGGGAAATGGCAACTTTCATTTTTTTGCAATATTTTTATTCATTACAATAGTCTGAAATTTCAAACAGTACTTTTTAATCAACTAATTATTGAGGTGTAATAACATAATAATTTACATATGTAAAATGTGCATAATATTTAAGTTTACAGCGTGATGAGTTTTGCGATGTGTACACCATGTAACCTCCACCACTGTCCAGACATAGAACATTCTCATTACCCCAGAATGCCCCCTTGTGCCCCATCTCATCCCATTTTTACTCCTCAATTTCAGGCGACCATAGTCTCCTTTCTGTAACCAGAGACTAGATTTGACTTTCCTAGGGCTTCATATAAATGGAATTATACACTATATACTCTTGGGTCTGGCTTTTTTGGCATAGTGTAATGTTTTTGAGATTCTTTCTTGTTGCTTATATCTTGTTCATTCCATTTTTTTACTGAGTAATATTCCACTGTGTAGATATACCACAATTTGTTTATCCATTCACCCGCGATGGACATTGTTGTTGGGGCTGTTAGGAATAACGCTGCTGTGAATGTTCATGTACAAATCTTTGTGGGGATATTTTTATATATGTGTTTATATTTCTAGGAGTGGACTTGCTAGATCATATTGTAAGTTATGCTTAACTTTATAAAAAGCTATCAAGCACCCTGGCCGGTTTGGCTCAGCAGTTAGAGCGTCAGCCTGCAGTTCACAGAGACCCGGGTTCTGTTCCCGCTAAGGGCATGTACCTTGGCTGCAGTTAGTCCCCAGCCCTGGCTGGGTTGTGCGGGTGGCAGCCACTCGATGTGTCCCTTTCACATCAATGTTTCTCTCACTTTCTCTCTCCTGCTCTATCTGAATAAAAAATGGAAAAATGTCCTCGGATGAGGATAAAAAAAATAGAAAGCTGTCAAGCTATTTTTGAAATTGGTTGTACTCGATTATAGTTCCATCAGTGATGTATGAGAGTTTCAGTTGCTCATTGTATTGTTCATGTTTAATTTTGGCCATTCTAGTGGGTATGTAGTGGAAAATACAGTTCAATAAAAGTACTAGCTTTCTAAAACTTCCCTTCTTTTCTTTTTATATTTTTACTCCCAGGAAATAATGAAGACATTCCATTTTCAAGACCAGGAGATCTTGACCTCATGCAGTCAACTTCTTTTAAATCTCTGGCATTAAAAACACCACCTCGTGTACTTACGCTAAGTGAAAGACCACTAGATTTTTTGGATTTAGAGAGACCTTCTTCAACCCCTCAAAATGAAGAAGTAAGTAGAATTTTATCATGAATTGAATTTGAAATAATATAGGAAAAAGCACAAGTTAAAGAGGAGTTAAGAGGCTAGAAGTATGTAATGAAAGCCTGCATGGACCACTGATTACTACAAGTTCTGGTTTATAGACACCCCAAATAAGATCTGCTGCTGCTGCTGCTGTTTTTTTAATTTAAATATGACTCAGGAAAAAGCAGATTTTGTGGAAATCATGAACTAGGCACTACACCTTCAGCAATGCAGAAAGTTGGGAAGTTTAGCTTAGGAGAAGATTAATGCATCACTTGGTTACGAAAGCAGTCTGGCAAACAGAGCAAAGAAAGCTCCTCTTCTCTTGACACTACCTCCTCGCTCTGCTGGCTGAAAAGTTTCTGCTGAGTTCAGGACTGTGCCAGGCAACATCAATATCCCTGTTGACCTAAATATGGCAGTATGGGTTCGCTAGGTGTTAGTAACCAAATTCAGATCCTGCCTCTGCCATTGATTCAGGGAGATTATGGCTCTTTCTGGAATGCCAAAACCTTTAAGCTAGGAAGACTATTTTTTTTTTTAGTCTATTCTCAGATATCCAACCAAATCTGAATTTGTTTAAACCCCAGAAGCCGGAAACATTTATTTGTAATAGAAATACATCCCATTTTCTATAATATTTGTGCCTTTAAATTGTTGAGAATTGCCCAGCCAGTGTGGCTCAGTGGTTGCGCGTGGACCCATGTACCAAGAGGTCACCAGGTCAATTCTCGGTCAGGGCTCATGCCCAGGTTGGGGGCCGATCCCCAGTGGGGAGTATGCAGGAGATGGCCAGTCTATGTTCTCTCTCATCAGTGTTTCTATCTCTCTCTCTAAAATCAATAAAGAAAACAATTTTTTTAAATTGTTGAGAATTATTCTTAAATAATATAAGTATCTGTAGTACACTTGCCTAGCAGCAATTCTTAGTTATGCTTTTTGTAAATTTTGAGAGTAGCCTTAGATTAAGGTTCTTTTTATGCTAAGCAACTATTAGGCTACTAAGAATATTTTCTAGCCCTGACTGGCATGGCTTCGTGGTCAGAGTGTTGACTTGTACACCAAAGGGTTGTTCGATTCCTGGTCAAAGGCATGTACCTGGGTTGCAGGTTCTATCCCTGGCCCCTGTTGGGGCATATATGGGAGGCAGCGAGTCAGTGTGTCTCCCTCACATCTGTGTTTCTCTCTCTCTCTCTCTCTCTCTCTCTCTCTCTCTCTCTCTCCATGCTGCTCCTTACCCCCTTTCCTTCCACTCTCTCTAAAAATCAACGGAAAAAATATCCTAGGGTGAGGGCTAACAAAAATTACATGTATTTTCTATTCCCGTCCCTTTCTCTGTGTCTGCCAGGTCCGTGCAGTCGGCAGGCTAAAAAGAGAGCGTTCTATGAGTGAAAATGCTGTTCGCCAAAACGGACAGCTGGTCAGAACTGACTCCATGTGAGTACAGCCGCTGTGCGTTGTCTCCTTCATGAGTATCCTCTGTGTTTGTCTGTCCCATCTTTTTCTAAATAATTTGCCTTTTTGTAACTCTCACATTTTTTTTTTAAAGAAAAGGAGAAAAAAGTGTGTGTTTTATGCCTAAGAAACTGAGAAAATAATTTACTTCTAATACTTTTTATAGCCTTAAAAATCTGACCATGTGTCAGATCAAGTTCCATATCAGGTTCCAGTTGGACCTGACTGGAGAGTGACGATAGGGTGCAGAGCGGGTGGGACGGCAGAGGGCCTCTCCTCCCGGGGTGCAGGGAACAGCACCTTCTCTGAGTTCTTGGAGAACCTGAAATGCCCCTCGAGGACTTAGTTATTCTGAAGGGTTATAGGGGAGGAAAGTGAGTTAAAATTAATACATATCTCCTTAAGGGAGGATTGATCTGAAGTGTTGAACCATTATTAATGTGAAATTGTTTATGATAACTCTATGTTTTCCTGAAGGTACCAGCCTGTGAAATCATTTTTCTAGAATATCTATAAGCGTACGGCACAAGTGGTGAGAAAGCCACATAGTTCATGGCTGAGGTAGCTTCTTGATATCTAGTGCCCTCAGAATGATGAGATAACCACAGAGCTTTTATTACTTTCTATTTGTAATATTTTTTAAGACAGTAAAGGTTTAAATAAACTTTTTTGTCATATAAAGATATGGCTTATTTAGGTCTTTAATTACTTTGAAATGTCACACTAGTGAAATAAAAGCACCAGTATAGTTTCACTTTTGTTTTTTTCTCACAAAGTATGTTATTGATAGTGGAGTTTTGTTAAAAAGAAAGGAAACAACTCTATTATGTATATAAACCAGCCTACTGTATATGATTTAGAATAGATGGTTAGATCATAGATATTTTTTCAGTTACTAATAACATAAGTTTCTTGTAACAAAAAAGATTAACAGAATTAACTACTATTTGATTTATTTTTTCATAAGTTGCCTTAATGGCATTTTCTAGTGTTTAATACAACCGAAATTCTCATGTGTTAAGTTTTGGTAGTAAAAATAAAACGAATTTTATTTAACCATATATTTCACATCGAAATGCTTATATTACTTAGCCATACTTTTTATTATGATGGTTATATGTTACCTGTCATGGTAAGTAAGTTACTTAACTATCTTCTTGTTAATATTATAACCTAGCATTTTCTTCTCTTACTATTATTAATTTTATGATTTATAATTGAATTTATCTTTAAGAATCAACATTTCTTAACCTTAGCAACTTTATATAATGAACATATTGTGTATTCAATGTTGGTAACGTGGTCAGGAAGAAACTATCAATATAATACAGCTATATTTTATCTCTACTAAAGTAATTATCAAACTCTTGCTGTCTTTACTTACTTTAGTCTTTTCTTTGTAATGTGAGATTAATTATGTGTCGTTGTGCATGAACCTTTGCCTGCCTTTACTTTTATTCCTTGGCTTGAAGGATAGAAGTACATGTGGATATAAGAGCCACTGGCCTCCATTCTCTTAATTACTTTCAAGAGACAGTAGGATTGATTATGGTCAGCTATAGATACAAAAATGAATTCTGGCCAGTAGAATCATATCTAGCTTTTCCTTTGTGTTATAAAAGCTGAATATGTAAAAGAAGCATAATTATTATTTAAGGTGGCACAGATCAGATTCTGCCCCAAGAAATAAAATTTCAAGGTTCCAGGCACCGATTTCTGCACCGGAATACACGTAAGATTTTATCTGCTCTGCTTTTCACAAGTAGGAGTTGTTTTTATTTTGCAGGCTTATGTTATACTAATATTCACCAGGTAATTGGCATATAATACCCTAATTTTCTTACTGTTTGGCTTTTTAGTACCTCTGTTTCATGATTTCTCAAACTGTCATCATACACTTTGTTTAGGAAAAAAAACTAGACCAACTATGATTTGGGGTGTAGTGGTGAAAGTGACGTGAATAATTTACACATAAACACCTGAAACCTATATAATTTTATTAACCAGTGTCACCCCAATAAATTCAATATTTTTTTAAATTTACACATGAGGACCAAGCATCCTTCTCCATTTTTTAATTTTTTCTTTGGTTGGAATATTTTCTAGAGATTCAGCTTTAACCAAGTTTCATGATTCCAATCTTTTAAAAAAATTTTGGCACACTATCTTATTTATTTTGATTGATAAGGAGAATGGAGTATGAGTGTGGTTTGTCATTGAAGTTTTTTTAATATCATAGATTAAAATTATGCTTGGAAGAATGTTTTGTGATCATTAAAACCTTTGGGGAGAGGGAGGACTATTGATGTTCAATATAAGAATTTAAGAGCTCATGTAGTTCTTAAGCAACAAAAGCTACTCTGACAACCAATGATTTTTCTCTTATTCTGGTTGTCTTATTATGCCTCTAGGAACTAGTTAATTGCCTTAGATAGTGGCAAAAAATTATAGTTTTCTCTGTATTTACAATTTCAAGAGAAATGATAGAAGATTTGTGCTCCAGTGAAAATTCTTTCTCCCCCTTTCACTGTCGTACCTTTCCTGGTTTTTTGGGAAGAGGCTGGAGCCTTACCCAAAGGTTATCCTCACCGTCTGAGAAACAGTCTTCCCATAAAAACCCATGGGAAAGAGGTACTGAACTTTGGACTTTCATTTTAATAATGATGTAGTTATGCCAAGTAAATTTTCATTTAAATTTTAGTTTTGACTTTGGCTAGTGTTATTTACTTAACACTCATGTCCTAAGATTTTATTTATGCATGAGGTAGAGATACTACTAATGAAATAACATGATAAACATTGGTGCTTTCTTCAAAAATTTCTAATCTTTTATAAAAGAAAAAGGTGAGATTTTGCTGTTTTATAACATTCATAGGATCAATTTATCATCAAAGGGCATTTTTATTAAATTACTAATATTATAATATTTGCTTAAATAATCTCAATGTCTTTGCATATGTTTATTTTTTTATTTTTCACAGTAGTTCACTTGGCAAAACGAAACTAAAAAAACCCCAACAAGTCTCCCTTCCGTGGTTGGGTGGGTGAATGGAGGGAGGTGAAACTCCTCGAAGCACCCCGTCTCCCAGTCTCCCCGTCACCTCCCTGTCTCCCTGTCTCCCTGTCCTGTCGATGCCTGCGGTGGGCGTCCAGCAGCTCAGATGGATTGCCAAAATGGGGCTCATTCCTGTTCTTAAATTTGTTTATTTGTAAAAAGACTGGCAAGACTGCTAAAAGCTTAAATTGTTTAAGCATTTATGGCTTCTAATTAGGGTCATTTTGGTCATCTTTTGATTTAATCATTTAGTACCTCTCTATATGAAAATAAATGTTAACTAAATCAAGGGCATTTAATCTATATGTATACTGCCCAAAGCTGTCATCAGTTTAAAAAATACTTCCTATTCCGTTTTTGCTGTTTATGGGGGAATGCCGTATACATTAATAAAAAGGTAAATGTCTTACTAATTTTTGAAAATTTAGTTTCTTTTGATAAACCATCAGAAATTCAAATATTTTTTTTATGTTGGTCTTTAATGAAATATTTTTACTAGTATTGATAGACTAAATTTTATCTTTCTACATATTTTTTAAGTTATAATCGAGGATCATGGAAGGTTTTTAATTTCCATTTATTACCATATTTCAATTTCATATGATCATAGCATCTTTGAATTGCAAGAAATTTTATAGACTTTTATAACTCCACCTTCTGTGCATTCTATCTTGAAAAATTCTTTGCAGTTAATCTGAAAAATAGTTTATGCTTGACTACTTTATAAATACACCTGCTTTCCTGTGTATGGACAGGAAATACTTCTACTTTTAGAACTTAAACAATTTCTATTGCTTTTACTGACAAAATGATTTCTCAAAGGAAGTTACCCTTCTTTCCTTTTAATTTTTAATGGGCAAAAAGTCTATCAGACTTTTTCATGGATTTGGACTTAGTTTATCATTATCAACATTGTTGCTATACGATTATTCTAAATATGGATTATTAAAGACTTTAGTAGGATGTAACTAATTTATTTACTTATATAGAATGATATGCTAAAGTGTTCAATTTAAGCACCAAAATGCAAAGATAAAACCTTTAGTTATATCAGTAAATATACTGATTTGTCCTTTAAACTCGCTTCGGTTAATTTAGCCAGGTATGTTGGCAGCTCTGTCGCGACACTGGCCGTTTTTATTCCTGCCTCTTTTGACAGTTTTCTAAGAATTCAGTCTGGCTTCTCACAAAGAGCGGGAGCGGCAGGTTTGCCCTCGCTGCCCGAAGGGAACCCGGGTGAAAGGCCAGAGCCCGACTGTCCGGGCGGACCGACTGCCAGCTCGCAGATGCCGGGCTTCACCACGTGCCATGGGTAGTGTAAACCGGCTCATACACATTCCAGAAGATTTCTGGTCTCTGGACAGACTTAGGGTAACAGTTCATGAGCCAGTATCTGAAAACTTGCGTTTCTTTTGACACCATTAGACCCACTTCCTGTGGTGAATCAGCCCTGACATTGATTTCTCAATATGCCAAGATTGGCCTTAGATTTTTCCCTTCTACGCAATCTTTGGAAAACAGGGTTTTCATGTCTATTGTAGATCATTAAGGCATTCAAAATTATTCACAAAATTGTAGAGAAGATTTTGTTCTAAATTTCTGGGACTCTGGGAATCATATTAGATGACAGCTATCCTTTCAAAACATATCCCTCTTATTTTGTGGTTTCCAAACAGATACATGTTAAGTTCGAAAAGATTACACAAGTTGAAATAAAACACTTTCTCTCTTTTCAGTTGTTCAGTGTCTGCTCCATTTTCTTTTTCTGGACGTGAGACACAGGATGAGGTTTAGTCTAAGGTGTTTTGCCCTGACATTGAGAAGAAATGTTGAGCCCACATCTCAGGGTCTTAGTCCCGTTGTAACAAAACCTCGTACCGTAACAAACCAGACACACGTCAGTGTATCGGTTAACTACCCAAACGGCTGATCACGCTCTAACATTAAACAAGTCTCTGAAAATACTGCTCCATTCATGTGTCCAGCTTATAGGAAGCACTGGCATTGGAGCCAAAGAAATTGCGAAGCGCAGTTCAGACATGAAAGAATGTAAGATTACTGTCGCCAAGAAGCCCGGAAACCAAAACACTTCTACTGCAGCTTTCTGAAACTTGATTCATCTTTACATTTTCTCATAAACTCAGCTTGCTTCATTGTCTTTGTGAAATATTTGAAATGGCATTTTCAGGGAAGCACTTTCAGGTCACATGTTTAAACCTGTCTGACACCTGTATAGCAGAATTTTCTATCTGACTGTGATCATCCGTGAGCTGCATGGCAGGTTGTTGGTCAGCGGTTTGATTTGCCGAGTACATACACCAGAAAGAGAATGCTGCTCCAGCACCAGCGGATGAGCACACTCAGTGCTGCCGTTCTCGTCCCTCTCCAGAGTTGTTCTTTCGGAATTCCTGCTTCGAGGTGGATGTTCAAGGCTACGCAGTCGCAGATGCTGCATTGTAGCTGGTCTTTTAAAACAATTGGATATATTAACTTACTTGATTTAACTGATAGGGAAGGTGACGGGTGGGAAAAAGGGGCAAGAAAAGTTAAGATAATTCTTAAAATGTGTTTGGGGAAACTGCTCAGCTAAAGTTTTATAAAAATCTGATGCGAGTATTTTTTTTCTTCATTTGCTGTGCTTACAAAAACAGTGTGACACCATCGCCACAACAGGTCCGGGTCTGTCCTCCCCGTGTGTTACCTGAAGATGGAGTCAATCTCTCCTCTGCTCGTGGCATTTTGTCGCTTATCCAGTCTTCTACTCGTAGGGCTTACCAGCAGATCTTGGATGTGCTGGAGGAAAATCGCAGGTGACTGGCCATCAGAGGCTCGCCAGCTTTATTGCATATTTTGGCTCCTTCTTGTGGACTGTGGTGTCTTCCTTTTTCGTTTGCACCTTCGTCTCTTTCTAAGATGTGGTGGTTTAAACAGTTTGCTTTGCTTTCTTTTAATTTAAAATTATTGTCCAAAATTCACATTTCACAAGATTCTGTTAGCTTTTCTTCAGGCAAAGAGAGTATTTACTTAATAACTACACACAGGAAGTATAATGATTTTTCCAAAGGTTTTGTTAGACCTGTTCTAAGTACTTGATTCCATTTTGGCTATGGTAGGGACATTGCTGGTTTGAGTGAAGGGTGTGGAACTGAATGAAGCGTGCTAATTTTCTTCAGTAAGACTTTTGATTTCGTCATTTATGATACTTATGTGGTTGGGTTAATGAAATAGATTTGAGACATAGATGTCAGTGTAGCTGCCACAACTTTTTTTTTATTCCTTTAAATAGGGATTTCTAGGCCTGTGTTGAAAATTTCAGGTACTTTTTATTTTTTTTGGAAATCTGATATTTTTCAGTATTGGTCATTCATCTCACTTTTAAACATCAAGTAAAATCATTAGTAGTATGCTTCGACTTGTTCATACAAATAAATTTTTTGCCATTATTTTTGTCCTTCATTACTACATAGTATTTTTTCAAAAGATGAAATTTGTGAAGCTTTTTGGCATAATATGGGAAAGGTACATGTTAACATGTTATCTGCTAACATGTTATCTGGTAATCTGTGAGTCAGCGTTTGACTCTGCATTTTGGAGAAGTAAATGCAGCTCGCTCTTCAGTGAACCTTCCTTCTTACCTAAGGCACTGGCACGTCTGTGGCTGGCTCTGGACTCTGTCTCGCAAGTGCCTGATCCTCCCGCAGGCCCCAGGGCTGTTCCCTATTTCACAAGCAGTTTGCCCACGTGCTCCACTGTGGTTTCTGGGCCTCCCCTGGTTACTCTAATGGTATCCACTCCGGCTGGGGCCTTAAAGCTGTACCAGAAAGAGAGCTCACAGCAGGCGGAGCTTCTGTGTCTCTCTCCCCCTCCCCAAGGCTCTCCAGTCCCCTTCCTGCTCTTTGAAGCTTCACGGACTCGGGATGTCTGAGAAGCAGCACGGTTTAGGGGGAAAAGCGTGAGTTCAGCGTCCGTCGGAGACCGGCTGACCTACCCACTGAGCAGCGGGCTGCGTGATGGCCTTGGACAAGTTGCTCAGCTTCTCTAGGCCTCGTTTTTCTCATCTACAAAATAAAAAAAAAAATTTAAAGGAAGGGTCATATTACCTAGCTTTCTGGATTCCTGTGAGGAATCTCCCCCACCACCACCACGGCCACTTTTATTTAAGATATAGGGCAAATGGCCTCCACTTCTTTCTTTAGTGTGGTGGGGGGTCCTTCAACACATACTGAATATAAAGTACTTGGAGCTTAAGAACGAATATTTCCTGGTTTTTTTTCCTCCCTCCTTAAAATAAATTCATTCTTCACTAGGTATCCTCTTTCACTTTTTAATTACAATAGGTCTTTAGAAGAGACCAGATTATTAGGTCAAATTACAGCATATCAAATGCTATTACAGTGAAAATATCTGAATGAGATAGATATTTATAAATCCTATGTAAATTAAATAGTAGCTAGATGACAAAGCCAGTACATTAAAATTATTTGCCCCCCCCCCCACACACACACACATACAGTTCAATGCAGTGATATAGAACTTGTAGAAAACAGTTGGATTTTTTTTCTTCCATAATGGAAAAACATTTTGCCTCAAATTCACAAGTACAAAATCAAAACTCTTACTAAAATTGACTTTATATTTTTTTATTATGAAAAACTATCTTGAGCCCCAAGTGAAATTTTATTTATGTTTTAATTGTAATGAATTGATAACTTTAAACTCCCTTTTCTGGGAGGAATTATCTTTTCTTATTCACTTAAATGAGATTCTTAAAACGTATAAAGTAGTTGTATTAATAATCCTTTGCTCCTGGATACACACCATCTGTATTGCCTTGGAGCCTGGAGGGTTGGATTCTTATTAGTCTTATTGGATGCTTTTATTATTGAAAGCATTTTGAGTTTTTATCGTTGTATTTCAGTCTCTTGCAATCCAAATGCTGAACAAGATTTAATCAGAATTGTAAGTGCCAAATCAGCGTTCATTTCTACTATGAGAACTGTCTAGCATGACTTTTCGGTTATAAGAACTAGGAATGTGAAATTTGGATAATGGTCTACTTGCATGATTATAAAATAATACTGCTTATATAGCTTTAAGTGTTCTTATGTTTCTTGCTCTGTACCTCATTTTTTTCCTTTCTATTTTATTACTCTTGGCTAATGTAATATCTTTGGTTTTATGCCATCACATTAAGTATAGTTAAATTAAGCTAGAACTATTTGACAGGCAGAAAGGGAGGGAGGGAAGGAGGGGGAAGAAAGGGAAGGAAGATGACTTTCTGACTGCTTTATTTTCATAAAATAATGCAGATTCACAGTTGTTTGACAGAACTATTTTTAGTTTACACTTTAAAGGACACTGTCGAAAGGTTTATTTATATATTATATTTTCATTTTCTCATTTTATGAGAACTTATATGATCTCAAACCAGGCTTAACATAAAGAAAAAGTAAAGTCATATGTACATATTAGAAAAGTTTATTTATCAAAACTCCTAGAACAAGCATGAGGTGTGTTGTTTGGATTTTAAACGCTGTTATGGCTTACCCTTGGCTGGTTAGGCAGTGCCCATGGCCTTCTGACATCTGCAGAGCTCCATTTCGCATTCTCCACTGCAGAACAGTGACATTTTGAAAGGAGACTGCCTATGTAAGAACATTCTTTAAACATTGACATGTTAGTCATGCTTAGCATGCTTATGTTTTATTTTTAGAGGGGGCTTGATTATTTTTATTCAGTTTTTCTTTAGCAAATTCTACAAGCTTTGAGTGTATAGAATAAGAAACCAATGTAAATAAGTTTATATTTTTTGTGAGTGATAAATATGTTACTTGGAAAATCAAGAATGCAAAGTTGTAGTTGAAACAGCTTTTTAAATATGTGTATAATTCCTGGTCTCCCAATTAAGTTGTTTATTTGGCAGTTTTGTTTTGTTTTTTCTCAAACAAAGAAACACATATTCTATTAAGTCAGATTATTTATTTACTCAAGACGGTCACTATACAAGTTAATGCTGGAACTTGTCGAGCCTTGGGTCTCACTCCCCTTTGCCACTTTAATCACAAAACATTGAACATATTATCAAACTTAGAAAAAGATTTTTAATGTATTTATGCTTATGGTAGAAAGTGGTACTATGCCAAATGCCTGTCTAATTTACTTTTATATTATATGTCAATTGCCAGTGTAAGAAGACAAAATGAAATACGTTGTGAAAGGTAACTGTATTCTTTTCTGGCTCTGCATTACAAAAGGGAAATCTCTGTGGTGGAACATTCTGAATATGGCAGATCCATTTGAGCACATTAGTGTGAATTTCTTCAAAAGGCTTTAGGTAGCACACAGTGTTGGCTTTATTTAAACAGTCCCATGCTAGTGTGATATAAGATTGTAGTTAACTAGTAAGTTTCCTAATGCCACAGAGTAAGTATATCCGTAGGGTGGGATGGGTTTTAAACCTGTCTCAAGCACAGGTGACTTCTCACTGTTCTTTAGTGAACAAAATAGAATCCTAACAGGTCTTCCCCGGAAGTCTGAGTCTCGTATCCTCTGGGCTCTGGAGGTGCATTTAAGCACTAGTAGTGCCTTAAGGAAACTTACAAGCTGAACGTTAAAATTTTCTGTGATGAATTTACAAAAATAGTGAATTGTGTCAGTTTACAAACAAAAAACTAGTGTCAATTTACAAACAAAAAACTAGTGCATTTGGTATTAAATTATTAAATATTTGCTATAATTAAGAGATGCCTTCATATTTAAATTCAGGCCAAACCTGACCAGTACTTAGAACATGAGACATTCAAAATAGAATGTAATGATTCCTAAAATTCTTATATGGATCCTATACCACAACCTTTTCTCTCAGTTTAGCAAATACTGCTGATAACTTTTTGGGGAATTGACCAGTGACCTTGTAGAGCTTTTGTTTTCTGATTTTAAAAATTAAGATTTATTGGAAAAGTTTCTATTCCCCTAGGTAAAGAACGAATTGTCCTCTAGAAACAATGTACTGAGACTACGTGACAGTCCCCACAAAGTTTTCCAGTGCACCTTGGTCTTCATTTCCACAGCCCTGTATGCCACTCCTGGTTGTCTCGAGGTCAGACTCAGTGCCATGGCCTCTGGCACGGGCTGTCGCGCGGCCCTCAGACCACAGCCCCAGTCTCGGCTCCAGACCGAGGCTTGCAGTGTGCTCTGGAGCCCGACTTGAATGAGACACGGCTCTGTCACCGTCTCAGGCCCTCGTCAGAATGAGGAGGTGGGAAGGAAGCAATTGTGGGAAATGGGGATTGCGTGAAATTTTCAGTTTCCAGTTGGGCTGTTGTTATCAGATGAGCAACCACGACCATGCAGGTGCTGCTAACCAGTTCTTAACATGCTTCGAAAGTTGATGTGTTTTTTTTCCAACTAGAAGAGAGAAATTATACTTTCTAAAGGTGTCCTCTGTCTTGAATTTCATAAATGAAAATGCAAGCACCCGAAAAATCATTGATATGTTGGTGCTGTTTTGTTACATAACTATAGATTTCCTTTATTTTACAACCCAGAGAAAATACTAAATTTATGAAAATTTTAAAATGGAGGACATGTGAAACCAAGATGTTTAAAGTATTTGAAGTATATTATATTGTATTGAAACATACAATATAATCCTATTTGACATTTATTTGTCTTGTTTTTGCTTTTTATTACTTCTCTGTTTCCTGGTTCTGTCTTGTGCCTTCTCCAAACACCTGCCTTAGACCCATGTTGCGTGGTGGGTCTGCTGCCGCCACTTCCAACCTTCATCATGACAACGTCAGGTAAAGTTTGAGACTTTGTCACTACCAGGATGAATAGTTGACTGACTTTGTATTTTGCAGACTGTAATGCATGTGGTAGTCATGCCTTTATATTATAGCTTGGACTTGCACAGCCTTTCTTTGTGAGTACACCCTGCTTTGTTCAGAGAACAGTGAGTCGTCACTCGGGACATTGGGCCACCAGAGTGTGGGGAAAACGCTTAGCAACTGTGATCCAGTATCGTGTATCCTGGATGCTGTATTTAAACTCAGTTTCAGTAGCTTACAGGAGATCATGCTGGAACAGAAAACATCATCTTAAACCTTGTTTCATATGCATCATGTTCCCTGTTGCCTGAGGTCTTGCCCAGCATTTTCTTTTTAGTTAATTGTCTATAATGTCACTTTCCACGTGTAGATCAAGCTGTCAGTAGGACATCATCTTAAATCGGGGGAAGTCAGCATTGATGGGGGGAGTAAACGTTTATAAAGGGAATTTGTTTTAAGAATTCTCGTCATCTGTTGATTTCAGCTTTTTTCTTATTTTTGCCCCTTTCATACCTTCACACATGCTTAATCTGACTAATTATTTCTTCTGTCAAGCACAGGACAGATAGAATGGCCCATACAAGTACTTAAGGTTCTCACATGCCGAAATCCCCATTTGCCATCTTCAGGGGGGTGGGTGTTGGTTAGTATTTACAGATACCATGACTAATTGTTTCTGAGTGAATTTTGTTTATTTTAAGCACCAGTATATTATCTGTAGCATTAGCTTTCAAACTGGCAGCATTGTTTCTGTGATGAGAGGAAGCTGGCGTGTTCGATCACTTTTAGGCAAGAGAAGAGGGAACCAGTTTCTCAGTCTAGTTAGTCCAGGGGCCCTGCCACGCTGCCGACCCCTTCTTTCCGCAGTGCTGACCCGGCCCACTGTGGGGTTCCCCTGTACACCCACTCTTAGGATTGTGATCCTTTTCTCTGTTTTCAGCCAGTGATCTGACTTACAGTGTTTAGTTCTGATAAATACAGGTTTTAGTTTAAAACACATGGTACTGTTTTAAGTTGAATTATACAAAGTTTTTTGCCATACCCTTAGATTTCTTTGCAAATGGAGATTTCCTTTGCAGATATTGAAAAGCTTAGTTAATGCAGGATTCAAATTGTGAGTGATCCTTTCAGTTGTACCTCATTCTCTGTGTTCAGCTAGGCCCCGTCACTGTGAAGCAACTGTTTCTATTTGACTTTTTTCCCAATTATTCATCTCGTGTGCGACCTCACAGAAATAGAACAGTTTTGTTTTGAGGATAAAGTGTAGAGAAGAGGCATCTTCAACCTGTATTTTATCTACTAATCATTTAATTCTTGTCATAATGTTCAAAGGACTAATTAACTCAGATGTTTATAATCCCATAGCTCTAACATCTACTAACTTTATAGCTTATTTCTCTAACTGGTGCAGTTACTTTCAGTATTCCAGGACATTTATTCCATTCCCATGAAAAAAGGGGCAGTTAATGAATAAGCGAGTTAATTCGACCATTGAAGGCACATTTAAAGATTGATCTAGATTATCTAGAGTCAGTACATACCATGTTGTTGAAACTACAATCTGTCGGGTTATCATCAGTGTTCAGAATGATGACACTGCCTGACTAAAGTATTTTTGGATTATTTTCAGTTGTATTTAAAACAAGAACATTTCTGAATGGAGTTGTCTTTAACATGTCTGAATGAAAATATAACTCTCCTCATACTCCTCTGAGGGGTAATGGGTTTCTTATAATGGGACTTGCTTGATAGATTAAAATATATGATCTATGTGCCAGCTTTATAGATTACATAGGAGTAACTTTTAAATTCAATTTATTTTCTGCTTATTTGAAACAGTTAATGTGCCATTTTACTGAAATAACCATGCAGAATTAAAACAGGATATAAATGTGAGGTGAATTGCATTGTATGTACATTGTATCTCAAAGCTGTTAATTAAAGATATATTTATTAAATGGGAGTCCAAGCAAAGAGGAAGAGTAGCATTTGTGTGTACGTGTTTCTCGGAAGTTTATTGTCACGCACTTAAAGAGCTGCTTTTCACTGTGCTTTCTCCGGAGTTTGTCTCGGTGGCTTTCCAGTGTCACTGTTTCCTACACAGCCCTGCAGTGATTGATTCTTGAGCCCGTTCTGGGTCTGAATGTAGTGGTTTTACAGTAGAGAGTAATTGGAAGTAAGAGGTAAAGAGTAGAAATGGCAAGAAAAGGGAAACTGAGAGGAGGAGGAGGAATGATGGTCTCACCTTGTCATCTGGAGTCCGTGTCCCTGCCCGCGAGTCTCAGCAGGGACTCCGGTGCATCGCGTGTGGACATACGTGTGTAAGAATTGTATGTTGGTACATCCTTGAGTAGCAACTCTCACATCTTCAGCCAGGGGTCCTTTTTAACGATGCCAGTCCCTCTGAGCGTGAGAGTGTCTCCTTATTTATATCTTTGGCAGGGCGCCTTCTTCTCAGAGTGCCAGGACACTTTGCCAGTGTGGAAAGTAGTTGTTATCTTAAGTTGTCTTCTTTTCTTTATTAGTAACAACTCAGACTGTAAAATATTTTAGGAATATGTATTGTTAAATTCTGATCTTTTGTACAATTCTTTGAGCACTAAACAACACATTACATGACTTGCCAGGTTCTCGTCTGACATTATATTGTCTTTGTATTTCTGTCCGCTAGGTATGGCATTTCAAACATCGACGCAGCAGTTGAAGGAGCTGCAGATGACATGACTGTTGTAGATGCGGTTTCATTAAGACGACAGGTATTTAATGTACCAAATAAGATATAATCCTGAGTGACCATGTAATGTTTAAAGTGACAGTTCCTAACATCTCATCATTTTCGCTCCTGTGGAAGTCACGGATAGAAATATTTTACCTGTCAAACTATTTATTAAACCATAATTGATTTTCCTATTTTGATTAAAGATGTTTAAACCACCATTACGTGTTTTGATCAGCTTTAGCCGATATTGCCAGAATGGATTGATGCAGTTCTGGTGAATAACAGAGAACCTTGGTGTTTTCGCAAACCGGGGCAGCCACAGCGGGCTGGCGTGGCTTTGGGGAATGTGGGAAGGCCACTTTGGGACCTGTGTCGCTGTGTTGGGGACTCCGTCGTGGAAACTGCTCTCGGTTTGCAGAGGGTCATCATGTGCCTGTTGGTCATTGTCTGTGATAAGCCTTACTGAGAACTGCAGTTGCCTGTGTACATTTAAATGTCCTCCAGCCTCTGGAATCACATAGACACACACACACACACGGGGGGAGGCGTATGCAGTGTTCTCCTTGTGTCTGGGCCAAATAGACATGGAGGGGGCATGAATGGAAATAAAGTATTTCTACACAAAGGTCAAGAAACTCAACGTTTAGCATAAGAATACATCAGCAGCTCATTTTTAAGATTTAATATAATACAGGGATAATATGAAGCAAATACTTCTTTTTCATTTTGAGTCTCATTGACGAACATAAATGGAAGCTATGTCATAAGTTCTTCCATATTTTCGTTTTTGTTTATACTTTGCCTATTGAAGAAAGTGGTTTCTTTGATCTTATCATTGAATTCACAATTACACCAACAACCTAGTTTCCTGAAAATATGATTTGAGTTTGTGTTTTCACAACAATCGTCCAGTCCGTAACTTAGAGGGTACCTCGTGGAGGACAGACAAGATGCAGCCCCCGTAAAGGACTACGTCGCGCACAGACTGTGGAACCGAAAAGGACTGGAAAGCTGGTGGGGAAACTGCGAGTTTCCAACATGAGGAACAGACGCGGAATCACCAGCAGATTCTACAGAGTCTGTCCTTGTGGCCCGGCAGCCAGGGAGGCTGCCGCTTCCGCAGCTGCCTGCTCCGTGGCCGGTTCCCGGACCCGCAGTCGGAGTCCCTGCGGTGGTGGTGAGCAGCTCGCGGGCCACCACTGCAAGATACAGAATGTAACCCACTGTCGGGGGATATTAACGAGCTGGGTTGGTGCTACTGCTTCTCAGAGATGCCCAGATAGAAGTGTTTTGAGGACTCAAAGCAATGCCACTTTTTCATTGACAGTAAAGTAGGATTTTTAGTGTAAGGATCCCATGAGACCAAATAAACTGTACTCATTTTGAATAGCGCAAAAAAAGCAATCTTTAAAAACTTTTATTTTTTACTAAGTTGGCCCTAACAGAACAGTGGTTGCTTAGCACTGATAAATGTGGTTGCTCAGGTGGTGGAAATGTCATCCTTGTGCTGCCTAGGTTATGGGGTCAGTCCCTAGTCAGGGCTCGTGTGGGAGGCACTGATTGATGTGTCTCTTTGTCTGCCTGCCTGCCCCCCCTTCTCTCCCTCTTCCCCTTCCCCTTCCCCTTCTCCCTCTCAAAATCAATAAACGTATCCTCAAGTGGGATAAGAAATAAAAGGAAGGAAAATAGACCCTCTCTAACACAGAAATGTGGAGAAGGGAAAGGGAGAAGAGTATTTAAGTGAATTTTCGCTGTCGTAGGTAACTTTTCTGCATAGTCTTGTTTATTTTCCTCCAAATGAAACTTCCCTCATTTGTAATAATTATTTTGACAAATTATACTACTTTATAAGAATCTGATTACTCCATGCATTGAAACCTCTGTTTTGTTGTTGTTTTTCACTTAGATAATCAAACTAAATCGACGTCTACAACTTCTGGAAGAGGAGAACAAAGAGCGCGCTAAGAGAGAGATGGTCATGTACTCAATCACTGTAGCCTTCTGGCTGCTCAATAGCTGGCTCTGGTTTCGCCGCTAGAGGTAACCTTAGCTCTCAGAAAATATTGTCTCAACAGCTGGAAATATAAAGAATTTGCAAACTTCTTTGTTTGTGTGTTTGCGTTGTATGCCATTTTATAGTCCACGCCCCGAAAGGTACTTCTTCCAGCAAGGAGGGAAGCCTCGTGTTTGCAGAAGTAAAGGTAGATTCTGTACTTAGCTGTGTTCTCTTGTAACCAGTCCTGCAGTTGCACCGCCTCGAAGGTCTCCCTGTGCATGTGTGTAAATAGGCTCTGATTTGTTTTTTAAGGAATTAATTTTTTGCCTCATCAGTCTGCACAAGTAATTCTCCGAATGGGAGAGGGTCGAGAGTGGATTTAGAAAAGCGTCTGTAAAAGACAAGTATGTTTGTCCTTTTTCTCAAACACTGTTAAACAGTTTTGTTACTGGACACATTGGCATCCACATTTCAGCGTTGACACTTCTGAAGTCTTGGTCTGGTGTCAGAATAATGAAATCCAGCCACCTCGTGTTTCATTTTTATTATTAAAGTAATTCCTAACATCTTCAGCAGTTTATCTTCTCTGTGTGCAAAATATGCGTGCTTATTTTTATTTTAGTATTTCAGGTGGTTTTCTATAAAGTACATTTTTACTAAGTTCATGTGTGAATGATTTCGCAAACTGCAGAATAAGGTACAATTGTAGTGTATTTAATAAACTGTCAACCAAAGCAATATTTGTGGAAAGATTTTGTTTCATCAGAGGTGCCGACATGAGCCTGAGTCTCCGTCCAAGGCAAGTAGCGCGGCTCATGACCGGCAGGAGCCAGACCAGCTGCTCTGCCTCCTGCGTCTTCCTGCCGGCGCCGCCCACGTTCCCAGTGGCTGCTCGTTTGTAGTCCCCGCAGTGCGCTGCAGGGGGAACACTTCGAGTCGTGTGTGCCTTTCCCATCGTAGTATTAACCAATATACTCAATCTCAGAGCGAAGTGTACCAAGAAAGCGAGTCCTGGAAACCTTCAGTTCTGAAACTTTCCCCCCCTTTTTGGTTCAGAAACTGATAGGATTTTAGTGAGGCGTGGTATTCTCCGCACATACTCAGTGTCTTTCTGCCAAGGCAGTGAGTTTTGGGAAAGGCAGATGAGGGAAATTAGATACAGGTAGACTCAACATTCTAGTCTTGCTTCTCCCCATCCTTCCAAAAAAAAAAAAAAATACTTGGAGAAAGGAGTTTTCCTTTACTTCCTAGGGTTTATCATAAGTTTAATGACCTTCATTATTTTTTACACGTGAAAGCCTTCTGCCTTTTGTAATGTCCTGGTGATGTAATTGATCATAGTTTTATGTATATCCAGAGTAATTTCTGTGAGAGATCCAACTGAAAGCACAAAAATTATCAAAACAGTGGATAAAATGAGCACCTGTTTGGTTGGGCAGGCATTAGTGATGAAATGAAAGGCAGGAATTCTGGGAGATAAACACAAAAGCAGTATACTTTTCTTCCTGTTGACTTACCAAACACTGGAAGCTCAGAACTTTCTTAATGGCCGCGGAGGGGACAGGAAGTGAACTTCCACGCTGGGGCAGCACCAGGTCTGTGGGAGATGCCTGTGGGAAGCCAGGACCCCGCACGGCTGCGCCCTCAGGGAAAGGGTAAACGAGAACAAAGACACGTTCGCCTTGTCACAGGTCGAAAAGCGGAAGAGCCTGAATCTAACTCTAAAGCCCAGCTCTAGAAGGTGTTTGTCACTGTAAGAGACTGGTTTTGGAGTCGAGAGGAACAAATTCAGGCCTGGTCGGGACAGGCAAGAAATACTTCTTAGATATGAGCTCAACCTTGAAAAATACATAGGATTTCAACAAGCAGAGAATGAAAAGAGTCCAGGTGCAGGGAACAGCGGGAGCAAAGGACACAGACGGGCCAGTCATGGTGGCCAACTGAACACACTCAGTATCCCAACTAAGTCTCGCGAGTGTCGCACTGCTCGGACCTGGACTGGAAGGCTTGCTATTGTCCGGCTCCTAGGATGCTTGTTAAAGCATTTGCACCTCGAGGGATCATTTTATACAAGTAGCCAGTTTTCAGAAGCTCTTTTCTGCGTGGATGTCTGTTTTGTGGCTTCTTATTTATTTATTTATTTATTTTGCAATGCATTTTATTTTTTTAATTAATTTATTTTTTATTAATTAATTTTTGTTACAGATGTTTTTCCTTTTCCCCCCACTGATTCCCCCCTCCCCCCTCCCTGCCCTTTCCCCAGTTTGTTGTCCATGTCCACTGTTCATGCATACATGCATATAAATTCTGTGGTTTATCTCTTCCCCACCACCCCCCTATTTAGGGGATTGTCAGTCTGTATCCCACTTCCGCGTCTCTGGGACTACCCCCTTCCTCAGACTGTTATGTTCATTATATTCCACAAATAAGTGAGATCATATGAAACTTGTCTTTCTCTGTTTGGCTTGTTTCACTTAGGATGATACTTTCCAGGTCCCTCCATGTCTCAAAGGACAAGAGGTCTTTCTTACAGCTGCGTAGTACTTCATTGTGTATATGTACCACAGCTTTTTTATCCATTCGTCTACTGATGGACACTTGGGCTGTTTCCAGATCTTAGCTATTGTAAATAGTGCTGCTACAAACATGGGGGTACATGTATTCTTTCTGGTTGGTGTTTCAGGCTTCTTAGGGTATATTCCTAGAAGTGGGATCACTGGGTCAAATGGAAGTTCAATTTTTAATTTTTTGAGGTAGCACCATATTGTTTTCCATAGCGGCTGCACCAGTCTGCATTCCCACCAGCAGTGTATTAGAGTCCCCTTTTCTCCACACCCTCGCCAACACTTGTTGTTTGATGATTAATTGATGGCAGCCATTCTGACAGGTGTGAGGTGATACCTCATTGTTGTTTTAATTTGCATCTCTCTGATGATTAGTGATGTTGAGCATTTCTTCATATGTCTCTTAGCCATTTGTATGTCCTGTTTAGAGAGGTGGCTATTCAGTTCCTCTGCCCATTTTTTAATTGGATTCTTTGTCTTCCTTTTGTGGTGTTATATGAGCACTGTATATGTATTGGAAATTAACCCCTTATCTGATATATCATTGGCAATGATGTTCTCCCATACAGTGGGTAGTCTTTCCGTTTTGATGATTGTATCTTTCGCTGTGCAGAAGCTTTTGAGTTTGATGTAGTCCCATGTGTTCATTTTCTCCTTTGTTTCTGTTGCCTTAGGTGATGTGTCAGTAAAAATTCTGCTGCGTATGATGTCTGAAATTTTGTTTGTTTTGTGGCTTCTTAACTGACATTGAAATTGAATTGTTTCCTCGGCCTCAGTTTCACTCACAATGTCCGTATTGCAGATGTTCTTTGACCCACGTCTGAGTAGACACTGAGTAGGCACAGCACTGACCTGCGTGCCTAAGTTACAGCAGACACGCCACACCCTGTTTTTAAGGACCTGACAGATCAATGGAGGAGGATGGGAATAAGGCTTATTAAAGGGTGATAAACTGTATTGAAGAAGAGCAACTTGAGATATAAGCTGAAAGATGGGGAGAGGGGAGAACATTTCACATGGTAGATATAGCAAAAAATACATGTGTAAAGATTCCAAAACAAGACGACATGGGATGGAAGTGAGAAATGAAAAACAGCTTTGGATTTGACTAAGGACACGTGTGTGTGGTGGGGGGTGTATATGCAAAGACTGCAGGTCTCCAAAAGGTCCCTAACCACGGGTGGCCAATAGCTCTTAGGGATTTAATTCCTGTCAGCAGTTTCCACCGGGATGGAAATGACCAGGAAGTAACTTACCAGCTGTTTCAGCTGATTGTGCTACTGGGAGCCAGCCTGTCCGGTGTCCTCTGAAATGGGAGGCTTATGTCTCCTCGGTCTCTTCACGACCCTGCAGAGAACTGGGCCATCCGTGGTGAGGCGAAGATGGTGTGTACCGTCACTGGCCCTTGTATTCAATTGCGTGCAGCAAGCTGTCATGTTATTTCACCTGTGTTTTAATTGTATGGCTGTAAGCAGTCTGGCATTCATTTAATAAGCATCAAGTCTTCACGGAAAGCTAAGTCCTAAAGTAGGATTCACGAACTCGTTCGTCAGAATATTTCTAGTGACCCTACTGTGTGTCCGGCACTGTGCTTGGTACTGAGTATGCCAGCAGTGAGCACAGGGAACACGTCCCTGCACCCGTGGCGCTTGCGGTCTTGGGGGAGAGGCACTGTCAGAAGCGAGCGCACAGAGACCGCCATCCCTGAGGTGACGGCACTGTCAACGGAAGCAGGCTGGAGCAGAGAAGAAAGGGGCACCTGCCTGGCGTTGGGCAGTGAGGGGAGGCCTCTCAGAAGAAGGGGGGTGTGTGCTGAAGTCTGAGGGACAAAGAGGACATAGCCAGAGATTAGACTGGTGGGGCGGGGGCCAGGGCAGGGGCAGGCCTTGCCGACCTGAAGCAGGAAGGGACTGATGAATGAATGGATGAGAAGCCTTAGCTGGTCCCTGTTCTCTTATAGTGATGGACAAACAAAAACATGTGCTGCTTTGTGACAGGTGTGGTAGTGGTGGTTTGGGTAAGTGCTAACTTAATTTATTGGAGTCATGTACGCGGGGAAGGCTTTGCCAATTGGGTAGGAGCTATTTCGGTTCAACCTTAAGGATAAATAGGGGTTTCCAGGAGCATGAGAAGGTCTTCATTCAGCAAAGGGGTTCAAGGGAAAAAGGCCTGTTCTTGATGGTACTAATTTTGGGGAGAAGCTACAATATAAGTATTATAAGTTATTTCTAGAACCTGAAGTCCAGTGAGCATAAATAATTGAAATAAAATGCAGGAATGGTCACATTTAGAAAATTAATAGATTTTTAGTCTGTTTTATAACACTTTAATATGGTAAATACACTGTTGTTATTATCCTGTCTTTTAAAGATTGTCATATATAGAAAACCTTTTGAAAGACTGAATTTTTTTAGG
The DNA here is from genome assembly GCF_014108415.1 of Molossus molossus. Lineage (NCBI taxonomy): Eukaryota > Metazoa > Chordata > Mammalia > Chiroptera > Molossidae > Molossus > Molossus molossus. The sequence goes on from NW_023425346.1 coordinate 98,013,882, forward strand.
TATTTATAGGTTTTGTAGAAAATGCAAACACAGGAAAACAGAAAAGTATAATGACTCACTACATACCTGTCACCTATATATTTCTCCATTGCTTTTACTTTTGGCTGAAGTATTTAAAAAACATGACATTTTCTCCCAAACACCTAGAAATCTGCATTTCTAAAAAATAAGGACATTTTCCTGTATAACCATAAAACCATTGTCAGCCATAAAAATTCACAATAAGTCCTTGATATAACCCAAACCAATACTTGTCCAAGTTTCCCTGGTTATTCCCAACAAGGTCCACATAATACCTTTAGTTGAATCTCATCTCTTTGTTCTAAATATAGAACAGTTCCCTCTACACATTCCGCTTTTTATTTCTCCTGTCCATTTTCTTGTTGAAAGCAGAAGGCTATTGACCATTCAGTGTCCTACCTTTAGAATTTGAATATATCCCTTTCCCTGGGTCTCCTGTAAGCTAGGAATTCAGTCTAGAAACTTAATTACATTCAGGTTAGAGATTGATTATTTTTTCTTCAAATGTAAAGAAATACAAGCAAGGAAAAGGTCCCTTACTTTTACTTCCAGGATAGCATCTGTTCCTTCGTCTTCCCCCCCTACATAACCCATTCCCTTTCCTCTCCCTCCCTCTCTGCACACCAGAAGATAGAATTAGAAAATTCAAGTAGTACAGAGAGATACGAAACACACTGAAAGCTTCTCTTCGCTGCTCCCCATGTCAACTACTGATGATTTTTACTTTTTTGTATGAAAGCAATGTGCATTTACCGGCATGCTTTATTTTATATGTGAAAGACTGATTTTTTTTAATCACCTTCTAGGTGACTTTAAAAACAACCTTCTAGACTAAAAGGATGAATACAGCTTTCTAGATAATGTTCTGTCATTGAACTTCTAACTTCTAAAAGAGTGTCTTTTAAATGCAATTCTCAGATGATTCAAGCTGCTAATATTTCCATTTTGTTACCATTAAATTACACAATTCGATTTCTTCGCTTGGAGACTCCACAAAGACAGCCCAGGAAACCGATGATTATCTGACTGACCCCAAACAGGAGCTCAAGAAGCCCCACAACCAGCAGGCCTGAAAACACCAGGAAATGGATAGTCTTGTGCTTCGTTTCCTTATCCCTGAAGCGCAGGCCGTAGGTGTTCCTGCCATTGGCCGTGGCATTGTTCACGGTGGGAGGACTCAAGCTACTGGGAAGCACGCAAGACTCATTGGAGAACCACTGTAGATTGAAGGATTGGTTTTCAATCCTTCCAGAGAAAAGAAAGAAAAGACAAGATATTCAGGAATTTTACTGACCATCAAAAGAATGCAACATTGTGTCCAGAAAAGGGTAAGTATAGTAAAACAAACTACTTTGGAAATACTGTGCCCAGAAATTATAGCAAGCACGTGTCTACATACTCTAACAGGTTGAAACATTTTGTTCCTTCTACATCCCATCATTCAACAAACTTTTTCTATGTCAACAATGGTTGAATATCAACAACTGCGTGTGATTCTGCCTCTTCGTGCAGCCATTCTTCTACTAGCCAAGGATATGAAAATAAAGGTGCCCCCCGCCCCTTGAAGGAGCTCGATTCTTAGCGCAAAACCACAGTGGTATCTGCCCTTAAACCAGAGGTCCAGTTTTTACTCAGAAAAGACATGTTAAATAGTATGTCTGATTACACCTGAAACCTATATAATTTTATTAACCAATGTCACCCCAATAAGTTCGATGAAAACAAAAGTAATATGTCTGGTTAAAGTGATTTGTGACTGCAGTAACAAGGTATGGAATAGGAGAAACTTTTTGCCCTAACACGTCTATCCTGAGATGATTTTTCTCTGGCTTAACTACGGGGTAGGACTAAGTGATCTTAGAGAGTTTGCATTTTGGGGTACCAGCAACTGCGCTTCAACCTGGGAAAAGAAGTGTTTGAGCACCTGGAATGAGGGTGCTTCTTGCTGTCTGCAGCAAGCCCAGGATCACTGTTCTGTACCTGCCCACCCTCCAACTCTATCACCCCAACTAGAGCGGGAACCCCTTGACTTTGTCACCTCCAGAGCCTAGCCTGATACCTGGTGAGTTGTCATCTGCTAAGGACTGGACGTGTAGAGCACGTCTAATTTTATACTTTAGATCTGTTAGTAAAGGGAATGTTTTTGGATTTTAATTTATAACAACCATGGTATGAAATTGTTGAGAGATTTTTCTTTTTTTTTAATGTAGCAAGATAAAAGGAGGGGAAGTTTTTCTTTAACTGCAAAAGTGAAGTCTGGCTGTTTTCCAACCTGAGCAATGTAGAGGAAACCAAGGAATTCGATCGTTCTTTTCTTCCGGTTGTGCAAATTGTGCCCAGGTGCAGGCACAGAGCCATCTTACCGGACTGGGAGGACCCGTTTCCTTGTAACTCTTCCATTTCATTTAAGTTATAAATGACTTAAATGTTTAATTCATTCCTATCCCTACATCTGTAGCATGTCCACACGACTCCATGGGCTGCTTGGTTTCTTTTAGGGCTTATAAGTAAGGCTCTAGATTTTATTTTTTTCCTTTTTTTTTTTTTATCCTCACCCGGGGACATTTTGTTGTTGTTGTTCAGCTAGAGTGGGAGGGAGAGAGAGAGAGAGAAACATCGACGTGAAAGGGACACATCGAGTGGCTGCCACCTGCACGACCGACCAGGGCCGGGGACAAACTGCAACCGAGGTACGTGCCCTTAGCGGGAACTGAACTCGGGTCTCTGGACCTCAGGCCGACGCTCTAACCACTGAGCAACTGGCCAGGGCCCTATTTTTTTTTTTTTAAGTATACAGGTAATCTGTGCTTAGGGCTTGCACATTTAATTAGTTCAGGAGTGTAGAAAGCCATTGCTTCCCCGGGACTTCCTCCATTACCATCCTCCAAGGGTGCAACGTACGTTTCTGGTGTGTATTTCCAAACAATTGTAAGTCAAGGATAAGCCATCTGAATCCATTACTCCTTTTAGACAAGACCACACCCAAAGCATTCTGAATGTAGTGATTCCTCCTTTTTTTTTATAAGCTTCTGCCGGTTGGAATTAATGTGCTAAATCCCTAAGAATCTGTCCCAATAGTTTCATCAAAGAAGAACAGGGCACAGTATGAACACCGCACTATTCTAACTAGCTGCTGTGTAAGACAACCAACGCAGGTCAGGTCACTCACCTTAATTTGTCAAATGCAAATTCACAACTGGAATTCCTGTTGCCTGGAGAGTTACAGATGATAGGGCCTTGCAAGAGGGCCTGCGCAGACACCGCCATGCAGTACATGGCACCAAGGACTGTGATTACATTCAGAAGCGATGAGAGGAACATCTGAAAAATGAAGCCGTGCATTTGCACATGTTATTTATTGTTCATGGTCTGTTCCATGTTTCAGCATCACACGCAGTCTTGGCTGTGGCCCTTCTCCAGTGGCCTTCAGCCCTAGATCTTAAGAGCACAGCTTGATCAGGTGTGAATTGTAAAAATCAGAGGGTAAAGTCTGCCATTTGATTTGACTCACGAAGAGAGTACAGTATTGGTCTTGCCACGTTTTCTGAAAAGACTGAACCTTGTCCATTTCAACTGAACACGGAGCTCTGGTGCCTCCTTTCTGTTCTGTGTACTTCGTAGCACCTAGGCTAGATCTTAACCACCCATACTGTGATGTCTGCTCTCTTGACTCCTAAATCTTTAGCCTGGATTCGGCCTTGATTTTATAAGTGGCCAGGGGTCAGCGTTTTGCGGTGGTTGGTCAATAGCCAGTGTTAGAGCAGGTCGCAGGACTGCTGCCAGACGTTGCCAAGGGTCTGCTTCAGCGGGCGGGGCAGGTGCATCCGGACCCTCCCGATGGTGACGCGGCACCACCACTGCCAGGGGGAAGGATTGGAAGCCTCTCGGCACCTTTCATTTTGTGAATCAGTCAGAAAAAAGGCGTGAGATTTGGCAATAGGAAGTGTTATGGCCCAAGTGCAAGTTGGTGTATATGTGTGTTTTCCAAAAAGAAGCCCTGTGTGGTTCCAGTGGAGTGTTTTATTAGTCAGTGTTAAGTACAACTAGAGTGACTGCAGAAGTGAAGGAGAACTCTCCCCTTAGCCTGGTGATATTGCAGCTCCTGGAGGGTCCACATGCTGTATTTCTCATTCCTGCCTTTAATGAGCAGACAGAGTAAGTGGCTTCTTATATGGTGTGTGTTGAGGGGCCTTGGGCTTTACTGTCCTTTCAGGAACCCCAAGAGATGGACACTTGTTATTCCCACCTTCTGGATGAGAAAACTGCAGTTTGTGGAGGTTGATCAGGTGTCCGGCCCTCACAGCCGGTGAACACTGGTGGTCAGGGTCTAGGCACTAGCCTACAGTGCTCCCAGCCCAAAGCCCAGAATGATGGATCTGCAGTGTGATCCAAACCCTGATTCTCCTGCACTACTGTGGCCTGTGCAAGTTACTTTAATTTGCTCATCAAGAAGTGCCACTGTGTTTATACTGCATTTGGGTCATCTCTTGTTTTTGACTTCTCATCACTACGGAAGCCTGGCTTTAGACGTGATTCCAAGATCTGCATTTCCCCTAGAGTTGGAGTTCATTTAAGTGACTCAGCAAAACCAAAGTGTGCAGAGACAAAATCGAGACGTGGACGAAAGGAAGGGATTAAAGTAGGGGAAATAGTGGGAACAGTTAAAATAGGGGGCACATCTTGGTGACCACCTCTTCCCCTCTCTCCCAAGATCTAGCCTGTACCATGACTGTGATGCTTTGGTCTTCACACAGTGGGTGAGAAAAGTGGCAAAAACTCTGTTTCACCTAATCCGTATAAACTGGCGATTTAACAGCCAGCACCTGGTTAGCAGAGCCTGGGCAGTATCACACACTGCCCCCACTCAGCCAGCGGCTCAAACCTGCCTGCAAAAGTGGTTATTCTCAACTCACTGCCCTCAAGGGAGAGAGAGAAATGATCATTGAAAAGATGAGAATTTGTCAGGAAAGAATCTGCAGGGGATGGAGAGAGATTCTTCCTGGAAATGTGATTTGAGAGAAAAATCTAAGGATTCTGACATTTTTAAGTCTGGAAATTCAGAAATATCTCAGGATGTCTTTCTCAAGAATGGCGTGAGCACAGCGTAGAGGTAATGCCAAGTCAAACTCCAGACGGCGACTGTTTAAAAAGAAAAGTGCAGGGAGGGAAAATTGAAAACTACGATTTATTGATGACCTACAATGGGTCAGGAACAAAGATGGACTATAAATAACTAGGAAAGTAATTATAATCCTGGGGAGATATTAAATGACAGGAAAAGGTAATTTTAAAAAATATAAATGTGAAATATGGATCTAAACCTGTACTTCTTTAAAGAGTGGTTCTCGTCGCTGGGAGCAATCAGAATCACCTGGGGTGTTTTTGAAAAATACCGACGACGAATCTCGGAGGGGTGGTGGGGAGGGGGCGGGGGGCACAAGGCATTGCTTTTTTAAGATCTTCCCAGGTGATTCTAATGTTCCCATCAGGCTGAGAACCATTGTTTTCAAACCTCAAGCTCAGCCAGGAACTGACTGTGACTGCTTCTCCATTGGTCTCCCCCTTCCTTGGAGAATTATTCGAGCCCTCACACAGTGTTATTGGTAACAGTGTTATTGATAACAGTGTTCGTGGCATCAGTAGAGCAGAGATTGTGGATCTGAGAGTCTGACAGATTGAGATAAAAATCCCCTTACTGGCTTTGCTATACTGCCAACTATTTGCTTTCTCTGCGCATCAATTTCTCGGTCAATAAAACAGATTCTATTTCCCACTTGAGAGAATTAAATAAGAACACATTGAATGTGTTCTGAGCATAGCAACAGAAGGTTAATAAGTGGTTCTTTTCTCTTTTTTTACTTTTAACTTAAAATTGTATTCATAGTAGGTATGTACTAAATGTATAAAAAAAAAAACTAGTGTCTTCTTTAACTAAAGAAGCGCAATCATCATTCCGAGCCTAGCAAACCAATCTTTCACGTGCATGAGAGAGCTGAGGATACAGTTTCCTTAAGAAGTTTGTACACAGCCCAAAAGTGACAAGCATTTTGTTACTGTGAAACTGGTCGCAGCTCTGAGTGTGATTTCTGAAGCTCCTTTCTTTGCCAACCTTTAGATGGGTGAACGGGAGACGGAGGAGAGAGAGGTCTGGGGCTGGCTCCAACTTCATTATCGTATAACCGTCCTGTTAGGACAATCCTAAGCCCGGTCCTGTCCCTGGAGCCGCACAGTGCTCTGGAGCCACGGGGGACCTGCGCACGGGGGACTGCCCCAGCCGCGTACTCACTCCGGTTTTGTTGTTGAAGCATGCTCTCTTCCTCGCCGCCAAGGACGCTGCGGTTGCTGGAACCACCTGGAAATCAGCAACAGGGAAGATGAGTCTCATTACTTCTCCTCAGGTGCGAAAGCAGTAATCTCTGCCTTCTGTTTACCAGCAGTTGTGGGACCTCGAGGCTCAGGAGGTGGAGAAGGAAACCTGGCCAAGTCCTTGGTGTTGTGATCCCCATTTCAACCCTAAAGATGGAAGGGCGGGCAGGGCTGTGGGGGATTTCAGGACAACACTTTCAATCTCTCCCATCTGCGGGACTTGACTCTGAGTCATCTTTAGAGAGATGTGGATTTTAAATCGAGTGAGTTATTTATTCATGAGTTTGAGAGGAATGTTTCTGAGAGAATTGGTTGCATCATCAAAATTCACTTTTTTTCCCCTTTTAGTTGCAATCATCTGCAACCACTCTCCAGGTTCCCCAAACTTGTCTGACTCTGGCAAGCATCCAGAAAGGGCGTGGCTGGATTTGTTTGACTGGCAGTTGGCAACTCCTTCCCCTCCTCCCGAACTTTCCTCTTGCCCCCAGGGTCCCCACTTAGCAGTTGGGAAATATTCCCAGTTCCACGTTCTCCTTTCTGCTCCTTCACCCCATGACGTGTCATGACCTTCCTGTACGCTGATGCTCAGAAACCCTGCACCGGCTGCACTGTGTGTCGAGAGAAGCGCAGCGCGAGGGAAGCTGTGACAAACAGCATCACCTTCGGACACGTTTACCTTTGCAGTCATCGCTAGTCAGCAGCTGTGGTGAAGTTTTGCATCACTGAGGAATGGACTGTAAATTACTTCCTTCCACTAAGACATTATAGCCATGAGGTGCTTTGATTTCTGCCACTCAGCCCAGCTGCCTGTGAGCAGTTCTGTCTGTCCCTCCACCCTTGTTTTCTAACATTGTATCGAGTCCCCACATTGTGTAGAGTTCCCGCGACATGCCAGGCGCTGTTCTGGGTGCTGGACACGGTGCAGTTCATTCCAGCCTCCACCATCCAGCGAGGGAGGGCTCTTCGCACCCTCCTTGTACGTGGAGGAAACAGGCACAGAGAGGGGCTAACTTCTCGAAGAAAGCGGAGGAGTTTGGATTCCAAGCTGAGCAAAGCCCAGACTCCCCGCTGGCCAATCTCGCAGCTCTGTCTTCCCTCCTAGAGCACGTTTATGCTCCTCTCCCCCCACCACCCTGGCTCACCTCACTGCCCTCCACCCTTCCCCAGCTTCTTTGCCCGAGACCGGATCTGCCTTTGTGCTGTCAGAGCAGGTCCAACACCGACCGCCTCCCAAGGCAGCGTTCTGACAACCTGCACCCGCTCTGCCCTGTGCCGACCGCACGCGCTTCTGCAGAACACCGTGGTTGTGAGACTGCTTCCACTCTGCCCTGAGTTCAACACCTTTGTCACGCAAAGGTCACATGCATGTATGGCAGCTCTTCTGGGGTGGAGCTGAGCGCCCAGGAGGAAAGGGAGGAAAATTTAGCTCCGGAATAGCTTGTCAGTGTTTATGGACTAGCCTCTTTTGTTGTTCTCACAAGCTGTACTGCCTCCTGAGCTTGAGGAGCAAGTCACTGCGCACGAACCTGCACACTGGGGCCCACCACTGACGCGTCGTGGACAAAGTCTTACTAGAACACAGCCATGCCCCCTCTCGGGGAGTAGCGTGGCTGCTCTCCCACACCAACAGGACGGTTGGGAAGATGTGAAAGACTGGTTCCCAGCGCCTAACATATTCACGATCTGATTCTTTACAGAAAAAAATGTGTCGATCGCTGATTTCTAACATTAATAAAGCTGGTAGAAGAAAGTTAGGGCAATATTAAATTATAGCTTAAATGGATCAATCATCCCATTTTACTTATTGATGTAAATAGACCTCTGCTGGCTTTCTTCAGGATTAATTTATTTCAGAGATGCTAAACACTTACTCTTACAAGGTAACAATAAGTTATGTGAACCTCCTCCCAACTGACCTCATGGCATGTTGACAGGCCTCTATTACATCATAGTTTCTTGACGATTTTGCCCATTCAGAGCCTAGAAATAGGAGGGGCCCTTTAAAGGGCGATATTAAAATGGAGAAGGTGTGCAGTGTGTGACTGAGCTACAAATCTTCCCGGCAGTCTGTTAACATGCGTAACTGTGAGAATACTCTTTTTCTTTCATTCCTAAGCACGTCTGAATGCAGAAGAGTCGTGAAACTGACCGTCTAGCTGGTCGTATGTTTGTATGAAGAAGTGGCGGTGTTCCTTCTTCCCTACAAGGCCCATCCTTGCATGCAGTTGTTGGAGTAAAGTGCATGACTGACACATGCAGGGCGGGAGAACTGTGGGCCACTGAACCCCACGACGAGGTCAGACCTTGGGGATCCTCTGAGTACCTGAGCATGAGAGCAGTCCAGGGCCATAGCTCCTCATAAATATAAAAACTGTGTTCTGCAAACGCTTGTGATACAAACACCCAACTTGTTTAACATCGAACAATTTCTTTCTAGGACTTTAAGAATTGATAAATTACCATTGTGTAATAAGTGAACTCAATAAATAAGCATGATTAAGATCAGGCTTACAATTAATCTTGTATCAAATGGCATTAACACAGGGGTGGGCAAAAGTAGACTTACAGTTGTGAGTACACAAAACAGTTTATTCTTGTAATATTATTCATTACTTATTGTATTATTTATTTGTATTACACCTATAACCCTACTTTTGCCCACCCCCTTATTTTTTTTAAATATTTTCTTTATTGATTTTAGAGAGAGAGGAAGGGACAGGGAGAGACAGATAGAAACATCGATGAGAGAGAACATCGATTGACCACCTCCTGCAGGCCCCCCACTGGGGATCGGGCCCACAACCTGGGCATGTGTCCTGACCGGGAATCGAACTGGCCACCTCTTAGTGCATGGGTCAACGCTCAACCACTGAGCCACACCAGCCGGGCTGTATTTTTTTTTAAGAAGAAACATTTTAAGCCTTTTTTTAGTGCTTAGAAAAATAATATCTATTGATTTTTTTTTTTCAGTTAGCATAAAATGGTCAAAGATAATTACAGAACACTCTTAGTCATGATTTCTAAAGATAAAAAGGTTCACCTCTGCTTTGGGTAAGTTATAAAAACATACAATGAGTGTATTTTATAAAGTAATCAATCATTAATTTGATAGTTGTTATTCACCACTTCCCACAAAAACAAACAAACAAACAACAAAAAAAACTGTTTCTGAAGCAATACAGGTTAAAATGTTAAAACAATTTTGGAAAGATTTCAAGAACTGTGGCCAAAGTGCTTATCACAGACAGCAATTTCTTCTTCCTTATGAACTTTTCTGTACATTTACAGGTCAGTATTTTGAACTATCAGTATTTTGAAAGATGTGGGAAGGACACAATTCCTTTTGAAACGGGTTTCTCCACTTTATGCATAGCTAGAGATATAGCTGTACCCAGTGACGAGAGATGTGGACCATCGGAGCCATACCCGAGCGCCAGGAAAAGACACCTGCGTCCTGAGCCCTCCCATCAGCCACCTGTTTGCTTGTGAACTTAGTCTAGAGTTTGAGGTTCAATCTACAAAGGGCCCATTGAACGCCTCAAAGAGTTATCTGATGCTTCGATGACATTCTACCACCCCGAGTAGTAGAGATAGGCTGGTGTAACACACCCTTAATATTTATGGAGGGCAATAAATTAAATTTAGTCACGGAACAAGGAAGTGCACGTTCTCTGAAACTGCCTCCCAGATTTATACCCCTTTCCATGCTTCAGTTTTCTGGTTGCTTCAGTTTATGGATTAAGTTAAGAACTGCACCTTCCCCTCTATCAGCCTGAAACGGGTGTTGTGGATTTTGGTGCCAATGCTGGTGGAAAACAGAACTTTGGAATCAGATAAATCTGGAATCGGGTTTCACAACTCCTGTGTGATCTTGTTAATACTCTTAAACGTTTGTTTGCTCATCTGTTGAAGTACAGTTGATAGTATCTGCTCCACCAGATTATTAGAGATTAAGTAAAATACCAGTGGAAAGCGTCAACCCAGCAATTGGCACTTAGCAGTGGTCTCTCTCTGTGTCTTCCTCGCTGTCTTCGTTCTGCTCTGAGCCCTGCTCCCAGGAGAATACTTGGGACGTATTGTGCCTTCATCACCTCAGGCTCCTTTAACGCTAGCAAGAGATTTTCTTTTATTGTGGTGGCATTTGTGGTATGGTCCATTTATATCGAAAGTGCCATGAGTTATTCTAAATGGATTGTTTTAGCACAGGAGCTTTTTGGAGCTTCATGGAAATCGCCCTTGTCGGTACGTCTCGGCCGGCGGCTGCGGGCGTCTGTCTCAGCCAATGCAAAGGCAGGTCACACTAGTGAAGCAGAGGAAGCCTCTAGAACAGCAGAACAGACGCGAGGGTTTGCAGTGGCGTCCCTGTGTTGGGCACGGAGCTTTCTCTCAGCCTGGATGAGAACCTTCGTGGCCACTTGAAGAAAGAGCCCCACAGCTTCCCAAAAGCTTTTCCTGTAAGTAGCTCTTTCTACCTAAAGCGGGGTGAATACATTGCTCGTGATGTTGAAGGAAGAAGAAACCATCAGCTTTGGGGGAGTGCTTCCTGGGGTGGCTTTTTAATGCCAGGGTGGCCTCAACCCCAGTCTGCCTGCCTAAGAACAAATATTCTCTAGAGTTTATGCATAACCGCCCAGGAGCATTTTCACATTAGTCTGGGGATAAAACCAGCAATGGTAACTGATCATCATTAACCTGTTAACCAGGGAATAACCAGGGAATTCCCTTTTCACTGTATGCAACGTTTGACGTATTTATACGTCCCGCTCGGTTAACAGATTAAGGATCAGGGATGCAGGTAGAAAACAGTGTCCAGGGTCTCATAACAGCTAGCTTTCATGTTGCAGCATCTCTACAGCACTCTGATAGAACGGTTATTGGACAGTCACACACATGTACACACATCCAAACAAAGGCTCGTTTCTCGGACACTGACCAGACCCCGTTGGATGGCACCCAAGTAGTAGAACAAACAAAAGCAAGCCCTTTGAATGCTGGATTTCCAGACTTCAGTAGCTACACCCCCACCTTATGAATACAGAAACAATAGCATAGGCTAAGGGACGTGCAGACTAATATATTGGAGACAGAACTAGAGCTGAGATTCTCTGCCAGGTCCAAAAACAATATTTATTCCTCTACACCAGTGGGTTTTACCAGGCTGCTGCATCACAATTCCCAGGAGAAGGCCTATGACCCTATTACAGGTGCCGCAGGTGAGTCCTGACCAAGCACACTGGGGAGTTCTGTGTTCCACTGCTCTGCGGCAGACGTCCGCAAAGATCGACCCGTGAATAACCAGCAAACTTGACATTCTCCAAGCACCGTGAGATCCTGGGCTGCACGGAAGATCTGAGTCAGGAAGTCATTGAGGTCAGAGAGCCAGGGTTTTGGGTCCCAAACCTCTTAGACCAACTCCCCGTGACACAGGCAATGCCAGGTTCATGCCGCACAATCATCATGCAGGATGCTCATCGTGCGTGGAATGTTTCCTCCCATTCCTACCGAGAGCTTCCCACACCTCCTGCGTTCCCTGTGAATACCTCGAGTGTGCGGCTGCCGAAGGAAACTTGAGCGCATTATTTCCAAAGGACCCCAACACTAACTATAAAGCTTGGAAGAGCAGCCCTGCATGTAAAGAAATGTGAAAGTAATAACCCAACCAACTTCTATCAATTTAATCTTTTTTTTTTGCCCAAGCTCCCTAGCCTGTACCACATATTTAATTTATTTACATTGTCATTTCTCACTCATCACCAGTGTAAATTAATAGCATACCACCAACTCCTCAGTGTATCTTAAGACACAGCACAGCTCACTGTAAGGCTGAAAGACGGTTTTTAGGAGCTAGATCAAACACACAAGGCTTTCTCCAAGTCAAATAAATGGTACTCACCATCAGACCTGCTCCTATAATTCCTGGGAACCACCACTCAAAGCAAGAGATGGGGTTTTGGAAAAATCGGCCTTCCTCAACCCTGTTGACAATTAGAGGTATTGCATTGAGCACGACTCCGAACAGAAGTAGAACCAACAGGCTGAATCCATTGCAGGATGTACACCCTTCGCAGCAGGTCATGGTCACCCCCTGGTTCAAGGAGAAGTGCAGTTCAAGTGGCTGTTTCTGTAGCACTGTCTTGCCTTTTATGCTGAGCCTCCTAACCGAGTTAAAGTTTAGCATTTATGAAAATTAATTTCAAGAATTGGAGTCCAAGAGGGCGGTACCTTATGATGGGGACAGGAAATCAGATAGCTTTATGGTCTGATGAGGAAGGGAAAGGAAGGTAGGGGGAAAGTCTATAGTTTCTGATAGATAAATGTATGCCTGAAAACAGGCAGACGGAAATTAAGAACAAAGAAGAACGGGCTTCAGAAATCTTCCTTTAATATCTTTTACTTTGCGAAAGTGAAAGCAAGAATATCCAGTTAAAATGAGCTATTTTTTCCTGTTGTATTGACATTATTACCAGCTAGTTCCTTACTTTGAAACTGTTTAACAAGAGAACATGACGTTGGGGGAAATTTCCCTCTGCTGCAAATATTCTTGATTTGTCAGAATTTTAAGGGACACACAAAATTTTTTAAATTTTTAATGTTGATCCCAAGGGTTTTGAAGCATTAGAATAAAAGATATGTCTCTTAAGAAAAAAGAAAAGAAAAGGCCAATCCTTTTACATTTAGTTTAAATAAATTTGGTACATTTGAAAAAAAATTTTTTTTGATGTCATATTATTGTAGTCTTATAGACTAACTCATTTAGAAGTAACCCACTTAAGACTTATGGGAGGTTTGGCTAATGCTACTAGACAAAGTGTTCAAGTATGGAAACCTGAACAAAACACAGGAATAGGAGACAGGCTGGAGGAGAGATGATCAAGTTTTATTTTCTCTGAACCCTAAGCACTCACTTGGTCACGTACAGTATATTTCTGGACCAAGCATCCAAATTGTCTTTCTGCTAGTTTGTGAACTTCTCAAGAAAAGGTCTTTCAGTGGGATAGGCTTTAAAATACAAAAGTTCTCATTTATGCAAATTGTCCCTGATGAATCGACAAGGGGGCTCTGTTCATGGTAGCGGCTGAGAGTCCCATCCTCAAAGGATCAATCATCTCCAGTCTGGCTTCCACAGTTACAGGGGCAGAATAAAAAGATGTGACGAGCCGCATATGAGTCTGAACATTTCTGCTTGGAAGAGCTCCACATCACTTCTGTTCATGTTTTATTAGCCAAATGAGTCACTTGGTTATGCTTGAATTCAAGTGGGTGATAAAATACAAACCAACGTTTACCCAGAAGCAAAATGAACATCAGGCAGCTCTTATATCTACCATGCCTTCCTTTTACTTCTGGGTAATTCCCATCCTAGTCCATAGCATGTGTTCAGCAAATGCCGCTGGGAATGATGAATGAATGAATGAATGAATGAATGAATGAATGAATGCATGCAGAAGTGGAGTCCATCCCTAACTCAGGTGTAATGGACTTAGACAGTGGTTCTCAACCTTCCTAATGCCGCGACCCTTTAATACAGTTCCTCATGTTGTGGTGACCCCCAAACATAAAATTATTTTCGTTACTACTTCATAAGTGTAATTTTTCTACTTTTATGAATTGCCATTGGAAATATGTGTTTTCCAATGGTCTTAGGCGACCCCTGTGAAAGGGTCGTTCGGTCCCCAAAGGGGTCACAACCCGTTGAGAATTAAGAAGTCACCAGTTTGATTCCTGGTCAGGGCACATGCCCAGGTTGTGGGCCTGACCCCCAGTGGGGGGCATGCAGGAGGCAGCCAGTAGATGTTCTCTCTCATCCATGTTTTTATCTCTCTCTCTCTCTCTCTCTAAAAATCAATAAAGAAAAAATGTTTTAAGCAACAACAGTGGGCCGAGAGAAGGGAAGTGCATCTATGTTATGATTTGTGTACTTCTGCATAATTGAGGTTTCTAAAACAGTTAGCTATTTATTTTATAAAAGTTAACAATTAGCCCTGGCCATTTTAGCTCAGCAGTTATAGCATCAACCCATAGCCCAAAGGGTCACGGGTTCTATTCCTGGTCAGGGGCAGGTACGTGGGTTGTGGGTTCGGTCCCCAGCCCCAGTTGGGGTCATGCAGAAGGCAACCAATCGGTGTGTCTCTCTCACATCAATGTTTCTCTCTCTCCCACCTTCCCTTCCACTCTAAAAATCAAAGGAAAAATATCCTCAGGTGAGAATTAACAACAACAACAACAAAAAAGTTAACAACTGAAAATTACCCTCCCACTGAGTTATGGAAGTTCTATGATTATGTAGTTTATAAAATACACATTATGTATTACTGAGTTGACTGCATGTGAAGAGATAGTCACCTGTTTTGGAATATGGGTTCTGCAATTACAAATCCTTCTCCTTGGTAAGATGTTGAATTAAAAAACTGTTTAGATATTGGATTCTACCTGACTGAGAATCAAGAGTCTGATTTCTAGACTCTCTGCTGGAAGACCAAAACTAGAAGGTAGCATACTTAGAGGACATAACATAACTAATTTCCACCTGGGCTTGGTACTTCTTACCCTTGTTACTAAAAAAAAGTATCTGTGTAAAAATGTAGAAACATAGTCCTGGCCCGTTTGGCTCAGTGTTGAAACATTGGCCCTTAAACCAAAAAGTCACGGGTTCAATTTCAGTCAAGGGCATGTACCTCGGTTGTAGTTCGGTCCCTGGTCATGTGGGAGGCAACCAGTTGATGTGTCTCTTTCACATCAATGTTTCTCCCCCCTCCCCGCCCCCAATCTGAAGATAAATGGAAAAAATATCCTTGGGTGAGGATATTTTTAAAAAGTAGAAATATAGCCTATATTTTATGAAAGGGAACATATTTAAGGATAAATCTGAAAGGGGAATTAGCTTATAACTGAAGAAGAGTGACATCGACAACTTTTGAGGTATCTTTTCAACCCATATGTCTCCTGTAACAACAGCCAGAAACCCTATATGAGTAGACCTTGTGTATTTCCTTTGTGCTGTGGAACTGCCCTGGCCATTGCTCGTGGGAATGCGGGGAGATTCGGAAGCTCAGCTCTGCTAATCTCTCCCTGGAGCTTGGGAAAGAGACACTGGTTCTTCTATGTTACACATGAAATAGGAGGATGTATATCAGTTAGGATTAGGCTTAGTTGCATGTCAAGGGAAATTAAAATAGAAATGGTTTAGATAAAACAGAAATTTAGTTCTTCACACCCAAGAAATCTGGAGGTAGGTATTCAAGGGCCTGAATGATAGCACCACCTTCTTAAGGATCTTTCCAGCTCATAGATCCACCATCTCTTTAATCTCTTCATTTACACGATCAAAATATGGTAGACAATGTTCCAATGGCAATATCTGCTCTCCACTCAAAAGGATAAAGGAAGAGAAAGGCCCACCTTCTTCCAAGAACCATCTCATTGGCTAGAGAGAGGCCATGTGACAACATTTAACTGCAACGGAGTCTGGGAATAATGTATCTATTTCAAGTGAAGTGTGCCCAGTTAAAATTGGGGGGAGGGGCAGGAGACAGAGGGTACTGAGTAGGCAACCTGCTGTCTCTAGCATATCATATAAATTAACGAGCTATATAAGGAGAAACAGATAAGCAGTCTGCAAAAAAAAAAAAGTGGGGGGAGTAAGAAGAGTTGGAGAAGACGCAGAGTGCAGAAAGAAGTATAAGGACATGTGGCTTTAGAGGGAGGCAGAGTGAAGGTAGCTGCCTGGTTTCTGGGCCTTTCTACTTTTCTATTCCTACCCTGTGGAGTAGGTAACTCCAGGTAGACACCTACTGACCGCAGGTCCTATCCTTGTTTCCTGTGGGCGCCTCTATATTCTCACAATAATGTGTCCCTTTTATACTACTGTGAATGGGTTTCTATTTGTTTGCAAACATACTAACACTGAAAGTTCCTAAAACCAAGAATAAAAAGGTATACAAATATCTTGTCCCATACCACGACAACGCAGCAAAGGGAGTTCAGAAAAGGAAGGATTCTATCAAGATGGGCAGGGAACTAGGGTTCCTCCTGGTGTGGGAGGATAGCTAGAATTCAACTCACAAAGATGGTCAGAAGGGTGTTTTCTGTACCAGCATCAGGCACAGAAAACCAAAACTCCCCTAGCCATCTTGAGCAGGAAAACGTGCAACTGGGGAATTATGTCTACACAATCGTCAGGAGGGCTGGGCGGCAGGCTCTAGGCTGGCCCCGGGAGTGCCTTCCGGGACATGAATGCTGAATGAATGGCCCAGGGCAGCTCTTCCTCTGCAAGGAGTCAAAGGCAGGGAAATTAAGAAGCCTCCTCTGGATGGTCAAGTTCAGGCAGACACCACGGTAGCACAGTCAAGAAGCCACTGCCACTGTTGCTGTTCCTGCCCCTGCACACCTTCCAGGATGATGACTAAACTCTGGAACACTGTATCTGATTTCTGCTGAACACTGTATCTGATTTCTGCTGACACTGCAACTGTTTCTTCACTTCCATGAAACTAATATCTGGGCCCTGGAACATCCCTGCAAGTGCAGAAAATTCAACACCCCAATCTTAACAGCAACAGACAAAAGGAGCAGAAAGATGACTTCCACCTCACTTCTGTCTTCCATATTTCTCAAGGGTGGATCAAACTGTGGCAATATCCAGACCTTTGCTGTAGAGGATTCTGGGAAATGTAGTTTTCAGTCATTCCAACTTCTGTCATCCAGAAGGGCATGCTAGAGGGCACCGAAATGGATATTGAGCAAGACAATTCACCACAGTGGTCTCATTTAAACTGTGTAAAGACAGTTTTCTCTAGACCATCTGGGGTACCAGGTAACAGATCCTTTTAAAATAATCTGAATTATGCCCGGCCGGTGCAGCTCAGTGGATTGAGCATGGTCCTAAGGACTGAGAGGTCCTGGTTTGATTCCTGGTCAGGACACGTGCCCAGGTTGCGGGCTCGATCCCCAGTAAGGAATGTGCAGGAGGAAGCAGCCGATTGATGTTTCTCTCTCACATCAATGTTTCCCCCTCTCTCTCTCCCTTCCTCTCTCTCTAAAAAAATTAATAAAAATATTAAAAATATTGAATTATGTTTGTATTTCTTACATGTCTTAGAGGTCTAGAATGTCTAGACCTTTAGACTTGCATGTCTAGAATGACATGTAGCATTTTAAAAACAAGTTGAAACTCCCTGTTTAGTTCCATGAGAACACTACAAGAGTATTAGAAAAAATTGTTTCTTTCAGGGGCAGGAGAGAGAGAGTGTAAGAGAAAGAACGGAATCTCAGCCAAGTCTCATTTGATGCGAACTTTCTCCTTTCTCTGAGCCATGGGTCCCCTCCCTGGCTCCCTGCACACCACAGCCCTGGGAGCCGTCAGGACTGTGGACGAACACCAGGAATGACATTTCCTCCTACTCCGTGTTGAGGAAGGTAGCTCCTGCTGCCTTCTGCTCAGTCTTCTCAACCCCTGTTTCTGAAGCTCCGCCCCGTGAAAGATTCACGTGACCTTAAGGCAGCTCCATCCATGCACCAAGTATGCACCACAGTACCCTGGATAACTACCCCAGGAGGAACTTATGTGATCTGAATGGGTGTGAAACACCCATTCATGTTCTGTGAGGCATCCTCTTCCACCACACTCCAGGCAAATTCGTTGAAGTTTTATGAGAACATGGGCTCTATATGCAGTCACAGCTACTTGTCCAACAACATTCATGCTTTTACCTTTCATAGTAGAGAATTGTTTGTAAGCGTCTGCCGGTCTTGGACTACATTTCCCAGCTCCCCATGCATTTAGATTGGGCCACATGACTACTTCTAACCAATAGGAAATGAGGGGGAAAGCTGTGTCACTTTCAAGCTAAGGATCTTAAGAAGTGATGGTGTTGGCCATTCTCTTCTTTTCCACTTACATTTTGGAGACAACCAAGTAAGTACCTTGAAAGTCGTGGGTTGAAAATACCCATCAACCTAGATCCCCGAATGACTGGATGGAGCACAGCTCCCCAATTCCTTCCCCTTTTGCCCACGAAGACCCACTCAGGATATGGACATCAACAGGAAATAAATGTCTGCTGTATTAGGTCACTGTACATTTTTGTGTCATTTTGTTACAGTAGGTAGCACTGGACCAGTAAATTCAGTGTATCCTTTGTCTTCACCTTGGAACCTTCCTGAAGTCTGCAACATGTTGACAAACCTCAGCTCCATTGCTCCCACCCCTCCTCAGAAGGAGGTCAAAAACAAATCAAAGACAGTGAAATTCTGTGGGGTTTGTTTTTGTTTTTGTTTTTTGGTGTTTTATTCAGAAATTATATTTAGGAAAATTAGAGAACACTAAAACAGTAAGAAGTATGCAGTATATAACCAATGCCAGCAGTACCACAGCGCAGGGAATATTTCAGAAAAGGAAATAAACAGAAAAGGAAATATTTCAAAAGAGTGAAACACATCGAAAAGCATCATTTCATTCCACCGAGCTCAGTCATGGGGATTGTTGCACCCTGGGCCCAGGCTGTGGCCTGGTTTGGTTGCAGTGCGAATTTTGCCTGATGGATCAAGTTGGATTGAGAGATGTTTATATGTATACTTTGTAAATACTGTATAACATAAACGCCGACTACAGCCAACATATAGAAAAGTGTCTGTGGGGTAGAGAGCCTGTGAGTTTACTTTTGCAAACTCAGTAGTTTCATATACCACCACAGCTAGAAAGGCCCTGAGAGATTCTTAGCTCAAGTTTATTATTTTATAGATGAGAAAGACAGTGAAAGTCAGGGAAGCTAAGGTGACTTATTCATGGTCAGGCTCTTCTGGCAGAGCATGGACTTGACTTGGGGCCTTCTGATTTCTAATCAGGTATCTTTCTATGACATCACAAGCTTGATATTTAGGTGAACCAGAGAGGTGAAAGTTCAGCATGTCTAATCATCTACGCACAGGACTGAGCCGGCCCCCAGCGCCACCTGCCCAGAGGCCGGGCCACCTAGCAACAGCATTGCCTCTGACAGCAACATTTCTGCTGACAACAGCCTTTCCCACAGCCACACGAGCCACAGCCACACGAGCCACAGCCACACGAGCCACAGCCACACGGGACACAGCAACAGGTGCGGCGGCAGCAGCAGACCACAGGGACACTGCAGCAGCCCCCACAGCAGCCACAGCAGCAGGGGCAGCAGCGGGAGCAGCAGCCAACCCGGTAGGTTCTGCAGGTACAGCCACCACAGCCACCACCACAGCCACCACAGCCACCGCAGCCACCACCGCAGCCACCACCACAGCCACGGCCACCACAGCCACAACAACCCATGGTGTCAGTAGAGAGGACTCAGGAGAGGTGAGCAGGGAGACTCAGGAGGTGAGGAAGGTGTGATGCCCCTTCTGCTGGAAGGTCCTTATATACCACCTCTGGCTTGGGCTGGACCCGAGCACATGACTAGTTTCCTGTTGTTGTTGATTTGTTTCCCTGAGCAAATTCCCTCAGGGTTCTGTTTACTTCCTTCTGAAGCTTATGCCACATAAAATAGCTTGCTTTAGTTCTGAGCTGCTTTGTTTTAAAAACACTCACAGTAGAACTCTGAAGGTCTGAAATAGTTTAGTCATCTTTGTTTCTGCACAACCAGCGCAAGTTTGACTGGAGTCGTGATGTGAACTGTAAGCATGACTGTGAGTACGTGATAGCTAGTCTTTTTCATGTTCATTCAAAATCCTCACTGCTCCTTTAAGAGACAGCACAAAGAAATGCCTTCTGAGACTCATATCTCTATCAAGTAGAGTCCTCAAGACTAAGATTTCCCAAACCTCCCATGTCCCAGCTTCAAGGAGAAGGAGAATCTGTGGGGCCTTTCCCATCCTTTTTAAGGCTTCTCACTGTCCCAGGTTAATACTTGGATTTCCCAAACAAAACAAGAGATGTGATGAGAGCCACTCAAAAGTTGGGGAAAAGAACTCTGAAAATCACAAGACTTTGGGTCCAAGAGTCCAGCCTTGGAGATGCTGGTGCAAAAGCCCTTTGCAACCTCCCAGCGTGACCAGGGGGGGATCGACGGGCTTGGGCTCATGCTGCCCAGGCCTGTGAACCACGGTCTTTGCCCAGAGCTTTCCACCGAGGCACACGGACAGGATGGCAAGAGTAACTGGAAGCACGTCCACTTTAAACTTGTATTATCTTCCAAGTCCAAAAGAGTGTGAAGTGCAGGTAGATCTCGTTTGTAAGGTTTATGCCTGAAAGGAAACTGCTTTTGAATGGTTTAGAAACCAGGAGTATTACCAAACTCAAGCGATCCGGAACTTGGGTTGTTTCGTTTAAGAGCGAGACATGATTGTCATTAGGTAGTTGCATTTACTTGAACGAGTAAAGGAGACGGAGGGTTCACCCCCAACGCTCTGTCTCCCAGCAGGGAGGCTTAGCCACTCCTCACGCACCCTGGCTAATTGCGTGGATCTCTTCTTTGCAGTTGGGGCATTATCCAGGTTGAGTTCCTGGCAGGCTCATCCTGTGTACAGCAGCATCTGCAAAGCACTGTGCTGCATTTTGACATTTAGCAAGACTAGCATTTAAAAGGGGGGACATCTGTAATACTTTCAATAATAATAATAATAATAATAATAAAAGAAGAACATTTAGTAAGAACCACCCAGACCTAGAGTCCCTTGTCCTATCTACTAGGAGCACATATACAAGCAAGTCATTTCAATGACACATGCTGAGCACTGTTTTAAAGGCATGAGCCAGGGACAGGCCCTCCTTCCCAGTGGTCTCCACTGGGGGATTCTTCAATAATCATGGGGGTTTTCCACACACCCAGGAGTGCTCTTAGATCTGGGCAAGAGGATCCCTGCACACGACGGTCCCGAAGATCACGCGCACACAGAGTAAATCTCTCGGAGAACACAAGCGCCCCTCTGCCACTCCGAGCCCGGAACTCGGCCCATAAGCCTAACGCCTGCCCTGCGGGTGACTGGCTCCCCTCAGGCCGGGGAGGTGCTTCTCCACAGCTTCTGTCCTGGCTCCTTGAAACAGGAGCTGACTGTCTGTGACCGTCACTGCGGCTGGTAGACCGATGGCCTCAGAGCCCGTGGAGGTGGTTTTGTATTGCAGAGATACTTAGGCAGAGAGAAGCCAGCTTGACCGGTCACATCCTTCCTCGCAGCATGAACACACGTGCGTCCGAAGGGGCCAGCGTCCTGCTTCTCCTGGGTGCTCGGTCCTTGCTCAGCAGGTTCTCCCACGCTCCCTCGGAATTCACAGCAGGTGCGGGCGGTGGCTGAGCCATGTGGACAATGTCACACATCTTTCTCTCGGCTTGTTTACGTGCAGGTCTAGACAGAACGTGCGCGCAATGGGCTGTCGAGCCTTCCCATTGGCAATAAATGAACAGGAAACTCTGGGCTGGTAAGTGCTTTGCACTTTCACAGTGTATTTGCTAAAATTCAGTTAAATATTTTTGAAAGGCCATGAATAGTTCCGCTTTATTTAAATAATTTTTATTTAAAATGCGGATGCTCATTCGTCATCATTTGCTTTTGTCTTTTCATTTTATAGGGAACTGAAGATTTTAAAAAGAAAGTTAACTTTTAAGCATGTGAAAAATACTTCCACTTTTTTTTTTTACTTCACACTTTCTATATTTTGTTCTTTTGATGAAAATATATTCAAATTTTGTACAGTTTGCATACTATAACATTTCCTTTTAATCATACTGTCAATAGACTACAAATTATTTTTTTAATCTTTATTATAAATATTTCATAATTTGCTGAAATGAAGGTAAAGGAAAACATTCCTAAATAAACATATAATAATTTATGAATTATGTGTATCTCTATTTTACTACTCAGCCAAACGTCCTGACCCATCAAAAGAATGAATACCCAGACATAATGCAATAGTGATTAAATTCAGTTGTTAAAATTTTATTAAAAATCACACATTTATGCATAGTTTTATTTGATGGTTGTGTGTAGGTATATTTGACAAGAAAGAGGATAGAGCATGTTTTAACAATTTGTTATTCTGATTTATTGCTTTCAAAATTTTTTTTCTTTATTGATTTTAGAGAGGAAAAAAGAGATAGAAACATCAATGAGAGAGAACATCGATTGGTTGCCTTCCACATGCCCCCTACTGGGGATCGGGCCCACAACCTGGGCATGTGCTCTGACCAGGAATTGAACTGGCAGCCTCTTGGTTCATGGGTCAACACTCAACCACTGAGCCACACCGGCCAGGCTGATTTATTGCTTTTTATTATTGAGACATACGCTCCGCAGGCTTCCATCCCAGCCTCCGTGTCGGCGCTGCAAGTGTTAGGGCTGGGCTTGCAGACAAAGCGGAGGGTACCCCAGCTGAGTCACCAGCTCGCTTGAAGAGCAAGGCATGCTCAGGACAGCAACTTGTGTAGGGACTGGAGCAGGGAGCCCGAGGGGCCTACAGACATGAGACCTGTCAGGAAGGCAGGGGCCACCCTCCCAAGCTTGAAAACCGCTCTCAGATGCCTGTGTTCATGGCAACTGCACGGAGCGGTCAAGCAGGGGAGGAGGAAGTCCCATGGCCCAGGGAACAGGCGAGGAGTTCTTCCTGCAGGGCAGTCGGTGCGGATGTTCAGAACCACATCTCTAGGAGGAAATCCCCAAGATGCTATTCTCCTTCTGTCCAGGGATGGGAGGTCGGGTTGGATAAACCCATTTCAAATCCTGCTTTCACAGGGAGTTTCCCTCTTTTAGAAAGTGGGGTGCTAATTAGTATTCATCCCCAAATCTCTTGAGGAGGAAAAGTATTAAGAAAAACTTGACACATTCTTTAAAACGGAATATCTGGTCCTTCCTTCTGTTCATGCGATGTTCTAGGATATAATGCCATTTAGGGAGAGTGCTGTTGAATGTGAAACCGGGAGCAAGTATTAGGATGTATAGAAAACTGCACTGAGGTGCGAGGTAGCCCCTCCAGACTTTGGCTTAAGCTGGTCCCTCCAGCTTCATGTGTCTTTCCCACAAATAGCTTCTTCATGTCTTATGTTGCCAGTATGTGGTCATTCCTCTGATCCTGTATCACCTTCCACGTTTCACTGAGAACATTACTCACTGAAAACGAACACTGTTAAAGAGATCCTGATTTTAGTCCCCAGTCACCAGGAGCCCGGGCTCAGCTCTGCCTGCACATCAGCTCAGCTTAGAGCAACCAGAATAGAAGAGACAAGAGCCTGCCCTCTCCGTGGTCTTGTCCCAGAGCAAGGAGCAGACATCTGGGGGAAGGATCTGGATTGGGGTGAAGGGAAAATCAGGAACAGACGTGGGGTTCTGTTGGAGCCTTGAGGCTTCTCTGTGGCAGAGCAATGTTGAGAACCTCCAGGAAAAGATCTGGGCAGCAGTGGACAGAGCCCTGTATTAAGTGTCTGCAATAGTCCCGGGGGAGTCACGCTGCTTGGTCCTGCCCACGGAGGTGGATCCCAATCTAGTGAACATCGTTCTTCAGAGGCAGGAGGTTCGACTGCAGTTTTCTGCATGTGGAGGCACAGATGGTGATGTTTGCAGTATTGTTTACAGTCGTGAGAACTTTTAAGTCGTTGGGGGATCTGGTTGAAATATAACTCATTGATTAATGCAATTCATTCGGCAAATACTTACTGAGCACCTCCTATGTGTTAGGTTGTTCTGAGCACATGGGACAAACCCACCGCAAATCTTTGCCCCCCGAAACTCCACACTCATGGGGGGAAACGAAATAAATAAATATGGAGTAACTGATCAAGTGGGAAGTCCAATATAAAAGTAGAGCTAATTAGGAAAAATTAGAAGTGTGGGGTGGTTTTATCATTTCAAATTAAATTATATCTGTAATGTGCACTATGAAGCAGCTTTTTAAAAATGAGATAAGTGCATATAATGCACATTAAACTCTCTGGACAAATTAAGAGGGAAAAAGCAAGTTACAGAACAACATGAACTTATTTAGACACGTGTATGTACGTGCCTGTCAGTTTGTCTCAGGTGGGTTTTCCAAGATCTCCTTTGATTGAACGTGACCCTTTGAGGGTCCGCACTTCCCACAGGGTCCCTGCTTCCGTCTCCCCGTGCCCCAGGCCCGAGGCAGCAGCTCATGGAGTTGGCAGTCCCTTCCATGTCTCCCCGAGGGCTGCCTTGATTCTCCGGAGTCGCTTCTGCCCTCGAAGGAGAGCTGCTTATATCTTGAGCAGAATTTCTGAATGTTATAGAGCAGGGAGGCTTTTGGGGACATTTGGTCTACCCCATTGCCTCAGATGAAAGTGATGTGTAGATTTTTTAAAGAGGTATTTAAAGTTAAAAACAACAATTAGACTTGTTTATTCCCTATCTGTTCTTGAAAGGAATATGCTGACAATCGAACACCACATCATGGAAGAGAATTCTTTGCCCGTTGAAGTAGCAGAAGAGGCCCTTAGAAAAACTGACGGGCACTGTCAGGAAAAGAATCTGCCCGAAACCCTGCAATCAAATCTGGGCCATTGGTTGTTCTAGAAACTAGCAGAGTTGCAATTATAACCTACACTTCATTCACCATAAAACAAAAACAATCTATAGGTCTCATTTTTGGTTTGATTTTTAAAGATAGGATTATAATCAAACTGTTCCTAAATCATTTGCTGTGATACTTGAGTTCCTGTTTAAATAGATTCACTTCCAAGTACCAACTTTCCCTCGATGATGAACACCTCCAGTATTTCAGTTTTAAAGATGAAGATATTGAGACTCAGTTAGGTCGAGTACTTTGTCCAAGCTCCCCTACGCAGGGACTGAGAGTTGGGGGGTAAGCCAGGTCTCAGTGACCTTTGATGGCAGGCTCTGTGGATTGTGTGCAAGAAGCCAGGGAGGCGTGGCCTACACATGCGGCATCCATCCAGCCCCTCCTCCCATTTTGCTTGGTCCACTTCCAGTTTTGAGCCCTTTCTCCCACGCCTGGGCCTCCTGATGCATTGGCCCTAGGATCGGGGGTTCTAGCTTAGGGTTTGCTTTCCTGGCTTCCACCTTTAGGGCAGAAACTCTCTGTCTCTTCCTCAGATCCCACCCCTCCCAACTCCAGGTGAGAGACCCACAGTCGGGTGGGCCTGATGCGAACGGGTCAATATCCATCTAGGCAGGTTGCTGACGGATGAAGGGTGTTGGAGGTCATGTCTCATATTCTGTTCCTGTGACATCATTGTGACTGGCTTGAGGCTGCAACTTTAACCCGGCCAGCTGCGTGTCTGTGCCAGGCTGAGCCATCATCACGAACTGTGACTGTTCCCGATATCATTGCCTCCCTAGAGTCCTATTACCTGGGTACCTATCACAGACCTGTCACATGGTCACTGAGTGCTTTTTAATATGCAGTGATTAGTGACTTCTTATCACTGTTAACGTTACATAATGACAATGATAAGGTATATTATTTCCAGACTTCCTATTTCCTTAACATGAAAATTGTACATTATGCCCTTCCAGGGACTGGACTTCCTGAGGAGCCAGAGAATAATCACCACACAGCATTAGATTCAAGGCCAGATTTCCATGGAGTAGATATAGACATGAGACCAAATTCTCCATTATTGTGTGGATCCAGTTGCTAGGGACACTCAACATTATCTCCCAAAGATTTCATCCAACCAGAAATCATTAGTTGTCTATCTTATCCGTGTAGATTCTCAAAAAAGAAGTTATTTAACCTCTATCTGCAGTCAAGGACTCCCCCCCCCCCCATGTAATTAACCTGAATGCTTAGTTCAACTCTGGTCCTCCTTTGTCCACAAAATAGGTAAAAAAAATAAATAAGAAAACAAAGGCCCTTCAGATGTTGACAATAGTTACCAAATGATCTTTTAGCTATTTTTTTTCTTTTCCAGAACAGGTTGTTCTAAGCTTTATTATTGCTATTAGTAGACTTTATTAGTTCTGTTTCTTCATCCACTCTTGCCCCTTTCTCCCCTTTCTTATGTGCTTCTGGCTCCATCTCAACCACGTCCCCGGTGCCTTTCCAGAGCTTCCGGGGCAAATCCGGAATTCGTAGGTGCCTTGGGGGGCTCCCTGAGGTGGCGCCGCTGACCTCTGGCTTCAGTCCCCCCACTTTCTCCCCACTGCAGCTCTGCCAGGCTCTCTCTCCAATAATGTGCCCCCAGCTTAGGACCTTGCACTCACTGTGTGCATCCGTGGGAACTGGATCAGGAAAAGAGAGGCCACCGTAGCAGGTGTTTCTAGAGGAGAGAAAGATTTAATTCAGAGAATCCAGTGCATAACCAGATCGGGTTGGGTAGGGTGGTTGACCTTAGCTTTGCGGCCCAGCCCAGCACCACAGAATCAGGGTCAGGAAACCGCTGCCCATGGGCACAGCTGCTCAGGCAGGTGACCTGCGGGAAACCTGAGCTGTGGCCCAGGCAACGCCAACCCGGCCTTCGCCGAAGCCCACGCAGCCACCTGCACAGGCAACGTCAAACCCGGCCTTCGCCGAAGCCCACGCAGCCACCTGCACCTTGAGAGGGGGAACGCGGCCTTGATGCCTCCTCGCACGCCACCCCTGCACACCACCCCTTCTCAGGGACAGAAAAACACTTCAGTGAGTGGTTCTGGAAATACCGTTCCCAGGGGCTAGCCCTGGTGCAGGGGGAGCCCTGCGGGGTGGGAGCTAAGGAAACCGACAACTTCCCCCCATCCCACCGCCAGCCCCAACTTTCAGAGGTACTCTTCTCAAGATCGGCTCTTTCTAGAGCTCCTTTAGCCTCTCCTCCACCCACATCCCTGCACACAGGACTTTGCTTCTCTCAGTGCTCACTGCTTGTTCGTACCTAGAAAGACCATACTTGTTGGCTTCTTTATGTTCTGTCTTCTGCTACTGAACCATAACTGCCATGATAGCAAACGCCTCACTGCTGGAGACCCTGCACTCCCATGTGGACCCTGCACACACATGTAGATCCTGCACATGCATGCAAAATCTGCACACCCATGTAGACCCTGCACTCCCATGTAGACCTGCACTCCCATGCAGACCCTGCACACCCATGTAGACCTGCACTACCATGTAGACCTGCACACCCATGCAGACCCTGCACACCCATGTAGACCTGCACTCCCATGTAAACCTGCACTCCCATGTAGACCTGCACACCCATGCAGACCCTGCACACCCATGTAGACCTGCACTCCCATGTAGACCTGCACACCCATGTAGACCTGTACGCCCATGTAGACCCTCCACTCTCATGTAGACCCTCCACTCCCATGTAGACCTGCACTCATGTAGACCTGCACTCCCATGTAGACCTGCACACCCATGTAGACCTGCATGCCCATGTAGACCCTCCACTCCCATGTAGACCCTCCACTCCCATGTAGACCTGCACTCCCATGTAGACCTGCACACCCATGTAGACCTGCACTCCCATGTAGACCTGCACTCCCATGTAGACCTGCACACCCGTGTAGGCCTGCACTCCCATGTAGACCTGCACTCCCATGTAGACCTGCACACCCGTGTAGGCCTGCACTCCCATGTAGACCTGCACACCCATGTAGACCTGCACTCCCATGTAGACCTGCACACCCATGTAGACCTGCACTCCCATGTAGACCTGCACACTCATGTAGACCTGCACTCCCATGTAGACCTGCACACCCATGTAGACCTGCACACCCATGTCAACCTGCACTCCCGTGTAGACCTGCACTCCCGTGTAGACCTGCACACTCATGTAGACCTGCACTCCCATGTAGACCTGCACACCCATGTAGACCTGCACTCCCATGTAGACCTGCACTCCCATGTAGACCTGCACACTCATGTAGACCTGCACACTCATGTAGACCTGCACTCCCATGTAGACCTGCACTCCCATGTAGACCTGCACTCCCATGTAGACCTGCACACCCATGTAGACCTGCACTCCCATGTAGACCTGCACACCCATGTAGGCCTGCACTCCCATGTAGACCTGCACACCCATGTAGACCTGCACTCCCATGTAGACCTGCACACCCATGTAGACCTGCACTCCCATGTAGACCTGCACACTCATGTAGACCTGCACTCCCATGTAGACCTGCACACCCATGTAGACCTGCACACCCATGTCAACCTGCACTCCCATGTAGACCTGCACTCCCGTGTAGACCTGCACACTCATGTAGACCTGCACTCCCATGTAGACCTGCACACCCATGTAGACCTGCACTCCCATGTAGACCTGCACTCCCATGTAGACCTGCACTCCCATGTCGACCTGCACACTCATGTAGACCTGCACTCCCATGTAGACCTGCACACTCATGTAGACCTGCACTCCCATGTCGACCTGCACTCCCATGTAGACCTGCACACCCATGTCGACCTGCACTCCCGTGTAGACCTGCACTCCCGTGTAGACCTGCACACTCATGTAGACCTGCACTCCCATGTAGACCTGCACACCCATGTAGACCTGCACACCCATGTAGACCTGCACTCCCGTGTAGACCTGCACTCCCGTGTAGACCTGCACTCCCGTGTAGACCTGCACACCCATGTAGACCTGCACACCCGTGTAGACCTGCACACCCGTGTAGACCTGCACTCCTATGTAGACCTGCACTCCCATGTAGACCTGCACACCCGTGTAGACCTGCACACCCGTGTAGGCCTGCACTCCCGTGTAGACCTGCACTCCCGTGTAGACCTGCACACCCATGTAGACCTGCACTCCCATGTAGACCTGCACACCCATGTAGACCTGCACACTCGTGTAGACCTGCACTCCCATGTAGACCTGCACACCCGTGTAGACCTGCACTCCCATTTAGACCTGCACACCCATGTAGACCTGCACTCCCATGTGGACCTGCACACAACAGTGCCTGGCATACAGTAAAATCATAATTAATATTGCGTTCCCCACCTTCACCCCACCCCACTGCCCTTACTCCCAGCCAAATCTAGAAGGAGAATTTTCTATTAACAGTAAAAATAGTCATGAGCGACTTCAAATATCGAGGGTACGCAGTGGGCCCAC
Organism: Molossus molossus; assembly: GCF_014108415.1. Lineage (NCBI taxonomy): Eukaryota > Metazoa > Chordata > Mammalia > Chiroptera > Molossidae > Molossus > Molossus molossus. The sequence continues at coordinate 98,043,248 of NW_023425346.1, forward strand.
TGTGAGGGCGTGTGGGCTTCGACGCCTCCCTCCAGGGTCTCGGGTGGCCTTGTCTGGTGGTCGCTCCCAGGGAGACTCGGGCTACTCTGTGGTGGTTGGGAGTCCACCGGATCACAGCTCAGGGCGGCCACCACCTTCCCGCGGAGAGAAGGTCACTGGAAAGTGCTGGCTGGCGGAGATGAGACCATGGCCCCGGAGCCAGGAGGCTGAGTTTGAACCTGGGCTCTGTCCTTTCTTGCCATGGAACTTGGGGGAGGTGACCTAACATCTCTGAGCCTCAGCCTCACCGTCTGATGGCCCCCCCAAAGGCACGTAATAAGCACTCAGAAAGTGTGACCTAGCACCACTGTCCCTATTTCTTCACTCGCCACAGCCAGGGTCAGCAAACCACGGACCACGGCCACATCTGTCCTTGGCCTCGCTTTGTGCTGTCCCCAAGCTCAGATGGTTTTCAGATTGTTAGAGGGCTGTAAAAGTGAGAAAGAAAAGATTTAAAAATACGTGGTGAGATGGCAGTGGCCACAAAGCCGAACCGAAGTACTGCCTGACCCTTCACCAGAAAAGTGTGTGACCTGCTCTGTGGACATCTTCCTTTAGATTATTTTGTGGTTTACTTGATTGATTACAACAAAACTTCTTTCTTCATTCAAAACATTTGCTATCATTGTTCTGGGAGAAGTTCAAACCCTGATAAAAACGGATGCACGGGCCAGTTGGGTAGCATCCCTTGAAGAAGCCCTGCGCTGCCGGGCCTCATGGAGTCAGCACTGGTTCATCTGTGTCCAGTCCCAGGGCTTATCCCCACCAGAGTGTGTCTGGGCGAACAGAGATCAGCTAGAAACGTGCCTTGATTAGCATCTAACAACAGATCTTGGGCAGTTTCCAAGGTGATATATATTTAGCTTTTGCTGTCTGGCTTGGGTCTGGCTCTTTCTGAGAAGGGAGGGCAGGGAGGGGACACTCTGCATGTCCCCTGCAACCTAGCCATGTCTGCATCAGTCCGGAGCCCGTCTTGATCTTGTCAGCTCCTATAGACCCTTCTCCTGCCAGATGTGTCTTTGTTACTTGAAAGAAAAATTCTCTACGGACTCAAGTGTAATAGGAGTTGGAGTCTTCTATATAAACAGCTGGACCTGCGTCCAGAGACCTGGGTGCACACAAGGTTCTGGTTTAAGTAATAAGTCTGTTCTTCCAAAGTGTTTTCCAGTCGCTCCATCTGGGCCCTCAACACCTTTGGTCCCACAGCACCCGCCCCTCTGACCTCCTTTGCTCATGTGTCTGGGATGGATGAGAGCATCCAGTTTCCTGGTGTTGTTACTTCATACCACTGTCTTGGGGAGACCATTTCAGTTCTCTCATGAACTTGGAGAGATGTTCAGCAGCCACCAGGTCCTTCGACCTCATTGGTTTCACCCTCCTTGGAAGGCAGTTGTGGGTTCAAAGAGCAGGAGATGTGTTTTGGTCACAATGTTGACTTGGGATGCTGTGGAGGAGCAACGTCGAGCGGAGGGATCCTACTCTCGCGGGTGGGTCAGGGAGGAAAAGAGCTGAGGGCTGCCGCCTGGACGGAGCTGGCCGTGCAGGCTGTGGGGCAGGAGCAATCCGGGCAAAGGCACGAGCAGGCAGGAAGGTTCTGGAATCGGAGGAATCAAAATAAAGCGAAAGTAGGTGGGTTGTGGAGAAAGGATGGAGGAGTGGCCTGTCATGAGACCACAGGGTTGAAAGGGGCAGGTCTGGCCCCACATCGTAGGACCCGTCGGAAGTCTGGACTTCCTTTGCGAACAGTGGGTCTGCTAGTAGCCGGGCCGTGAGCGTCCTGTTCTCGCTGTGTGCACAGCGGGTTGGAAAGGGATCGAGACAGATGGAGAGACGGCGAGGATGCTGTTGGGACAGGCAGACATTTGGGATGGACTGGAGTTAGGCATGGCGATGGCGATGGAGAGAAATCAATGGATTTAGCCTATTCTCAGAAGGGGAGTCACAGGTTGGTGAGGGAGGAGCGTGGTCAAGGATTCCCCGGTTCTGATGGCCCGGTGTGGGAGGAGCAGCTCTGTGGTTGGGGTGTTTGGGGTGAGGGCAAGATTGTGACGTGGGGGTCGGCTGTGTGGGTGGGAAGTACCTGTGCATCGTCCACATGCAGATGTCCAGGGGCTGTGGCAAGGACGGCCTGAGACTCAGACAAGGACCCAGAGGAGGAGCCCACAGCAGCCAGAGGGGAGGTGCCCGGGTGCCCAGGGAAGAGAACGTTTCAGGAGAGAGTGAGCGTCTCTACGGACACAAATCCTGCTGAGAGCTTGGGGGTGAGGGGCCCTGGGCCTGGCATGCTGGGTTCGGCAGCACGGAGACCAGGGAAGAGCCGTTCGCACGGTGAGACAGGCTGAAGGAAGAACGGAAGTGGTGGCCTGTCGTACTGAGACTCCTCTTGGCCTCTCCGCCCAAGGAGAACCTCTCAGGCCTCCGGGGAAAGGTCTTCGGGGGTCGCACTGAGATGCTAGTGCACTTACCCTCTGTCTTAGAAGCTGGCCCGGAGACGGGGGAGTTGTGCTGATGTTCATCTAATCTGTTACACTAGTCAGCCATGAACCCGAGCGCCCTGCCCCTTACCCTTGACCTCAGTGGACTGCAGTGGAAAATCAAAGAACATTTACCGGAGTCTTTGCGCTCAGGGCAGACCGTGTGCTGTGCCGGTTACAAGGCAAAGGTCAGGTTTACTCCGGTTCCTGGGCCAACTATCCTTTGGTCAGTGAGACTGGGATGTGGGGGGGCTCTTTCCACAGAGGTGACAAGGACAGGCATAGAGAGTGTGCTTATAAGAATATCAGAAAGGTCATGCTACCCCAAATCTCTCCCCACCTGCTGGTCACTAGCAGAGCTTGGTTTCCCTGGGGTCAGGGATTCTGCCTCTTTAAAAACTGGGTGCACCTCGAAGGACAAAGGACGGAGAAGGTATGGTCGGCGGGGACAGGCATAATGCTGACCAGATGGAAGCCCAAAAGGGGAGACACAAAGCGCAAACCTGACTTCCTTCTTGAATATGCTGAGTAGTGACCCAAATGGATGACAAGGGCACGGTCTGAGCATTCCGGCTCCTTTGTCAAGAAGGTACTGTATCAGGGTCACCATGAGGAGAAGGTCCTCTATGGGCCACCCTGTGGGGAAGGGACTCTATGGGGCACCCTGTGAGGAAGGTACTCTATGGGGCACCCTGTGGGGAAGGGACTCTATGGGGCACCCTGTGGGGAAGGGACTCTATGGGCCACCCTGTGAGGAAGGTACTCTATGGGCCACCCTGTGGGGAAGGTACTCTATGGGGCACCCTGTGGGGAAGGAACTCTATGGGGCACCCAGTGGGGACTGTACTCTATCGGGGCCACCCTGTGGGGAAGGGACTCTATGGGGCACCCTGTGGAGATGGTACTGTATGGGGCACCCTGTGGGGAAGGGACTCTATGGGGCACCCTGTGGGGAAGGGACTCTATGGGGCACCCTTTGGGGAAGGGACTCTATGGGGCACCCTGTGGGGAAGGGACTCTATGGGGCACCCTTTGGGGAAGGGACTCTATGGGGCACCCTGTGGGGAAGGGACTCTATGGGGCACCCTGTGAGGAAGGTACTCTATGGGCCACCCTGTGGGGAAGGTACTCTATGGGGCACCCTGTGGGGAAGGAACTCTATGGGGCACCCAGTGGGGACTGTACTCTATCGGGGCCACCCTGTGGGGAAGGGACTCTATGGGGCACCCTGTGGAGATGGTACTGTATGGGGCACCCTGTGGGGAAGGGACTCTATGGGGCACCCTGTGGGGAAGGGACTCTATGGGGCACCCTTTGGGGAAGGGACTCTATGGGGCACCCTGTGGGGAAGGGACTCTATGGGGCACCCTTTGGGGAAGGGACTCTATGGGGCACCCTGTGGGGAAGGGACTCTATGGGGCACCCTGTGGGGAAGGGACTCTATGGGGCACCCTGTGGGGAAGGGACTCTATGGGGCACCCTGTGGGGAAGGGACTCTATGGGGCACCCTGTGGGGAAGGGACTCTATGGGGCACCCTGTGGGGAAGGGACTCTATGGGGTCACCATGAGGAGAAGGTACTCTATGGGGCACCCTGTGGGGAAGGGACTCTATGGGGCACCCTGTGGGGAAGGGACTCTATGGGGCACCCTGTGGGGAAGGGACTCTATGGGGCACCCCGTGCGTGTGTTCAGGCTGCAGGGCACACACCTCCAGGGGCACAGTGCATAGCTTGGCCATGGCCCTAATGGCAGTTTTTGAAGGTGAGCTACACCTGTACGAAAATCAGTAAAAACGTATTTAAAAGTAACAATGATAAAAAAGAAAAAGCGGTAGAATAGAGGCTAGGCCACCTGTCTCCTCCAGGCAATGCTTGGGTCAGTGACGGTGGGGATTTCCGATTCAGGGCTTGTAAGGTGTGCCAGGGACTCACCTTCTACCTGCCTACAGGGATGGGGCCGAGGACTGGCAGGGCTTGGAGGTCCATGGGCCTCCCCGCTCCTGAGAAGGGTGTGAGCGTGACTAGCGGTCTTCCATGGGACTCAGACAAACCCAGCAGACAGGTGTGTTTATAGCCTCACACAGCTTGTGTGTGTGTGTGTGTGTGTGTGTGTGTGTGTGTGTGTATGGACAAACACAAGAAAGAATACAAACAGTGATTCACAAGGCAATACATTGAATATAAAAATGCTATTTGGCCCTGGCCGGTTTGGCTCAGCGGTTAGAGCGTCGGCCTGCGGTCCCAAGAGACCCGGGTTCGGTTCCCGCTAGGGGCGCGTACCTCGGTTGCAGTTTGTCCCCAGCCCTGGTCGGTTGTGCGGGTGGCAGCCACTCGATGTGTCCCTTTCACATCGATGTTTCTCTCTCTCTCTCTGTTCCTCTCTCTCCCTCCCACTCTACCTGAACAAAAAATGGAAAAATGTCCTCGGGTGAGGATAAAAAAAAAAAAATGCTATTTGTACATTCTCATGCTTCTTCTCCATGGCCTACATTTCAATTTATGGAAAACGCCCAGTTCCTTAGAAGGCAGAATTTGCTGTCTGTGAGCTCTTGAATTTGGATTTTATCATGCCTGATATTTTTATAAATGTTAAACTGTGGATTGGATAGTGAGAACCATCTTCACAGCAGTCTGGACTATTCTGGACTTCAGTAAACTGGCATGTTTGTTCTCCTTTCCCCTGATACAGGATCTTTCTGCCTATGAGCTGTCAATGGCTTCATTCTGCTGGGCTTTCGCAGGTGTGGAAAACTGACTTGTCGAACGTGTAACAGACACCAGGGGGCGGTGTGCGCTCAAATGCCAGCCTGGGCCAGGGAAAGGAAGTCCACCTCCTCTAGGTAGTCCTGGCTGCTTTCCTAGACCTAACAGGGATGAGTACAATGTTGGGAGGGCGAGACTGCCCCAGAACCTAATCCAAGAGGCCGAACGTCCCGTCCGCGTGAGGAGGCAGCCTGTCAGGGGCAGGGGAATTTTTCTTTGGGAGTTCAGAACTGGGGCAAAACTACAGAGCAACCCAGACTAACGATGATTGTAATCAAGACTGGTCCGCGGGCGTGATGAGAAACACGGGCTGCAAGTCCTCAGAGAATCAGCAGCTGTCTCGGAAAACATTATTCTGAGAAAGCCCCTCATTCACCGGAGGAAAGTTTCCTGAGCACCTGCTATGGGCCAGGGACGAGTGTAGGACCCAGCCCAGGCCCCTGTCCTCGAAGTTCACTTTCCAATGTGAGGGAGGATGAGTTAACAAGGACACACGTCAAGAACCTCAGGGTCATGTTCCCACCTCTTCATTTCCCTTCTCTCTGAGCCAACCCCAACCAGCGCCACCTACATTATCTGTTCTTATTCTGAAAGAGCACGCAGCTCACGTTCAATTCCAAACAGGGCGGCAGGCCACATCTTATTTTATTTTTATTTTTTAAATATGTTTTCATTGGTTTTTTTAAGAGAGAGGACAGGAGAGAGAGATAGAAACATGGATGTGAGAGAGAAACATCGATCGGCTGCCTCCTGCACGCCCCCTACTGGGGATGGAGCCTGAAATCCAGGCTCGTGGCCTGACCGGGAATCGAACTGGGACCTCTCAGTCCATGGGGCGGGCTCAGTCCACTGAGCAACACCAACCGGGCTGCAGGCCACGTTTTAGAGAGACCACCTGCTTCTGGTTGATCTGACTGGAGCGGCGGGCGGTGATGGCAACAACCTTCCACCGAGTGAAAGGACGTGACGGCAGTGACCTCTGGCTTGGCCTGATTGACTGCCACTGATTTGGGGCTTCCTCATCAAAGTGAGCAATGTATGCCTGCTCTTCCTGGAACCTTCCCGAATCTCTCTAGCCAGAGGGAAGCTCTGACTCCTTGAAATCGCATACGAGCCCCTTCGTGGGAGACCGGGGACACCCAGACCCCTGCCCGGGCCCCATGTTTAATCTCATGGGCCACTTTTTCGTATTCTAGAGCCTGTGTTACCATGAGCTATTTTAAACACTGGGGCTCTAGGAAACGAGAAACAGCTACATCAGTTTCGTAGACTCTTCCCCTCCCTATACACACGCATCGCCCAGGAGATGGTGACACCTGGGACCCCTCCCCGTGACAGACGTTTGCTCATGGGCAAACTCTCGAGGGCCCTGGGACAGCCACCTGTTATCCCTCTTAAGTCAGGGCACCACGTTCCAGTTCAAGGCGTATCACTGGTGCATGTGACACCTTCTGGAAGGTCAGAAGGCACAGCATCACCCAGCTCAGTCCTGGCACATGGTGTGACCGGAGCACAGCCCTCCCAGACTGGCGTCTGCCACGTGACAGGCTGTCCTGCAGCTCACCCGCCCTGCAGCCCTGGCACATGGCTCCAGCTCGCAGTCTCCGCCACGGTGGCACTCACACGCCATGGCCGGGGCACAGGGAAGCACAGGCGGTGAAGAACGACAGCATCGTGTCCCTAACCCAAGTGGGACCCTGAGTTTTGTCAGTGAACTTGGAAGAAATGGCGGGGGATCCCCCATTAGCTGGATGAGAACAAAAACGGGGTGCAGTGACCTGAAAGGACGTTGACTAGTTGACGACGTTGACGAAGGAAGGAAGAATCGTTCTAGATGCATTGAGCTCTCTGCTCTGTCTCGTTTTTGATGAATCGTCCAAATTCTGCCGGGCACGCGTTCCTCCGCCTGGCACACCGTGTCTCTGGCCGGGACGCTTGCTTCTGCCCACCAGGCCCCGTTCGCAGACTTTGTCCTCTGTCAGGGAACGCTGTGCCGTCCTGTTCCTCACACCTTGAGAGAATCCCTGACTTCACGACCAAAAAAAAAATCAGTAATACTGCTCTTTGTGTATCATTTTTAAATCATGTATTTCAGAGTAGGTGATACATACGCATGGTACAAAACCCCAAAGTTGGAGCGTGGCTTTGGCAGCGACAGGTACGAGGACCTCACACCTGCCCAGAGACAGTCTCTGCAAACATTAGCAGAGATAGTTTTCATATGGCCATTTTTGTGTGTGAATATATTTGTTTATTTAGTTTATTGGGGTGACATTGGTTAATGGGATCATATAGGTTTCAAGCGTACATTTCTATGATTATGATCTGTCTATTGTATTGTGTGTCCACCACCCAAAGTTGTCACCTTTTGTCACTACGTATTTGACCTCTTTTATTCCCACCCCACCCCCTTTCCTCTGGTGACCACCATATGTTCTTTGAGAGTGTCTTTTTCTATTTTTAAATTCAGATGAATTTTCTTTTTTTTAATGTATTATTTTTTGTTGTTGTTGACAGTATTACAGATGTCCCCCACTTTCACCCCCTTTGTTCCCCTCCACCCAGCCCCCACCGCACCCCAGGCCTTCACCACACTATTGTCTGGGTCCATAGGCTATGCATGTATGCATGTATGTTCAGCTGAATTGTCAAAGCAATATATTAAATATACATGAAAATATGCTGAATGTACTAAAATGGTTCATCCAATTAAAGCCCTGATGCTAGACCAACATAATTTGATTGGTTTTCCTAAAATTGCTCTAACAGAAATGTGACTAAGCTTGTAATCGTCTGCAAACACGTTAGGGGTCCTGGAATCTGATACAGCATGTTCCTTTCCCCTTAACATCCAGCTCATCATTTCTTGGCTATGGTGATTAGTCATTTCCCTTTGAAATGGAGAGGAAAGCAACAAACTTAGAAAATGAGGAAACAGAGACTTTTACCGTGAGGTCTTTTGTTAAAAAGATGAATTGGTCGAATTCATCTTTTCTCTTAAAACCGAAGAGAAAAGCTAGTTGGGGATCCAAATGGCCATACTCCAACAGGGGACACCTGGTCGTTGGGGACACATTGGACGGTCCGGGGAATGTTGGGTCTGTCATGCTTGCAGTTGACTGGAGCCACAGCAGCTGGCCAGGTGGTCAGATCTCCGATGGACAGACAAGTCAGTCAGCCCCAGGCTGCCAGGTCTGATCCGCTCTTACCCATGGGCCATCCCTTGGGCACAAAACATCAGCTGCCTTTCTCTTTTCCTCTGCCCTGCTCCACCGCAAACCACCACCAAGGGGAGGCTCTCCAGGCCCAAGACTTGGTCGAATTCATCTTTTTATCCTTCTATGGCACCTTGAAGAGCTCCCTGTACAAAGTAGGGCCCCCACCCCCACCCCCGACTACTGACCGAGATGAGGAAACGAGGAAAAACAAATTTCTTCTGCTTCGCATACACTTATTTCATTGATGTTTCCCTGTTGAATACAATTCTTCACTGTGATCTAGACTCAAAGATGCTTGGACGCTTTGTTGTTTTTGTTCGATACCATTGGATGTCTGGTTTCTTTGCTAAGGAGCTGTCACGAATGTGCGTATCTGCTTTCAAATCCCGCCCCCAGCACGCTGAGGGGCAGTGATGCTCGTGTGTATTCCCGGGGTGCGCTGAAGCTTCGGAACTGCAAGGACTGTGACTTGGTGACCAATCAAATGTCTCTCAGTAAAATCTCAGCTTCCTAAATCTTAATGTATTAGCACCTTCCCTAATTTCCCACCTGCTTCTTGTGGTTCAGCCATTTGTCTTACAGAAATGCTTTATTTATAGGCTGACGATTCCTGGTGCCTCCAGGCAGCCAAATGTGCCTCCCACGTAGCAGGGACCCACCTTCTCTCTGCTGCGAGTTCTGCGGCGAGAGAGCGATTCTGGAGACAGGATGGGAGCCGTTTGGTTTGGGTTTATCAGTGCTACAGCATGTATCTCGAGTCTTCATGGGAGACATGTTTCTCCCCGCCTCACCAGTCCCATCGACCATACAAGAGAGTGTGTATCAGGGCATACTGCGGAGAAATGACTGAATGCAAAGATGGCTTTCGAATTTATTCAAGTCCAACATTCCAGGGCGGTGACTCAGCCAAGCCTTCCAATCTTTGAGGAGAAGACACAGTGTGGAAAGACAGCCTCCTCAGGTCCCTGGGGCCCGGGTAAGCCTAGAGGTGCCATTCTGGCTGCATTTTGACTCATCTGATTTCCTGTTCACGGGCAAGCAAAGGCAGATCAACTCTGCCCACTCCTACCTCAAAGTCACTGAGAGAGGTGTAGGGTTTCTTGGGGAATTTCATGGGAGCTTTCTTTTACCTATTTTCTCCAAGCAGACGTTCCTTACACAGAAGCATTTCTCTTTGCCTATCCGAGTTTGCGTGTCAGCCATGGTGGAACATGGAAACCAAGCCCAAGACCTGACACTGTCCGGTGTCTACTTCTATTCACCTCGCTGACTCCTACACCGAAAATGCCCCTATTTCTGCCCCCTCTCTATCAATCACAATGCCCTCATCTGGCTTTCTCTTTACTGTCTCTCTCCCCACCAGAATGTGACCCTCCAGCCCAGGATTGCTCTGGTCCACTTACTCTTAAACCCCAAGTGCCTGAAACAGTGCCTGTCGTATTTGGGAGCACACAAAAGTTATCTGTGAAATGAGTAAGGAACCTCTTCTAATGCCAGATCCTGTGTCAGGCCCTATCCATACACTGTACACTCAATAAAGGTAAGTGTTAGCATCATCATCCTACAGTGGAAGAAACTGAGGGGTAACGAGGTGAAGCAACTTACTCAAGGTCACCAAATGAGCAAATAGTTGGCTTGGAATTTGAACCAGAACTACCTATTTGCCTCTGGGGTTCTATTCCTTCCGTTATACACAAGACTAAAGAAATGCATAGAGTGCAGTGCCTTCACAGTTCAAATGATCTCTGTCCTCTACACAGGTATAGCTTAGAAAACTAGAAGAAACAGAGATATATACACACACATAAGCACACATGTATATACATATATTATACATATATGCACAGTCTAACAAAATATTTTGAACCCAAATCAAACAACAGTTCTCAATATCTCAGAGGGTTTAGTTGACTTACTTTAAGTTTTTTATTTCCCCGTGTGTGTTGTTTGAGGACCTGGTAGTGACAAGCTCTGTGCTAAAAGCTCAGGCAGATATGAAGAGACAAACAGACAGGGACCTTGCATCTCTTGGGTTTACTAACGACTGAAGATGACAGGCGTTGATCAAATACTCACAAAATGTTCTTATTACAAACTGTGAAGAATGAAGGAATAAATATACATCATGCTTAGAGTGTAGGTGAAAGATGGTTCTAGACTGTGGGGGAGGGAGGGAGGTCAGGGAAGATTAGCTCATGGAAATGGATTTAGAACACAATTAAATTAACCTGGAGATCCTAGTAGTTGTAGAAAAGCCAACAGTAAGTAGCCGGACACACAACACGAAAATCACAGAGAAGTCAGGCCATTGGTGAACTTTGGGAGGGGACTTTAAGTGGAATTGATACCATTGTAAATAATCTAGTTGATAATTTAAAGGAAAGGAGCAAAGGGAAGGCCACATTTTACAGGCATACCACTTGTGCAGCTTTGCCAGAAAGCTGCAATTTAGACGCATGCCCAGTAAAGTTTGGGTGAAATGGGGAAGGTACTTGCCCGTCAGTCACACCTGGGAGCAGGTCATTGGCTGGAGCAGGCGCGGCCACGGCAAGCATGGGAAGATTTGAGATATGTAAACTCCTGAACAAAGGTGTTCCTTCTCTTGCTTGCACTTGACTTCTGGCCTGTGGGACTCTTACACTCCTGTTCTCCTGCATTCGCCTCCATGGCTCATGGCCATGTGGACCCCACAGGATGGACTGATGGACTGAAACTAGCCTGATACTGTTCCGGACCCAACGCCACCATGGAACAGAAGCTCTAGACACTGGCCTTGCTTCTAGCTCTGCTGAATCCCCAGCTGCACCTCTTCCACGACTGGTTTAAGGGAAATGGAACTCTAGAAACACAGTAATGTAATTCCAAGCAAATAAAAATCACTCATCCTTCCGTGCGAGTCTTAGAACATTCTTTTTCTCAAGATATCATAAGAACCTGACCCCTGGCACCCAGTAGGGAAAGGGATCCCCCATTTCCACCGATAACAAAGATGTGAGTGACAGTCCAGTGAGAGCTGGTAGAGGAGTGGGTGGGAAGAGAGGGATTGGGGACAGTAGAGACCGACCGTCTGCAAACCTGGGTCCACAGGCCAAATCTGGCCACAGACCTGGTTTTGGAAAGGTTCATTAGAACACAGCCATACCTATTCATTTACTTACTGCCTGTGATGGGCTGAGTGGCATGCCCCCAGAATTCATATGTTGAAGTCCTAACCCCCACTACTCAGAGTGTGACTGTATTTGGAGACAGAACCTTTAAAGAGGCGATTAAGTTAAAATGAATTTATAAGTATGGACTCTAATCCATATGACTGGTGTCCCTATAGTAGAGGACATGAGGACACAAACAGAGAGATGACTGTGTGAGGACACAGCGAGAAGACAGCCATCTGTAAGCCAAGGAGAGACACCTCAAAAGAAACCAACCCTGCCAACACCTTGATCTCAGACTTCCAGCCTCCACAACTGTGTGAAAATAAATTTCTGTGTTTAGTCTGTGGTACCTTCTTACGGCAGCCCCAGTGGACTACTTCATGTGCCATGTAGAGCTATTTTCCTGTTACTACACTTGCAAGGAGTTGAATAATTAGGACAGGGACTCTATGGTGGGCAAAGCAGATCATATTTACTAGCTGGCTCTTTACAGAAAATGTTTGCAGACCCCTGTTGTAGACAATGGTTTCAGGGTCACGTAGCTGGTACATTCCAGAGCCAGGATCTGAACCCACACAGGCCCCAGGGAAGCCCACACCCTGCTTCCGGGAGCATGAAGCCTAAAGGGTGACGTGAGCATCATTCTCTTCTGTTGCTCAATTCGTACTCTGTCCTGTGGGCAGCTGTTGTAGGGAAATGCCGAGTCATAAATAATTCTTGCATTAATGCCAAGGCAGCCGGAAGAGAAATGTCAGTAGGAAATGGTATTTTAAATAAGTACAAATTTCAAGATCCAGCCAATTTTGTAGCCTATTTCTTACAGCCATCTTTCCTTAATTTGCATTAGGGTGGAATGTTAAATGTGGGAGAAACTTACCTTCGTTGGGACATTTGGCCCAGATATATACATGATGTAGACATGAAGGCATTCTCCTGCTGCTTAGAATGGGCTCAATGGACCAGAGCAAAGAGAGGAACAATTGGTCCTATTTACCAAAAATGACCCTCGTATCATTAAATCACCCAGTATAATTACAGTACTGTGACATTCTCTATGGGAACTTATAACTGGAAGGCTCCGAGAAGTTTTCATCCCCACTGACAGAATGGCTCGCTGGTGATACTCTCCCCTCGGGAATGTGTCCCACAAGCCTACCCTCACCACCAGCTCCTCCCATGAATACCCTCCTCTGGGCAGTGGCCGGTGCCCCAGGGCCAGGCTGGTGGGGGAAGGAGCCAGGCCAGTCAGGTGGAGAACGCTGCCCCTCACCACGCCAGCACCGGGTGGAACAGACCAGCTGTCCCCAGATCTGCCTTTTCACGAGAAGCCGGAAATCCAGATTGGATCTAAAATTTCCTAATTTCTAAATCTTGGTGATGAATAATAATAATGATTTTAAAACCTATGACACACTTTTTTTTTTTTTTTTTCTGGATGTACTACATCCAGCCATGGGCCCCCAGTTGATGACTCCTTGCCCTGGGCAGCCTACATTGCAAAGCTGAAGGCCAAACTGAGTCTGAATTTATTTGTGCTCATCATTACACATTTCAAAAACTCCCGTGAATGTGTGTGGTTTGCACATGTGCATTTTTGTGGTTATATCTGACCCACCCAGTCTCATGCCTACTTTCTCCCTTCCTTTTATTTCTGGACACTGAAATTCTTCGACTCTTTAAACCACTGCTGGAAATACTGACTTCTGAACCACATGTAACCTAGCAAGGAGTCAAGCTAAGTTAGGCCAGCAGGAGGAATGGCCCTAGATTTTTTCTGTCACTCTGACAATGTTTTCTAACCCTGGAGTGAGGCTTCCTGACTCAGTCCCTGTCTCTCTTCGCTTAGGAGTTGCCAAGGAACAGAAAAGGGTACTAAAAATATGAGCTTTGCCGTCTCTCTATTCATTTTTCCTCAAATCTTTTGTCCACTTAATGTCTCTACTGAACTCCTGAATCTCCATTTGTTTTTCTCATTTGCTCATTTATTCATTCACTCAATGAACATTTATTAAGCAAATGATACATGGCAGGTGCCAGGTTAAGGGCTGAAAAAACCGAGATCAATCAGACTCGCTCCCTGCTGCTGAAAGGCCACTGGTGACGTGGGATCCTGGACGGTGCAGGATGGAGGCCCCAGTATGTCCCCTTCGTCCTCGCCACCCCCTCCCGGGGATGGTAAACTTGGCTTAGGAGGGTGGAGGGAGGCCACAGACACTAATCTCAAAGGGAAACCATGAGGTCCCTTAGGAGAAAGAATTGCGGTGGATGCCTTTAAACCAAGAAATGATTTCAGCCAAGACACTATTTTATTTTTTCTTAATAGAATTTATATTTTTAGGCCAGTGTTATAGTCACAGGAAAATTGAATGACAGATACAGAGATTGCTCATATTTCCTGTGTCTACATACGCACAGCCTCCCCCACATCAGGGTGGTACACTTGTTACAATTGATGAACCTGCATTGACACGTCATTATCACCCAGAGCCCACAGTGCACATTAGGGGTCACTCTTGGTGCTGTGCATTCTACCGTTGTGGAGAAATGTATAATGACATGTATTCACCGCCCTAAAAGTCCTCTGTGCTCTGCCTATTGGCACTAATGTTTTAAACTTTGAAATGCTCTGTAAAATGTCACCCACGTGAAGGATGATTTGGTCACTTTAGGAACTGAGCTGGTTGGCATCGCATCACAGTTCAAGGCAAAGCTACAGGAACATAGATTTTCCTCCAAAGTTAGTCAAGATTACTGAGTAGCATTCATCAGTTTACCTGATGAAACAGCCAGCCTAGAATTAGTGAAGCCATCATAGAAATACGATTCTGCCTCCCATCTCCTCTCCCATAATTGGCATTCAAAGTGTTTGGAAGCCTTAATACTCAACACATTGACACTACAATTTTTTTTCCAAGAAAGATTATCCTAGCTTTTAATTTAATTTGAAAGTCTATTTTTTTTTTTTTTTTTTGCAATGAAGAACAGCTATATTTGCCAACTAGATTTACCAGCAAAAGAAGACGTCATCTGTCCAAACTCTACTGGACTTATTTTTAGGAAACCCCAGTGAAGAATATGTCCTCAAAGAAACAGTTGGAAACAGCTTTTATATTACCTGTTTGGTTTCACATTTAACTGCAGAGACCTAACTCTTTATAAATGTATCAACTTGTATTTTAGTTTGTGATCCAAACCAGTGTCTATAGATTCACTGTTGAATGGGCTTCCGGAATTGGGATAGATAAAGGTTCTATTCAGCTGGCTCCATCTGTGGCTGTGATTCAGAAACCAAGCAGGTCTGGAATCCGGACTCACTTGTCCTTGAGCACACCCAACCCAGTCATCCATGTAACATGTTGGGTCCCAGTATCTCTGGGTCTGGGCACAATGAACACAGCAGAACCCAGAGAGAACTTGTTCCCCGTGGGGCGAGCGAGATGAGACCACTGGCCAGGACCATCACAACCCTGGTCAACTGACCTGGAAACAAGGGCAGTGTTGGAATCTGCCCACCAAAAACCATCCTATTATAGCTGAGACTCACCTGCAGACCCCCAAGACACTGCAAGGGAAAGGAGCCAGGAAACAGACCCTGAGGCCCTGCAGTGGTGTGGATAGGAAGGGGAAACTGAGGTAGTGAGATACTGAGTGAACGATTACTGAGACCTAATTTGTACCTGAGAGTCATGAAGCTGTCTTCTCTCAGCTCCGCCCCCCCCCCCCAAGGGACTCTGCCTTGGGATTCTGGGTCTGGGGCACTGCAAAGTCCGTCTTTGCTTTATGGCTGCTCCCTGTCAGGCCCTGTGTGCTGGGAGATGCTGGACTGGAGCAGGGAAAGGACCTGGTCCCTCCTGAGCACTTCCTGCTCCCGCGAGCGGCACCCGGCCAGCAGCCCTTTGCAGGGTTTTCCACCAGCCAGTTGGCACCCCTCCTGGGGCCCGTGTTCAGCTCTGTGGACTTCTTTCTTCGAGCACCTACGTTTTAATCATTTCAGTCTCTTCTCTTGGTTCCCCCAAGCCCTAGGGGGCATTACAGTTGGTACTTCCACGATAATTTAATACTCTCTGTCTCTCTTCCTTTTTTTTTTTTTTTTACTATTTCTGTTATCTAGTCAACAAATTGCACTTAGTTAATAATTAAGTCCTCTCTGTTAAGTATTTCCTGACTGGACCACCTCTGACTGGCATGTGCCTGACGTTGGCTCTGCTGGTGTATCCATTCAACAAGCATGTGAGGGGTTCCCACCGAGTGCCAGGCACGGTGCTCAGCGCTGAGGGACAAGTCAGACGAGCTCCTGTGTTCATGAGGAAGAGGGACACACAGCTCACAAGCGTTTCGAAACTCTTAATCTACCTCCACTTACTGGAGGGAGAGATTTAAACGCTCAATCTCTAATGTAAACAGTTAATACTCAAGGCACTTGTAATGAAGTAGCCAACACTCCCCACTGACCGATGCTCTCGTCGGGCTGATGGTCACGCTCCCAAATGCCCTGACCCCACCAGCTGAGACCCACATTGTTTGGGTCCCTTGTGTTTGCTTCCAATCCTGTGTGTCAGTGCAATAGTATGTCAACCAATAAGATGTAAGTGCAGAAAGGACGAGCGTTATTTTTTTATAAAAGCTACATTACATGAGGGTTACTATCGACAGTGATGCAAATAGACATTAAGCGTCTGAGCAGGGCATTTTTATCTGTGTTCTTTCCAAAAGCCCGTAACTCCAGTCTAATCATGAGAAAAAACAGTAGCTATTTGGAGGCATCTTACAAATACTTAGCCACTCCTTCTCAATACTGTCAAGGTCATAAAAAATAAATAAATAAATAAATAAATAAATAAATAAATAAATAAATAAATAAGAAAAGACTGAGAAACTATCATAAACCAGAAGAGACTAGGGAGACATGAGAACCGAATGCAATGTGGCACCCTGGATTGGATCCAGGAAAGAGATCCAAAGAGATCGGATCCTGGAGCAGAAAGAGAAAGTTGAAAAAAGAATAAATTCAAAGAAATCCTAGAGTTTAGTTAATGATCACGTGCTGATGTTAGTTTTGACAAATGCAGATGTTAACAGCTGGGAGAACTGGGTGTAGGGTATTCAGGACCTCTCTGTACCATCTTTCCAACTTGACTGTAAATCTAAAATTACTACAAAATATACTGTTTGTTTAAAAGAAAACAAAATTACATGCTTTGGAAGATTTGATAATGGTAGGTTGCTTTTAAGCAATGCTGTTAAATTAGGCGTGGGCAAGACTTAATTGTAAAAGATAAGGAAATACTTTTAAATCTTGCTTTGCAAGTTTCCTTATGTTCATGCTCCACGTTAAAGGAACCGAAACCAGAAATTGCACGTGATGCTGTCTGTATGGCTGTAGTTCACGCCAGGAAGATGAGGCTGAACCCGAATCAACAGACCCATATTCAGGCTGTCAGTCTTACCTCTAGGTTAAAATAGAAGAAAATGAATGTGTATTTATTTATATTTTCACAATATTTAACATACTTACGTATCACTTTTTATGATTCTCCAATTTTAGTGTCTAACTTTTAAATTAACTTAACTACCGGTCGTCATTGCATGAAGTAAGACTGCTTCTCCTCAAACCTGAAACAAGACGATCCGGGTCATAGACAGTGACAGGGTGAGGAGGGCAAGGCTGCCTGGGGACATCGGGGAACTCTGAGGAAATGACATTTGAGCTGAGGTCAAAATATGGCCAAGGGATTTTGGTTGATAGCGTTTAATGAGGGAGAACGTCACGCAAACACACAAGCACAGCAGTGTCGTGAGATAGACATGCTGACAGGGAGCAGCGGGACCCACGGAGGGTGATGGTTTCAAAGGGGGATGCAGAAGGGGTGTCAGGCATGGAAGAGGCTGCCACACAGCCATACTTTGAAAGAGAAGGTGTTTTTAGGCAGATGTAGGAGGGAGCAGAGAGATTCCAGGCAGTGGGAGCAGAATCAACCATGCACAGAGGTATACGACAGCTTAGGGACCCAGAAGTAGTTTTATACAGGGTAGTAACCCGCTCCGATACACATTTCTGCAAGTGCGTTTAGCAGAGTCTAGCCTGGCTGCTTCAGTGTGGTCCGAGGACCGGCCACATCAGCACCACCTGGAAGCTTGTTACAAATGCAGAAGCTCAGGTCCCTCCTCAACCTACTGAATCGAAATCTGCATTTTAATAAGAATCCTGGATGATTGCAATGCACAGTCTAGTTGAAGAAGCATCTAGAGGATGGACTGGAAGGGTGGATCCAAAGTCAAGAGAGGACTTAATACATGGAAGTAGTCTGGGCAAGAGAGGAAGATGCCCAGAGCTCAAGCACTAACCCTGAGGAAGGAGGACAGATGTTCACAAGATCTAACGAATGACATTATAAGACTTGAAAACTAATTGGATGTGCCTGGCAGGAGGGAAGTGGGGAGATCCCATTGTAAGTCTGCATGGCCATCACGCAAAATTAAATTATATATGTTTATAACGAAATAAGTTACATTAACAAGCAAGGTAATAAATTCTCAAACGTCATCTCTTCCTAATTATTTTAGTACATTTTGCTGTTATCAGGCTCTCATGGGTATCTGCATCTACTATATCTGTTTGATGGAGATAATATTTAATGATATGTTTCTGCAAATCTCCTCCTAACTGCACAAGCAATGCGGTCACAGAAGTGGCTTGACATCATGGGAACACATACACCATGGAAATTGGCAAAGTCTACAAATCGGGGCTTAACTTGCTGTTTTGTTGATTTTCAAGCTCAGGGGTCAGCAAACCTTTACTATAAAGAGCCAGATAGCAAATATTTTAGCCTTTCTTAGCCATACAGTGCCTGTCACAACCACTTAACTCTGCCATTGGAGTGTAGAAGCAGCCATAGACAATACAGAAATGATGAGTGCGGCTGTGTTCCAATAACAATATATTGATATGTCCCTGGCTGGGTAGCTCAGTTGGTTAGCACATTGTCACGATACGCTAAGATTGCAGGTTCAATCTTCGGTCAGGGTACATATAAGAATCAACCAATGAATGCATCAGTAAGTGGAACAACAAATTGATCTCTCTCTCTCTCTCTCTCTCTCTCTCTCTCTCTTTCTTTCTCTCTCTCTCCTCCTTCCTCTATCTCTCAACTCAATAAAAAAAAAAAAATTATTGCTAGAATCAGGCAGCAGTGTGGATTTTTGTTTTCTGTCCAACAGTCATAGTTTGCTAACTCCTGCTCTAGATTTAAGAAAGAGATGGAGAAAGTGTTAATAATGTGTTAAACTTTAAAGGGTTTCATGTCTATAGCCATTGCATTGTGAATAGCATAAGAACTGCAGGAAATATTTGTCCATTATTTAAAACTATTATTCAATTCAGCTAAAAAGTCATTCGCATCATTGGTGAATGAGTGAAGTTCCAATATATGTTTTCCTTGCCTCACATTTACTATTTTATTTATTTATTTATTTTATTTTTTCCCCTTTTTTGATTTTAGAGGGAGAGGAAGGGAGAAGGAGAGAGATAGAAACATGGAGGAGAGAGAACATTGATTGGCTGTCTCCTGCATGCCCCCCACTGGGGAATGGGCCCACAACCTGGTCATGTGCCCTGACAGGAAATCAAACAGGCGACCTCTTGATGCATGGGTCAATGCTCAAACACTGAGCCACACTGGCTGGGCAATTTATTTATTTATTTATTGTTAATCCTCACCTGAGGATAATTTTTCATTGATTTTTAGATAGAGTGGATGGGAGGGAGGAGGGAAGGGGCGGGGAGAGAGAGAGAAACATTGGTTTGAGGGAGATACATCAGTTGGTTGCCTTCTGCACAACCCTATCCAGGGCTGGGGATCGAACCTGCAACCCAGGTACATTCTTTTGACTGGGAATCAAACCCAAGACCCTTTAGTCTATGGGGCAATGCTCTAACCACTGAGCCAAACTGGCCAGGGTGCATTCACTATTTTAAATGAAAATATTAGCCAACACTTGTGTTGGAGGTACACTCATTCATCAGTTGCATCAGAAGATGTTTATGGTTACAAGAGGTCAGGGAAAATCAATAAAAGCATTCTGTAAGAATCAATGGGCTTTATGGAATTTACAAAATATATTATTGTACATTTTATTGCATTTGTAAATTGTGTGACATGCATTCTTTCTATCAGTAAACATACTTTCCATCAGTAAAACTTTAATAAACGCATGTGCATAGACGCAGACTTCTGGTTTTATGGGGAGCTGGTTGCCACATATTTATCAGCACAACATTGCTCAGGTTTCTGGTTTAGGTGAGCAGGAGTAGGGGAAAACAGAAGGAAGATTTTAGAAAGAAAATGTAGTTTAATTTTGGACATGTTCCCCCATTGTAATACATGACTTTCAAAAGGGTAAAAGTAGAACCCTTCAACTACAGATTAAACTCTTTTTCAATAAAATGAAGAATTTATTATAATCCTTAGAAACCTACTTGAGAGACCATGTGGATCAAGATTCACAAATACAAGTAACAAGGTATATGTTCTTTTTTTAAAAAAAATTTCCCCCCGTCTATAGCTACCTATTCAAGCATTGTTTAGCTAAATTGTGGCTTTCTTTCCTACCTTTCTTCACTTTTAGAGCAAGAGAGCTTGGATCACAGTCACAGATTGTCACCAATACACGAGGTACCCTTGCTACTTATTGTTTTGTAGCTCTCTGCTGGCTTTTTGTATAACTGTTAACCGGTATTCGTGAACTTATTTTGTAGCGACATTTTTACCATTGACAAAGACAACATCTAACTTTATTGACAGCACCTAATTTGAACCAGGTACTGGGCTAAGTCTCTTAACGAGTATTTCATTTAATCTTCCCAACAAGCTAAAGAAATAGATGCCATCTGCCTTGGCACGGAAGCCTAGTTAGTTGGAGTGTCGTTCTGATAAGCCAAGGTTGTGGGTTTGATCCCTTCCTGGTCAGCATCAACCGATGAATGCATAACTAAGCAGAACAACAAATTGATGTCTCTCTCTTTCTGTCTCCCACTCTAAAAAAACTAAAACTAAAAATAATAATAAATAAAAGAAGGAAAAAAAAAAGAAATAGGTATCATCTTCATTTCTAGTTTATGACAAGGAAATAAGGGCATAGCATGTTAAATAAATTGTCAAGGGTTACAAGAATACCAAGGGGCTGTGCCAAATTTGGACCCTGGAGTTCGGGATCCTTATCATGAAAATACTTTGCCTCCCAGATCAGATTTCCAGGCAGAAACTTCAGATATGAATTGTGTGAAGGTTATAAACATAACTTTTCTTCCTAACTACTAAGTTCTTCTTGCTGGGTTAATAATCAAGTTAACATGAGTTAGATTAACAGGAGAAAATGTCCAAAGTTTATTCTGAATGGACATCCGGGACGCCATAAACACCCTTACGCCGTTGAGGGCTTATCTGCTGTTCTGCACAGAGAAGGGAGCCAGGATTCCAGGGAAAGCAGTGATTCACAGGGAGAAGAGAAAAAGTGACATGTGCTGAACAACTTCTCTCTGGGTCACCCTGAAACAACTGGTACGCAGAGGGAAGTCCCACAAACAGGCTTTTCTAGATTTCTCCCTGTCTGCCACATTGAGTTTATATTATGATGCTAAGGTGATAGTCTCTTTCTTCAAGCAGGTTTTTAAATCTGAATTCCTTTAAGCAGGTAAGGAGGAGGGTCAAAGGTTCTTTCTGTGCCTTTTGTTTCCTGATAACCAGCCTAAAATCAATATCCTAAAAGGCATATTTGGGGCTGGTGAAACTTTGATCCCTCTCACTTTCCATTTGAGGTTTAGCAATCTGGGGACTGCTGGTCATAAGAAAGAGTGAGGATCATTCTCTCTCTCTCTCTCTCTCTCTCCCCATTTCAGCCCACAACCATTTCCCACTTATAGAGATCCAAACAGTTTGGACCTTTGTTTCTGTCAGCCCTGCATGGTGCTCCCAGGGAGATTGCTGCCCTGTGTTTGGTGTCGGGGAGCAAACCCCTGCCCTGCCAAGGAAGCTTGGGGTGTTGGTGTGACCAGCTCAGTAAACAGGCTCATCTGGGACCTATATTTATTCTGGACTATTTGTCAGTAAAATGAGCTATGGTGCTTGATTTCCCAGTGTGTTCTGCAGAAAAAGAAGAGTTTATGCAGAAAAAAGGTTCTAAGGTCACTTAGGTTTGAAATACTCCAAGTTAAATAAAGTTAATGATAACGTTAAATGTATTTTTAATGAATGCAGAACATCTCAGAGCCTTGAATGGACCGATGTGGATTGTGACTCTCCCACAGAGGGAAGAGCACACAGCATTTCTCTACCTAACTGATTTTAGAATCTCTTTTTTGTGCACATTTATCTTTTATTTATTTATTTATTTATTTATTTATTTATTTATTTTTGTTACAGATATTTCTCCTTTTTTTCCCCATTGACACCCTCTTCCCCATCCCCCCCCACCCCGTCCCCAGCTTTGTTGTCCATGTCCATTGGTTATGCGTACATGCATGTAAGTTCTGTGGTTTATCTCTTCCCACCCCCCACCACTCCCTCTTCTGAGGGTTGTTGGTCTGTACCCTACTTCCGTGTTTCTGGGTCTACCCTATCCCTCAGATTGTTATATTCATTATATTCCATATATAAGTGAGATCATGTGGTATTTGTCTTTTTCTGCTTGGCTTGTTTCACTTAGGATAATACTCTCCAGGTCCCTCCATGCCATCTCAAAGGATAAGAGATCTTTCTTTCTTACAGCTGCATAGTACTCCATTGTGTATATGCACCACTGCTTTTTTATCCATTCATCTACTGATGGACACTTGGGCTGTTTCCAGATCTTAGCTATTGTACATAGTGCTGCTATGAACATGGGGGTACATATGTTCTTTCTGATTGGTGTTTCAGGCTTCTCAGGGTATATTCCTAGAAGTAGGATCACTGGGTCAAATGGCAGTTCAATTTTCCAATTTTTGAGGTAACACCATAGTGTTTTCCATAGTGGCTGCACCAGTCTGCATTCCCACCAGCAGTGTACTAGAGTCCCCTTTTCTCCACACCCTCGCCAACACTTGTTGTTTGATGATTTGTTTGTGGCGCCCATTCTGACAGGTGTGAGGTGATACCTCATTGTTGTTTTAATTTGCATCTCTCTGATGATTAGTGATGTTGAGCATTTCTTCATATGTCTCTTGTGTGCACATTTATCTTTTATGACTATTGTTGTCAGGAAGACATTTTGACAAAGAGTGCCCCAGGGCAACCCCAAAAGGAATGAAAAGTGGCTTCTTCTATAAGTCTGGGCACATTTCTGTAAAGTAAAATATGTTTATTCTAGTATTTTAGTCTAATACTTTACACTGTAAGGGAGGAAAAAAAACTTTTCCTTTACACATCTTAGTTTCTGCAGGTGAGGCCCTATACATCATTAGCCTGGCCAAAAACAGATTAACAACAGAAAACAAACATATGTTTATTAACGTGTACATCATGCATACATGCGGGAGCACCAGTAATGAGTAACTCAAAGAGGTGGTTAGAACTCGGGCTTATCTACTACTGTAGCCTAAACCAAAAGGGAAAGAACCCCAGCCGATGTAGCTCAGTGGTTGAGCGTTGATCCACACACCGAAAGGTTGCCAGTTTGATTTCTGGTCAGGGCACATGCCCAGGTTGCAGGCTTGATCCCCAAGCAGATTGTACAGGAGGCAACCAATCAAAGTTGATGTTTCTCTCTCATTGGTGTTTCTATTTCTCTCTCTCTCTCCCTCTCTCTCTAAAATCAATAAAAACATTTTTTTTTTTTTTTTTAAAGGGAAAGAGGTCTTGGGCTCTGGGCAGGGGAACAGGCTATGGGAAGAAAACAAAGAAATGTATGGTAAATAAAGGTTGTTTAGTAACATTTACTATGGTGCCTTCTCCACTGGTAAAAATGTTAACAGTCCTCTTCCTGGTTCAGGAGAAGGAGACAAATCTACAAATGAAAATGTCCTTTAAAAAGGGAAAACATGGACCCCCCCTCCCCCCCTTTTAAGGCTTTTTCTATGTCTGGTGGTTCTCAAAATAATCCATACGCCAAAGAGTCAGGTTTGGGGGTGGCGGATTCTGGGACCCATCAGCGCTTCTCAGCTTCACAACCTGGGCTGGCTTTGAACCAGCCGTTTCCACCATAAGGGGAAGACACGTGAGGTCGCAGCTGGAGCTGGGGCTGGTGTCATACATCGTCGGGAATGGTTCTTTTATGCTTTTCTTGATTATATGATAAAGAATGTTCCCACGTTAAGAAGTCATTTTTAAATGCAGAATCTGCTAATTCGAGAAAGATAAGCGAATCTACAGGCTCATTCACACAGATATGATTACGGCCTTCTAGACAAAGTTATTCATTACTTAGAAGTCCCCAGGAATGTAAGTTAAGCAAACAAAGTATTTCTGTCTAGAGCTCTAGCTGCACCCTGATACTGTACATGCTGGTGAAGGGTCTTATGCATACTCCCAGGAATTAGTGGAGCAAAAAAAAAAAAAATGTTTTCTGTCTCCCAGTAAGCTAAAACCACAATGGGAATATTTCCTATTATTAAAAAATAATGACCTATCTAACACTATAGACAATGAATATGACACATTGTCAGCTTTGGGAAGTGTAAGGGAGAGAAATAGCAGGAATTTAGGGGTAGATAAGACCTCTGTGTTCCAGCCTGGCTGGTGTGGCTCAGTGATTGAGCATCGACCCATGTACCAAGAGGTCGCCAGTTCAATTTCCGGTCAGGCCACATGCCCAGGTTGTGGGCCCGATCCCCAGTGGGGGGCGTGCAGGAGGCGGCCAATCAATGTTCTCTCTCATCGATGTTTCTATCTCTCCCTCTTCCTTCCTCTCTCTCTAAAATCAATAAAGAAGCCATGGCTGGTTTGGCTCAGCGGTTAGAGCATTGACCCACGGACCAGAGAGTCCCGGGTTTGGTTCCCACTAGGGCATGTACCTAGGTTGCAGTTTGTCCCCGGCCCAGGTTGGGGTTGTGTGGGTGGCAACCACTTGATGTGTGTCACTCACGTCGGTGTTTCTCTCTTCCTCTTCCTCCCCCTCTCCCTCCTACTCTTTCTGAGGATAAATGCAAAATTGTCCTCAGGTGAGAATAAATAAAATAAAATAAAAAAAAAGACTTCTGTGTTCCATAACAAAGATGCTAACATTCAGAACTATAGGATGTTAGTTTTAAGGATCACTTGGTTCAACCTCTCGTATTGCAGATGAGGAAACTGAGCCACAGGGAAGGAACCGGTACAAGGACACCTGGTTGATTCGGTAGAACCGGAATGAAGGAAAGCGGCCGCATTTCCAGCTCAATCCTCTGCGAGGCGCTGGCCCCAGGAGGCAGCCGACAGCCTCGTTCTGCCTTGCTAATGTGGGTCAGGCCCATATCCACAGGTCAGCCGGAATGGCTTCTGCTTGTACCAACAGTCTTTCACTCCTGAGGTTTGGGAGCCAACTTCTATGGCATTTGCTGACCCTGGCTGCTCACCTCCCTGGAAGCCTTTGGTAGAGCAATGCGAAGGCATCAGAACGGCTTCTCCCCAGGAAACCCTCTGTCTTGCAATCCCTTTCTAAACCGAGTTAATAGCTAAGCTCTTGTGGGACACAGACCCACTGCGATCCTATTATTTAGTGATCAGAAACGGCCCCAGCCTAGTTTTGCCTTTCCTTTGAGGCAGCCAGCATGCTTTCTTCTTTTTCCTTTCTTCATTTTTATATAATACAAAATACAGAGATTGTTTTATGTGGGAGAAGAAATGTTTTTAGATAAAAAATATGTGCAGCTCTTTAAAAAGCAAGCAAGATTTGAATGAGAACATGCGTGCCTCTGAGAAAGCTACTTAAAATAGATGAGATAAAATGACATAATGGCGAGAGTGAGCTTGTGACAGTTCAGTGACAATCTATTGAATTTCATGCATGCTCCACACTGGGGTTCAGGCCCACCACCCAGGTGTGTGCTCTGACCAGGAATCAAACCAGAGACCTCTTGGTGCACGGTCGACGCTCAGCCACTGAGCCACACCAGCCAGGCTCTCGAGTCTTTCTCACCACACTGGTGTTGTCGAAGGGCACAGGCCAGCGGTTTGTGGGCTGTCCCTCCGCTCAGTTGTATTGGCTGTTTCCCAGCACTAGATTCGAGTTGCGCACTTTGGGCAGCAATACCACGGGGCTGAAGCTGAGGTCTTCTCAGAGCATCCTGTCCGGGGACACGTGCCGAGGGTCAGTCCCATTGCTGCAAGGCCATCACCATCTCTGCTCATTCGGCTAAGGTGGTGTCCGCCAGGTAACATCCCAGAGGGAATGAAGTGGAAGTTTTCCTTTGCTAAGCTGTTGATGTTCTCCCTGCAACGTGGTGCAAGGGAAAACTTCAAACAATGTTTCAAACCAGGCATCAGGAATTTCTCTCTCCACGGGGATTCTGCACTGGTCACCTGAGGTTCTGAATACTGCTGTTCAACCCTGGTATCTCTGTAGTCAACAGATGTTTTATTCTTCTTATTATTATTATTAATTTATTTATTTTTGTTACAGATGTTTCTCCTTTTCCCCCCATTCACACCCTCCTCCCACCACCCGACCCCCTACAGCATTGTTGTCTATGTCCATATCACAGATGTTTTGATACCTCTCTCCAGCTGCAAGGGTAGACTCGGCTGTGGTCATTCTTCTGTGCTTAGAAAGTCAGGAAAGCTTATGTGTCCATAAGCGTTTCAACCATGATGTTAAAGTGCCAAATCAAAACACCTCCCATTTCCCATGTAAACTTGAATAAGAGCTCTCTGATTAACCGAAATTCTCCAGCACATACGGAAACTGTTCTGTCTTTGACAAATATATTCCTAACACAAACATAATATTTACTCCAGATGCGATTTTTTAAATGTTTTTCCACATACACATAAGATTATTTTAATAGACCTGGATGTTTTACCACAGTTACTCCCTTTGCCATTTCACTTTTCTGGGTTAAGTGTTTTTAAATGAACATTCCTGCCATCAAATCATGTGGTAATTCATGGGCAGGAATTGTGTTCATTCTGTAAAATCCTCTCCTCGAATATTTCTCTATTTTGTTTTTCTCTTTAGAAAGAGTGTGGGAAAACGTGCTACATGCATTTCTCAAAGCCAGACTGTTACCACTTTAAAAAGCCCAAAGCGACCAGATTCTAAATGTGTCCCCGCCACTAGGGAAGCTCTCACAGCCTCGTGTTTACTGAAGCACCAGGCCCTCTGGTTTCAGACTGCAGGCCGATGCTCTAACCGCTGAGCCAAACCGGCCGGGGCTGGGCCCTCTGGTTTCAGAGGCCTGGTTTCCGTTTGCTTCAGTGAGAAATGAAGACTGGAGAACGTTAAGTGAGTGAATCTGCAGCACCCTGTTCATGCACGTCCACTGATGGACCAGTGGAAGCAGAAAGACCTCCTTTTCTCTCCCTCAATCGAAATCAGATGTAAAGAAAAGAGAAGCAACCATGAACTGGGAGGGGGTGCCTGGCTGTCCTTGGCATTCTCTTCCTTCATGTTCTTCCCCGACTCCCACACTGGCCGGGAACGGCTCTGTTGTCCCTCCCAGCACGAGGCCTTGACCACCAACCCCTTGTACTTCGGCTGTGCTGATGTTCCCCCTGAACTGGGGGCTCTTTCTCGTCCTTACCTGTACCTGGGGCGCCTAGATCTGTTCCTGAGACACGTCAGGCAGTTGAATGGACAACTGAATGCTTCAGAAGTCTGATTTATGTCATATAGTATTTTATAGGTGGAAAGAAACTTAAATAATCTAGCACTTTGCAACTTTTGACGGAAGAGGACAGTGACTACGAGTAGTTAAATGACTTGCTGCCTATTTAGTTGAAACAACAGGACTGGAGCTTCTCTGGTTGTTTTCCTCATGCAGTATGTGTAAATAACTTTCTTACAGGTTTAGACAAAAACAAATTAGAGAGAACACAGAGACTAGTGCACCCCATGTTCTTCACTTAATGTTGATATAGCTGAGGTCCCTAGAAGAATTCACCTTTTGCAAATAACAGCCTTGAAGTTCAGAGTCAATGCCTTGTAACGGATAACCTCCGTCAACCTTCACATCAAAGTGATGTTCTCCAGGGAGGTCATCTGGAACCCGCTGCACTTAGTGACATTTTCCATTTTAGAGTCAAGTGCATAGAGGACTCCGGGGTCACATCAATTCTGAATCTTTGTTCCTAATAGTTCCACCACTTGGAATGAATTCTTCTACCTATTAAAAAAATGTTAAGACATGGATAAATCTGAAAATAAAAAACGGTGAGTGAATAAGACAGTTGCAGAAGGGTGCATATAGTATGACGGCGTTTTTGTTTGTTTGTTTGTTTTGTTTTTTTCCTCACCCGAGGATATTTTTCCATTTTTTGTACAGATAGAATGGGGGGGAGAGAGAGGTAGGGAGAGAGAGAGAGAAACATCAACGTGAAGGGACACATCGAGTGGCTGCCACCCGCACGACCAACCAGGGCCGGGGACAAACTGCAACCGAAGTACGTGCCCTTAGCGGGAACCGAACCCGGGTCTCTCCGGACCGCAGGCCGACGGTCTAACCGCTGAGCCAAACTGGCCAGGGCTATGACGGCGTTTATGTACATTTTCTCTGCCTTTGAGTAACACAGAGTAAAATTCACTCTTTTTTGGTGTCCAGTTCTATGATTTTGACAAATGCATACGGAGTTGTCATTACCACCACAATTAAGGTTCAGAACAGTTTCATCACACACACACATGAAAATTTCCTTGTGGAATCTCTTCTTAGTTAAATCTCACCCTGTTCCCAGACCCTCCACTCTCTGGCAGCTACTGATCTGTCAGCTGTCACTGCAGCCTTCACCAGAATGTCATGTAAATGGAATCATGTAGAATGTAGCCTTTTGAGACTGGCTTTTTTCACTCAATGTAATGCTCTTGAGATTTGTCCAAGTTGCTGTGTGTGGTTCTTTTCATTGTCAGTAGTATTCCATTTTGTGGATAGACCTTGGTTTGTTTATCCAATCCCAAGTTGAGAGACACTTAGGTTATTTTGCATGTCTGACCATTACAAGTAATGCTGCTATAAACATTTGCATACAAGTTTTTATGTGAACATAGATTTCCATTTTACTTAGGTAAAAATGCAGAAGAGGTATTGCTGGGTTGGATGGTTAGTATATGTTTAATTCTGTAAGAAACTGCTAAGCAACGTTCCTTAGTGACTGTAAAAAATATTTAAGCAACCCATAAAAAAGCAGAAAAGAAAAAGGAAACAAAAACCTGGAAAACAGAGAGAATAAGCAGAAACCAACACCAAAATACCAGATTTAAGCCTCAACATATTAATAAGTGGTCTAAATATACCACTTTAAAGACACAGATGGGTAGACTGGATTAAGAAACTTGACCCAACTATATGCTCTTACAAGAAACTTACTTCAAATATAATGATATAGCCTGGCTGGTGCGGCTCAGTGGTTGAGCATTGACCCATGCACCAAGAGGTCGCCAGTTCGATTCCCAGTCAGGACACATGCCCAGGTTGTGGGCCCGATCCCCAGTGGGGGGCCTGCAGGAGGTGGCCAATCAATGTTTTCTCTCATTGATGTTTCTATCTGTCTCTCCCTCTCCCTTCCTCTCTCTCTGTAAAATCAATGAAAAACAAATTTAAATATAAATATATATATATATGATGACATAGGCATTGAAAGTAAAAGAATGGAGAAAGATATCATGCAAGCGTAGTCAAAGGAAGCAGGAGTGTTATAGCGATATCAGATTAAACAGACTTCAGAACAAAGAAAATCACCAGAGACAAAGAAGGACATTATACAACAATTTAAAAAGGCCAACTCACCAAGAAGACATAGTAATCCTAAATGCACACATAAAACTACAAATATGTAAAGCCAAAAGTGTTAGAATTAAAAAAAGGAATGCACAAATATACAGTTACAGTTGGAAATTTCAACATTCTTTTCTCAACAAATGATAAAACAACTAACCAGAAAATTTTCCGTGACATAGAACTCAATACTGATAACCAACAAGATCTCACTGACTCTTATAGAACGCTCTACCTAATATATTGTAATACACATTCTTTCCAAGTGCCAGTGGAACATATACCAAGATAGATCATATCCTGGGCCACAAAACAAACCTCAAAAATTTTAAAATAATTAAAATTGTACAAAGTGTGTTTTCCAACCACAGTGGAATCAAGCTAGAAATAAAAAATAGAAAGATACCATGAAAATCTCTAAACACTTGGAAACTAAGTAATGTATTGCTACATAATTTAAAAAGGAAGTCTCAAAGGAAATTTTAAAATGCATTGACCTGAATAAAAATGGAAATACAACATTTCAAAATTTGACCCCATGAAGATTATATGATTGTCTACACAGTAAATCCCAAGAGAAAAAAAAAAAAGCTCATAGAATAAGTGTGTTTAGCAATGTCATAGGATACAGGATAAACATACAACAATCAATTGAATTGCTATGTATTAACACGAACATGTGACCACAGATTAAAAATACAACACCATTTGCAGTAGCTTAAAAAACAAAATACTTAGGTGTAAACCTAATAAAACATGTATAGAACATGTATGTGGAAAACTACACAACGTTGATTGAAGAAAATAATCAAAGATCTATTTCTTTGAGAGACACACTGTGTGCATGGATTGGAATACGCAACATAATACTGAAGTCAATTCTCCAAAAATTTCTATAATTTTTAACACAATTCCTGTAAAAAAATTCAGCAATTGTTTTGTAGACATAGACAAGATTATTCTAAAATGCATATGCAAAGGAAAAGAAACCAAAGTAGCGAAAACAATTTTGACAAAGAAGAATAAATTAGGAGGAGGAAGCAGTCTACCCAATTTATGACTGATTATATAGCTATAGTCATCAAGACTCTGTGGTATTAGTGAAAGGACACACACATAGATCCATGGAACAGGATTAAAAAAAACAGAAATAGACCCACACAAATATGCTCAACTAATGTTTGACAAAAATGCAAAGCAATTATGGAGGAAATATACCCCTTCCAATAGATGATGCTGGAGCACAGGGTCAACCATCCACAGGCAAAAATATGAACTCCAACATAGGTCTCAAGCCTTATAAGAAATTAACCTTAAGTAGGTCATGGAAATAGTGTAAAATGTAAAAGTGTAAAACTTTTAAAAAGAAAACAGGAGAAAATCTTCAGGATCTTAAGGTTAGGTAGGGTTCTTAAATTTGAGGACAGAAACACAGTCTCAAAAAGGAAAAAAAAAAAAGATAAATTTGACTTCATGAAATTGAAAACATTTGTATGCAAAAGACCCGGTGGAGAGGATGAAAAGACAAGCTACACAATGGAGAAAATATTTGCAAACCAGATATCTGACAAAGAATGAGTATATAGAATATATAAAGAGTTCTCAAAATTCAACAATATAAAGGACAAACAAAAAAAATTAGAGAAAAAGACATGAAGAGACAGTTCACAGAAGAGGGTATAGAGATGACAAATCAGCATATAAAAAGATGTTCAACATTGTTAGTCTTTAGTGAACTGCAACTCAAAAGATATCATTAAACACCTATCAGAATGAACTGAAAAATAGTGATGACCCAAGATTCCAGCGAGGATACAAAAAAACTTGATCACTTGTTCACTACCGGTGGGAATCTTATATGGTACAAATTCTCTGGAAAAATGTTTGGCAGTTTCTTAAAAAATTAAACATGCAACTCCTATGACCTAGCAATCAAAGATCTTGGCATTTATCCCAAAGACATAAAGACTTATGTTCACACAAAAACCTATACAAGAAAGTTCTGGGCAATAATAATAACGTTTATTAATGATAGCCAAAAACTGGGAGCAATCCAGATATCCCTCAGCAGATGACAGGCTAAGCAAACTGTAGCGTATCCATACCATGAATACTACTCAGCAATAAAAAGAAATAAATCTACCAATACTTAACACAACAGCTTAGATGAATCTCCAGGAAATTGTGCTGAGTGAAAAAGCAAATCCCAATGGTTGCATACTGTATGATAACATTTACATGACATTCAAGAAATGATGAAAGTATATAAACAGAGGACAGATTAGTGTGCCCAGGTTTTAAGGAGATGGTCACAGTGGGAGAGGTGTTAGTGTGTCGGTAATAGGGCACCATGACAGATCCTTGGGGATAGATAGGTTCTGTGTATATCAACGTCAATATCTTGGTTGTGATATTGTATTATTCTTCTATAAGATTTATCACTGGGGGAAACTAGAGAAATACTACAAAAATCTTACTGTATTATTCCTGACATCTGCATGTGAATCTACAATGATCTCTATAATAAAAAGTTTAATTAAAAATAATAAATCAGAAGCAAAAATGGCTACATGTTATATTTTTAAAAATAGTTTGGTGAGTACACGAGTGTTTGTTGTATACTTTTCTGTACTTTTTATGTTTGAAGTTTCTTTACTTTAAAATATGCTTCAACACTCAGGTCAAATGTCACTTCTACTCAAGGCCACTAATTACATTCATTGCTGTTTCTCCATGATTCTGTGGGGATAAATTCAGAATATGAAGATCATAAGTTTAATGTCATGTTATTCATCTTTCTTTACGCCTTTTACCGTAACTCCATATTTAGCGCAGTGCCTTGAATGAGATTGTTCTTGTTGATGCTATTATATTTACGTGTTTAGCTGTGTCCTAGATTTCTAACTGGAAAGAAAAACAGAAACTACACAATTTGAGTCTTCATGCCATGAAGGAAGAAAAACACAACAACGACAACACACAAGCCAAAACAAATATCTTACAGAAATTCAAAGAAACCATAGGGCAACTGAAAAGTACCTACGTTGTGTGTTTTTTTCCCAAGCAGATTCTTTGCCCAAGAGGACAAACTATGGCTTTGGAGTAGACATTGTTTAGTTCCTTGATGCTGGCTTCTCTATCTTTGCATCCCTCGGAATGCCTTAGGTGCCAAGTAACAGACATTGAACTTCACGGCTCACAACTGGAGGGTTGGTAGGCATGGTCAGGGTTGACCGGATCCGCAGGCTCCAGTTCCGGCTCCCTGAGCTCCGCATTCTGCTGGGGCTGACTCCACCTGCAGGCTAGTGTTCTGGGCCTTGAATCCTCGCGTGATGACGTCCAGAGGAGAAAGGCCCCCTCCTCCAGCTGCTTTCTCCTTCGCGTGAGCAGACTTAGTCAGGATGCTCCCTCCAGCAAACCTGTGCTCATCTCCCGGCCAGCGGACCCATCGCTGAGTGGACTGCTGGCAGCAGGCATGGGATTCAGCACAGAGCAACCAGGTCCCCTTCCCATCCTGGGGGTTCCCGTGCTCCTGACGAGCTGAGAGTTGTCCTGAGCAAAATGGGGTCAGAAGGGGTGACGGAGGCTAATAATACAGTCCACCTTGCCCTCCCTGTCCACCCTCGCTCAGCTGTGGCTGTTATTCATGCCCCCTCTCTTTCTGCGAATTTACTGTTTCATGTCTTTATTTCTTTGTTAATCCTCACCCAAGAATATTTTGCCATTGATTTTTAGATAGAGTGGCGGGGGGAGGGGAGGGCGGCATCGATGTGAAAGAGACACATCAGTTGGTCGTGTGCCCTTGACTGGGATTTGAACCCGAGACCCTTCGATCCATCGGCCAACACTCTAACCGCTGAGCCAAACCAGCCAGGGCTACTCTGTTTCATTTCTATTAATGAGGTCTTACCAGGGATTTAAAATTCTGGGGCGACTTGAATTTAAGAAAAGAGAAAACCCTGGCCGATTTGGCTCAGCAGTTAGAGTGTCAGCCTGCGGTCCAGAGAGACCCAGGCTCGGTTCCTGCTCAGGGCACGTACCTTGGTTGCAGTTTGCCCGTGGCCCCGGTTGGGGTCGCGTGGGTGGCAGCCAGTGGATGTGTCTCTCTCGAATCGATGTTTCTCTCTCTCTCTCTTTCTCCCTCTCGCTCTATCTGAAGATGAATGCAAAAATGTCCTCGGGTGAGGAGAAAAAGACAAAGAAAAGAGAGACTTTCTTCCACATGTTTTCTGTCCACAAGGACATATGCTAAAAGGCCTCGGGCTAGAGCCAGAGGGGGCATATTACTGACGACAGACGCACAAGCAGGGATCCGCAGGCTCCTGGAGAGAGGACTCGGGAGCTCTGGTTCCAAGTGGATGGACAGTCCCAGTGCCTGATGGGTAACAGGAAGGCGGGGGTCTGCCACCTGGTACGAGGCCCTCAGTGGCTTCTGTGAAGTTGGTGAGTCTCCCTAAAGGTACACCGGAGGCATTCAGGATGACTCCACAGAAAGCCCGGGAGGGGGAGGGTGCGGGAGGAGCCTACACACAGCCCTGCGTTTCTGACACGTGTTTAAAAAACACAAAGGTGGTTAAAGGTAGGTCCAGGGAGAACAGGATACCAGCTGGTAAGACAGCCCAGGAGGGAGATGCCTTCTTGTTTTAGGATCTCAGGAGAATATTGAGGGTACAGCATCTTGAAGCTGCAAGATATTCAAGGATATTGGACCATTAGGTCTCTGTGTCCCCGAATGAATATCTTTGTTCCTTCCCCACAGTCTCCATGGATTTGCTGGATCAATGTTAGTTTAAGGCTCCATTTAATTTCACTAAATGAAGCCTTTTAGGTAATTTAAAAAAAAAGTTACAAAATTCAAAATGAACTTGGGAACTTGGATTCAAAGCAGACAAACATAGAAACACTGAAGGCTGGGGAAAATGTTATTTAATTTCTGCCACTAATTCTAAGAGGCTATTCTCTCTGATTTATTTGGAAGAGCTTGAAATATGTATGGGACTGACCTGGTAAAGATTTAGTGGTGGTATAAAGTACTGTGTGCTCTGGAAATAAAATATGAAAAAATGAAAGAAAGAAATTGGGGCACAGGAAAAAATAATTTTTTTCTCTATTCTCCCTGAAAATTTCTAGGAGAACACATGAGTTACTATTAATAGCGCTTATTTCTGGGCAATGGGGCTGGAGGTTGCGAAAAGAAACTTTCACTTCTATTCTGTGGGGTTGGCATTTTTTCATTCAGCATGATCTTATATAACTGTTGTAATTTGTACAAGTTAAGTAAAATAAAAATAAAGGGAAAGAGTTTCTCAGTACCCCCGGCTCACAGAGACAGTGAGAACCTGATACAGCCGTCCTTGGTTCTGTTATGATCCGGGCTATTGTCTTCCCGGGAAGAACCCCTGTTTGAGTTATCCCCGCAGCCTAGCTCCAGGGGAGGAATGTGAGCCACTGATTTTAATAACAATAAAGGACAAAGATTCTAGATCGTATGCTTTGCAAGAAGCATCATGTCTAACTATCACCATGAAGACACCACAGAGCCTGAGCCTGAAGATCTGACACAGTTCATTAGGAAATGTAACAGGCTTGTCACCGCACGCAAGTGACAGGTTTTAACTCAGGGCAACAGTGCAGAAAAGTCTGACCTTGATTCTGTTTGGGGCAGGAGAGGGGGAAGAATGTCTTAATCAAGGCACCATTTCAGGGGAGGGGGAACTTCAGAGGCTGAAGAGTAAATGTCTTTAATGTTTCAAATGTTGTACAGTTATTAGTCTGCTGCGGCTATCAAAGAGTTAAGCAAACCCCCTTACGGTTAACAAGGGTTTGAAGTGAATCTGGGTTTGCTCCTCACACTTTCAAAAGGTCTGAGCTAACCTGGGGTTTGGAACAGCTCCTGAGTCTTTGAAAACATTAACTCAAATTAGATACCCCAAACTAGAATCTCTGAACAAACAAAAACAGTATGACATGATAAGCGTAACCTGATGTATTTATAATACTGCTTATCACCACCCCCCCTTTTTAAAATTTTTTTATTAATTTTTTTTTTTTTTTTTAGAGAGAGGGAGAGGGAGAGAAACCCTGATCAGGAATTGAACCGGTGACCTTTTGGTGCAGAGGATGACGCTCAATCCGCTGAGCCACACTAGCCGGGCCTCCTTACCTTTCTGATGCTAACATTTCTGTAACAGTTCATAAAAGAAATGTTTTGCCCTTTTTTTCCCTTGGTACCCCCAGCCCCCACAGCTTAGCACTGAAATCTATGCTACAGAAGAGACCAGCACCAGGATACGTGGCACAGAAAGTTGGAGTTAAACAGCCTGCCAGGAAGCCAAGGTCCTCGCCAATGTGAGGAAACCCTTTGGTTTATCTCTGTCCTTCCCTTCCCTTATTCTGTTTGTCCATTCCACCTGATATTCTCTTTTCCTTTTTTTAGTTCCTAAACTAGAAGGAATGGTGGGTTTGGGGGTCGGTGGGAGGACAGGGTTTTTATTGAAGACTTGTGATGTGTGCTTGCTACTAAAAGTTCCCCACCTAAGCTTTCGACTTTAAAGGTCTACTCTGCTTATAAAAACGAATACTTGAAAAACATGTAGAAACAAAAATATAAGCTTCCGGTTAACAAGAGGGCTCTAATGGTTTAAGCAAATTAGATGAGGTTATTTTCTTACCCATTTAATTGTTCCTTCTCCTTACGTCTCTGGAATATAATTTACTTGGTCTGGAGTCCTATTAAATTTAACACAGCGTAGCTCTTTTTTATTTTTTTCCTTTATTGCTTTTAGAGAGAAAGAAAAGGAGAGGGAGAGAGAGAAGAGAGAGATAGAAACATCGACAAGAGAGAACATCGATTGGCCGTCTCCTGCATGACCCCACTGGGGGTTTGGCCCACAACCTGGGCATGAGCCCTGACTGGGAATCAAACCGGTGACCTCTTGGTGCCTGAGCTGATGCTCAACCACTGAGCCACACTGGCCAGGCTACACAGTTTAACTCTTAAAATAATGGGAAAAGGTGCTTTTGTTTCTCTCTGTGTTAATAATATTTGCTTATGCCCAGACTCGGAGCTAAAATTGGTAGGAATTGTATTTGAAATAGTTTAGTTCAGAATACGCGTGCTCCTCAGAACCATGGGGTCTGCTTGGTGTGCCGCTGACTGAATAGTTGAACAGGAGGGAGAGAAATAAAGCTTAGGAAAAGACCAGAACCAGGGTACCTCCGCACTACGGGCATTCGGGGCTGGAAAAATTCTCTGTCGGGGGTGTGGGGGCCTGTCCCCTGCAATGAGGGATGTTCAGTGCACTCTTGGCCTCGGTGCAGTAGGCGCCAATGGTACCCTCCCCTCCCCCAAGCTGTGGCAACAAAAATGTCTCCAAATATTGCCAATGAGGCATTTTAGGAGGGGGAGGGGGTGCGATCACCCCACTTGAGAACCACTGGCCTGAATTCAGCTGTGTAACTGTTTTATGAGCAGTCTAGGGGAGTTCTTTCAGAAACTTGCAAACATTAAAAACTGTAGCAGGGCACAATTTTACATGCCTCTGCATTTTCCTTGGTCATTTGCCAAGAAGGCGTGTCACAGTCTCTCGCAGGGAACTCGGGCCCGCCCCGGGCATGGACTTGGATGACCTAAGAGATTCTTTCCTGTCTCAGTATTCTGGCTAATGACAGCACCTTCCATAGGCTGATGCTGAAGACATGCGGAGAAATCAATGGGAACAGGGTCAGATTCTCCTGAAGAAGGGTTTTTTTTAGCAGCCTGGGCCAATCACAACATCACGGGGTACATTTTTCATAAGGTAGAAAACGTTGAAGATTTTAGGCCAAGTCAAATATGAGCCTTTTTATCGTATTCCAGTGCACATTCGTATATAGATGGAGCAAAGATACAGTCACTAAAGGAGAAATCTTATAATTGGTTAACAGGTGGCTTCAAAATTACAGCCAAATTTATATAATGCGTTTGGCAGTGAAACACCTTCTTTCCTTTTTGGGAAACGTATCACACGATGCTTCCACAATTCTGCTGAATTATGAAATGCAGAAATTGGGACTTGGGACAAAAAGAAAGCAATTTTTCCCCTCCCTGTTTCTTCTCTGTTTTCCTTTTTCTTCTTTTTCATTAGTGTTCACACATATAAGAAAAGTTGATCCAACACATCTGGATTGTGAAATCGAACACGAGGTATGGATGTGTCAGCACACGTTTCGCACAGTGTGAACATTCAGCTGCACATTTAAAATCAAGCAGCTGCCTTGGCAAGGTCTGCGAAGAAGAAAGTGGATTTTACCAGCAGCTCCTTTGCAGCTTGCAGAACCAAGGACAGGTCTTTAGTGGTCCAAGGTAAAACTATTCAATGAACTGCTCCCTAGTGGGAGCCTGGCCCACTGGCTCCAGTGATCAGGTAGTTTCTATGTCTGAAAACGTCTGCTACGAGAGGGAAGACAGGGTCCGACCAGTGACTGGCTAACTGATAGAAATTTCACTTTACTGAAAGACACCCTTCTGAATGCTTTCTAAGCCTCAGTAATAAAAATGATCATTCGAAGTTTGACCTTCAAGCCTCCTACACTATCAATAAATTAAAGGCTCGATTCTTTGTCCAGCTCCTGTATTTCCCCCTTCCAGCCTTAGCCCAGGTTATTTCTCTGCCTGGGATGTTCTTTCTTCCCAGGGTCATGTGCTCTCCAGACTTTGCCCATCTGAGCTGCCACCTCCTCCGGGAAGTCTCCTGACTGACCACACCTCCCTCCGAACTGTCTCAGATGTGGTCTCACAGCTCTTGGGACGCCTCACATTCTACTCATTTTGAGGTCACTTCTATTTCCTCTCCTGTTGCGTAGAAAACCCCTGGAGAGAAAGACCTGCGTCTGCTCCTTATTCTCCTCCCCCTACCACAAGGCTTAGGACTCTGTACACTGTATTCAGTAGATAACATGTTAAGCAACCCTTTCGATATCATGTCCGTGTCTGATATTTGTTCTACCCCGAGGCCCTGTGCCTGGAGGGCGAGATAATGAAGCCAAGCGCCTCTCCAACCCCAGCAGGTGAAGGAGGGCAAAGGCCAGTTTTTATGCAACTCCCGGGACTGCTGTGCAATCTGTCCCTTTGCCATCTGGGTCAGCGTGTCCCCCCGTGCTTTCTGCCTATCTGTGGTGACCACGCCGCCCAGTCAACGCCGGCTGCTTCGGGAACTGGGCGGGTTACTACAGACACTGTCGTTCTTTTCCTCGCCCTGTTGTATAACACGCCAACCTGTTCTTTCACATTTAGAAACAGGAGAGCCATGCCATCGCCCAGTCCCGCCTCTTGGTAGGTAGATCAGCGCCAGAGAGACGTCACAATGAGACCCCGCCTACCTTTCAGAAAGACAGGAAGGCAAGCTGCAGAGATGAGTTCTTACAAACAAGCATGGCCCAAGTCGGAGTTCCTAAGAATCTGTTGGCTTGTTACTTTACATAAACCCAGGTTTGGATGAAAGGAACTGTTTGAGCTGAGTATTTCCTCCCACAGAATGAGACTTCGATTTCTTTAACGTGGCCTGGCTCTGGGTCTCTCTGTCTCCCTTCTTCTGAAGAACTGCACAAGAGGGAAACAGTCATGTTTTCTGCTAACTTGTGGCCAAGGCAGTAGTTGAAATTTGTATCAAGTTTATTTTGTCTTCAAGATATTGTGCCATTGGCCGGGTCTCCGATGGTACTGGGGACAAGGTAACGGTGTTCGAGGGACAGCCTAGGGAAGGACAGCTGGTCTGGAGTCCTGGCCTTGCCACTCTTGGCAATTTAGTTTGGGGAAAGCCAGATGACCTCTCTACCTTCCAGTCTTCTATTTGAGAGACGGAGTCTACAACAATACCTTTGCCCAGAATTGTCGTGAGTGTGAGATGATGCGCGTGAAAATGCTTTGAAAACTGTAGAATGCTGTACGAATGCCAATTCTTCTTAGCTCACCCGAACCTCTGGCATCCAAACCGCACACTCATCCAAATCAACCATGCCCGGTGCCCATGCACACCTTCTCCGGTGAGGGACAGGAGACGGAAGGCTGAGTCGAAGACACCGGCTTTCCCTCAGGGAGCACCCCACCCAGAAGTGGAGTGAAGGAGACACAGGAGGTGAACACGCGCACTTTGTGAATCCGGGAAAGCAGGTTCTTTCACGTGTGCTGGCTTCTCCATCTGTAAACTGGAAGTGGAATACTTCATTTTCAAAAACAAGTGAGACAATGCACAGAAAGTCTTGAGCCCAGAACCTGACATACCTGGTTTCTCACACAGTGGCACCTTCCCCAGGGGTAAAAAAAAAATGCCAACTGCATATTATAAAGGTTTAAATTAATACTCAAGAACCATTAGATCTGGTTGGGAAAATCTTGAAAGACTTCGTTGAACATCAAAATATGACCCGAGGCTTGCCCGGTTGTGTGGCTCAGCGGTTGAGCCCTGACCCACACACGTAAAGGACGCTGGTTCGATTCCGGTCAGGGCACATGCCCAGGTTGTGGGCCAAATCCCCAGTGGGACGCGTGCAAGAGGTGGCCAATCAGTGGTCTCTCTATCGATGTTTCTATCTCTCTCTCGCTCTAAAAAATTAAAAAAATATATGGCCCGAGGCTTAAAGGTTAGATTTCTGTATTTGAACATAATGGTAGCAATTATATGTGCCATCCACTGTTCACAGCACTTTACGTGTATTGTCTCGTTTAATACTCCCCCAGACGCGGCGTGGTCATCCCCATTTGGCACGTGAAAGGACTGAGGGAGACAGTTGAGGTGACTGATCCAAAGAGCCGCAGACGAGTGGGGACTGAGCAGGGACTAGACGCACAGCAGTCTGGTTCCTGAGCTGCAGCTTCTCAGTGCGGCATAGACTGGCGTCGGGGACAGGGCGGCATCTGTGGGAGGGCGTGGGAAGCATTATAGGAGCAGAGAAGATGAATGAAAACCTGAAGATCTTTCTATCCTGAAAGTAAGTGGCATAGCCCGGCTGGTGTGGCTCAGTGGGTTGAGCGTCGACCCATGGCCTGGGAAGTCCCACTTCAATTCCTGGCCGGGCACATGCCTGGGTTGTGGGCTCGATCCCCAGTAGGGGGCTTGCAGGAGGCAGCTGATCCATGTTCTCTCTCACATTGCTGTTTCTATCTCTCTCTCCCTTTCTCTCTCTCTATATATAAAAAAAAAGTGGCATAAAGAGGAGAAAGAGGCATCATCAGAGAGAAACTTTGTGTGATGGACACTGTTTGGGGCTGAAAGGACAGAGGGACAGGGTTGTCACAGTGGCCACAGAGCTGACACAGAGAGCGGCCTGCCATCCAGCCCAGTTCATGACTGCTGACTGTGAATGCAGGAGAAATAAGGGGTCTGGATTTTGCAAATCCAAGCCAGGTTTAATCGTGTGACCCGTGTGTTTTTAGGGGGCTAGCTTGTCTAAGAATGCAAGGTGATCACAATGCTGGTGACCTTTGACTTTTGACCCTTTCAGAGACTCCTCTGGAAAGCGTCCATTTGGTGTCGCCTCCCATGAGGCCCTGGCAGTTACGTGTTGCTTGAAAAAGGTTAGACTTGGAATTTTCTAAACTTGCACAGAAGGTGGCAGTTCAGTCACATCGGCATCTGGATTGGGGAAACCCCCTCTGCCGAGTACATTGGGGGGACAGCAAACACCCTCAGTCTTTAAAACAGCCGCCCACACAGCGCTCATTCTCCTTAGGAAGCATAAAGGCGGGGCACCTTCACTCTGAAGGGCTCTTGTGCGTGGTGTTCCCCTCTTTCCTCAGTTTCAGGGTTTTATAGACCCACGTTCATTGGGCTTAAGTGCCAGACTTTCTGTTCCCTAGAATCATGACGTCTTTCTCCAGCCCGATAACGTGAGCGTTCAGAGTCGAGGTTGCTTCCTCCGCATAAGCTCACTGGATGGGACGCTGGTTCTGCAGTGGTGACACAGCACACGGCCCTCGTGTGGCCCTGGGGCTTCGCATTTTATCAGCTGTCCTCGGTCCGGAGGGCAGGTCTCACTGGCTCTTTGGCCCCGAATACCACAAGCTCACTGCGTGCAAATTAGAGCTACTGGAAGGTGGTTAGCATAACCAGCCTTCAACCACAAAAACATCTTTCTCTTGGCACAATATGTATGACTTTTAAATAACCCCTTTGCACATGCATTTTTGCCTCAAGTAATCTAAGCGACTGTTTGTTTTTTTGCCAGAAAGACCAAAAGAACTGCTACAACTTTTTTTTTGTTGTTAAAACAAATGACTGTAGAAATTACCTGCTGGAAGTTTTGCAAGTCAGTGCTACGTCTGCACAGCCTCTTCCTAACGTTGCGTTTCCCCCTTTCTCTGCTTTAGAAACCCTGCGGGGGTGGCTTGTGCTACCAATCGGCAGTTGTTCCAGAACAGAGGCTTTATTCATTCACTGGTTTATTCGTTCAACCGTGTATTCATCAAACATTAACTGAGCATCTATTAAGTGCCTAGCACTAGTCAAGACACATAGAATACAGTAGTGAAAAAGCCGAAGATTCTTGTCCTCCTGGAGATTGTGTTCTTACGGGAGATAGGTAGATAAGAAGCAATACACATAATACGCAAGAGAATGACAGAGCATCTAGGAGGTTCGTAAGTGCTCTGGAGAAAATAAAAGGAGAGTAGGGTAAAGGGGACGTGGAGCTGGGAGTGCAGGAGTGAGTGGCAGGAGCCACTGGGATAGGCTCTGCTGAGAAAGTGACATGGGGAGAAGTGAGGTAACAGCTGGGGCAGAGGCCCCAGGCAGGAGCCTGGTATGATCTTGATGTGACAAGCGGGTCAGAGTGTCTGCAGCAGAGAAGGGGAACCTTGCAAAAGAGCACAGAGGTGAGCAGCCACGTGACCGGCTTAATATTTGAAAGGACCCTTTGGTATGAGATTGAGAATGGACAGAAATGGAGGCTGGGTGTGGAAGCAGGGAGACCAGATGGTTTCTACAAGTCATATCAGAAAATATTGAACCCTTCTTGGCTTACCTGGTTTTAAACCAAACTTAGAACTAGAAAGCAAAACACAACACAACACTCCCCCCCCTTCCCTGCTCAGCCCCTTCTTTGCACTCCACCCTCCCCAACGAGGCTGTACCGGTCCTAGCATGTGACCTCTTCCACTTGGGGAGCATTAAATATGAGCTAAGTTGGCACGTTCCTTTGGGGGCAGTGCAGGTATATCACAGAAGACAAATCAAATTAAGGGGCACCAAGGCAAATATGAGGTTGGAACATTCCAGAAGTAGTTCTGGAATGCTTGGTGACATGCCAGCGAAGAACCGCGTCAAGAAAGGGGACCGGCACTGGGCTCTGTCCTCAGTGATCTGACTGATGAACAGATACACAGAGCTCCCGTTTGTTAATGTTTAGAGAGACAGGATGTCAACTACCACACCGCGCCTGACTGAGTCGTTGTCTTTGAACTTCATGGTGCAATGTAGACGTATGCCAGTCTGCTTTTTTCTTTTTCAAAAATCTAACTTTAGCGATTTCGGGGAGAGAGAGAGAGAGAGAGAGAGAGAGAGAGAGAGAGAGAGAGAGAAATCCCTGCTACAAAAGAGGGTGTCGATAATCAAGACCCAAACAAGAATTGTGGGCAATAATAAGATTGAACTTGAAAGGTCTAAAGAGCTGTCTTCATAGTCTATGTAAACGTAAGTTAGTTATAAGCAAGAATACTTAGGGTTCTCAATTATTTCACATGACTGAGACTACAGGAGAACAGCTACTAGAAGAAACCTTAGGAGAGACTGCTGCCCTAGAAGGGAGGTCTCCAGGCCTCTGCTGAGCCAGGAAAACCCAGCACAACATTCAACTGAGACCACGGGAAAATATCCAATCACAAGAGACTAGAACAATGTTGCCAGGTCATTCAGCTGTGGGATGGCAAATGGGTTGCAGACCTCACTGCCAACTGGGAGTAACTTCTGACGTGTTGAGTTGTGAAGAATTCGGAGGCCACACCTGGTGTCGGTTTGGAACCAGTACAACGCAGATGGGCGATGCCTACCCTAGGCCACGGGAGCAGGCATGGTGCGCTCAGA
Organism: Molossus molossus; assembly: GCF_014108415.1. NCBI lineage: Eukaryota > Metazoa > Chordata > Mammalia > Chiroptera > Molossidae > Molossus > Molossus molossus. The sequence goes on from NW_023425346.1 coordinate 98,086,832, forward strand.
CCACGCATTTAACTCTCCTGACTAGCTGGTCCTCTGGGCTCTGTACCTGTCTCCATGCAAATCACCTGAGAAAGATGAGATGCTATTCTATTTTTAAGAGGCCTGAAGAAGACATATCAACTTCTTTCAGAAATGCAGAGATCGCTACTTAAATTGTCCTTGCACGGTCAATTTCTTTTCTATTGAGCTAGCCCTAGGGGCGAATGGAGGAGTGCCACGTCCTGGGACTCCAGCAGGTGTCCTGGCCACCATCTGTGTCTAAGGGTTGACCGTCCCCTTCCCCTGACATTGGCTCCATCCATCAGGAGCTTTCCTTTTCTCCGGGTCTCCTCTCCCAACCTTGTCACCCACACTGGTGAGCTGGGGTCTTCGGACTGGGACAGAGAGAGCCTCAGGAAGATGGTAGGTTGGGGAGAATCTGGGTTCTGGTTCTGGTTCTGCCACCAGATCCCTCTGAGACCTTTTCTGCTTTACTTTCTGGAGTCCGATTTCCCTCACTGTGAACAAGAGGGAGTGAGCCTGCGTACTAGGACTGGCCTGAGATGATGTTTTATGTCCGGTACATAGTTGAGGGAAATGGGAGGGTTGGCTTCTTTTATCAGATTCTCAATAGGGTCTGGAACCCCCAAACTGCCGAGAGTCACTGCCTAGGTGATTTCTAACCTTCTTGCCATTTGAAACTTTGTATGTGAAGATCCCTTCCTTCAGCATAATCATTAACTAAGTTTCATGCTCACCCCTGGGAGATGTGGCAAAGCGTTCTCAAATGGAAACTTCTAGTTCTTTCAGAGAATGGACTTTTATCACCATTAGTGGACCCAGATCTTAGATCACTGAGGTACAACTAAAAATGCATAAAAAAGAGGAAGCAGGGTTGTTATAATTACTCAGAAAGCCCACAAGTTTAGAAAAAAGAAACGCTGTTCTGGAGGATTTCCTTGTCTTTTATTTTATTTCATTATTTGTTTTAAATATTTCTTCTAAATTGATTTTAGAGTAAGAGGAAGGGAGAGGGAGAGAGAGAGATTAATCGGCTGCCTCCTGCATGCACCCCGACCAGGGACCAACCAATGACCTGGGGACCTGCACATGCACCCAGGGAGCCTTCAGTGCACGGGATGATGCTCAACCAACTGAGCCGCACAGGCCAGGGTAGATTTCCTTCTCTTTTAATGGCTTTAAGTCAGAGGCAGTAACTTGGGTCCTGTGGTCCCCTGGGAGAGGCAGCCCTAATCCTGGCTGTGGGCCACAGCCACCTGCTGCCATAAGGTCTGACATGTTGGGCCGCTGTCATGAAGACAGTTTAGCTACATTCACTGAACGTGGTTCTTGTCAACCAGATGAAATATGTTAGAGATGTGTGTCAGAGAACAGAAAAAGGTCTGCAAAGGCAATAAAGTGACTGTCCCGCTGGGAGAGGGGACGGGGATGCGTGACGTTGGCTCTCCCAGCCGGGTGAGCCTGTTTCCCAGAACTGCGGTGACAAAGGTTCTCACATGGGTGGCCAACAGCAGCAGGGGTGTGTTGTTCACAGCTCTGGAGATGAGAAGTCCAGAAGAAAGAGGTCAGCAGGGCCATGCTCCTTCGGAAGGTTCTAGACTCCTTCCCGGCTTCTTTCGAGGTCTGGTGGTCCCTGGTGTTCCTGGCTTGTGGCTGCATCACTCCAATCCCTGCCTCCATTGTCACATGGCCGTCGTCCGTGTGCCCTCACCTCTTCCTAAAGGACACTAGTCCTTCAAGGCCTACTCTGCATCGGGAAGGTCTCATCTCAAGATCCCCAGCTAATTACATCTTCAAAGACCCCGTTGCCAAATAGGGTCACATCCTGAGGTTCCTGGTGAATGGGAATTTGTGGGGACACTATTCAACCCACACCAGTATTGTCGGAAGTGTTTTTTAATGAGATCGTATTCATGTTTTACGTTAGATATTAAGAAAGAAAATGGAACTAAAAATAGGGTGCTGTAACAGAAACCATTACATATGCACACACACCTACTACATGTTTGCTTACTCTGGCTAGACGGGAGGGGAGAGGGTTGATGGGAAGAGCAGGGAATATAATAATAACAACTAACACGTGTGGAGTACTTACTGTCTGCCAGACACTGTTTTTAGTGTCTTTTGCATATTCAATCACTTAATCTTATAGCAACCTTATGACGTTGGTGATATTACCATCTCCATTTTACAGGTGAGTAAACAGAGGCACAGACGTTAAGTTACTTGCTCAAGCTCCTAGGGGACATCCAGGATTGGAGTCTCGACAGTGTCACAACCGTCTTGCTGAGCTGTCTCTCCCGTGCAGGTGCACATAGGAGATCCAGGGACAATTAAAGAAACTTGTCAGCACTTCCTAAATGCACACAGACACACATCCTCCTCCTGCCCCTCAAAATAAAACTCCACCACATGAACATTTAGCCTCTCCGGTTAGATGTGTTTGGAGCATTTCATCTGCAGAATCTATTGAACTGCACTTTGTCCAGTTTTTACTTAGGACAAATAAAAACTTGTATAGATGGAGTGAAGCATAGTTGTTCAAGTGCATTACTTCTCTGCCTTGCAGACCACTGAGACCACAAGTGACTTCAGCCAATCAGAGTGCAGCATCGCTCTGGCCAAGGGGTAGCCAGACAGATACCCAGAAGCGTTCACTTACGGCAGCTTCTAGCAAACCACAGCTAAATTGCAGTTGTGGTTGCCTTGCTGCCTTACAAGCAGCACACAATGAGTGAAGAAAATGGAATTTTACTTGGTATTTGTGATACTAAGAAGAAAGACTAGGGTTTCCCTCTATGCAGGTGTTGTGATGAGTACATTTTCTCATTTAATCCTTCCTGTAACCTTTGGAATCACGAAGAGCTTCGGGGCTGGAGACTAATAATACGTCAGTAAGCCATCCTTACTGTAAAGGTGGCAATAGGCTGCTTCCTGTAAACTTGCCCCGTGGGCTGCCCCACCCGTGGAGGGGACTTTGCTATATGGCTCTATGCACATTCACGGAGGACAACTCTCCAGGGCAAAAATGACCTCACTGAATACTGAAGACATTTTCTCGGTGGGAGCACAGTGTGTGTAACCTTTCAGTACTTTCCCTCATCTGAATAACTTCCTGAGTGGAAACAGGTCCTTCAAGTGCACAGCCCGAAGCTCTGGGGGCAGGATGGCATCCTTGTGAAACAGAAACCTCTGGCTACACCAGCCCCCTTTTGTCCCCCAGAGGCCAGCTCAATACTAGGAACGTCTACGCTCCTTGGGGCTTTTCCTGCTGTCCATGAGGTAGGGCCAGGTTTCATTCTCAAGAGCATCTAACTGATTGTAGAGAGTAACTTGTGGGTTCCAATGTCACACTACTGACCTTCAATCTCAGCTCCATTACGTCCCAGCTGTATGATCTTGGCAAGGTCCTCAACTGGGGAGCCTTAGTTTCTGCATCTGTAAAACGGGCATAATGATCAAATCTACTGTTAAAGGCTGGTGTGAGGGTATGGAAGGTACAGGGCATGCTTTGTGACGTCTGGCGCTGAGTTCCAGGAAATGTTCGTCACCCTTGCTGGGCTGTGAACCCTGGAGTTCTGTGATATTGCTTTCCTTCTCAGGGGCTGGGGTGCCATGGCAACATCACTCATTGGGCTCAAGAGATTTACTCTGTGCTCAGTTCACCCCATGCAGTGTAATGAGCCCTAACCTATCTGCCAGCATTTGGTGAGAAATAGAAAAGGAAGGAGGTGAGGGTTTTTAGAGATCCACTCTTTTTTGCACACACTAAGTTGCTTTTATTAATCCAGCATGCAGGCTACAGTTACTACAGAGCATGAGCATTTGCTCATTACAAAAATGGCTTCCAAACCATTAAAGATGAAACTGGAACAAAAGCATAAAATGGAACAGTAACAGCAAACCTCCAAAGTATACACACACACACACACACACACACACACACACCTTATACTTAGTCTTTTAACAAGCCAGAGAAAAGTCAGAGACAGTGTTGCCATCACTTCAGGTCAACCATGGTGGCACTGAATGAACAGGTTTGAGCTTTATATAGCATTTTGCAACATCAACATACTTAGGTGTGTGTGTGTGTGTGTGTGTGTGTGTGTGTGTGTGTGTGTTTAATCCTGACCCAAGGATATTTTTACATTTTATCTTCAGACAGAGTGGGAGGGAGAGAGAGAAAAAAACATCGATGTGAGAGAGACACATCGATTGGTTGCCACCCACACGACCCCAAACCAAACGGGGCTGGGGACAAACTGCAACCAAGGTACGTGCCCTTGACCAGAATTGAACCCAGGACTCTTTGGTCCACAGGCCGATGCTCTAAGCACTGAGAAAACCGGCCAGGGCTGTGTGTGTTTTATGTTTCCTACTTAGTTTTATGTTGTACGTGTACATAGAAGTGGAAGCTGGTTTTTCCTTTAGTGTAACACACAGGCTTTTGGCCTTTAAGGGTTTCTACCATTTCATTTAAAATGCTTTTCCAGACAATCTGCTACCAAACACATCACGTGAGAGGTGACGTTAAAACTACATACACGTCTACCTCTGTATCATCCCAGCAAAACGCAGTGAAGGAAACACTCAGCGTGGAATAGAGGGAGGAAGCTGGCCGCCGGGAGTTTCAGCACATCAGCTTCTGCAGAGTCCGGGACCTCAGGGTGCAGGGCATTCCACTGTGAGTTCAAAGGGGAAACGGTGGTTCTCACTGTTGCTCACACAGCGTCATCACTAAAATTCCCTGAGAGACCGCCTTTGAAGTGTCTGCTCAGACCCATTCCACACAGAGGAAAGTAGAGCCCACTTTCACTTTTGGTGGGGCCCACACGCCCTGGTGATTTTTTTTTCTTTCTGCTTTCTGATAACTGGAGCAGGTTTTTCTCCTCACAGGGGTCCCTTTCTTTCCGCTGAACCAGAAGGGAAGGTCCCCTTTCTCTTGACAGTGCCGGGCAAGAACAACGTCCCATTGACGATGTGAATGGAGCGTTTCTTACCCAGGTCCCCCTGCCCCAGCGGCGGGACCTTTCTCTCCCTCGGCTTCCAAAGACGACGGTTCACGTTCTCGACAGGCGACTGGGACTCCGCATTCTGGTGCAAACTGACGAGGAAGGGAGGCTGCTCGGTTGCGGGGTTTCCACGCCAGGCCCTGTGATCTCTGACATGTGCCAGGCCCTGTGATCTCTGACATGTGCCAGGCCCTGTGATCTCTGACATGTGCCAGGCCCTGTGATCTCTGACATGTGCCAGGCTTAGAATTTTCCCAGCATCACCTCCCTCCAGGCCCACCCTGACCACTAGCAGCAACCTCCCCTTTCATGCTGTATCCCCTCCCCCTACTTCACTTTCCAGGGCGTCCTTGGCATCACCTGGCCCACCTTGGTACCCTGTTTACTGACTGTTCCCCCATCCCAGGAACACAAGCTTGTTCATTGCCAGATCCCCAGTGTCTGGCAGATAGTTGAGTGAATGAATGAATGAAAGCTGAAAGCTACTTCTGATTTCCCTCTGAAATCCAGGAAATGCCTTTCTGATCACTGGTAAGTGGAGTCTAGCTGCCATTGTCCTGGGTTTCCGGAATGGGCTGAGGTTGGATCGGTCAAGCAACTGGCAGAATCCTTCTATGGGCTGGCAAGCTGAAGGGTAGGACTAGCCCCTGGTCTCTGAGCAGACAGAATTCAGCTGCTGAGACCAAGTTTCCAAAGGACAGTATAAAATGGGCCCAGGCAGAAGGAGAGCAGGTCTTAGACACTGGAGGGGTGCGGGGCAGGTGTGCAGCCCTCACTGCCGCGGGCTCCTGCAGGGAGAAGGCCAGGTGACAGCCCGCTGGCCCCCGGCACTGGTGCTCTGAGCGTGTACCCAGAAACCACGCCCACGTTTCCAGGAAGCACACACTGTCTGCTGGTGCTCTGTAGGGTCCCCCCACCCCCTTCTTTTTCTATCTCACTGCTTCTTACAAATTAAATGGCAAGTCGGGAAGCAATGTTAAAAATAATCAAACCACAGCTAAAGGAAGGCGCTATCAAGAGAAAAAAGGGGAAAAACTCGAGTTGAATATTATTCCACGGGGCTTTATACACGAGGCCCTGAGATTACTCACTGTGAAACCTGCAGGGGCCCGGGGGCGTGCACGGGGCAGCGTGGCTTTGCCTGTGCATTCCTTTACCAGGCCGTGCAAATTAGCATTGGCTCCCCCGGAAAAAGTCACGCCATGCGGAGAGAAGAATGTTAATAAAAGAGGCAAACCCCACAGCCCTCGCTTTCCTGCACTGTAAAGGTTCACAACTGTCAGCTTACTCCTCTCTAATCCAGCTCAGCTTCAGGCATGAGGGGGTGCTGGAGGAAAGGAAGATCTGAACACCTCAAGAACAGAGAATTGATGTTCCCCAACAACCCCGCTCACTCACCTGAAACTGGGTGCCATGGGAGGATCGGGGAGGGGCTTCTGAGGGGCTCTGTGCTGAAGGATTGGGTCTGGCAGAGTCTGGGGGCCTGGAGAATAAGGGGGCTCACCTCAGAGAAGGTGCCTGGACACTTCAATTTTGTCAAGGTTCCCAGAATATTAGAACATGAAAAGATGTTCAAACAGGGCCACAAAAAACTGTGGCATATATTATATACTTAACACATTTGCTTTTTTATTACACAAGCAAACAAAGGAAACAACTGTGCCAATCCAGGACTTGTTAAGACTGTGACTCCCTAGCGCGCTGCGGGTGGCGAGGATGGACACGGAACGCGCGCGTGTGTCTGGCAACGTCTTTCTATTCTGTCAGTGGACGCTGTGGGGAAGGCAGTTAGAGACACTGTCAAAGTCTAAATCTGAGTCCTTCGGGGATGTGGAGGAGCCCTCCTCTCCTTGCTCCAGCTCGGGGCTCGGAAGCCACCGCAGGCCCTCGCGTGATGTTTGTCCCTGCCTGTCCTGCCTTGCTCTGGAGCAGACAGAGGGGCCTCCGCTCTGGGCCTCGCCCGCAGGGTCGGAGGGTGGGGTGGCTAAGGATGAGTTGGCAGCTGGCTGGCTGGCTGGCTCTATGGGGCCTCTCCAAACACCAGGGTTTGTTCGGGACATTTTCTCTGAGTCACCCCGGGTGATAAGACTGGTGGGAGTCTCTGAGCAAGCCAGGTTTCAGATTCTCAAGCTCGGAGGTTTGATTTCAGAATTTGCAAGTTCCTTAACGAAACTATTGTAACTTTGATGGGACTGTAGTCATTCTGGGAGCCAAAGCAACAGAGACAACGAGAAACACAATGCTGAACCTACTGCCTAAAACTGAGGGAAGCTTTATTCTCTGACTCCCTGTTGCTGCCTTTATCCATTCACTCAAGCAGTATTTATTGAGCCCCTTTAAGTACCAGGCCCCATGCTAAGTGCTGGAGAAATAATGGTGAGCAAACAGAACTGTTCCTCTCCCGGATGAAGCCTGCAGTGCGGGGTGGGGGGGGGGGGTGCTGAGGGACCCTCACTGAAAACCATGAGTCCATGTAAACAGCCACCACAGTAAGTGCACTGGAGAAAAGGTGCATGGTACTATGAGCACGTATTATGGGGTCCGACTCCGTGAGGCAGAACAGGGTAGCATCTTTGAAAAACAGATATTGAGCTGAATCTGAGGGATGAGTAGGTAAAGAGGAGAGGGAAGACTGTTTTGGGAAGCAACCAAGCATGTGAAAAGGCCCTGAGGTGGAAGAAAAGGGAATGCCACAAACCGATAAGGGCTGGAGCAGAGTGGCGGAGACGTAGGGTGGTGCCCAGGACACCGGAGGCACAGTGGGGCCAGGCAGGGTCAGGGAGACCTCACAGGTAGGCAGGAAGCAGGCCCCTTGTGCAGGGCTTCTGGGCCTCCTAGTTTCCTTTCCTTTTAAGAGTGATTAGAAGTTACTGAAAGGCCAGGGGAGGAGACTGGGGATGCCTGCCTCACATTTGCATTTTGAAAGGTCACTCTGACTGTAGTGCGAACATCTCTGAAAGTAATTTCTATTTTGCAAATCCAATCAGCAGGGTTAGTGTTCAGTTATTGGACACAGCCGCTGGCGCCTTACAGCCAGATCTGAGTTCAAATCCCAGCTTCATGCTTCATTTCCGGCGTGGCCTTGGGCAAGCCGGCCTTTTAGAGCTTCACTTACCTCACGTATAAAGTGGGATAATAATACCTCCTTCTGTGTTTTTGTTAGGGTAAGAAAACTGAAGTTAATAAATAGTCTTGCCTGACACACTAAAAACCCTTCTTGGGATTTTTCAAAGTAGAAACCCACTTTGATATTATGGATGGTGTGAAACAAACCAAAACTCAGCAGGTGATTTGGACTTTCAGCTCTACTTGGAGAAAACATCTGTATGTCACCTGAACTTCACCTTCCTACAGAAAGAAACATCTTCTGGAAATACCTTCTCCTGCCTCGTTGAAACAACAACACAATAATAAAACAACCACTTATTAAACTGTTTGTACAAGGCGCTGCAGTCATACCTTCTGGTTTGGGCACCTATCAGATGACAGACCATGGAGAGATGAACAAGCAAAAAACATACAAATGACAAGTAAGCTTTACAAGTATAGAAACAAAGAAGAAAGCCATTGGCTGTTGGGTAAGTGGATTAGTTGGTGATGAAGAAGAGCCCGCCAGTGCTTTATATTTAACCAGTGGGGCTGGTAGATCAGTCCAGAACTGAACATGTCTCATCTTCTAAACAGCCAAGAGTCCTGTGGCAATGACATTCCAGTTGAACTTAAGTCAAGGGTGTTGCTAAAAAGACTCAAGAGCTGACTTTAAGAGGTTCTCATTGGCCAGTGATGAAGCAATGTAAGCACCAAGGATATGAAACACCTCAAACAGGTTGAAATTCTTGATTTTCTAATGACACTGAGAAAGATATTAATCACCATTGCAAGACGATACAAAACCAATATATTATTTTGAAAATTTGTGAATAAAAGAAAGGAACCAAGCATGTGTGCTGCCTTTCTAACCCACTGAACAGTAGGTGAGGGGAAGTTTTTCTTTATAGAAATCCTTCAGCTGATAAGATAGAAAGACTCCCCTGTCCAGTTATGTGCCTCCTGATGGAAGAACACAAAGAAATAAGATGTTGCCCCCCCCCCCCCCCCAGATCGAACTGGATACAAGTGACCTAGATCCAACAACACATTGTTTGGAAATAGAGAGTATAGAGAATAATGTCAAATGACATGGACTATGGGAAACAAAATGACAAAGTGTCCGGTTCCTTAAGGAACAGAGTTGCCAGGACAAAAGGAGATGGAGGGGAAACTCACAGACTAAAAGAAACTTTATGCAACATGTTACCCAAATGCAGTGTGTGGATTCCAACAAGCTGTAAAACCCCTTTTTAAACATTGACAAAGAGAATTGGAAACTTCAACACTGATGGGATATTTGATGATTTTAAGGAATTATTGTTAATTTTTTAGATGTCTTATTGGTTTGGGGGTTGAAATAAAAGAGAAAGTTCTTATTTTTTAGCAAACACAAGCTAAAATATGTTCAGATGAATGGCATGGTATCTGATTTGCTTCAAAATAAGGAGGGGGGAGAGGGGGAGGCGGGTATAGATAAAGCCCATTCACCATGAGCTGATAATTGCTGAAGGTGGGCCATGAGCTCATGGGAGTTTGATATTTTCAATGATAGAACATTTAAAAAAATCCATTGGCCAATCCAACCTGTTTGCCCCTTTCTTTTAATATTAAAACATTATTATTAGTAGTATTAATATGAAGTCACACTTGATACATTCATGTAGTCAATTTCATGGGAGATCTTGGCACACAGGGAACCTGGATTCTAATCCTGCTTTCCCAGTCAAGAGTTGAGTGACCTCAAAACTCCCTTTTCTGGGTATCCTTCTATTCCTCTGAGAAATGAGGGGCGGCAAGGGTTTCTAACATTCTGCCACCTGTGGATTCTTGCAGTGATTAAGGGATTTGGCTCCTGCAGTCCGACTGCCTAGGTTAGAATCCCAGCTTTCCCATATGTATCCTTGGGATATATATCTAGATTTTGTAAAACGAAAAGAACCAGGATGCTTACTTCAAAGGGTTCCTGTGTGAGGACTAAATGAGATACTGAATGCATTCATTCCATAAACATTGAGCACCTAGCCTCTGGCTGGGCTCGGGGTGGGGGAGCTGTTTGAAGCCTGAAGAGAGATTCCCAGATAGCCCATAGTAACCACCACATAAGAAGCAGGATTTCAAACAGCTAGAACGATGAAGAAAATACCTCACAGCAAATTCCTGGAGAGCAACTTTACAGGAAGGTGGGCTGCAACATTAAATGTGTTGATTGGGCTGAGGGAAGTTGCCTGCCATGGAGGCATGGATGGTGCAGCCTTCCAAGCAGAGCCGGTGGCTTTCAGCTTGGTTGATTTCATCTCCCTCTGCCACTGCTGCACCTCTGGCAATGTCTGGGGGTTTTTGGTTGCCACAGCTATGGAAGAGGTTATTCTGGCATCTAGTGGGTCAAAGACAGGTATGCTGCTCAGTATCCTACAATGCAAAGACCTCCCCACACCAAAAATGATCTAGTCCTAAATGTCCATTGTGGCAAGTTTAGAAACCCTGACGTAGGGCAACTGTCTTGAGGCAGAAGGGAGCTTGCTGTGGTCAGGATGCAAACAGAAATCCAGTGAGGGTAAACCAGGATGAAGTGAGGGAGGCTGGGCTAGATGCTGGAATGCTTTTTAGGCACGTGAATAACCTGGAATTGTCTCCAAAGTCCTGGGAAGCCCTTGGAGAGTTTTAATAGGCAAGAAAAGTAACTCATGTAATGCGCTTGGTACACCTCACAGCTCAAAATAAATACTGTCTATTATTTATCATCACCTTCCCGTGTTCCCTACTTGGCCCCAGCTAGATCCCAGGTCTCAGAGTGGCCGCAGTGACTCCTCCTGGCCAGCAGGGGGCGCCGGCCGACACTTGGCCTCCGGCCGTCCGGGGCGGGCCTCCTCTTGCCGTCCCCCTTTCTCGTCTTTTCCCCTCTGGAGAAGTCGGGAAGGTGGCGGCGGCGGCGGCGGTTGTCCCGGCCGGGCCGGTTGGTGTGGCCGGTCAGTCCGCGCTCCGCAGCGCCCGCGCCGCGCCCAGCGCAGTCGAGTCGAGCGGCGGCGGCCCGGTCCGGCGCGGGCGGCGCGCGCTGACGGAGGGCGGCGGCCGCGGCCAGGGCGGCCCGTGGGACCGCGGGCCCCCGGCGCAGCGCCGCCCGGCTCCCGGCCCTGCTGGCCTCCTCCCTCGGCGCCGCGGCCATGGCGGCCAGCGCGAAGCGGAAGCAGGAGGAGAAGCACCTGAAGATGCTGCGGGACATGACCGGCCTCCCGCACAACCGAAAGTGCTTCGACTGCGACCAGCGCGGCCCCACCTACGTGAACATGACGGTCGGCTCGTTCGTGTGCACCTCCTGCTCCGGCAGCCTGTGAGTGGGGGCGGGGGCCGGGCCGGGGCCGGGGCCGGGGCCGGCGGGGGGCGGGGGCCGGGCCGGGGCCGCGGTGGGGCCGCCGGGCGGCAGTTGGGGCGCCGGCGGCTGGGATGCGCGCGGCCCCGGCTCCGGGGATGATGCGCTTTCGGTTTCGCCGGGCGAGGGTCCAGGCTCCGGGCTCCCTCCGTGGCTGGGGCGTGGGCGGGCTTGGGGGGAGGCCGCGGCGCCCGGGGCGAGCATCCCTGGCCCCCGCGGAGCCGGCGCCAGCTCCCTCGGGCCTCGGCGCCCAGGGGCGCTGACCCGTCGGTGCAGCCCAAGGGGGAAGAGCGGAGCTGGCGAGGGCCCTGCGGGTCCCTGTGCGCCCCGCCCCTCGGCCGCCGGGCGCGTCCACCCGAGCGCGGCACCTGCCGGGCGCCGGGCCAGTGGGTTGGGGGAAGCTGGGGTGGGAGAGGGCCGGGGAAGAAGCCTAGCCTGGGCCTCCCCCCTGCCGCCCAGAGTCCCCACGTCCCCAGGAGGGTGGCAGGCACTTAGAAATAGTAACTAGATTAAAACGTCTCGATGGCAGAGAGGTGGATCCCGAGGGAACAGTTCCAGAGGCTTAATTTGGGGCGAGGGAGGCAGCGAAGCAGATGTGCGGTGGAAGGGGTTCCAGCTTTGTGGTCCAAAGAGCGTCTTGTTTGGGGGAAGTTTTAATGGAAAGGAGGTATTGACTAGGAGCTGTGTCATTCTAAACATGGTGGTGGGATCTGTGCAGAGTCCTCATCAATACCCGAGTGTCCTGGCTGTATGCAGAAGTCGGGGGAGATGGGAGGCTGCCGTCTTGAAGGAACTGGGACGGTTTGTGTTTGTTCATCTTTGTTCATTAAGCTTTATTTTTGATACGATTTTTGTTGCTGTGGAATTGCTTTTTGGAAAGTTTGCAGACGACTTTGGACGTGATAAATTGTTTTTTTTGCACCAATTAGGATAGATTCAAAGTAAGTTCAAGTGGTAGTTACTAAACATTTTTAAGAGCTTTGTTGTTCCAACACATATAATTACGTTTGTGTTTTTTTTGTTTGTGCTATACTTTCAATAATTTGGTCCCCCCCAAATTAAAAAACAAAACAAACAAACAAAAAAACCTGTGTAAAATTAATACTGAGACGTACACATAAGAAAACTCATATTTGGAAAATGCAAGACATGCCCAGTAGTGTACGATTTACCTTTTTTTTTTTTTTTTTTTTAAGTTGGACTAAAGGAGACATGATTAGTCTTCCATGGCTATTATTTCATAAACAAATATTTATTGGGTGCCTGGGAGGTTCTGTGTGAAGTTGTGGGATGTTCTGATAAATACAGCAAAGCTCCTGTTCTCTTAGTGCTTACATTCTAGTGGGGGAGATAGATGGTGATTAAATGAGAAAAATGTTAGGGTTAATTATGCACTAAAATAGTATGACAGGAGAGACTCCTCTGAGAGGTACTTTTAGATTGTGTAGTCAGGGAAGCACTCTGAGATGTTGACATTAGTGATACTATTTAATTACCCCAGAATCATAGAGCTAGGGTTATCTTAGACATTGTCTGGTTCATGATTTTCATTTACAAATAAGAGTTAAGTGGCTTATGTTGGGCAACTTTGGTTTTAAAGTGAAGCCAACAGTCCGATACTTTTCAAGTGGACTTGGCATTTTATTATGTGCATAATAAAGATGTCCTTTTAATAAACACAGGTCCTTTGATATATTTAAAGTATTTGGTTTGAAAATATATATATATATATTTACTGTTCTGGATTTCTGAAATTCTGTGTACCCCTTTGTAAGATAGTGAGGAACATTTACTTTATTGAAGCAAATGCATATGTCAAGAAATAGTAACAAATTTCTTCCTAGATTCCACGTTTCAGAAACTTTCTATATAAAAGTATACCTCAGTATGATGAGAACTGTTTGTTTTAATGAGGTTTAATCTATAATAGGTAGGGCTTCATATCTTTGTTTAGTGGTGATTCCACAAATATTTATTGATCACTTGGTCTATGTCATACACTGTGGGAGGCACTGGTGTTACTTGGATCCATATAACCTCAAGGAGTTTGCATTCTAAGTATACACACTTTGTTACAGTACATTATAGCATTTCCTTTCTTTGAGCTATCCATGAAATATGTAAATGATAGGGAAAGTTTCATAGAAGATTTGATGCCTGAATGAAGACCTTTAAAGACAAGCTCCATGTAGCAGGCAGGTTCATGTAATTGAAAGAACAGGTATTTATGTGCTAGATAAACCTGGTTTTGAATCCTGGCTCTACTTATTAGCTATTTGGTATTGAGAATGCCACTAACTCTTGAACTTCAGTTTTCTTATTTGTGACATGGTGAGGATAAAGTTTACCTTGTAGATTTTGGATGTAGAGTCGTTTTCAGTGTTAGAGATAATGTGTCTGTGATACCTCATACAATGTCTGGTTCATGATAGATGCTCAGTAAATGAGAGGCATTGTTAAAAAGGTAGAGAGAATATTTCCCAAGTAGGGAACACTGTGTGAAAGACATCAAAATGAGAAGTAACTTGATTCAATATCTGTGTTAATTTTTTACATGCAACTCAAAACCTTATGCAAATTGGTTGCCCAATCAGTGTGGCTTAGTGGTTAAGCGTTGACCCATGAACCAGGAGGTCGCTGGTTCAATTCCCTGTAAGGGCATATGTCCAGGTTGTGGGCCAAATCCCTGTGGGGGCATGCAGGAGGTGGCCAATTGATGTTCTCTCTCATCAATGTTTTTAACTCTCTCCCTCTCCCTTCCTCTCTCTCTAAAAAAAACAAAAAAAAACACACAAAAAAACGAAGGGAATTTGTTTTTCAAAAATATGTTTCCTTTTTTTTTTTTTTTTAGAGAGAGGAAGGGAGAGAGAGAAACATCAATCGGCTTCCTCCTGCATCCCCCCTACTGGGAAGAGAACCTGCAACCCAGGCATGTGCTGGGACCTAGAATCAAAGCGGGACCTCTCAGTCCATGGGGCAATGCTCAATCCACTGAGCCACACCAGCCGGACTAGCATTTGGTTTTAAGTAAGACTTGAGTCAATGGCTTACTGAAGTTGCCTAGATTTCCCTCATCCAGAGATGACTGCCTCCAGCTCCTGGAGCTGCATACTGTCCTTCCAGCTTTCCCGAAGTTCTGCAGTTCGCTCCTGGTTAGCTCGAGCCACTGCCTTTATTGGACACGTGTTCTATGCTGACTTCATTGGAACCACAAGGCTGCCTGAATAGAATTCCGAATTCAGAAATCTGGGATTCTTGGGAAGGAGGGAATGGATGCTGGATCAAATGTCTGCTACGAAATATTGAAGGGACAGTAGCTCCTGAGGATTTTTTTTCTTTCTAAAGAAATAATGCAGGAAAATAATCTAAGAAAATTAACAAAATTGAGTTTAATAATAATTACATGTTTATTATTTAGATGACATGGCACAATTGAAAGAATGTGAATTTTGATGTCAGATTTTGGCACTGCCACTAGCTTTAAGACTTAGGACAAAGTATTATCCAGGCCGTAATGTGAAGATTGTCCTGGAGCCATCTTCTCAGCCCCAGTTTCTTTATTCGTGATAAGAAGATGCTAGAAGGGATTAAATGGTGCAATTTCTTGAATATGTATTGAATACAATTAAATGTGAGGACAAGACTAAGCAGTGGATATACATAAAGGGAGTGGGCAAAAGTAGGTTTACAGTCTGTATGGAACATAATACAGTGATACCTCGGTTCTCGAACATAATTCGTTCCAGGAGGACGGTCGAGAACCAAATTGTTCGAGAACCGAAGCAATGAAACCAATAGGAAATAATGGAAACTGGATTAATTCGTTCCAAGCCCCAGAAAATGCCTATTTACTGGCCTAATTTGTATATAATATGTAGAAAAACATAAGTCTCAACAAGAAATAAAAGTGTACAGTATGTCTAAGGGTTAAATTCAGTGTAAAGCGTGACTCTCTCCACAAAGCGTGACTCTCTCTCTGCACTCACACTGATGACGCAAGCAAGGCGCGCTGGGCCGAATGAACGCCATTCGGCTCAACTCGGCTCATCTCGGAAGTTCGAGTTCCAAATATTTGTTCGGATTCCAAGACAAAAGTTTCTCGAATCTCCTGGTCGAATACCGATTTGGTCGAAAGTCAAGGCGTTCGAGAACCGAGGTATCACTGTACAACAATTAATAAATGATAATAGAGGAATAAACTCTGTGTTTCTTGTACTCACAGCTTTAAACGTCCGTTTGCCCACCCCCCGAATATTAAATAAGGTGTGCCAGCTGCCATATAGAAACTTTGAGGTGCCTAGAAAATGCCGATACACAATATATGGTGTCTACTACCAGAACTCTAAACTTCAGGATAGCCATATTATCTTTTTTTTTTAATTCTCACCCGAGGATATTTTTCCATTCATCTTCAGATAGAATGGGGGCAGGAAGGAGAAACATCAATGTGAGAGAGACACATCTGTTGGTTGTCTCCTGCCAACCTTGACCAGGACCAGGGATTTGACCGGAATTGAACCCGTGACCCTGTGGTCCAGAGGCCAGTGCTCTAAACATTGCGCCAAACTGGCCAGGGCCATGGTATCTTTTATCATTCGTTTAACAATATCTTTGTTTAAATAAATTATGTCTTACTATTACTAGACTCATAGCTAATCTTTTTTTTCAGAGGTCTGTCCTGTATGCTTGTGTGATGTTTGTTCAGAGTCCATAACTGAATTCAGATTGTGAAATTTTAAAATATTTAGATGCAGTTAAACTGTTCTTTTTTTTTTAATCCTCACCCGAGGACATTTTTTCCATTTTTTGTTCAGATAGAATGTGGGAGGGAGGGAGAGAGAAACATCGACGCGAAAGGGACACGTGGAGTGGCTGCCACCCACACGACCAGGGCCGGGGACAAACTGCAACCGAGGTACGTGCCCCTAGCGGGAACCAAACCCGGGTCTCTCAGGACCGCAGGCCGACGCTCTAACCACTGAGCCAAACCGGCCAGGGCTAAACTGTTCTTTATTGGGGCAGAATGGGGTGATGTAACACATTGATTTGTCACTTTCAGGTTCTACCAACAGAAATACTTAAAATTATGAATGGACACTCTATTACAGACAACAGTAAAAGATTGCCTTCCTGTTAGAGACTAATTTTAGAATAACTTGTTTGTTTTGTGTAGACTAATATTAGTATAATCAGTGAATAAGAATTATTCTATCCTTTTTTTTTTTTTTTTTTATTGAGTAAGAGAAATATAAGCATTGATGGGCTGCCTCCCGCACCCCCTGCACTGGGCATTGAGCCCGCAACCAACCCGGGCATGTGCCCTGACAGGGGAATCTAACTGGGACCTCTCAGTCCATGGGGCAGTGCTCAGTCCGCTGAGCCACACAGGCCAGGCAGAATTGTTCTATCCTTCAAAAATGATTTATACATTTTTCAGAGAGGGTTTAGATAAAATAAAAAATAACATTTGATAAATACGTTGTTTCTCTTAATTGCAGCTGTTTTCTGTGGACAGTGTATTTAATCTTGGAATTTCACAGGTGGATAAATGTAGCTGGATAGTAACTTATACTTTATTAATTTTGTGTGCATTTTGACTTGTGAATCTTGCAAGAATTATTAACTTTTTAAAAATAAAGCTGAACAGATGAAAAGAGGCATTTAGTTTGTTTTTATACAGTTATTAGCATTAGAGTGGATTGCAATCAAATACCCTTTAGGAGTTCTGCCTATAGTATTTAGAACCTCATGAGGTCTCAGTGGGCAGTTCATTATATCCTTAATTTCATTTCCATTTTTTTTAATACTCTAACATGGCTACATTCAGGGAGATGTTTTGACAATGTAGTATAAGTTCAATTTACTGTAAGTGGGAAAACTGATACATTTTCAATTCCTAAATTTTGCAGGCTCTTTGATGGGAGAAGTATGAATATCAGTGCAACTAATAATATAAGATATGAAAATTATTTCTCATTTTTTCAAATCTTTATCTTTATGATTTATTATCAAAATGCAATAAATTTTGGTGGCTCTAACTTGGAACACTAACTCAGAACAGTTGTGTACAGTAGTTAGGTACTTCTACAAGAAGAGTGTTAGTGTCTAGTAAAGAAACTTGATGTTTTAGAAATGTGAAAAACCACTCAGGCATGCAAGGGGCTTTTATCTGTTGACTGCTGTACAAGGAGGAAGGTAAGGACTTGGCCCGCAACCTGGGCATGTGCCCTGACTGGGAACCAAGCCTGTGACCTCTTGGTGCGTGGAACCACACTCAACTAACTGAGCCATACAGGCTGGACTGCTGATTTTTAGAGAGAATGGAAGGAGGGAGGGAAAGGAAAGGAGAGGGAAAAGGAAAGGAAGAGAGAGAGAGAGAGAGAGAGAGAGAAAGACATCAGTGTGAGAGAAATATTTATCAGTTGCCTCTTAACATGCGCCCCAATCAGGGATCGAACCTGCAACCCAGGTACGTGCCCTTGACTGGAATTGAACTCGAGACCCTTTGGTTCACCAGCCGACTCTAACCACAGTGCCACATGGGTCAGTGCTACCCCCCCGCCCCCTTGGAATTTTTAAGGCATTGCTTAGTTGTCTTCAGACCTTCAGTATTGCTATTGAGAAGTCTAGTGTTATTCTTATTACTGATTCTTTGTATTCATTTTCCTCTTTGGGAGTGTATACACAATTCTTTTTTATCCCTGCTGAACTTTTTATTGAAGTATTTTGGTATAGGTCTTTCATTCAATGTTTAGGCATTTTTGGGGACTCATTGGTTTGGAAACTCATGTTTCTTTTAGTTCAGAGATGTTTCGTCAATCTTCTTATTGAGCAAAAGCCTGGCTACCTCTCCTGTAGGATCCAAGTTTGGGGAGGGGACTGGGGCATAACATTTATCATTCAGTAATGGAGTTTCGTATACGCCACCAGTTTTTAGCATGGCACATAATCCTCAGATCTGCCTGAATCCAGAGTCTATTTGGTATAATCTCTCCAGATTAAATTTTCCTTCAGACTACTCTGCCTAAGGCCTGGTAGGATAGTCGTGTGGCTGTAGGGAAACTGGAGGTGTATTTTTGACCCTCTGTGAATTCCCCCAATCTAGCCGGATTCCTTTGGTAATCTTCCAAGGGTTCTGTGGTGGTAACCAGCTTTGGCTGGCTGCTCCCACCTCTGCAGGAGCTTCCATTTTGGCTTTACTGCTGTATATTCACATTTTTCTTCCAAATTCTGTTATTAGAGAACCATAGTGTGCTTTTGGGCTCCTCCCTGTTCTCTGTCCCTTTGTCTCTTTCTGGGTTAATGCCTTTGCTGTCATTTCAGTGGGGTTTGGGGAGAGAGTGAAGACGTTCTTGGTTTTGTCTACTTTTCACTGGAATGTCTTAAAGTTGTTACTTGAGTATTATTTTCTAGATGTTTGCTGTGTTACAAGGAAGTTATAGTGTATAATATTTGTGATTTTTCAGAAAAAGAAAAAAATGTGTTTTATATGGTGTGCGTGTGGATGTATGTCTATTTTCAGTGTTTTAAAGTTGGGTTCTGAATAACATTAAATAACTAGTATTGGAACAGATCTAAATCTCAAGTTAACTTTATTACTTTATGCCAACAATAGCAACCCCATAAATTTCTGCATCCTATTGTAGTATTTTACCAGCTACTCACCCAGCAGGGGAAAGACAATACTAACTAAGCTTTCTTACTTATTCATATAGAACTCATTGTTATTTGAGTTGAACAAATGGCTATTAGCAAGATTGAGGCATAGTTAAGAGCAGCATACTGGTGGACATATGGAATGAGTCACACCATCTGGTTGCAGTCATATCTGGGTGGTGGTCGTTAAAACTCAAACTCGTGGGGATCGGCATATGACTTAATTATTACTGCAGAATCATTGGACTCCACCCGTAGGTGACTTTGGAACTTCTTGAAACCAATTATGTGGCGAACATATTTTCAAAATACCAATATTGCTGTTATTAAATGAGTCATTATTTAATTTTTTTAAATTTTGCACTAAACTGGAGACTTACAGTGTGTTTTTTAGGATCTGGAATGGGTGGTACTTCACCACCCATTGGCGCTGTAAAAATGATGTAGTATACTTGCTCAACACTTTTATTCAATCGTTGTGACTAATGTTATTACAGTAATGTATTTTACAAGCTCTGAATTCACATGATAGCTAGACTAGGCTTAGCAAGAAAGGCAAGTGGCACCAGCTTCTAGCACGACACCTTAAACATAATTAGATAAATAAAAATTCAGTTTTCATCAGTTAAGGATTTTATTTAAATGATCATATCTGGTAGGTGGAAATGTTCTGTTAATGAGAAAAATAGGATTTTAATTACTGTAAAAATTGTGGTCACTATAGATAGTAATATAGAATCAGGACTATAGTGTTTTATTTCTTAAGTTACCATGCATTAAAATTAACTTTTTTTGTGTACAGTTCTTTGAGTATTAACATACATATGTTCATGTAATTACCACCACAGTCAGAACATGGCAAAGTTCCATCACCCCTCAAAACTCTTCTTAAATTTTGCCTTTCCTTAATCCCTGGCAGTTACTGATCTGTTCTCCAACACTGTAGTTTTTCTTGTTGATAATGGCATGTTGCCTGGCCGGTGCGGCTCAGTGGATTGAGTGTCGTCCCATGGATTGAGAGGTCCCAGTTCAATTCCTGGTCAGGACACATGCCCGGATTGCAGGCTCGATCCTCAGTAGGTGTTGTGCAGGAGGCAGTTTTTATATCTCTCACTTCCTTCCTCTCTCTCTAAAAAAATCAATAAGAACATGTTTAAGCAAAAGGAAAATGTTACGTAAATGGACTCATACAGTATATAACCTTTTCCGTTTGTCTTCTTCACTAAGCGTAATACCTTTCTTTTTTTTTTTTTAATTAAATTATTTTAATGTTGTCCTGCCTGGTGTTTAGAGTGTCGGCCTGCAGACTGAAGGGTCTCGGGTTTGATTTCTGGTCAAAACATATACCTGGGTTACAGGTTTGGTCCTGGCTTCCGTTGGGGGGGCGTGTGGGAGGCAACCAATGTGTCTCTTACATAGATGTTTCTCTCTCTCTCTACCCCTCTCTTCATTCCTTCCACTCTCTAAAAATCAATGGAAAAAATATCCTTGGGTGAGGATTAACAAAAAATTTTTTAATGTTGACATTATTGCAGATGTCTCCCTTATTTCCCCCCTGTGCCCACTGTTACCCACCCCTGCCTCCTCTTCCCTTGGCCTTCACTACACTATTGTCCTTGTCCATGGGGTATGGGTTAACTAATCCCCTTCACCTTCTTTATCCATTCACCACCACCACTGCCCTCCCCTTGGGCAATGGACATTCTGTTCCATGTATCCATGCTCTGGTTCCATTTTGTTTGCCATTGTATTTTAATAGTTCATTAGGTTCCACGTATCAGTGAGACCATATGGTATTTGTCTATCTCTGACTGGCTTATTTCACTTAGCATAATACCCTCCAGGTCCATAGTACCTTTAAATTTAATCCAAGTTAGTCGTTACTATTCCATTGCTTGTGTATTTATCCATTTCCCATTTGAAGGACAGTTGGGTTGTTTTTATTTTCTGATGTGTATGAATAGAGCTGGTACAGATTTTTGGGTGAGTATAGTTTTTTTTTTTTTTAATCCTTACCTGAGGATATGATTTTTAGAGAAAGAGAGAGAGTGGGGAGACATTGATGTGAGAGAGAAATATTGTTTGATTGCCTCCCATATGCAACCCAACCAGGGATCGAATCTGTAACCTATGTATGTCCCCTGACTGAGAACCGAACCCATAACCTTTTGGTGTTTTGGACGATGCTCCAACCATTGAGCCACTCATCCAGGGCAGTAATGAATATCTTCTTTTTTTGTTTTTGATCCTCACTGGAGGTTATTTTTTCATAGATTTTTTTCAGAGGTAGCGGAAGAAGGGGAGGAGGGGGAGAGAGAGAGAAACATCCATGTGAGAGACACACTGATTGGTTGCCTCCTGTACCACCTCGACCAGGGCTGGGGATTGAACCCGCAACCCAGGTTATGTGCCCTTGACCTGAATCAAACCTGTGACCCTTCAGTCTGAGGGCTGACACTTGAACAATTGAGCAGAATTGGCCAGGACCATAAATATCTTCTTTATGCATAGATAGACCCTGTGATATTGTAGGGACTTGAGATATATGAATGAATAAGCTATATACATTGTACCGCTTTCATGAGATTACATCTATATAAATAACTTAAAAAGAATCAAGGGTTTCCTCATCTAATGATACACCCTTGTAATAACGTTTGGCATTTTCTCCTTAGAAGGCAATTCTTTTGCCTTCTCTATTTTTAAAAAGGCTGTTACTATAAGGGAGGTGGAATGGTGAAGGGTTGGCTGGAACAAGGAGAGACCAAGTGGCTAAGGGAGAATGGAGAGAGTAGTGGAATTTGAGAGAACAAGTTCTTAAGTTGATGTGGAGCTGGGTAGGGTGTAAATGCACATCATAAATGAATAAGCTTCCCTGAGAATGGTCTTGTTCTCATGATGAGGATGAGTTGGAGAATAGTGTCATGCTTTAAATGAATAATAATGATTTTCCTAAATTTTTATTTGGAAATTTAAATTATCTTTACAGCTTTTTTTTTTTTTTTTTTTTTTTTTTAAAACACACCGGAGGATATTTTTCCATTTTTTGTACAGATAGAGTGGGAGGGAGAGGGAGAGAGAGGAAGGGAGAGAGAGTGAGAAACATCGACGTGAAGGGACACATCGAGTGGCTGCCACCCGCACAACCAACCAGGGCCGGGGACAAACTGCAACCGAAGTACGTGCCCTTAGCGGGAACCGAACCCGGGCCTCTCCGGACCGCAGGCCGACGCTCTAATCGCTGAGCCAAACTGGCCAGGGCTATCTTTACAGCTTTAATTTGTTATTGCAAATTGTAAAGGTATTGAAAGTAATTCATACTATAGTTGTTTCTTCATAGTTAAAGTTGAAAGTTTTATTTACTAGGATGAATTTGCTGTGTTGTTTCTCAAACAACTGTGCAATTGCCATTTCTTTTGTATGATTTACCAAGAGCTACAAGGAAAATAATTTAATTTAAAATGTAAACAAAATCTACCTTAATACAGAATTTCCACTTTGAAATGTGAAGTAGATAAAGTGAACTTTGTCATAATTCAAAGCATGATCTGAAAAGTGTGCCCTCTACGAAAGTTAGAGGGGAAGGAGCCGGACATGAAGGTTGAGGAGCTTTTGTTACTTCTGAATCCTTCTTATTGTTTTGATTTAAAGTATCATTACACACCATCTTTAATTACTCAGAAATGTTTCCAAAATATTTTTGAAAGACTTGGTTTGTAATTTTACAGCATTCTTATTAAATCTCAGTTAATTAGCATGGATGATTGCAAGATGACTTCTGTAAAAATATTGATCATCTGCTCTAGAACCTGGATTCAAATGACGCCTTTACCCAGAGGACATGACTCCCAACATAATTTTATGAAACTTTGCATAGATTACTTTGTTACTTTAAATAGATTACTTAACCCTTATTCTTTTGGGTGAAGTGGCCACTTTGTGATATTGGGACAAAATGTTAACAGTTCTTACTCTCTCTCAGTGTATTTATAGTCATTGTTTTATGTGCATGATAAAACATTAAGAAACTCAGAGATATAAGTCTTAAGGCTGTCCATACAGAAAAGGCTTCAAGGGAGTAAAGGACCTTGACAATCCTTTAGTTGTGTATCTACCTGTTTCTCGAATCCCTCCTCCAGGGTCCTACTGTTTCCTCTTGGACGCCTCCTGAGGTGATTTAAAACTGTTTCTTATTATCAATCCTTATTTGAATTGATGGAGAGACAGAACTTAATTGTTATCATTAATAACTTTTTTCCTTAGTTTTAATTTTCTAAATTAGCCTCAAACTTAAAGGTAGTAACTATTTGATTAAATATTTGTATAGCTCCATACCTAACACATCATCATATTTTCTTAAAGTATGAAAATATTTAAATAATTATTCTTTACCTTAGAGCTCTTCCATATATATTGTCTTCTCCCTCCATCAAAAACAAACTACACTAAAGCAATAATTGTATTTCCTAGAAGATGTATGTGTTACAGGTACCATATGTTTCTGACTAGGTAGTTACTTGAATTTATCTATAAGTATATTTTCTAATGTTGGTCTAGCCAAACTTACCTTGACATGTCTTTTGTGGGGATTAATTAACAGTTTAAAATAATTTTTAAATACCTTTAGTTTATGAAATAAAAGTACTGTTCCAAGTTTAAATGTGCTAACTGAAAAGGTTTTGCATTGATATATAATTTTTAAAATATAGTATATAATAGTAAATTTGTAAAATATTTTCTCTCTTAGGCGAGGGTTAAATCCACCTCACAGGGTGAAATCTATCTCCATGACAACATTCACACAACAGGAAATTGAATTCCTGCAAAAACATGGAAATGAAGTAAGTGTTTTTACAATTTCAACTTTTTATTGGCAGTCATTTTAATAAGATTTAATAAGTTGTGTAGAGTGGTGAATTTCACTGTCTAAAGTTATTTTTGTATTTTATATTTAGATATTTTAGCATATACTCATTTAATGTATTTAGAATTAATATCTGCTAAGTACTTTGCCTTAAACCTGAGGCGAAACATACATATTTAAAATTCATTTGTGATGACTGTAAAGGGCATTCTTAGAAGGACATTTAGTATTGGAGTAACTGTTAGTCTTTGTTTTAAAAGATTAAAAAAAAATGAACTTTGTGATACTGTTGTGAACTTGTGTTAGGCTGTTGTGTGATCAGCTTTCATTTGAGGTCCTCTCTTTCCTCTTTACTACGTTTTGAACTTCGGGTGTATATGTGATGTGTAATGTTGAGGAGGTGCGTAGAAGGGAGGGGTGGCAGTTCTGAAGACACAGCGCAGTGTCGTGGGAAACCAACAGTGTGAATATTTGGAGAGGAGTGTTGTCCTTCCCCTCTGCTCACTTGGGCTTCCAGGAATTTCATTCTGTTTGTTTACCTTTTTGTTTTTAGTTCCATGTTTTGCATTAGTAAAAGTTGGTGATGTAATATTTTTTTTAAAACTAAAATAAAGAAAGTGGGCATATTTTATAATCTGGAATAAGGATGAGCCAGTCCCCCAATTGATTGATAATGGTCATTATAATTTTATAGGCAACTCTTTTCACTTCCTAGAAAGGAAATAATAGTTTAGTTGTGTTGTTCTGGTTGCATGTTTTTGACACAAGAGACAGAAAAGAAGTGAAGCGTTGAGATTTTAGTAGTTTCAGTCTCCTTCACCTTTGCGTTCTGCCTTTTTTCTTCCTGACATTTTGGTAGTACTACCTTAAACTTGCTTGCTACTTGGGGTGCACCTGTGTTTTTTGGTTCTAAAATAGTGAAGTATAAATTCAAGATTATATGAAATATTTTAAAATATATGAATTTATAGAAGGGACCACTTTGCAGTCTAAATTTTACTGATAAAAAATTATTTTGAGTAATTAAGTTCCAGACTGATAGTGATGCATTCCAGGAAAATCAAAAGCTAGATGAAAGAGGAGAAAGTTTGTATTGACAGTTCAGCATAGAATAATGTATTTACAGATTCAAATACAATTTGGACTATTTGTATAAAGTTTGGAATTAGCCTAGTACTGAAAACTTTAAATTACCTTCTTAGAATGTTGGCCTAGTATGAAAAATTTTGGACCTCAGAATGGAATCAGAAGTTAAGAATATTATTCTGTTTTTATATGTTATTTATTTATTTATTTATTTATTTTAGAGCGAGAGGAAGGGGGGGGGAGAGAAACATCGATGTGAGTGAGATATAGCAATTGACTGCCTCCTGCACACACCCTGCTGGGGATCAAGCCTGCAACCTGGGCATAGAAATTGAACTGGGACCTCTCTCAGTCCATGGGCCAATGCTCACTCAATCCACTGAGCCACACCGGCCAAAGAATATTATTCTGTTTTTAGATTAAAAGCCTAATGACAGTACATAAATTCAGTGACAGAACCCGAAAGGTTACAGTTCATTGAGGAAATAAGTAAAAATATCCAAACCTATCAATTGCTAAGGTTAGGGGGAGACTAAAAAATTGTAGTAACAGCTCTTAAACACTTTTGAAGTGTACAACACAGTATTAGTGACTGTAGGCACAGTGCTACAGATCTCTAGCACTTACTTGTCTTGCACAACTGAACTTTATACCCATTGAGTAGCATCTCCTTCCCTCCCGGCCCCTGGCAACCACTGTTCTACTTCGTGCTTCTGTGAGCTTGACTATTTTAGATCTCAAATAAGTGGAATCATATAATATTTGTCTTTCTGTGATGGGCTTATTTTACTTTGGCAAAAAGTCCTCAAGGTTCATCCACATTTTGCTTATGGCAGAATTTCTGAAGGAACTTTTTTTTTTTTTATCCTCACCCAATTTTTGTACTTACCTTCAGATAGAGCCAGAGGGAGAGATGGAGGAAGAGAGTGAGACACACACATTAAGTGGTTGCCACCTACACGGTCGCAACCGGGGCCGAGGACAAGCTGTAACTGAGGTATGGACCCTTAGTGGGAACCAAACCCCGGACTCTCTGGTCCGCAGGCTGACACTCTAACTGTTGAGCCGAATAGACCAGGGCTGAAGGAACATTTTTTAAGACTGTAATACCAAAATGAATTTAGAATATATGAAAGGAACTGCTTGATTTAGGCAACCCATTATGTCAAAGGGTAGAAACAAAATATAAATATGAGAGATGACTGGAATGGGTTTGTGACTCTTAAATTCTAGGGAGTCATGCACATTGATAAGCCACTTAGAACACTCACCACACCAGTCACTGAGCTTGGTACTGTGGGTGCAGGTACAGATGTGTCACATTGGCATAGCTGACATAGCACTGCAGTCTCGTTGAGAGAGACAGATAGGTAACATACTACAACATGGTGTTAGATCATTAAGATGAGTAAGAGTATCAGAAGAAATATATATATGCTGAAAAGAATATTGGGAAGCTCTCACAAAGAAAGTGATGCATTTGCTGGGTTTTGAGAGTGACTAGGACTTAAGCTGGCAGGAAAGGATATTGAAGGCAGAACAAGTACAGTGCACAAAGAAACAGGGAAACTTGTAGTATTTCTTACTGTTAGAAAATATACCGACCTTTCAAATACTTGTGAAGGAATGCAGGCATACCTTCTTGTGTCCCTGTGGACATCTTAGAACCAAAATATTCGGGTAAGTATATTTGATTCTTTACAATGTTAGCAGAATCTGTGTTCTTAAAAACTTAAGAGATGTGTAGAATGTGAGGATTGAGATTATGAAGTGCAGGGTGCTTGGTACAACTTCATAAAAATACAGGCTTCAAGTGCATGTGCTTTATCATCAGTTTATCTTATTTAAACCTTTAAATCTTAAGTATAACACACATAGAGAAAAGTATACAGATTTTAACTTTTTATTTCAAAATATTTTGACTGTTTATAAAGAACCATACTCAATCACATAAAATTTTGGATTAGAAATGCACCATCATGCATCTTGTATGTGAATGGGTTCATGCCTGAAGATGAGTGCTGAATTTAAAAGATTAGAAGGTATATTGACTTTGGGAGCAGTCTTGGATCTTCAACTGCCCCCACCCTGGGGTGAGTTTTAGTGTTCTGAGGGGCATGTTGGGTTGTCCCTGCTTGGGGTGTTACTGGCTTCAGCAGGTAAATTCCGTGGTTGCTGGATGACTCACCATGTGTTGAACAGAATTAACATACATTCCACATGTTTTTCATGTTCCTCCAGACATTGTTATATGGGAAACGCCTGTTTACAATCATCTGCATGTATAACTTAAATCTGTTTTACATGTTTGCATTACATTTGTAAACAACTTATTGCCAAAGGAAGTCATGCTGTCAAGTCCAGAATTAGAGTGGGAGGGGACTACCAAGATGCCTGGCAAAGGGCACGGACACAAGGAGGCCAGTAATTGAGACCATGAATGCAGTGGCTTAGCACAAATACAATAGTATAACGAACTTCCATCAACATATAGTCCTATCCCTTTTTTATTATTTTGAAGCAAATCCAAGTTCATACAATTTCATCTATAAATTCGTCAACTAATTTATTTCTAAAAACTAAGGGTTTAAAAAATAACCACAATACCATTTTTGTGTACACAAAAGTTAACAGTGCCCTGGACGGTGTGGCTCCTCTGTGCCAGGAGGTCATCAGGTCTATTCCAGGTTAGGGCACATGCCCAGGTTGCCTTCTGGGTCCCCAGTAGGGGGCACGTGGGAGGCAGTCGATCGATGTGTCCCTCTCACGTTGATGTTTTTCTCTCTCTCTCTTTCTCTCCCTCCTACTCTATCTGAAGATAAATAGAAAAGTAGCTTTGGGTGAGGATTTAAAAAAAACAAACAAAACAAAACATATATTTTAGACTTAGGGTCAAGATGGCGGGTAGGTAAACGCGGCATCGCGTCCTCCCACAACCACATCAAAGTTACAACAGAACAACCATCATTCAAAACCGCCTGAAATCAAGCTGAATGAAGTCCTACAACTACGGAATTAAAGCAGCAGCCACATCCAGACTGGTAGGAGGGCAGAGGCACGACAGGCTGGTCCCACACCCACGTGTGGCGAATAAAAATCAGGAGGATACCTCGACTGGGAAGGTCCTCCCTGAGGACTGGGGGGTCCCTGTCCCACACCAGACACCCTGCTCAGGGTTCCAGTGCCAGGAAGAGAATCCCCATCACTTCTGTCTGGAAAAACCAGCGGGAACTGAGGCTCAGGGAGGCTGACGGGGCTGGAGCCCCAGGCAGCTCCTTAAAGCGCCTGTGCATGAACTTAGTGGACTCTCTCCCTCTAAGCTTGGAGGGGAGGTAGTTCGAGGGGCGCCAGAGACATACAGGGAAGAACTGAGCTGTTTGGCACGGGAGCAAGGGCTGGAGAGGGGGCTTTCCCTGGGACAAACTTGATGTCAGAGGCATTTGTTCCTTTGGTGAGCTCTTCCTGGGGGCAGCATACAGAAGCCATATCTGGGACTCCAGCAATCTGGCTTACACTGGTTGCCCCACCCTGGTGACTCCCTGAGGCCCCGCCCCACCACACCCAACTTTCAAGCCCACCCAAGCTGTTGCCAGTTGCTTAACCATAGGATTGGCCTGTCTTGGATCCTGCTTCAGGTTTTCCTAAATTCTTTCAAACAAGCAGCATCTGGTTTCAGATAGCCCCATACCTCTCTTTAAGTAATACACAGAAACAAACACAGGGAGGCAGCCAAAATGAGGAGAAAAAGAAACAGGTCTCAAATGAAAGAACAGAACAAAACCTCAAGAAAAGAACTAAGGAAAATGGAGATAAGCAACCTAACAGATGCTGAGTTCAAAGTACTGCTTATAAGGATGCTCAATGAACTTAGTGAGAACCTCAGTGAACTTAGTGAGGGCCTCAAGAGCATAAAAAAACCAGTCAGAAATGATGGAGACGTTAACTGAAATAAAGAATAATTTACACAGATTCAATAGTAGAGTACGTAAATCCAAGAAGCAAACCATTGATTTGGAATATAAGGAAGAAAAAAACGCCCAATCAGAACAGCAAAAAGAAAAAAGAATCCAAAAAAATGAGGATAGTGTAAGGAGCCTCTGGGACAACTTCAAGCGTGCCAACTTTTGCATCTTGGGGGTGCCAGAAGGAGAAGAGAGAGAACAAGAAATTGAAAACCTGTTTGAAACAATAATGGCAGAAAACTTTCCTAACTTGGTGACGGAAACAGACATACAAGTCCAGGAAGCACAGGGAGTCCCAAACAAGATGAACCCCAAGAGGCCCACACCAAGACATATCATCATCAAAATGCAAAAGGTTCAAGACAGAGAGAGAATCTTAAAAGCAGCAAGAGAAAAGCAGTTACCTACAAGGGAATTCCAATAAGACTGTCAGCTTATTTCTCAAAAGAAACTTTGCAGGCCAGAAGGGAGTGGCAAGAAATATTCAGAGTGATGAAAAGCAAGAACCTGCAACCAAGATTACTCTATCCTGCAAACCTGTCATTTAGAATCGATGGCCATATAAAGAGTTTCCCAGACAAGAAAAAGTTAAAGGAGTTCATCACCACCAAACCGTTATTATATGAAATGATGAAGGGTCTTTTTGAAGAAAAAGATAAAATATATGAACAAACAAAATGGCAATGAATACATATCTATCAACAATGGAATCTACAAACAAAATGAACAGGCAGAACAGAAACATTCTCATACATACAGAGAACATTTTGTTGGTTGCCGGATGGGAGGGGGGTTGGGGGAATAGGTGAAAAAGGTGAAGGGATTAAGAAGTACAAATTCATTGCTAGACTGACAAACCTCAAAGGGAAAGGAGTTGGGGGGTGAGAAGAAATAAACCAAAGAACTTATACGCATAACCAATGGACACAGGCTACAGTGTGGGAAAAGGTGGGAGGGAGGGGCGGGAGTGGGGAAGAGGGGTCAGTGGGGGGAAAATGAGGAACATCTGTAATACATGCAACAATAAAGATTAAAAAAAAAACATTTTAAAAGTTAATAATAATCTGCTTATCTAGCCAATGTTCAAGGTTCCTTTAGTTGCACACATTTTTTTTTCCTTCTCTTGAAAGAGTCTGCTTGAATCATGATGCAAGTAAGACCTACACGTTATGAATGGAAATATGGGTTTTAAAACATTGTACTGCTGATAAAAGATTGGAGACTTGATGGATCACAATCTGACCTGCAAGGGACTGGCTGGGACCAGGCAGGCAACTTCTTGGAACCTGTATCATTTGCTCTGTGGCATAGAGCTAGGTTTGTGTCAGGATGGGGAGGGGCAGTGCTCAGACCAGGTGGCTACTCTGGGTCTGGGTACTCTGTAACCTGGAGGCCCTGCCACCTTTAGTCCCTGGGAAACACCGCCACTCAGGTGACTTCCAGGCCTTGTAGCACATTTGTAAAATAAGTGCCCCATAGTGCACCTCTGAATTTCAGTCCTTCACCTGTGTCTTTTCCATTGTTCTAGCATCTGCTGCTACTCAGGCTCCTGAAAATTGTTGCTGGGTTCTTACTATAGAGCAGGAAGCCTGTTTGGCTGCTAGGACAGCAACTGGCATTCATCTTGGCAACAGAGGGTACCATCTGGTTTTGGGGTTTTTTATGAGCTGGTAAGAAGAAACTGGAAACAGGCTCTGGGCTCATAGATTTTTGAGGTATTGGTGATGACATTCTTGTTCCGTTCCGTGAAATTCAAGCCATCTCGCACAGGCAAGATCAGCTGTGTATAAGAGTAGTCAGAGGCCATGTCCATCCAGCAGGAACGTCTTGAAGATGTAGCTGTGTTTTCTGAGTCTTCTTTCTACTGGACCATGGATACCACCAGTTCCCCTAGGACAAGCTCATACTGGCCTGTAATGCTGGATTCTTATTAAGGGTGGTGCCATGGCTGCTCACAGCCAAGCGAGCAGTCATCTCCTGGGACCAGAACTTGTGCACTGTGTGCCATCTGGTGCAGCATGGTGCCACGGTCTCTGTGCAAGTGAGTAGGTTCTGCTAGGAGTGTGAGTGCTGTGGACCAACAACTGCTCCGTGTCCTCAACCCGCCCCCATCATAGATGCCACTGTGAGATGGTCTCTGTCAGAGGCTGCTCGGGGCCACGGCACAGTAGCCAGATCTGCCTGTCCCTCACCTCCAGCGTGTTGTTATGAAGTATTCAAATATACATAAAAGTTGAAAAATTATGCAGACACAGTAAATGTGCTATATTTAGCAACTATCTATATATCTATGCATTTGTTGTTCTCTTATTTTTTTTTGCATTTCAAAGTTATAAACTTTAGTTCACATTATGCCTGAAATCTTTAATATATCATTAATTACAATTCATTATTTGTTAATTTTTTTTGGTATAAAATACATACGGTGAAGTGTAAACATCTTAAGTGTACCTTTGGAAGAGTTTTGATAAATGCATCTCACTCCCTTCCAGAGGCAACCACTGTTTTGATTTTTATTCATATACATATAAGTAAAGTTAAAAATAATTTTTTTTTTGTATGAAACTTCTTTTGAAAGTTAGGCATGTGGATGCCTGTAGCTTATACTTCTATTTACTACTGAGTACTGTTTTATGAATATGTCAAGAATTTGTTCATTTCTCTTTGTCAGGTATATGTTTAGTGAATATTTTCTCTCAGTCTGTGGCTTTGTCGTTTATTTTTTTATTGGTGTCTTTTGATAAGCAGAAGTTTGTCTTTTTGATAAACTGCATCAAGTTTGTAGTTTTATAATTACTGCTTTCTCTATTCTGTTTTTAAGAAATCTCTGCCTGCTCTCAAATCATGAGAAGAATCTCATCTTATATTTTAGAAGTTCTGAAAGCTATTTTATGTTTACATCCGAGATTCATCTTAAATAAATTTTAGTGTATGTACAATAGAGGTCAAGGTTGATTTTATTTATTTATTTAATTTTTTAGAAAGAGAGAGGAAGGGAGGGAGAGAAACATCCATGTGAGAAACATCATTCAGCTGCCTCCTGCACTCCCCTTACTGGGTGGGGATCAAGCCCATAATCTGGGCACGTGCCCTGACCAGGAATTAAACCAGGACCTCTCAGTCAATGGGATGATGCTCAATCTACTGAGCCACACTGGCTGGGCAAGGTTCATATTTTTAATGAATCTGTCGTTGTCCTAGCTATATTTGTTCACAACACTTATTTCAATGGATGGCTTTGGAGCCTTTGGAAGAAATGAAATGACTTATAAGTATTGGTGTGTTTCTGGGCTCTGTATTCAGTTTCATTTATTCACTGGTCCTTATGCCAGTACTACACTGTGTTGAAGTAAGTCTTGAAGTCAGCCAGTGTAAGTTCCTTCAGTTTCATTTTTTTAAAAGATTCCTTTACATATTCTGGGTCAGGGTTGGCAAACTATGGCCACCCAGCCAAATTTGCATGGCCATTTGAGTGATCTACCATTGTTTGACATGGAGAGCAATTCGGTTGCCCCTTTCTGTCCTTATATTCCCATCCTCTGTTGGCAGCTGCGGTACCAAATGGTGCAGTCTTATTTGGGAGTTGATGACTCAGTCACCTTTGGCCAGCTGCTCAAATGAAGATGACTGTTCTCTCTGGGAGGACAGAAAGGAACATTGGGGCTGAGTGCTACAGGGACAGAGAATGAAATGACCCAGGGTGGTTATTCAGATGATCTGTTTCTTGTGTCAGTTTTGATGAGTTGTATTTTTCAGGGCGTTTGCCTGTTTCATCTCAGTTGTCATATTTATTGATGTATAGTTATTCATAATCCTATTTTATAGTGTATATAAAGTCTCTAATAATTTTGCTGTGTATTTTATTTAGTCTGGATTATTTGCTTTTCTTAGCTTGTTAAGGTGGAACCTAAGGTCACTGTTTGAGAACTTAATCTTCTGATATTATTTTAAAGCAATAAATTTCTTTCTAAGCTCAGCATTAACTGCATTGCACAAATTTTCAGATGTTTTGGAAACCTTAAAATTCATCTCTTCTGAAAATCTTATTTTTACTTAGAAGAACTTTGCTTGTGTATTTCTTTTTCTTTTTTAAAAAATTAACCCGTAAGCCACCCATATATTTGCAAGTGTTCAGAGAAAAACTGAATGTTTCTTCTCCTCCTTACTGATTTACATAGAATATGGTATAGATCAGATTTATGTCATAGGCTTGTTTTGCATTTGGGCCAGTTTCTGTTTCTCAGCAAAAAGGCTGCATTCCCAACCTTACTCAGCTTCCTGGGGTCTTTGGTTACCAGGATAACCAGACTATAGAGTGTCAGTATAGATCAGTCTCTCTCATTGAGCTTTAGATTGACCTAAACAGTGAATGAGTAATGTTCATGCTAGAGGTGGTGGTACACTACTATCTATGCTATCCCGAAAGCATGGCTAATCCACAGACAGTTCTTATTTCATCTCAAGACAAGTAAATAGAACTGTTCTTAATATTCAGTTCTGTAGGAAATAGACCAGCTTGCCCTTTCTACTTTCTTTCTCAGCTCCTTTTTTGATCTAGTTATATTCTGGCCTATATCTAATGAGAATTTGGATCAGTTAATTTATTACTTCTGTATGAGTAAATTGGTAAGCTAAATATTCTAGGTCAACACCTGTACTTCAGTGGAACAAAGGAAAAACAGATACTTTGTATTGTATATATATTTAGGACTGTCAGGAAGTCGCTTTCACTTATGCACAAGATACTGATTCTGTGTCTACCATATCAGCCCCTGAGTATGCAAATAGTGTGCATCAGATAGAGAAGGTTTCTGCCTCATGAAATCTACATTTAGAAATTGTGATATAAAGGGCTTGAAAATAAATAATATGTTGTGATCATTTGTATTTGAAGTTTGGTGTGGGGTATGTTGCCACTTTGTATGGGTTGGTCAGGGAAGACTTTTTGAGGGAGGCCTGTGTGGCTGGAAAGAGTGATGATTTGAGTTTGTAGAGTTAATCAAGGGATAGAATCCTGTGGGGCCCAAATAGGCTTTGATGAAGAATTTAATCCTTATGCTAATGAGGAAACCATTATATGGTGATTTTTGCTTAAATAAATAAAAGCACCAGGATGAAATAAATTGGATTTGATATTTCATAAATCTGGTAATCCTTCACATATTCATTGTTTTCAGTGACTCATAAATTCTAATTCTTGCTAGTACATTTTTATAAAACCAAATTTTTAGATGGAATATACCATACAATTGTGGGATGCAAAAAATAACTTTCACCTTTCTAAATTCTTCTGACTGGGCTAATATTCAAATCAATATGAGAAAAATTAACAGAAGAAAGTGTCTAAAATTTATTATTGATGTACATACGGGGGTGCCATAAGATTGAGACCCAAAACAAATTGGGGCAGTTAAGGTTTATATGGCATTCTGGATTAGGAGAGAAAGAAAAGGGGTCAGGGACCTAGGATTTCAGAGGGAAAGTAGGCAATTCACAGGTAGAGGAGAAAGAGCAAACATATGGTAAACAAATTATTGCTACCCAGAAACCAATGGGACACAGGGAAGTATAAGGACATGCTTTGCTAGATTTCGCCCTGTCTGCCATATTTGAATTTATAGTATGGTGCAAAGGTGATACCCCCCAGGTTTTTCTTTCTGAATTCTTTTGGTAGGTAAGGAGGAGGGTCAAAGGTTCTTTCTGAGTCTTTTGTTTCTTAGTAACCAGCTTAATATCCCAGAAGACAAAACTTTGGTCCCTTTCACATTCTTTAAAAAAAAAAATTCCAGTTACTATATATGAATACTAAAATTGGATGGTGAAGAAGGCTGATAGGAAAAAAAATGAATCGTTTGAAATATGGTGTTGGGGGAGCTGCTCTATGGATACCTTGGACGTCCAGAAAAGACAGACAGGTGGTCCTAGAGTAAATTAGGCCTGAAACGTCGCTGGAGGCAGAACTAAAGGTGTCCCAGTTCACGCAGGCGCAGCATGACAAAGAAGGCAGGGGTCTTTGGAAAAGACAGTAATGCTGGGGAAAATAAAAGGTAGCAGGAAAAGAGGAAGACCAAATATGAGATGGATTGACTCCATAAAAGAAGTCATAGGCATGAGTCCATAGGAGCTGAGCAGCACTGTTGAGGACAGGACACTCTGGACATCACTTATTCATAGGGTCACCAGGGGTTAGAGCCATCTCAAGGGTACATCACACACACCTAAAAAGATGTATATAGGTGCAGGACAATACCTACCTATCAGTTAGTGGTCTAGAGTTATTAGCATAGTCATGCTAATAATGTGGGCTGGAATTTTGGGGGGGAAAATTTAGGGCAAAAATTGTTTCTCTTAGGGCAAAATAATATGTTGATGATAGAATTTTGTATAATTCATAGTAGCTTTCTCGACACCTTTTCATGGTATTTCCTATTTGTTAATATTTATTTCTGTTCCTTTTATTCTCTTCAAAACGTGGATATTAGTTACTTGTTCATGAATTTTTCGATTCTTTAAGTGTCCGATTATTTCTGTATTTCGTAGGCAGTAGTATGAAATGGTGTAATTATATCTTACATGCAAGAGGAGGCAGTAATCCTCCATCTTTCCATGAAGGCGAGAAAGGACAAAGAGAGTATGAAATCTAGTTGGATGTATATAGATTGGCTTAATGAAAAAAGATTTCCTAATTCCAGAGCATCTTTCTGTCCTTCCCATATTTTTACATCTTTCACCTAGAAATTGCAAGCAGTTAATGTCCCATTTATTTGTATCCTTTTTATGAAAATAAAGGTTTGCCTGAATAAATGTAAATATCCATTTCAACAATTTTCTGCTCTATTTTGCTGTTCCTGTGAGGATTTCAAAGCTATATTATCACTACCCTTAGCTATTTTTCTTCTCAAACCTGACACAGCACTCTCTTCTTATCTTTTTAATATGAGTAATTGAGACTTGGTATGGATATTTTCTGTTAATGATGTTCATAATTGCGGTATATATATATATTCAAACCTCGATTCTCCAATGAAACAGTTCTGTTCTCAAGTTGTTCATGGAAAAAAATGTCTTGGCTATGGAACAAAACTTCAGTTTCGACCTGACAACCCTTTCATGCTGATCAGCATGACAAAATGCGCCTCTCAGGCAATAAACAAAGAACAAAATGCTTTTGTTGCTGGCGAAATGGATGATTAGCACTATTTTAAAACATAAAGAGTCCATCAAGAGTGTTAATATTGCTAAGAATGTGAAAGAAACAGTGATCACAGGCAATTCAAGAGGTAGAAAAACTGTTGTTGATTTGGATAAAGGAAAAGCAGTTAGCCAGTCAAGCCTTTCAGAAGTAGTGATATGTGAGAAAGCAAAGGTGCCGCATGCTGAACTCCTGAAAGTCACCCTGGAAAGAGTGCTTGCTGGAAGTGATTAGTTTAAGTCTAGTGTGGGGTAGTTTGATCATGTAAGAAAGAGGTGTTTATCTATAAACAGTACATTAGACATGTACTATATATCAGAAAGGTTAAAATGAAATCATTTGTGGGTCTGGAACAGATGAATTCAATTTACATTATTTTTAATGGGAAAAATGATTTGGTTTTCGAACAGATTGCTTCTTGAACAGCCTTCTGGAATGAGTTAGGTTCGAGAACCGAGGTTCCTCTGTATTTATTATTATGATTTGGGTGCTGTGTTGGGATATCTTTCATCTGCCCTTCTAGCTTGAGTGTACCATGCTCTGGCTCCAGGGCATTTGTTTGGATACGGGAATGGAATTTCTTGCCTCCTGGCTTCTGGTTGGGTCCAATTGGGGTGGGGCTGGGGCTGGGGTTGGGGGTGGGAGGGTGGGCATGGGCTTTGTCAGTATATCAAAGGAAGGAAGGAGGGAGAGGTTAGGATATTTCTTAACTTCTTCCCTGAGGGATAGCCACAACCTGGCTCATCCTTCTATTGAAGGTCACAGCTCCATCAAGTAGCCCTTTTGTGCAAGGTTCTGCTGACCTCTTCCTCTCCTCCCTGTTCACTGCCATGGGCGGTGTTAGACCCTGTTACCCTGGGGTACTAGACTCTCACTTGTGATTTCCTCACAGCCTACTGCTTATGCTTTGTAAACAGTCTCTTTTAAACTTGATCCATATTGAGGGCGCCATCTGTTTCCTATGGCGATCTAAAATATTTTAGATTATGTCAGTGGCTATTACAATTGCAATTCTAAAGTGGATTAGCACTAGTATAAGGAAAAATTATTCTGACAATTTTATGAATTTATTCTCTTAGCTGGTGTGTGACTTTATTTTTTAATTCCTCTATAAGATCTGTTTCTGAGTATAATAACTTGCTTACTGAACAATATGGCACTACCCATTTTTTAAGCACTGTGGGGAATTCAAAATTAATAATGTAAATGAGATACATGCTTGGTAATTATAATATAAGGCAGCTTGTTATGAGTTTTATGTGAGAGAGACAAAGTGTTATAGAAGTTCAAAGGAGAGCGACTGTTCCATCAGGACCACTTTGATTCTATCTGCAACAGGAATAAAGACAGACCCTGCTGTGTTGCCTGTGCTCCTCGTGAGACGTCCACTGCTCAGTCTTGCTTACTTCATTACTCCATAACCCATTGCAAACCACTTAAGAGACCTGGCCCAAAAGTAATAATAACTGATATTATTTAAAATTTACCCTGTTCTGAGTGCAAAACATATTAACTCACTTAATTCTTCCAACATGCCTAAGAAGCGGGTACTATTAATAAGCATAGTTGGAATTCAAACTCAGATCCCTTGTCTAGGCTCAAAACTACCACAATCAGTACATTATTCTTTTACTAGGACTGTTATCCACTCCTCCAAAGAGGTCGTCATAACTAATGCCATCATGCAGGAAGCCTTTTCAGATGATGGCTTCTAGGTATGTTGGGCCTCACTGATGTTTCTAGACCCCCAGCCCCATGCTCCTCAAGTCAGTAGATTTTATCACCTGCTATGTCTTGCTGCAGTCATACCAGTCAGTAAGTATAGATTTAAGCACCTTGCATGTCTTTTTTTCCCACTAGCATAAATCACTTCTGCCAATCCCAGTGTCCACATAATCCACATGATTATCATAATAATAGATAATTTGGTTTCCTGAATTCCTTGACTTCTTATTTCCAGTGTTTTCATCCTATTTTACACTTTATCAGTAACTATATCACCTGTCAGATTTCTGTTCTCTGATCACTACTACTTATCTCTCCCCAGCTTCTTTTCTCTAATTTTTCTGAGTCCAACAGTTTCGGGACAACTGTCAGGACCTCTAGTCTACTGAAGGGAAAGTTCTTTCCTGTTCTATCATTCTCATCATACTTTATTTTTCTTAACCGACCTTCGATGCTGTGGCCTGTTCTAACTATTCCCGTTTAACTCTTGTCATATTTTACTTGATTAAAGCCAACACTCTACTTTGTACCTAAGCAAATGAGACGGGAGGAAAACACACTGTTCTCATGTTCCATTTTCCGTATGCATGACACAGGTCCTAGGTGCCACCTGCAGTTGTAGGGGATCCTCTCTCTTCACCTGCCCTCCCTTTTCAGTTGATGTTTATTATCTTGTTAAAACAAAAAACAAATAAAGAAAGCAAAACAAGCAGAAAATAGAACTTGATACTTGTCTATCAGCAAATCTATAAACCTGAAAGAACAGGTTTATAGTTGTAGAATGGTGGGAGCAGAAGCCTGTTTTTCAAGGACTAAAATGTGAATGGGTCACAGGAACTATAGAGACTGTGACATTATTCCAGATGTGTCCCTGATACACTGTCTCTGTTTGCCCAATAACAGGTATAGGGGCTAAGTAAATTTGAGAAATGCTGAAAGCTGTATATAGTACATGTATGGAAAGGAAGTTTCCATCTGCTGGCCTAGATTTTACTAAAGCATTTGTTTTCAAACTTTGGCCTATTTCATAGTCACCTGGAGGGCTTGCTACCTCCAGAGGTTCTGATTTCATAGGTCTTGGTGGGTCCTGAAAATATGCATTACAAGTTTTTTAGTGGCTCAAATGCTGCCATTCCCGGGAATTGAGGGATTCCATTTTGAAAGCTACTTCACTTAAGGACTTCACTGCCAAGAGGGGCAGGTAAGGTTGGGGATTTTGAGCAACCTAGAAAATAGCCTTTGCGGGGTAACATGGCTAGAAGTGAGAGCTAAGAACAGGAAGGAACTTTGGCAGTGAGACAGCATTTGTAGTGGACCCCAACAGCGAGTTGTAATGATTTTCCCTAGCAGTTTGGCCTGTCCGAGAGCAGGAGCAGAACTACCAGCAGTTAGCACAGAATTTTGAGGGAATCCTATAGGTTGCTCATGTCAAATATCTATGAAGCTGACCACCAAGCACTCCATCTTGCTTTGTGTTAACATGAGGAGTGCCAGGACAGTAACTTTATGATCTGGCTTCAGTCCATCTTAAAATGTGTATGTTTATTATTATATAATATTAATTGTTTTTAGTTTAAAAATTTGTATGTAGTTTTGGAAAATAGAAGTTTTAGAATATAAAGACTAAATGTTTATGGCATTTAGTATACTAAACTAATTCTGTCAGTTACAGTTAATAATTTTTTGGCTTTGGGCAAACAACTACCATGTCTCTTGATTTCTTGTTCGGGAACTTTTAAAATAGAAAAACTAGAAACTTCCAATTTACCCTTTATGAATGTAATTGTAAAGCCACAGAATCTTTTAAAATTACATTTTGGGAGAATTATGAGTAAGTTTTCTGCCTGAGGATAGTCCCACTTGGTTCTTTTTAAATACCTAAATATTTGTTGCAGAAGCTGGGCCCCTACAGGGTTTATAGTATTTCTGGCAGTAAGTTGCGTTACCATTCCTGGATATCTGCACTTTTCTGGCTTTGCCTCTGAAATGCTTTTATAATGAGATTGTGTCTTAGCCTCGGCCTCACGGTGACGTGTCAGCTGTTTCTGCTCTAATGACTTTATAATAGTATCTGTACTGAGCCTGGAGTAGGAGGGAGCCACAAGAAATGTTTTGAAAAATGCTTGGTACATGATAGGAAAGAAAAAGGATGAGTCCTTTCTCCTGTCCTCCCTTACCCACTTCAGTGAGCAGGTAAGACCGAGAAGGGTACTGCTTTTCCTTCTCTGATTTCTCCCATTTCTGGCAGGCTCTTTGAAGCTAGATGCTGTGTTCTTTTCTCTGTGTTGATACTGGTTATTCTTTAAAATAATGTAATTTTGGAAACTTGTGGACTTCTTTGTAGCTTTACTGAGGAATAATTAATTCTAAGAACCTGTACATATTTTAAGTGTCATTGGACGAGTTTGGACTTATGTGAAGCCATCACTGCAATAATAAGATAGCACACATTTCATCATTCCAAGAGTTTTCTTGTGTCCTTTTGTAATGCACCCATTTGATCTACTTTCTGTCACTATAGATAAGTTTACATTTTCTAAAAATTTAAATGAATGCAGTCATACATTATGTACTTTTGAGTGTGGGTGTCTGACTTCTGTCAGTCAGCATAATCATCTTGAGGTTTATTTATATAGTTGCTTGAGTCAATAATAGTTTCTTTTTATTGCTGACGAGTCTCCTATTTGATATTCCAAAATTATCCGTTTACCTGTTGATGGATGTTTGGGTTTTTTCCATTTTGGAAGTATTATCAATAAAGCTGCTGTGAACATTTGTGTACAAATCTGAGTGTGGATACATGCTTTCATTTTTCTTGGGTAGATACTTAGAAATAAGATGGTAGGGCCATATGGTAGGCTTTTAAGAGACTGCCAACTTTCTTCTAAAGTGGTTGAACCGTTTTACATTCTTGAGAGTTGCAACTGTTCCACATTCCCACCAATACATGATATGCTCAGTCTTTTTATTTTTAGCCATTCCAGTGGTGTCTATGTAGTGGGGTCTCAGTGTTGTTTAATTTGCATTTTCCACATGACTAATGATATTGGACTGTATGTTGGTATGGTGGCTAAAAATTTCTGCCCATTCTTTCAATAGTTGTTTTGTCTTTATTATAATTGAGTGTTGAGACATTTTTTATATATTCTGGGTTTGAGTTTTTTGAAATTCTTACATATTTTGCAAATGATTTTTATGAGTTGGTAGCTTTTTCATACTACGTTTTTGAAGAGCAACACCTTTTCATTTTGATGAAGACCACTTTATTAAATTTTCTTTATTGTTTTCTTTATGCTCCTGTGTCCTATTTGAGTTCTGTATCACTTCATTTCTTTGATTTGTATAAAAAGTTAAATATCTCAGATTTTCATTTTTTAGCCATAGTGGGGGTAGGGGGGAGCGTAGAAGGCAACTGTAATGCTAGAGTTGTATATGCCTTATATTTTTGTTACTGTTGTTATACTTTACTAGCAAATTGTTTATGATTCCAGTAATTTTTGTTTGTTCTTTCTGGTTTATTGTTGAGCCTTTCAAGGATTTGTGAAATTGCTACTGGCCTAGTTCACTCTGTTTTATGGGGTGAGGTCACTGAGGTTCATAAAAGTTACCTGGCTTTGCTAAGGGCTTACAGTTTTGATCATTTCAAGACCAAAACATCCCAGATGCTCTCAAATCCCATTTCACTATTTGTTTCCCTATGCGGTGCTGTTCTTTATGATGCTGTTGCTAAGATTTTACTGCATACTGTAACATATTTGAATACATGTAGTTCATTTGTTGCATCTTCATTTCTCATTGTAATAAATATCCTTATTGAAAGCAGTATTACAGTTAAGTAGCTTAGTTTTCTGAGAGATCATAATTTTCCCTTAACATTTCATTAAGTGAAGATGTTGGTTTTTAACACTTTTTTTTTTTTTTTTTTTAATTCTTTCCAAAGGTCTGTAAACAGATTTGGCTAGGATTATTTGATGATAGATCTTCAGCAATTCCAGACTTCAGGGATCCACAAAAAGTGAAAGAGTTCCTACAAGAAAAATATGAAAAGAAAAGATGGTGAGTGAATAGTTTGTATTTAGAGCAAAGGTTTCCCAAATCACATTGTGGGTAAGATTAGTCTGACATAAGGAAGGAAGGAAAGGAGGGGGGGAGGAAGGAAGGAAATAGGCAGGTTAAGTAAATAGGAAATAAATAGATAGGTAGGTAGGTAGGTAGGTAGGTAGATACCCATTATACTTTTATTGGATTTGGTGTCCAAAAACCTTTACTTCTTTATCTTAACTCAGCAGCCTGTTCCTTATAATTACCAGGCCTCCTGCCCTTTTTTGAAAAGTTATGGATCCTTCCTTTGAATCCTTCTCGAGCCCTGTTAGCTTCTTTAGACATTTTTAGTCATATAAAAGCCTCCTTTCCAAAAATCTTTATTCATTTAGCAAGTATTTTAGTATCTTCTGTAAACTAGGCACTATATTAAAGCTCTTTTGTAATCCACTCAGAATCCATCCAATTAACTGCATCTCGAAGTAAGTCTTTGCTCAAAATACCACTCACTTCCCATTCAAGAAATCATTTACTACCTGGTTAAGAAGGGAGAATTCAGCTCTGGCCGGTGTGGCTAAGTGTGGTTAGAGTGTTGGCTCACACACTGTAGGGTCTCGGGTTCCATTCCTGGTCAAGGGAGCACGTACCTGGGTTGCAGATTCGATCCCCCTCCCTGGTTGGGGCATGTGTGGAAGGCAACCAATTAATGTGTCTCATATCAGTGTTTTTCTCTCTCTCTCTTTCTCTCTCCCCCCTCCCTTTCACTCTCTCTAAAAATGAATGGAAAAGAATATCTTCAGGTGAGGATTAACAACAACAAAAACACAGAAAAAAAGAAAGGAGCATTTATACTCCTCTGACTAAATCTATCTGATGGTAATTTTAAAAAATAAATAAA
This sequence comes from Molossus molossus, assembly GCF_014108415.1. Lineage (NCBI taxonomy): Eukaryota > Metazoa > Chordata > Mammalia > Chiroptera > Molossidae > Molossus > Molossus molossus. The sequence goes on from NW_023425346.1 coordinate 98,129,725, forward strand.
ATAGGTTGGACATTTGGCTAGTAAGCCCTTTGAAACACACCAGGGAGCATATGCTTAGAGCTAGTGTTTGGACTTTTAATTTTTAGCTAAATGAGCACAACTTAAATCAATTTACTAAGACTCATTAATGATGAATTTTTGGTTTCTTTACCAGTATTCAATAGTGTGTATTTTCTTATTGGGGGGATAAGAAGATGGAGAAAGGCACAAATGGAATAGATAATAAAGAAGTAAATGGCCTGTTGTTTTCCTAAGGAGCTGTATTTTAACCCAGAGAATGATATAGTCAAGATCCTGTTGTGGTCTTCAGGGAATACTGGTGGTTTATGGATGAACTGTTTCTACCTGTATTCATTGAGCACATTAGAAAGAAGTAGCTCTGATTTTTAAGCTCTGTGAACTTTGTATTCTTACTGTTCTCTTGAGGAGACTGCATTTTGCAAAGCAAGATTAGCCTGGGCTATATTTAGCAGCACTAGCTACTATTAGGTGTGAAGATAGATAAAATGTACCAATAAAATTTTAGTTCAGGAAACAGGATAATTTCAAGATGTAGGGTGACAGTAAAAACATGATGTCATAAATGATTCTTTTAAAGTGACATATATAATTATCTTTTATTATTTTAGTTAATTTTGTAGACCTTCCACCTTGTAGTTAAGATTTTTCTTCTTGTATAGCCCCAGCCTTTTTTTTTAAATCCTTACCTGAGGATATTTTTCTATTGATTTTTTTTTTTTTTTTTTTTTAGATAGAGTGAGGGGGAGAGAGAGAGAGAGAGAGAGAGAGATGGATGTGAAAGAGACACATTGATTGGTTGCCTTACACACTACCCCAACCTGGGCCGGGGATCAAACCTGCAAGCAAGGTACGTGCCCTTGACTGGGAATCGAACCTTCAACTCTTTGGTCTTCGGCTCAGTGCTCTAATCATTGAGCCAAACTGGCCAGGGCCTGGCTTAATTTTTTATTTTTTCCAACAGTTTTATTTCTACCAACTGAGAATATTAATTTGAATAAGATTTAGCTGGAATTTGAGATAGTTTAGCTTCATTAGTAAGAGAAGTTTGTGTGAATAAGAGTTGATAGAAATAAAACCATGTATCTCACCATATTTATAATGTAGTAAACAATAATACAATTTATTCGTTCAAACCATAATTCCAGTAAATATAAACCTCAAGTAATTATAATTTGTGTTATTTTTTTCTGTCCTGAGAAACAGGATAATAGTAAAAAGATTAACAACAAATAAGAATTTTAGTTTGTAGGTGGGAAGAGGGAGTTGGCCATTCAGAAGGGCCAGGACCTGTGCATTTTAAACCCATGCTCCTGCACACTGTGCCATGTAACTAGAGAGCAGTACAGTTGTTGTTTTTTTTTTGGTATCCTCACCCAATGACACTTTTGCGTTTATCTTCAGATAGAGCGGGAAGGAGAGAGGGAAGAAGAGGGAGAAACATCCATGTAAGAGAGACACATCGAGTGGCTGCCACCCACACGACCCCAACCGGGGCTGGGGACAAACCACAACCAAGGTACATGCCGTTAGCAGGAACTGAACCCGGGACTCTCTGGTCCGCGGGTGGATGCTCTAACCGCTGAGCCAAACTGGCCAGGACCGCACAGTTGGTTTTTAATAAGGCATAAGCACTAGCCAAATGCAGACTCCTGAACAATTATTCTTTCTTTTTTTTTAAATCCTCGCCCAGATATACTTTGTCATTTATTTTCAGAGAAAGTGGGAGAGAGAGAGAGAAAATCATCGATGTGAGAGAGAGACAGACATCGATTTGTTGTCTCCCACACGACTCTGACCAGGGCTGGGGACCGAACCACAACCAAGGTACATGCCCTTGACTGGAATCAAACCTGTGACTCTTTGGTCTGAGGGCTGACACTCCAGCGGCTGAGCCAAACCAGCCAGAGCTGAGCCACTATTCTTAAAACAATGAGGCTGTTGTCATCTGAGGGCTTTTGAAATTGTTCTTTTAACCAAGTTTCAAACTTTACTTCCTGTGTTATACAAGTTTAGCTTACTTTTAGTCAGATGAGTCTTTTGAACGATGTCCTATTAACTCATGTTAGCCTTTAATAATTGTGGCTGCACTCAAAAGTTGGTATCATCAGTGGTTTGCCAAATTATGGGAAAGCATAACCTCTATATTCATTGTCATTCTGTCATCTCCCATTTAATGGAAAAAGCAACAGTTTTATTGTTTGTGATTATTGTGTAATTTGATAATAGCTAACACTTATGTTGCTAACATCTGTACCAGGAACTGTTCTAAGTACTTTAGAAATGTCAACTCGTTACTTCATAGCAACTGTATCTTCATTTTATAGATGAAAAATTGTAGACACAAAGAGTTGAAGTAGTCTGCCTTAGGTTCAACAGCTATTGAGTGGTGGAGCTGGGATTTGAACTGTCTCTGGAATTGATAGGTACTCTTAATCCTTGTCTTTTCCTTCTTTCTCCACCTACTTGGAAAGAGGCTTGGGGAGGAAGGAGAAAACCCAGGCAAAAGCTCTCACATAATCCCGACCCTAGAGATCAGCATTGCCAATGTTTGGGTATTATATTCTTGCCTTTCTTGTCTTTCTTGACTCTCTTACCCCTGTGAATCCTATATTTATGTGACTGGGATCAAACCTGAAATACCCATAAAGTAATATGGACATCTTCCCATGTCGAAAGAGTAGCTGTGTAGTATGTTAAACATATTTAAGAGTGCTGTGGTAACATACCTGTACATGTATCTGTGTACACTCATCCATTTAATTCCTAACGATTAATTTCTGCAAGTGGAACTTCCGGGGGCACAGGGCATACCTATTTATGTATTTTACTAGATAGTAACAAAATTTGTAATGTTTACACTCACATCAAGTGCTAATGAATTAGGTTATAAGTGTTTTCATTTCTGTGTGTCTCTTTATGAATTGCTTCTGCCCATTTAAAAATAACATCAATAGATGTTATTCTTATAGATTTGTAATAGGCCTTTGTATTTTAGACTGTTAACTGTAATATAATAGTAAATATTTTCTTTCTGTTCTGTTTGCAAATGTTACTTATGAGCTTACAATACTTTGTTTTTAAAAGTTTAATTATAGTATTAACTATTCATCATGATAGGTCCACTGTTTCCTAAAATGCAATTATTTATTGTATTTATCTTAGAAAAACTACGTAAATAATAGAAAAAAGTTTTGTATCAGTCTTCATTACCCTTTCTCTGAGTATTTCAGTTAAGTGTAATCTCCAGCTATTAATTTCAGAGCGTTTTAAAAAATTAATTTATTGATATTTAGGGGGAGGGAGAAAGGGGGAGAAAGAAACATCAGTTTTTATTGTTCCACTTATTTATGCATTCATTGATTGAGTCTTGTATGTGCCCTGACTGGAGATTGACCTGCAACCTTGGCATATCGGGACAATGCTCTAACCAACTGAGCTACCCAGCCAGGGCCCTTGGAGGGTTTTGAAATAAGATTAATATCAACAGCCTTGTGCAAAATTAGAATTACACTTATCATCTTTGAATATAGCATTTTCTATAATTTTCTTAGTTAACTGCCTGTTCAACCTCGTGTGTTTTAGGTATGTCCCACCAGAGCAAGCCAAAGTGGTGGCGTCCGTCCACGCATCCATTTCAGGCTCCTCTGCCAGTAGCACAAGCAGCACACCCGAGGTCAAGCCACTGAAAGCTCTTCTAGGAGATTCGGCACCAGCCCTGCACTTAAATAAGGGCACACCTAGCCAGGTGAGGCATAACTAAGGAGAACTGAGTGTCGTGAATTTGAGAATTTTTTAAGACAGTAGCGTGATCTTGTATGCCAGTAGCATTGTGTACCAGTAGTTTATAATACATTGAAGCATTGTTGGTTAAATGGTTGGAATGTGTATATATTTGCTCCTTGGCAATTACTAATAGGAGTTTCTCCACAGCTTTGTTAACAGTATACAGGGACATGACTACAGCTATCTGTCATACAACATGCATTATAAAACATGAATCTATGGTAACCATTGGAGTCAGAAGAGTATAGCTTTTGTGATGTACTTTTATAAGAAAGGGATTCTCAAGCAGTAGAATTTCCCCCATGCCTGATTTGTTAAGCGTGTTTGTGTAAACACAGGTGGCTAACATTGTGAATAGACTGAAGTTTTTTAATGAGTTGGTACCTAAAGTTTGTACTTCTGCACTTCATTACAGTTGACTGAGCTGTGACAAATCTGTTACTGTGTGACATTACAACGTCTACCCTACACAAGAATGATTCTGAGGCATGGTACTATTTGAATTAAATCCCTCTCTTAATAATGCATACTAGGGCATCTGGATAAATTGCTCTGTTTTTACAAAAAATTTGAGTGAAAAATGAAGAGAAGAGTTAAGTCAGTATATTGTAACTTCCTCTGTATGAAGGGTGTGTTCTATGAAAGCCTTATCATTGTCTAAGCAGTGAGTTGTAACAACTATTGTAATTATATTTCTTTGCTTTTGACCCTGTACTTAAAATTGAGAGATAATTTGGAACTAGGTGTTGAAAATCGGTGCTTTTAAAAAAATATCAAAAGTACCCAAACCACAAATAAAAGATTATGTAACATTTAAACTGTGTTTTAAGTTGGTCTGTTGGGAATAGTGTGCTAAAAATTTAGCAGATCTGACTGGAAACTCTTTATAGCTAATATGTGGTTTATAGTCCCCTGTTGTAGGTCGCTCTCAAGGACAGCAGCAGGAAAAGAAACAGTTTGACCTTTTAAGTGATCTTGGCTCAGACATATTTGCTGCTCCAGCTTCTCAGTCATCAGCTACAGCCAATTTTGCTAACTTTGCACATTTCAACAGTCATGCAGGTAAGTGTTTTTTCCCAAGAACTTTTATTAGGGATGTGCATAAAACACCAAGACACGACTTTTTTTTCTTTTTCTAAATACATACTTCAGTACCAGTAAACATATTCTGTTGAGAATGTCTCATCACTCATATCAGTTGAGGTGTGTGTATATGTAATCATGTAACCCTCCCCAGTGCTTTTTAATCACAAAAGAGACTATGTTTAATGTCAGGTATTGACATGACCTCTTTCCATAGAAAAGTGGGAAAACACTATTAAATATTTTTTAACTTTTTGATATGGACAATTTCAGATATTTAGAAGTGACCAGATAATACAACCTTCGTGTACTCATCACTCATGGCTAATCTGGTTTGATTCCTTATTCTAGTCGTTTCCTCCTCACAAGTACTTTGAAGCAAGTTTTAGCTTATCCTTAAATAACGTATTTTGTATGCATCTATAAAATAGGATTTTCTTTATTAAACGTAATCATGGTAGTATGACCACTCTCTAAATAATAGTAATAATAATAATAATTCATTAATATTCAAATTTCCATTCCAGTTCAAACACACACACACGAGTTTATTCAAATCAGGTTTCAAATAAGGTCTGTGCTTTGTAATTGTGAGGTAGGTCTCTTAGCCTATAGCCTTGTCCTCCACCCCTTTTTTCTTCTCTGTAATTTATTTTTTTGAGAAATTAGATTATTTATTCTGTTGAGTTTTAAGCGGTCAGAACTTGTTGATTGCACCCCTGTGAGGTCCTGTTTTCAGGTTTCTCTTCTATATTTCCTCTAAATTGATAGAGACTTTATCTGTTACAGGTTTTTTTTTGTTTTGATGTTTTTTTGGAGACGGGGTGCAAGCCTGCTACTTAGGGTTTAAGAGGCACATAATATTGATTGCCTGTTTTGATGCCCCAAACTGGGATCCATTATGCAAAATTGTGATAATTCTGAATTTATCATTTCTTTACCAGCTGAAGTGCTTCTTCAAAAAACCATCTTCTATAGAAATATGCATGTAGTTAGAAACATAATTTACCTACAGAATTTAATAGTTAGTTTGCCTGGTAATAAACATATTACAAAACCTGTGAACTGTGGACCGTAATTAAATTTTGTCACACCATACTCCAGGGATGGCAAACTCAATTAAATACAAGTGAATGTGTAAGAGGGATCGTGGTACCCTTTTTAACGGGGGATGTTCTAATCTTCCGTTGCCACATGGAAATAACAGGTTTAGCATTACTAATATATTACTTTTCTTTTAATAGAAGCCACCAATCTTATTCAAAGTAAAATGTTCTCTTTTTAAATGTAGGAAATTGATGAAAAATTTTATCATAGGTGAAACAAAGTGTGTCTGTCAGCTGAATTTGATGAGGGCTGTTAGTTTCCATCCTCTGATCTCTCTTCCTTTCTCCTGAGTACCTGTTTCTCATTGACTTGACTTACTAAATGGATTGTATTGAACTGATTTTTTTCTTGATGATGTTTGAAACATGTTAAGTGTATATTTTTCCCCTTATGTCGTTATAAATATAAAATAAATGTAGAGTATATATTATATACTGTACATTCGCATATGTTTGAGGTTATAAGGGATAAACTAGCTTAGGGACCTAATTCCTGTTTCCACAAGGGACAGATGCATTTCATTTTTTCTCAAATGTATAATTAAATTGTTTTAAAAACTTAGAAATGTGACCTTTTGGAATGCAGCCCACCCTAACTTTGAGAATGTCCTGTACCATGTCCTCTTTTTGTTTGGTTACAGTTGTATAATTTTTATGTATATTATATATTTTGGCCTTATAAGCTTATTTGGCATTTTAGTATAATTTTCTTTAGTTTTTAGCCAGTATTTTAAAGCTCATAAAGAACTTCTATTGTTTCATAAATTGTAGAATTATAATGCTGGATTTGCAAGTAGAGACCATCTAGTGAATCCTTTCGTTTTACTAGTGAGAAAACTGCTAGAGCCAGAACAATTGAGGGACTTATCCAAGACTATACAGCTACATATATTAGGGTGGAATTCTCTGATTCTTTTTTTCTTATCCTCACCCGAGGACATTTTTCCATTTTTTGTTCAGATAGAGTGGGAGGGAGAGAGAGAGAGAAACATTGATGTGAAAGGGACACATCAAGTGGCTGCCACCCACAGACCAACCAGGGCTGGGGACAAACTGCAACAGAGGTATGCGCTCTTAGCAAGAACCAAACCCGTATCTCTCTGGACCGCAGGCCGACCCTCTAACCGCTGAGCCAAACCAGCCAGGGCTGGAATTCTCTGATTCTTATCTCAGATTCCCTTTGCACTACACTGTACTTACTGTTGTTCTTAGCAATAGTAAATGGTAACTTTGTTTAAACGTGTATTATATTTTTTTATTTAACCTTGTATAGATATTCCACAATATTAGTTTTAAAATTTATTATTTATTTGTTAGTATTTCTTCTATTATATTTATTTTTGAGAAAGTAAAATTGAATTTTAAGTAAAAATAATGACAAAAGATTGGCGTATTCAGAAAATACAGAATTTATGTTGTTAATCAATAAGTAGCCTTTTAATTTAGGTATTTCTGTATAGTGTTTGAGAGCTAGGACAAACATGTTTGTTTAAAAAAAAGTTTTCAAGAACAAAGTATGACCAGTGATATGTGGGATAGCACTCCACGTTTCAGAAGTTCTAGGTGTGAGTACCCAGAGTGGCACAGGTACCGAGTAGAAGGGGGGGGTCTGTTTTAGGTACATTTCCTCCCCTATTGCCCTACCCTTTCAGATACATACAGAACAGGAACTACATAAAATGCTGTAAGTTTCCTGATTTTCTTCCTACAATATGTTTAGCTCTGTTAATGGAAAATTTTCTTGTTTAGTAACTTTTTTTGTTTTGTTTACAAGTAATATACATATTCATTGCAAAAGCTTGGTAAACTCAGGCAAACTAAGAAGGAAATGTTACCTGTCTGAAATCTTCCTACTTCGGGTTAATTAAAATAGAGTTTCTATGTACATAATACCATATTTAACAAAATAGCAGATGAAAATGTGTCTGGAATTTATTAATCTATTTACCTTACTTACTTTGTCATAACATTTTATGTAGGATTGAATATTATTTTACATGATATTTTTTAGTCCTCACCCAAGGATATTTTTCCATTTATCTTCAGACAGAGTTGGGGGGGTGGGAGGGCGGAGGAGGGGGAGAAACTTCAATGTGAGAGAGACATCGACTGGTTGCCTCCCTTTCTATACCCCTACCGTGGCCCAAACCACAACTGAGGTATGTGCCCTTTACCGGAATTGAACCTGCAACTCTGGTCCGCTGGATGATGCTCTAACTGCTGAGCTAAACTGGCCAGGGCTATTTTACATCATTTTTTTAAGTGGCTGCATTATATCCATCATATGGTATTCCATAGTGCATTTCAGCGATTCCTTCATTGCTGGCTATTTGAGTTTCTAATTTTTTCATTATAAAAAACACGTTGTTTAGCTGTTACATACAGCCATACTCAATAAAAATATATTAAAAAATAATAAAGTGACTGACTTTATGTTGATGTTTATTTATTTATTTTCCATTCTTACCACTTAGCATTCTCTTTACCTCATATCAACCACTTCTTATTCTTCTCATATACTCTATAAAAATCTTACCCAGCATCTGTTTTGGATTCTTTAAAAAAAGAAAAATCTCTAATTGTTTTATTTAGTTACAAAATTTAGAGAAGCCTAGAATTTTGCTCTTAGGTCGATGAGCAATGGGAAATACCCATAGGTCTTTTTCACTGAGTGTGAGGTGCACTTATGTTATAATTTTTACTAGTTTTTATTATTTCTTACATTTTAATATATTTTAAAGTGGCAGGCTTCTAATGTGAATAACTTATACATGTTTGGCAATCATGTCCTTGTTATACATGCAAGTTTGTTTTCGTTTTCTTTTTGTATGCCATGGTATGACAAAGTTAGGAATTTAAAAAGAAACAACCAAAATAATAATGTAATTAAGCCATCTTTATATCAAGATTTTAGATCACTCATTGCCATTTTAAATCTGAATTTTTCAAAATGTATCCTGTATCCTAAATTTCTTATCTGCTTTACTGTAACTCATGTATTTAGTGCTCTTAATTCAGAGTTTTCTTTGAGTTACATTTATAGTACTATTCCTGTGGTCACTCAGTGGTTAATTGTGTACAAATTTATCATTGTACAAAGTTCTGGATAACTTTGTGGAAACTTCTCGATATCCTTTAATAAACTGTTTGAAATTGGGCTAAATAAACACTAGGAGGATTTAAAATCTGATCTCTAAATGTCTTTAAAGTGATTTCTGAGATGTAGAAACCTTTCATAAAATTCTTAAATTTATTTGTCATATTTTTTATTTATAGTTTTCATATTCATTAACATATATTGTTCCTTGCCATTTACAGCTCAGAATTCTGCAAATGCAGATTTTGCAAACTTTGATGCATTTGGACAGTCTAGTGGTTCGAGTGATTTTGGAGGTTTCCCCACAGCAAGTCATTCTGCTTTTCAACCCCAAACTACAGGTAGAGCTTCTCCAGCATTATGCTTAAATGTTTACTTAAGAAAAAACAAAGTCAAACTCTCTAGAGGTAGTTTTGAAAATTACTCTAAACTTAAATTCAATAATTATCTGATTTTAAACTAGTTCTGTCTTACAAAGCTCTGGGGAAACCTGAAATCTTTTTTTTTTTCTTCTGTGTTTATTTGTTTTTCTGAACTCATTGATATGTTGTCTAATTCACAGTTCTCCTTTTCCTGCACATTGAATCTTTCTTAAAACTTCTGATGCAATGAGGAATTAACATGCTTAAGTTTTTTAGGTTCACATAACACATTGGTTTAGGTTCTAAGTAAGGGAAGCTAATTGTTTTCATAGAACTAAAAGTATAAGTAATTTTTAGGGCAACAAACTTGAAGAAAAAAATGTTATTAGTCAAGAGTAGGTTATTTGAGGATCATGTTAATTGAGCTTGGAAGTGGTTTTCTGTGCAGGAATTGGTCTTTTAACATTAATATTCTCCCATAAACTGTACTGTTTTCCAAAACTCATTGAACCCATGTTTAGATCTTTGGCTGATTACTTTGCTTTCAACTTGAATTCTGTGTATTGTCTTAAAGCTTTTTCTTTAATTTTCTTTTTTTTTTCCTTTAACTTTCATCATTTACATAATTTCTGGCTGTCCAGCATTTAGAATGCTTTCATCTAGCTGCAGTTTTGGTGAGTTAACTTCCACTTTTCCCCTTCAGGCTACCAACAGTAAGTTCTGTCGTCAAGTAGGCGTCTGCTACCAATTCATGTGTTTTATTCTGTATTTCACAGGTTTTTCAATTATAGAAGGTTAATCATCTCAATAATCTTCATAAATTGTCACTTTTACTTCCCCTTCACTATTCCTAAACTCAGACTTAGCACAATAATATCCAATAAAATAGTTGATTTAACGATTCCATTTTTAATAATTTGAAATAAAATTTTTCATACAAACTTTGAAAGCTTTAATGTGTACTTTGTACACCAAGCTACTTGTAACATCATAATCATTTAAATACACATATTACTTGATTTTAATTGGAAATAACCAGAATTTTAATGCCTGAGAAATTTCATCAATATATATTGTTTTAGAATGTTTATAAAACAGATTGGTGGACAGTGGGTTTTTTATTTTTTTAAAATGTGGGTGTATCCATTCTTTTAAAAAAATATCTGTATGTGCTTTGCTATCACTTTAATATAAAACTATATGTATATATTTTGATTGCTGAAACTAATGTGTAGGCATAAAGAACTGGTATCAAAAGTGTAGGATCAAAAAGCACAGAATGAAATATACTAGCTTTAGTCTTTTAGGTAGTACTTGAAAGAAGTCTAGATTATAGAATGGACTTTAAAATCTTAGTATTTTATATATATATATATATTAGTAACCTGTAGGTGAATTATGCTCTATGAAGTCAAAAATTGCTATAATATTTAGATTATTTTTATATTGTATACTCTAAATTTTATTCTTTGAACCGTATATAAGGTGTGATTTTAATGAGGAAACCATGGTGTTGTATGAGCATTCAATTATGTGGAATTAAATAATAGCTCTTCAAATAAAATAAGTCTGGAGCTCAAAGACCACCTATTAAGAAATTCTGGATCAAAATAGAAATTCTAAGATCAAAACATCTTAGATATTTTAACTTTCTGCTCTGGGATTTGTTTCAACTAAGTCTTCATTAGAGTTACAAAAGCTTGTAGAGTCAGATACTTTGCATCTTGATAGCAGGAGAACTAGGAAGAGGTCATGGTATATAACTGACTCTTGTGTGGAGTAGTGAGTCTCAAGCCAGGTGAATTACAGTCTTTACTCCAGGATAGATAATTACACATAAAAATTTGTGACTCTTCATGTTGCCAGGGCCTTTGAAAATCTAGATTTGCAAATTATAAAAAGTCATTGTAGATGGTTAAAGTTGAATGCTATTTGTCAGTTATTATTTTTAGGAATGCAAATTGCTTATAGAACAATTTAGAAAGAAATGATTATGTAATCTACAAGATTCTGGGAAAAGTCTAGATATTTCAAGTGTTCTGTTTATTCTGTTACAGGTGGAAGTGCTGGATCAGTAAATGCTAATTTTGCTCATTTTGATAACTTCCCCAAATCCTCCAGTGCTGATTTTGGAACCTTCAATACTTCCCAGAGTCATCAGACAGCAACAACTGTTAGTAAAGTTTCAACAAATAAAGCTGGTCTTCAGGCTGCAGACAAATACGCGGCACTTGCCAATTTAGACAATATCTTCAGTGCTGGGCAAGGTAATCAAACTTTAAACAAAACAAATACAAATGTATATATTAAACAGTCCTTTAAGTTTGGTTGTATTTCTTAAAATCTGAAGATGCTATGCTTTTCTTCATGGTTGTATAGAAATTTTGTTTATACTAAATGTTCATGACTTTTCATGAAATATCTACTACAAAACTGAAGGCATAGAAACTAGTTTGTATACTTCCAGTTTTAAAAGAAAATAATTGACAGAAATTTAATTTTGTCTTAGAAAGCACACTTTACTGTTCTAAGCCGTACAGGGTTAAGAATCTTATTAATAGAACTGACTGGAAGGCTGTGTTGTGGTTTCTTAATACATTTATTTTGAACGATTTTCTATTAATATCTGGGTATTTTTTTTTTTTTTAATGATTTTTACAGTATATTTTTATGCCTAGTCTTAAGGCCAGTGCTTTGCCTCTCAGTGCGTAGTGCAGTGGGGAAGAGCAATGGTCTGCTTTTGTAGGCTGGATTCTGTTCTGATTTCTGCAAGGCCTACTTCCTCATGTCCAAAATGAGGGTAGTGAAATAGCAGTGATCCCATGGAGTTGTGTTACATGTGTTATCGCATGTAAGGCTTTTAGAACAGCCTGGCACACAGTAAATGCTCAGTAAGTATTTACTGTTATTACTCTCTATAATTTTTTCATGGATAACCCTGGAAAAATGATTGTTCACATCAGGGTCCTGTATTTTATGAATTTCTGTGTTTAATTGAAAGAAATGCACCTGTCTCAGATATGTTAAGTAACACTTTTTAAGAATTTCTTCTTTATGCTTAGTCTAAACGTGTTACTGGTTCAGAGTCTTAGTTTTTGGTATGGAAGCAGAGTTCTATCTTTACATCAGCAGTATGTATCCCAAATAATCTTGTCTAGTATTTTCTAGATTATTAGCTAAGATTCTAGAATCCTGTCTATTTATTTGCTTAGCTCCAGATCAGTTTTAAATGTACATGTGTTGCAGGACAAATGTGGTTGATTAGTTGGAAGTATGCATTTAAATTTTGGTGAAATCTGTTTGTTCACAGGTGGTGATCCGGGGAGTGGCTTTGGCACCACAGGTAAAGCTCCTCCCGTTGGTTCTGTGGTTTCAGTTCCCAGTCAGTCAAGTGCATCTTCGGACAAGTATGCTGCTCTGGCAGAACTAGACAGCGTCTTCAGCTCTGCGGCCACCTCCAGCAATGTGCACACGTCCACGAGCCATGCCAGCAGGTACCTCGTCTCAGTGTTCCTGCTCGTAGGCCAGTGTTCAGCTCTGAATAATGTTAAATCATGACTGGGACATAATTTTAAAATCACTGAATATTTTTATAAATCTGAGGAAACTAAATTTGCTAATTAAAATATAATCCTTGAGTAGTTGACTAATGTTATGTTTTCATTTGATCAAAGGTTTATTACTTTCTTAAACACGAAAATGTATGTACACATCTCAAAATGGATCGTTATATACAGATTTAATTATACTCAGCAGAGACTCCATTTAGAAAATTATATTCTTTTAAGGTATACTTTTTAGTCGTGAAGACTAAACACTGAAAGTAACTTGTTGCAGCCTTAGTTGTAAATAGACATTTTTCGAAATGTTTGCACTGGAACACAACACTAATTCTATGTCTTTAGTGTCATACTGGTATTTATAAATAGACATATCTGTTACTGTGTTCAAATATATATGGTGTAAAGGAAGTCTAATACAGTTTAATATCATTAGAGCTTTAAAAACTCTTAGAGTTTTGACTTCCTCATTTTAGAGTTAAGATACAAGTATATGTGACTTACCTATACATTGTTTTATATCCATCTCAGTTTTTCTAAAAATTATACTATTATTATTTTAATCTTTGCCTGAGGACATGCCTTTAAAAAAAATTGATTTTAGAGAGAGAAAGGGAAAGGGAGGGAGAAACATCTATGTGAGATTGAAACATCTGCTTGGTTGCCTCCCACATGTGCCTTGGCCATGAATCAAACCTGTGACCTTTTGATGTTTGGGATAATACTTCACCCACCTCCAGCCAGGGCCCATCTCTGTTTTTATTCCTGCAAATTTTCTCTTCTTTCTTTTATCTTAGAAGCTTTTTATTGTTCTTTAGTACCTTTTCTAGAGAGAAATGGTAGATTGTAACACCAACTACTTTGGCTCTCTGGGAATAAATTTTCATATGCCAGATAGGAAAAATAAAATTCAAAAAATAAAATTTAGAATATTTATATATTTTTTGCTCTATTAATATTGTCTACATTAGACATATATAATAGTGGACTATAACAACGAGATCTGAAAATCTGGAACCACAGGTCATAGATAACAAATGGTTTAATTATGTCACAGTGGTCCACTGACTGTCGAGTACCTGAGACCTTGTGAAGGGATCTGTAAGGTTGGAACTATATTCATAGCAATTCTGAGTAATTCTTTGTGTTTTTGCTAGTTGACCTTTGTATTGATGGTACAAAAATAGTGGCAGGTAAAACTTGCTGGCACTGCAGTGTGAATTAAGACTGTTGGCACCAAACTGTACAAGTAGTCAGTCATCAGATAGTCATTATATTTCTCATACCACTGCACATTGTTTTACTTATGAATACTCTTGATTTAGTTTTTCTTATGAATATTCTTTTTTTTTAATTCTCATCTGAGGATATGTTTATTGATTTTAGAGAGAGAGGAAGAGAAGGAGAGAGATAGAGAGAGAGAGAAACATCGATGTGAGAGTGTCAGTGATCAGTTGCCTCTTTTATGTGCCCTGACCAGGGATCGAACCTGCAATCTAGGTATGTCCCTGAGTGGGAATCGAACGCAAAACCTTTTGGTGTGTGGGACGATGCTCCAACAAGCTGAGCCACCCAGCCAGGGCTTATGTATATTCTTGATGAAATAGTAAAAAAAAGTTAATTTTATTAAATCTTGATCCATAAACATGTGTCTCTTCTGTGTTGAAGTAAGTAAGGTATGCATCAGATTGGTCTTACGCATATTGATGTATGACAGCTGTCCTAAGCAAAATCATCTTGTTCGGTTGTTGTGGAATGAACTAGCCACTTGTTTTCTGGAACATTCTTTTTCCTTGAAAAATGACTGATAGGCATGATTATTCAGATCTGGGTATTTGGTAGTATTTTCTAAAAGTAAAGTATTTAAGCCTGTCACTTTATGAAAAATAATTGATAATATTTACACATTGAAGCAAATATCAGAATTTTGGAAAATTTATTGACTCCACCATGATCTAGACAGCTTCTGGTTACTTTTCTGATGAGAGGTGGGTGGCAGTATTAATGAATGTGATTTTTTGTTGTTGTTGTTGTTTGCATAAGGAAATGTGTTGACATTTGGAAGATTGGCATCAAGTAATTTCCAGATGGTGTAACTTTGGTAAAAGATTAAAGTGCAAGATAAACTAGTGAATGTTAACTTTAATTAATTACAAAAATGTTCACCGATAAGGATTCAAATTCTATATTGTAATTAACCATTAGGAAACTGACATTGTTTTTGGTATGATAGCAAAGAAAATATCCGCAATTATCTGAAAAAGCTACAATATACTCCTTTGTTCAACTATGTATCTATGTGAGGCCAGTTGTTTTTTTCATATATACTTCAGCCTAAACAACACAATCACATTATTAGATTGATCCTTTGTTAAGCCAGCCATTAAAGGGATTTGCAAAACTATTCTTACTCTTCTCATTAAGTTCCTTTTGTTCTGGAAAATATAGTTATCATAAAATGCTGTTTATTTATGCTAGCTTGTAAAGGTTTTCTTGTTATTTTTAAATGAAAAATGTTTAAAATTTGTTTTCATTTATGTCTTATGTATGTGCATATTGATAAATGTAGCATACTGAAACAGGCTCTTTGGGGTTCTCAATAATTTTTTGAATGTAAATGAGTCCTGAGACTTTAAAGTTTGAGAACTATTGTGATACATGACATGTTCATAATGATCAGTTTTTACATTTTTATGGCCACTCTATAGATAAATTATTCTTGCTTTAAAAAAATAATACTCTTTCAATATTTGTTTCCAGTAATGTTTTTGGAACAATGCCAGTGGGTGCTTCTGCACAGACACAGCCTGCTTCTTCAAGTGTGCCTGCTCCATTCGGAGGTAATGTGTCCTGATGTACAGTCGTCCCCCTATCTGCGGGGGGCATATGTCCCCAGACCCCCCGTGGATGTCTGAAACAGGATAGTACCAAACCCTATATATGCTATGTTTTGCCTGTACATATATACCTATGCTAAAATAAAGTTTAATTTATAAAATTTGGCAATTTACTATTGATCTTAGCAACCTCAGCATATAACTTTTTTTGTTTCCTTATTAAGTTGAGAACTTGCACCTTTCACTTAAAGGAAGCAGTTTTTACAGCTTCTCTTTGGCATTTTCAGATTGCCAGCATCACTACTCTTGAGTTTTGGGGCCATTATTAAGTAAAACTCGAGCAGGGTGAAGTGAGATTTCATCACAGTACTCAGATTAGTGCCCAATTTAGTACTTTATCGATTTTTTGTTTCTGGAATTTGCCATTAAATAGTTTTGGACTGCTATTTACTGTTGGCAGCTGAAACCGTGGAAAGTGAAATTATGGGTAAGGGGGACTAATGTATACACTGGTTGTTCTGGAATCCAAATGTGTGTGTGTGTGTAAATTTGTACACACACATTATTTTTAAATCTTCACCCGAGCATATTTTTCCATTGATTAAAAAAAATTTTTTTTAAGACAGAGTAGGAGGGAAGGAGGGAGAGAGAGAAATATCAATGTGTGAGAGACATCATTTGGTTGCCTCCTGCATGACCCTGACTTGGGTTGGGTATCAAACCCACAACCAAGGGTACGTGCCCTGACCGGGAATTGAGCCCATGACTCTTTGGTGCATGGGCCAATGTTCTAACTACTGACCAAACTGACCAGAGCACAAATGTATATTATATAGCATTTTCTAGGGGAACCAGATGACAGAGCAACAGTTTTTTAATCAGAAAGCTCTAGTTTTCTATTTTCATAAATATATGAAGAGGTATTTAAAAATATTTGAATACAAACGTATTAGGCTTTTACAGTATATTTTATAATTTTTTAAAGCTACGCCTTCCACAAATCCATTTGTGGCTGCTGCTGGTCCTTCTGTGGCATCTTCTACAAATCCATTTCAGACCAATGCCAGAGGAGCAACAGGTAAGAAATATAGATTACAGAACAGGTTTTAGAAATAGTATTTATTGGAAAAAAAAAGTGAAAAACATTAGAAAATAAGAATTCTTTCTCACTGAAATGAATGGAAAGTGGATTCGGAAGTGTTCATAAAGACAGATCCTAGCTGAAAGTTTATAAAATCCTGGAACTTAATATTTGAGAAGGACCTTAGAAGTAACTAGTACCCACTGGTGCCCACCACTTCCCCGTCAGAGTTTTCTTTTTTCCCGTGAGTAAGCCCAATCGTGGAGGTGAGTCTTCCTTGAACCACAGCCAATTTATGCAGAGATGGGACTTGAACACAACAATTCTGACTTGTCTGGTAGTCTGGTTTCATAATTACTGGTTATAACTCATTCAATCATAATATAAAAAATTTTTGAGAAGTTTTTTTTGTCTTGACATGAGATTACAAGGGGCGAATGGGCTTCGTTACATGAGGGTCTTAATGATCAGGTCTATTTCTAGTGCATATTTCTTTTAGATGTTAACATTTTTTAAATTGTGGGAATATGATTTAGTTTTGGGTATAATGTTTGAGTATGTTCTCTTTTGATAACTTTTTTTTTTTTTTTCATTTTCTTGATCCCCCCACTCATTTTTTGGGTTCATATTGTAAGCCAGTCATATCTTTTTTGTACATTTTTATTTTTGTCTTACTATCCTGAACACCAGAGCTATTTGCCAGTACCTTGGAATGTCAGCAGGTGCATATGGTATGATTCGATTCCCATTAAATCTAATGTTGTTCAGTTTGGTTTTTGTGTGTGTGTTTTAGTAATTTTAGATCACTAAAGCCTAACACCAGTTATAGCATATATTGATGGGAAATCTTGAGAGTAAGTTGCTTTTAATATTACAATCAAATTTGCACCACTAAGAATTAGTAATTATTAACAGATTTCTTTGTCATTGGCAAGATTAAGAATTGTGGTATTACAAGTTTGAATTGTATTATGATTTTGAATTGTAACCATAACTTTGCTTTTCACATAAATGTCTTCGGTCATAATTTGTCAGTATCTTTAATAATAGATGTATAATAAGTATTTGAATTTCACACACAATTTAATTTAAAAAAAATGGTTTGTTTTAATTCAAATATACCTAATGAACTGATTGTTTTAAGTTTCTGTTATGTTTTGGACAAAAATATTTATGTTATTCATCATTTGTAATATTACAAAGTATATGTAACATTTTTTTTTAGCATATTATTTCAACTTGGTGGGGAAAATATTTTAAATGTCTCATGACACATGGAGTTTTGTACATTGTTTCATTTATCTTAACTTGTTTAGTAAATGTTTTAATCATTTTTTTGTCAGCTGAGGGAACTGAGGCTCGTTAATGTGAATATTTTTTGGTTATATTCAGACTTGTTCAAATCATGTTTTAGTGTTTACTTGCTAGTGATCCTAAGAAAGCTTTTGTATAACGCCCCACTTCTTTTTTTTTTTTTATCCTCACCCAAGGACATTTTTTTGTTTTTTGTTCAGATAGAGTGGGGTGTGGGGGGGGGGAGAAACATTGACGTGAAAAGGACACATCGAGTGGTTGCCACCTGCACGACCCAACCAGGCCTGGACAAACTGCAACCGAGGTACATGCCCTTAGCGGGAACCAAACCTGGGTCTTTCTGGACCGCAGGCCGACACTCTAACTGCTGAGCCAAACCAGCCAGGCCCCCCCACCCACTTTTTTTTAATGGAGTAAAGGTGATAGATAATAGAGAGATGTACTAACATTGTATAAGTTATTACAATGTACTGTTGAGATGTTTATAGCTATTATGACCCCATTTAACAACTGAAGAATGGAAACCTAAATTATGCCTTGACCAAGATTGTATTGATTTAATTTCTCTGAACATTATTGCTGTCCTTTCTTTAGAATGTGAACAATATGCTCGGCCTGGCAGGGTTGTTATGAGAATTGGATGATGCAGATCACGGTTCATGGTCTCTGCATTATTGTATATACCTGAGAGATCTTTCCCTGACTTTCCTTCATGACTGTACCTCAGAATCGCTTCTGTCATTAGGATTAAGGGCTTTTTTGGTTTGTTTTATTTAGAGTATGAAAACCCTTTAAAAAGTAAGGTTCTCACCCTGGCCAGTTTGGCTCAGCAGTTAGAGCATTGGCCCTTAGACCAGAGAGTTCTGGGTTTGCTTCCTGCTAAGGACACGTACCTCAGTTGCAGTTTGTCCCTGGCCTCAGTCAATGTGTCTCTCTCACATCGATGTTTCTCTCTCTCTCTCTCTCTCTCTCTCTCTCTCTCTCTCCTCCTCTCGTCCTCCTCTATCTGAAGATAAATGCAAAAATGTCCTTGGGTGAGGATATAACAAAAAATAAAACAAAACTAAGGTTCTCCATAGGATGTAAAGTAATATAAAATGTACAATGTATGTTCAGGTGATATAAAGTAACTTTAATATTAACCTAAGCAAAATTTATTGAAAGGTAAATCTCTATCCACAGATTTTATTCCAGGTAAAATATTTTTTTCATTATGAACAGTTTTGAATTAATCACATTGATCACTTTTTAGGTTATTAGATTGACTAAATCAAAGTAAATGTTTACATACATTTCTATTGAAGCTGAAATAGAAATAACACTTTGATAAATACACTATACTTAGGAATTTCCAATGTTTTATACCATCAATATTAATTCTTTAGCAAATAGTTTTTGTTGCTCTCAAATATATTAATATTGTTAAATTCCCCTTCAGATAGCTTTTGAAAGAGTGTTGCATAAAATCTCTGCAATTTTAAAAGTTTTATGGGTATCTTTTATTCTTAAAATGAAATTTTAATATATATATACTTTTACATTTGCAAAAGCTTTGGAGCTTGAACTTTAATGTTACATAGAAACCTTCTTTAGGAGATTAGCCAATATGGCTAAGACCTTTCTCCTTTCTTATTTTAGGATTCTGTAATATTTAGCATTCTTTTCTTTGGAGCTCTTGATCCCTTAAATCTAATGAAAATCTAATGAATAGATTTATTTTATTTTTTTGTTAATTCTTACCCAAGGATACTTTTCCATTAATTTTTTTAATTTTTTTTAATTTTTAGGTAGAGTGGGCGGGAGGCAGAGAAAGAGAGAGAGAAAGAGAGAGAGACATCAATGTGAGAGAGGCACATGATTTGGTTGCCTCCTGCATGATCCCACCTGGGCCAGGAATCGAACCTGCAACCCAGGTAGTGCCTTAATGGGAATCAAACCTGTGACCTTTCAGTCTGCAGGCCGATGATCTAATTGCTGAGCCAAACCAACCGGGGCTAATGAATAGATTTAATATAATTTTCAGTTATTAAGAAATGCTCTTATAAATCTGAAATCTCTCCTTTGCCACTGAATGAGTAGCCTTTATTTTCTAACCTTCACTTTAGTGAGTGAATGAATGATTCTAAAGACCCCCCCCCCCCCAAGATGGCCTTATAGAAATGTAGAGCTGAAAGAATCATAGATATCTAGCCCAACCTCCTTGTTTTATCACCTAAGTGAAAACCAATGTAATGGATTTACCTTAATGGTTCAAAATTAATTAATGATGAATGTAATGTTAGTACCCAGAACTCGTCTAAACCAGCAGTATTTCCTTTCTAGTACAACGTAGAGCCTCCATGTTTATAATTTAATTTTGCTTTGAGGAAACACATAGAAATCAGCATTGTGTGCTGCTACTTTTTATATACAAATACTCAGTAGGTCCACTTCATCTCTAGTGTATTCTGGAAATATGAGGATCAATATGAAAACGGAACAGGCATGGATGAGGAAAAGCAAAGAAAAAAAGTCCTTGATAGAAAGTTACATGGGCTACATAGGACATGTTTATAGGAGTGACTTACTCTCCCTACAGTCTTACCTTCAGTTTACTCTTAATATTTGGATGTTTGGACATTTTTAACATTTAATAATAATATTTAGTCTGCACTGTTAGCAGCCAACAGAGAAAGTAAATTTTAAAAAACTAACAAAAAATTAAACTTATAGCCATTTAGAGAAATTATTTGCATATCATGTATCTGATAAGAGACTTACCTAAAATATATAAATAACTTACAGCTTAATAATAAGATAACTCGGTTTTAAAAAAGTGGGTAAAGAATTTGAATAGACATTACTCCAGAGATGTAGAGATGGCTGATGACCAATAAGCACACACAAAGATATTGAACATCTTTAGTCATTAGGGAGATATAAATCAAAGCCATAGTGATATACCACCCTGGACCCCAAGATGGCTGCGATAAAAATGGGGCGGTAGCTGCCATTGAGGAAATTAGAAACCTGATGCACTGCTGGTGGGAATGTATATAACTCCTTTTGAAAATAGTTTTGTAGCTTCTTAAAAATAAACGTAGAGTTTTACCATATGACCTAGGAGTTCTACCCACAGAAATATGCTCAGGAGAAGTGAAAACATACATCCATACACAGTATTGTACACAAGTGTTCATAACAGCATTATTCATAATAGCCAAAAAGCGGAAACAACCAAGTGTTCATCAACTGATGAATGAACCAAATGTGGTATAGCCATACAATGGAATTTGTTTGATAATAAAATTAAATAAAGTACTGGTACATGCTATAACATGGATCAACCTTGAGAACATTAGACTAATTAAAAGCTAGTCACAAAATTCCGTATGACATGATTCCATTTATGTGACATACACAATGGGAAAGTCTATAGAGGTAGAACTTAGGTGGGGGAAATGCAGAGTGACAGCTGATGGGCATGGAATTTGTTTAGGGGTAATGAAAATGTTCTAAAATTAGATTGTGATGATAGTTATATAATCCTGTCAGTATATTAAACATTGAAGTCTATACTTTAAGTGGGCAAATTGTATGATTTGTGATTTATATCTCAAAAAGTTTTTAAGAGTCTAAAAAATTTTATAGCAGCCTGACAGTAGAACTTAGTAAGGTATCATTGTTGCAGACTAAGGTATACTAATTAAAATTGGTGAACAGGCACTGATGACCAGAAGTCAGTTTTTGTCAAAGTATGTTTTGTAGATATGTCTCCTGAGGTTTTATCAGTACTCTGTGGAAAAGGGTTCTATGTCCAAATACATATGAGGAATAAAAACTAGTATTATTAATGCAGATTTCTTAGAGCCTTTCATATGTTCTAAGAAAGGAGATAAACATTAAGTGACCAAACTTGTACATCAGAGTCCTTCCCCATCAATTAGACTTTTATTGAATTCAGAATAGTATAGGAAACCATCTTAGGTTAGCAGGGAAAATACATTCATTGAACATTTACTATGTAGCACTTCAAAAATTTGTTACATTTATTCTTCACAGAAGGTTTGTAAAGCAGGTAGTTATTTCTCTCCCTACACCTTCCATTTGCAAATGAGGAAACAGGTTTACAGAAGTTAAATAATTTCCTGTAGTTAGAAAATGACAGTGTCAAGACTCAGAACCACCTCAGTCTCTCAGTTGCTGTGTTCCCAAATTTAATTGGTCAAGTATGCTAATTTAAAATGAATGGACATATGTTTTGGAAACATTTCCACTCCAGATGGTTAAAATAAACACAAAAGGTTGTGTTAAATTTTTTTGCTATTGATTACATGCATTTATATGTAACCTCTCTGACCTCAGTCATGCCATGTGGGAAAGATGTATTTTCCTTTTTTTCTGTCTTTTCAGCTATTATATTTTAAACTGAATGTGCCCCATACGTTTCTAATGAACTACATCAAATAATTTCCCTTTCACAATACTTAGTTTACTTGAGTTACCTTTATGTATTTCTATTTAATATAAAGAGTTGTAGCTATAGATCGAGCATTATTCGTGTGCTCTCCCAGGTTTGATGCTAGAAGCCAGACCATTTTAGATGATCCTGTAGAGAGCACGCTGGGTGTGACTCATGAGGCCTACACGTCTTCTTACGGACCTAGTTGTATCTTCACGTGAAAAAAAGTTAGCGTTTATTTAAAATGATGGATTTCATAAATGTTTATTTGGTATTATTCTAACCTCTGTTATATTGCAAATAGTGTAAATATTACAGTGTCATGAATATAGTTCAAATAAAAAAATTGTGCATGTGTTTTTATCATGTATTATGCTACCCACTTTATAACAGTATATTCTAACTAGAACTTCTTAATGAAATAAATTTACTGTTATTTTGACAATAGTTACCATTAAGTTAATTGACATTGGTCTCTTTACGGCTTTCCATAAGGCCTTTCTGGAGCAATGCATTCTCAAGTGTTTCCTCACGCCCATTTTGGTAGGTGGCCACAGCGAATGTCTAGATTCGTGTGGCAGTTTGTCTGCCTGCTTGTGGAAGCTTCTGCTAGTTCTGGATCCCTGCATGTGGAATTACATTTTCCATGTTTAAACTGGAGTGGGCATGAATGTGTGGCATTGGGATTCCATTGTATTCAAAGTTACACGAAATCTTTTGTAGCAATTTATGTCTTAATGCTGAAAAGCATTATTGCTTACCTCCATGGTCACATTAAAATGTTAATAACTCTCAATTATTTTACTTGAGTTTGAATTTATAGTAGTTTGAGATGCCAAACTATTTTACCACATTATTCCATGGAGTTTGATTTTGTTTAACTGAATCCAAGTTTTGCTTTTTAGTGCTTTTTAAAAATGATTTGTCGAAGCCATGTCAGTGCATCGTCTGTGGAAACCCTCCTGTTCCCCGGCAGTGCGCTTCCCTTCTGTGTGCACCTGCTCCCAGTGGCTTGTTTCCCCTTTCTCCTCAGAGTCAGAAAGTGATGGGAAATGTTTTGACATTCTAATTAGGTACACTGAGGATCATTATTATAAATATTAGGATTACTTTGGGCAACATCTATAACATTTTTAAAAGTTCTTTTTAAATAAAAAAAATTTTTGTAACATTTGTAGTATTAATTTCGGTGCTTAAAATCAGCAGTTGAGTAAATTTTCTAAATTAGGAAATTCAGTGGATTATGTTTTTTGATAGCATCACGCTAAAACCATTTTACTATGTAATCACTAGTATTCTGTATTAAAAGCAGCATTACTGGCTCCCATTTCACTGAGACCTTCCCTAGAAGACATGGTCTTTAGCAGTAGTGATGCACTGTTCTTCTAGATAGGTGTTTATTGTGCGCACTAGTTCATGAGTAATTCCTAAATGGGGAACGACGGCAGCATACCTATGTAGCTAGCGGTAGTTCCCAACCTGTGACTGCTCTGTTCCACAGAGTACTAGTGGTCAGACGTGGCAGGCCGTGGAGGAAGACCATACTGAGCATAGTGTTCATTTACCATGCAACCTTTGTTTCTTCTGATAATGCTTACTGCACTTCCTTCTCAATCTGGGTGCATTTTGCCCTAATTTTTATAACTCAGCATTTTTATAACCTTCCTTTTGGAACTGATTTATCAGGAGTGTAACATGTCCTTTCAATTGTGTTAGTGTTCAATTGTGTTAAGATGCCCTGCCCCCTTTGGCTCTGGTTACAAAGCAGCATAGGTTTTGCCTGGCGTGCCTCTAACTGTATTTCTCCTGTAAGCCTTCTTATTTTTAGTGAGCTACTTTGCAGAGGTTTTAAAAAAAAATTTCCAGAAATTCACGTTACGTTATAGCACACAATTCAATAGATAAAATTAAATATTTGGCTATTTTACTATATATAGCAAAATAAAATGAAAACAAAAAAGTATACCACTATGTATACATATGAATTGCATGGTTGTGGCTTTAAAAAGTAGACTGCTGTTTGGACTTGAACTTTATTAATATACTTGGAGAAATTTTCTCTGTTAGTTTTATTCTGGTTATTGGATTTTAGAAAAGTAAAATTTTATAGGTTGTTATACTGTATAGTGCTAAAACTTAACTACCAACTTTGTTGAGTTTTGAAATTTAAAATGCCTTTACTAGATGTACATCTTAATATTTTTCAAGGTAAATGATGTCTCTTCTGTAATGTTGAACGTGAGAAACAAAATGTACCCTTTTGTATGTAAGTGATCAGCCCTCCTCTTGTCCTGCCAGCGGCCACCTTCGGCACGGCGTCCATGAGCATGCCCGCGGGCTTCGGGACCCCGGCTCCCTACAGTCTCCCCACCAGCTTCAGCGGCAGCTTCCAGCAGCCTGCCTTCCCGGCCCAGGCAGCCTTCCCGCAGCAGACAGCGTTTTCTCAGCAGCCCAATGGTAAGATCTGGCCGTGACCTGGGACTCCCCGTTAGGTCACTGTGTGTGTCATATGTTCTGTGTTTGGACAAAGGACTTATGAAGAATGCTGCATAGCATTGTCTCCTGAATGTGTATTTAGGCCTCAGCAAATCGACTGAATCAGTAAGTTTTGGTGACCAGGACTGAGGAGAAATCAGAGACTAAAAAGACCCCTTCTTTCTCAGAATCCCTAGTAGCTTTCCTTACTCATTTTTCTGTGTTCTAATACATCTCTTGATTTTAAAAAGAAACTTTAAGGATCTAGAGCGTTTCAGTTTTGCATCAGAAGACTGCCATTTTGTATAAGGTTTTTTGGGGGGTGAGGGTGACATAGACGGATTTCTATATAGCTAACTGTTTATGGTTTTTAAAGTCAGGGGTTAAATAAAAATTTGGAAATATGATCCATGACAGACCATAATGATGAAATGTTTCCCAAGGAAGACGGATGTTCACACAGACTGCTGTGTGCCCCTCACATCCCTCTCAGATCGTCACTACCAGCTCATTTGCCTATTAGGTCCCTTGAATGTCAGCAGTTTGCACACTGAGACCAGTTGGAATTAATCATTTCAGGAGAGCTCTTTTAGAGATGCCACAGGAAGTTTGTTTGTGGTTTGAAAGAGCATGAGACCTGACAACTTCACATTGGTATTTTACTGTTGCTCTGGTAGGAGTTTCTCTGAAACGCATTATGAGGCTTTATAAACATCAGATCGTCTCTCAAAGGTATAGGTTGTGATTGTTGGTTCTGTTTTAACAAGGTGCAGGTTTTGCAGCATTTGGACAAACAAAGCCAGTGGTAACCCCTTTTGGTCAAGTTGCAGCTGCTGGAGTATCTAGTAATCCTTTTATGGTAAGTGAGGTGCAATTTTAAGCACTTCATAAGTTGTGTGTTATTTTCAAATTAGGAAAAGCAGGATATGACTTTTCCTTGATGCTATTTGGTATTCTGCTATAAGGCATTGCAAGAGTGTATAAATTGAGGCAGGCATGACGCATGATTCTTTTGTGACTTAAAAAACCCACAATCAGTTGAAATCAAGGAATTAACAGTAAACAAGATGTTTTATAACATGAAACTTGTCTACTTTCTTGTCAAAGTAACACTTTATGAGAAGCTGTAGATTTAGTAAACATTGTGAAAAAGGGGTCTTGGAGTCAGATTTGGTTTGAATCATAAATGCATTTTTTAGAGTCAAGTCCTTTTCAGGCTGTTTTGAGAATTATATGAAATAACAGATATAGCAGGTACAACGCAGTGCCTAACACCGAATCGTTTTCTACTATGTTGCTTATAATGATTGTGAATTAATTTGATTGCCAATGATTAATCCTAATCTAAATACTGTTTAATATTTTCATCTTTTCCACACACATACCACTCTTGTCTATTTATTTATTTTGTCTTATGTTTTCCTTTAGACTGGTGCACCGACAGGACAATTTCCAACAGGAAGCTCATCCACCAATCCTTTCTTATAGCCTTATATAGACATTTTACTGGAACGAACTTTTACGTGGTCACATTACATCTCTCCGCCTCTTGCACTGTTGTCTTGTTTCACTGATCTTAGCTTTAAACACAAGAGAAGTCTTTAAAAAGCCTGCATTGTGTATTAAACACCAGGAAATATGTGCAAAACGAGGGCTCCAGTAACAACTTTAACCTGTGAATTGGCAGAAAAGGGTAGCGGTATCATGTATATTAAAATTGGCTAATGTTAAGTTATTGCAGATACCACATTCATTATGCTGCAGTACTGTACATATTTTTCTTAGAAATTAGCTATTTGTGCATATCAGTATTTGTAACTTTTAACACACTGTTATGTGAAAAATGTTACTGGGGAAATAAATAGATCGGCCACTTTTACGGTGCTGTCATGTATCTCGGAATGAATGCCCTAAAATCATTTTAACCATTGCTACTGGAAAGTTACAAAGTCACAATTGGAAGGTTTTATTCAGTCTTGAAATTTTCCTTTCTAAAGAGCTCTTCTATTTATACATGCCTAAATTCTTTAAAAATGTAGAGGGATACCTGTCTGCATAATAAAGCTGATCATGTTTTGCTACAGTTTGCAGGTGAAAAAAATAAATATTAGAAAATATGCTATTGTTTTGTGTTCTTGCTGCAATGCCTTTACCAAAGTGGCCTTAAATAAGAGTAGTGAATTGAGAACATCTTGAATTCCTAGATTAGAATCTCAGAAGACTTCTTGTGACTGACTTTTATGTCTAAAAGAGAAAATTTTATAAAAAGGCCATGTAGAAAATGTATTAAAACTACTATGACTGCTATATTCAGGAATATGTCAGTGGTAAAGCATTTAAATGTAGCTTGTCAGAGTCACCATAATCCTTCTAATTTCTTTGCAACTTAATTTTGTGAAATTTGTATATATGATGAATTTGCATGTATGTGTATTTACAAATTTTTTAAAGTATCTTGAATTCTCAGACTGCAAAAGGCCTATTTTAAATACTGATTTAAAAAATACTGTCTTTGAATGTATTGGAAGCAGACATGCATTAACTGTGACACGATTGCACCTCAGAATTTTTTCCTTGTTTGGACAAACTGATATTATTAATAGGACATTTGTCTATGTTCATCTCTGGGGGCAAAGAAGCTGGAACCCAGTGTTACTTTAAAGTTATAGAGTACTTTGTTTTTAAAAAGGCAGTGATACTAATGTTTAGTTATATCTCTTTGTTAATATTCAAATGAACTTGTTTAAATATTTATTTTCAGTGATGTCTCATTCATCCAGAGGTAATCTGGCAGTCTCATCAAAACAGCACAACTGGGAAACTTGGAAACTTTTCTTTTTAATGCCTTTGAGCAACCTACATAAGTCACGACGTCTGTACTGATTATTTGATTTCCCGGCCCATAGCATATTAGCAGTTCAGGTGTGATGGCTTGAAAGGACAGAGACAGGAAAAACTATGAAGAGCATATGCTGTTGAAGACCACTTAGCGTAGGGGCAGCCAGCCCAGCCTACCACCACCAAGTTGCATCATCTTCTAATAATTGTCTATTCCCATGACTCTGTCATCAAGGTGAAATTACATACACAAATATGTAATACATGTTTATAATGTTTTATCTAACAATGATTAGAAATTTTTTTAAAAGCTTGGTATTAAAAGAGGTGAACATCAGTTTCCTCAAACATCTTATTCATGTTGAATACCTTTTTCAGTGGTGACTACATGAGTTATCCTACTATACTCAATCTGTGTAGTATGTTAGACTTGTTAAAACATTGCTGTTCGTTGCATATCCAGCTGAATATGTGGTTTACCTGACCCATTTTGATAAGAAGACTGGGAGATCTCTTCCCCCTTTCTGAGCAGTATGCCTCTTCTTTTAGAATTAAACGAATGCTGCAACGGTTGTGGTGTGTGTTGTATACTTGAAATGTCTACGTTTGTGGGGTCTCCTCCAGCCTCTCTTTCATGGAGGGAACACTAAAGAAATGTCTTTGAATGTTTGTGTTTTAGATTGTATTGGGTCCCAATCAATCCATATGTACAAAGTTATAATATAATATATAATTTTAGGCCATTACCTAAATAACCTTCTAGGCTTTCCGTCTAAGAAATAAGTAAATTAAACAGTTATTAAAATAATTATAAAGACTATTTTTTTGAGTAAATTCTGAATTTTGTAAATAAATGGGAACTCTTAATGACTTACTTGAAATGAGTACTTATAAAATTGAAATCCAGATTTATAGTGGGTACAAACCAACATCAGATTTTCATATTTAGATTTGCGCCTGGTTTTGTAGCGACCATCAGAATCGTGCTGAGCCCCGAAGAGGAGGAGGGAGGCTGGGAGGCCGCACGGCTGAAGACCCAGCCAGGCTCCCTGGTTGACTCGGTCTCTCTGGTTTCATCCTTACTCGGGAGAGCCTTCGCTTTGCTTTCCGGGTAGCGAACCTTGTTGATAAAGTTTAAAAGCATATTGTATTTTCATTTTTATGAAAATAGAGATTAGGGAATCACATTCTTCAAATAATTCCTTCTGTAAATTTGAAGGAGCCCATCAGTGCTTTGCTTGTGAGTTGTCGCCGCCCCCAGCACAGCGTCTCCGCTGCAGGTCCGGACTCAGTGAGGCAGAGGCCTTCCTGCGGGCCGCCAACAGCTGTGGACGGCTGGTCTCAGGGCCGCAGCTCAGCATGATTGAACGTCCCCAGGGAGCTTCTGTTTACGTGACACGTGTTGGTCAGACTTGATATACGTGTTAGAAATTAATACTGAGTCATTTAAATATAACACTAATAAACCCATTACATGTTAACATAAATACCATTTTAATCAACATAAGTGTTAGCTCAACAAAATTAATGAGAATAACATATTTTGCTTATTTTAATGTCTGACCCAAGAGAAGCAGTTGGATTCTCATTGTCTTTTTGTGTCACTGCGTGTGACACTGGCAACCCCACTGTGCACTTGTAAGGGCGAAACAGAGAGAACGTTTTGGTGCTGTTATGAAAATAGTTTGGACCTTGTGTTTTGGGGGTCGTCAAGGGTCCTCAGACCAGACTTGGAAAACCACTGCATTACACTTTAAATGTAAATTTCTAGAACCAACAGTGTTTAGTTGTAAACAGTACTCCCTGAACTAAGTTTTTTGTTTACTTGGTGGGAAAAATGGAAATTCCTGTTGACATTGCACAGGTTAACATTGTTTTCTGGATTCTTCTGTTTTTATTTGATACTATTTTGATAATGAAATTGGTGAATATCTTTATTACAAATTCTGATTCATGGTTATTGGTGTTTATTTTGGAATCATTTACTATTATAGAAGTTGTATAATTGTTTGGGGGTACTATTAAATAGCTATTTAAAAATTGTAATAGAACACCTTGCTGAAGTAGTTTATACTTAATAACTTTAGCGCACGCATGTGCGCACACACGCGAATGTTACATATAAATTCTTTCATGAAAAGCGGATTCCTCTAACAAGCATCACCCCCCAGGAAGACTTGGGACAAGAAAAGGATGGAGTGTTCCCCCAGTGGCTTTCCACACTTGGTCCATTTTTAAAGATAGCACTTGGTGTTGCTTTTCACTCAAACAAAATGTTTTGAAGTTCTTTTGAAGAACAGTCATTTGTAAAAAGATGGTTTAAGCTCAGTAGTGACACTGGCTCTGTCGCTGCCGTTGGCTGTGAAGCTGGCTGTGGGGTTGCCCATCCCTGGACCCTGCTGCCTGGGCCTCGGCCGCGTTTGTGCTCCTGCACCAGACGTGCAGAAAGGCTCGCCTCGCCTCCGGCCCGTCGCAGTCCAGACCCACGCTGGGAAACCGTCTTTAGGGAACCGTCATTAAGCTGTTTTTCTAAGGAACGACTTCGAGGTAATGTACTGTGGGGTGTGGTTTATTCAGCCCTTCCAGTGTATCAGAAACTTGCTCAATGCTTTTCATACATTATCTCATTCAGTCCTGAAAGTGAACTTGTACCTCGAGAAGGAAAGAAGCAAGGCTAGAGAGGTGATGCTAACGACAGCCCTTGCTCTGGGAGCAGGTATTTTGTTGAAGTGCCGTCCCGTTTATGTGTAAGTGGGTTTTTAGCTGTTTTCAATTCCAAGAGAGTTTGTATATCCTATATACCTAGTGAAACTTAATCATTTAATTTGGGTTCCATTTATAATTTGGTGAAGTCAGTAGTGTTTATTCTTTAGAGGTTTAAACTTTACAAGTAAATTAATGGGATAATTAGTGGAGCATGTTTTAAACTAATGAGATCTTTAAAGTATAATTTGTAAAACATTCCAACTTTATTGATATAGTTTGTTTCCTAGACAGTTTTTAAATTTGTAAAACATGCTATTAAAATTTATAGTAAGTTAGCCTATTGCATTGAATGCATCCTCATTAGTTAAATTTTTCTTTATTTTAAAACCCATCATGTCATTAATTAGATTTTGTGTGGTGTATTTGGGCAACTGAATGTATGACCAAGATGTAATTGAGTGTTGTTTTGCTGGTGAATGTTTAGCTTTTTCACATGGAAGAGTGCCCTGGCCCTCGCTGGCGTGACTCTGGTTAGCATGTCGGCCCCTGCTCGGGAGGGTCTCAGGTTCGAATTCTGGTCAAGGGCATGTACCGGAGTTGCAGGTTTGATCCTTGGCTCCAGTTAGTCCTCCTGCAGGAGGCAACCAATCATCTATGTGTGTCTCACATTGATGCCCCCTCCACCTTTCCTCCCTCCCACTCTGGAAATCAATGGGAAAAATATCCTTGGGTGGGGATTAACAAAAAAGAAAAAGCGCCCTGTTTTGTAGTGTGTACAGAGGGGTACTTAAGCAGTGTAAATATTGTCGCATGGCTGATTGCACCCAGCGCTCTGATACTAAACTTGGAGTTAGAGATCACACACCAGCAGCCTCCCAGGCTTTGCAAGCCGGCGCCGCACAGCCCTGACAATCACAGCTTTCATCCAATCTCTCGTTCAGTGGTTGCAGCCAGTATTTGATGAGTCTTCTGTTTTACATCGTCAGTTCAGCAAGATTTGGACACTCATTTCTAGAAGTATACTGGGTCCTGAGGTATTTAATCTGGAAAGACCCAAGTATTGTGAGCCCTGGTTTTAAAAGTCCAGTTTGTGTGCTGATGTAGGGGTTGTACATTCATGACATGTACCCTGAATTCTGTCTGCAGTTGTGTTTGGTTCAACAGTGTTTTAAAAACTTGGATTTTGAATAGTTTTAAGGGAGTATGTGCTCTTAAGGGGGCCACTAGCCTCCACTCCCAGCTTTCTGAGCCTCAAACATTCAAATGACTTTTAAGGCCATTCAGTTGGCAAACCCCGAGCTCACATGAAAGGGCTTTTCTGCCTTCTCCTCTTCTGATCTTGGGGTCACTCCTGTAGGACTTGTATTTATGGTATTTTCCACTGAGGGTTATTGCCAAGAATGTGTTTTCGCTGGAACCTGGTGGTAATTTGTGTATTCTGCTTAATTTTGTGCCAGTGGATAAGAATTCAGCATATCTTGAAATAAATTCTTGAATCTGCTTGTCCAGCTCACAGGGCTGTGGAGTTGAATGACAATGGGATGTGATCATTCAGCGTTTTGTGTAAAGAAGTGATCTTGGGTAAAATACTGCAGTTGGCGATTTAAATGCCCGTTGATTTAACCTGATTTCTCAACATTTCCCCTCAATCTTACGTAGAGGGACAGAGGAGGCAAACACCAAGGAGCCTTCTGATTTTGACTAGGTGGCCAGTAACTAAAAGGCAGCAAAGGAGTGTAAACCGATGTTTCCTAGAGGCCGCGGGGACAGTCAGGCTTTTTAAAGACTTCAAGGGTTTTTATAATATCAAAATAATACATGCCTACGATTTTTAAAATCATGTAATATACAAAGGGTATAAAGTGAAAAAGTGTCTCCTTCCTGTGACCTCATTCCCACACCCCAGAGGAATAGTTTCTTGTATAGCCTTTCAGAAATGTTATTTATTTTACACACACACACACACATATATGTATATGCCTCGTGCTCTTTTGTGCAATTTTGTACGTTTCTTTTTAACATGGTTATCTTTCTATATTATCACACCCAGTTCTAACTCATTATTTTAATGGCATCAGGATTTCACTATGTGGATATCCCTTTTGAAGAACATTTGTTTAAAGATATTTCTACTAAAAACATTGTCACAATGAGAATACCTTTATGCATCTATGAAGATCACTCTGGCTGCTGCCTGATTGGAAACTTAGCGAAGTGGACATTGTTTCGAGGCCCCCCAGCTGTCTACGTACGAACTCGTGCTTCCACTTGGGAAATTGTTCCATCTGAGGAAGGAAAAAAATCACTCAAGTTGACCACCTTAGTGGTTTGGAACAGTCCTGGGCTGTGATTTAACCAGAAGGTGTCAGTCAGCTCACAGGGACTGCGAGGTCACCGTCGCTTTGCGCTGAGGTTCCCACCGCCCCGCCCGTGGCTCTGCTCTGGAGGCGCCGCTTGGGACTCTCCTTACCGCTTGGCAGGGCTGTGCCTCGGGTACATTGTCTTAGAAATCACCGTATTTTTAAGAAGAAAAATACCGATTTACTGTGTCAGAATCTATTTTGACACAACCACATGTTTTATTCATTATTTCTTCAAAATTAAGTCTTTCTGCCTTAGAAAAGACTTGGATGGTAACTGAGAAGTTCTCCTTTTCACTCCTTACAAAATTAGAGTCCAGAGGGCCTTCTCTACACATGTTTACCATGAGTCAAGCACAGGGTTTGCTTCCTGGAGCAGTTGGTTTGAGAGGAATGTGAGCCCTAGGGATTGATGGGCAAGTGCCTTAGCACCTGGAGACGGAGTCGGAGCCCGAGAACTCCCTGGGAGTCGGAATGAGGCCTCCAGCCAGCAGGGTAAGCCGTCTCGGGGGTTGTGTCCATGTGCCATGACTTAGGAAGACCGGACGTGGTTTTGGGTTTTGGGTGATTAAACGTAAGGGCTGAGTTCAGTATGTTTCTAAACTATAGTATGGTAGGTAAATTCAGTTAATATGTCCTTGTTCATGCGAGATGTTGGAAGAACTTCACAAGAAGACCCTTGAACGTGTGCCATCGGCGAGGAGCTTCTCTTCCTTTGGCACAGTCTTTTTTTTTTTTTTTTTTTTTTTTAATCCTCACCTGAGGACATTTTTCCATTTTTTGTTCAGAGAGAGTGGGAGAGAGAGAGAGAGAGAAACATCGACGTGAAAGGGACACATTGAGCAGCTGCCACCCGCACGACCAACCAGGGCCAGGGACAAACTGCAACCGAGGTACGTGCCCTTAGTGGGAACCGAACCCGGGCTTCTGGACCACAGGTCGATGCTCTAACTGCTGAGCCAAACCTGCCAGGGCCTTTGTCATCGTCTTAACAAAACGTCTGGAACAGTGTGAGAATGACCAGTCATTCACATGGTATAGTCCTGTAAGAGCTTTCTACTTCCAGCTTAACCTTTCGTGCCATTAATTATACAAGAATGAGTGCTTTTGTCACTTTTTTTGTCCGCTTTTTCAATTACAAAAACTTTTGGTTTTTAACACAAGTGTTTGTTACTGAACTCTAGTGTTGGTATCCCGCACCCCCTGCCCTGAGGTTTTTCTTGATACACGTGTTGATCTAGCTCGGTTTTAAGACAGTACTTAACTGTGATTGGACTTCACCTGCTCTATGGCCCGTAGCCACTGACAAGGTAGACTGAGTTATCCCTCAGTTCTTCACATCCCTAATGTTAATTAGTCTGTGTCCACCCCAGTTAGCCTATAGATTTCTGTTGAGTGGTTTTTGCTCACCATTACCGGAGCCCAGGGACGAGGGGCGCTTTCCTTACAGTCAGCATGTCCACCACCATTGCCGTCTCGGGACTGCGCATCCAGTCTCCTCTATTCCAAATGAGGACGCATTCAGACTCGTTTTCCCTCGTTCTTAGACGGCGTGCTGTTTTTACTGAACTTGAGGGTTGAGGCTCTGAAAGTAGTAAGCCACAGTCAAGATTCCCGTGGTCCAGTGTGAAGTTTGCCATCAACTGGCTTTTGAGCAGGACGAATTCAGATGCTTCAGTTACCCAGCTTTGAAATGGGGTCTCTGTCCAGGGGTCAAGCGGGAACCTCATCGGCCATTTGCAATGCATGTTCCACTTAGAGAGTAGTTAGCTTTGGGATTCGCAGTTAAACATTTCAGAATAATAGCCGTCAGGTTGAACATATGAAACTGGGTTTTTGTAGATGAAAACACCAGTCTCAACATGATACAGTTTAATATTGCGGCCACTCCTAATGACCAACTGTGACGTGAGTTTCATGTCATTGGTGTCATTTAATGGCCATGACATTGCTGCTGCTAGGCAGTTTTTGTCACAGGAAAATCAACATTTAGGTGTTTACTTGGCTAAGATTATACAGCCAGGTGGCAGAGTAGAATTCTGACTTCAAAATTCTCATATTGTATTACGATTTTGAAGCTCTTGGTACCAGCAGTTTTAGTAAGAGTTTGGGTTTAAAAAACTCGTTTCACCAACATTAATAGAAATTTAAAAAGAAACAAAACTACTCCCAGCCTTCTTATCCGATATGATCTAATTTTTTTTCTCCATACTTGTGTTTGCCCATAAGAACTTTTGCATTGTGAGCATAGACAGTCCTTAATATTGTACTTTTCCCACATAATTTTTTCCAAACTGGAAATATATTTGCTTTTTCTGATTGTGAAAATAATATATGCTTGTAAAGGATCTGAAAATAGAGAAAATTATTATTTTTTAAACGAATCCTGTACCGTGTAAGTACCCCATGTACTGTGTTCCATGTATAGTTCATGTAAAGACCTCCTACGGAATGGAGTCACGCTATGCTTATAATATTGTAACCTCCTCAATATATCACGGGTTTTACTTTCAAATACACATTTACGTTCTTTTCCAGTGATGCTTTATTAAATGGGGTTCCCATCCCTCCAATGAACATTGAGGTTGTTTCCAAGTTTTCTACGTCAGAGATGTTGCCTTTACTTTTGCACACTTCATATTTTGGCATCATGTCTTAGAAATGACATTGCTGAGTGAAAAATGTACATCTCAGACATTTTCTATACTGCTGTGTCGTCTTCATGGTCATTTATAATTTTTCATAATTTAAATCATGTTAATACCTTGCTGTGTATAACCTTTCATTTGTATTATATCTTGGAATAAATTCTTACAAAATCACACTGTTGGCTTTTAAGCATTAACATTTTGTTCTCTCAACTAAATTGCTCCTTTTAAAAGGATTGTTTTCATTTTTATAAGAGCAAAAAAAAACAAAACAAAAAAACGTGGGTTTTTACTTTAATCTTTGGTTGTCAGGAATTCTAAGGCATGTGAAATAATGCCTCATCTTACTTCTCTTCCTTTGATTACTGCTGAGGTTGATTTTTCCCATGTTTTACTAGTTACATTTTCTCATGTGAATTATTTTAAAAGTTAATGTAGAAGTAGCAATTGGATCACCTACATTTATATATTTATTTATCACATTCTATATTGTTTGAGAATCCCAGAATCCCACAGGAGGACTTTTTTACTTGCCAATGATGTCACTTCACTTTTAGGTTGGATAACCTCATCTGTAATTCTAGATAATTGCTAATAATGTCCCTTCTGTAGTAGTTGCATAGTTTTTATTGTTGTTGTTTTTTAATCATAAGGATCACTTTCTCAGATCCTGTAGTTGAACTGATCATTATTCAGGCTCACAAACTTCTCTCTCGTCTATATTTGCCCCACACAGAAATGACTCGTGTGTGTGTGTGTGTGTGTGTGTGTGTATTACTATGATGTATCTAGGTATGGGTGTTTATTTTTATTTATGCTTGGAATTAGGTGGCCTCCTTGAGTCTGATTGCTGTTTTCACCAGCTCTGCAAGATTTTGAGTCTTGTTACCTTCAGATGTTAATCTCTGCCATGTGCTCTTCTGAGCTAACTTTAAAGACTTTTAGGAAAGAAAATTTTTTTCCTGGCCGTTTTTCTCAGTGGTTAGAGCATCGGCCCGTGGACCAGAGAGTCCTGGGTTCAGTTCCCACTAAGGGCACGTACCTCAGTTGCAGTTTGTCCCCTGCCCTGGTTGGGGTTGTGTGGGTGACAGCCAGTCGATGTGTCTCTCTCACGTCAATGTCTCTCTCTCTTTCTTTTCCCCTCTCTCCCTCCCACTCTATCTGAAGATAAATGCAAAAGTGTCCTTGGGTGAGGATTAAAAAAAAAAAAAAAGGTTTAATGAAGGAACTAAATAAAATTTAGTGGAATTCAAGAGGCGTTTTAAACACTTAAAATGTTAATGGTTATAAATAACAAGACTAAATTTCCATGAAGTGATCACACAATATCATGAATTTATAGGATACATTAGTTGTGATTTTAAAATCGTGCAGTTCCTTTCAAGCCCAGTTTTCTGTGTACGGGTAGCTGTCAGATAGCGCGGGATTGCCGGGCCTTCCAGATAAAATGTTCAACGTTCTAAACTGGGAGTGAATTTTAGAGAAATTTGCAAGTAAATCCCAATGGGCCATTTAAAACCTCCATGTATTTTGAGTGTCTTTTATTTAGAGATAATACCTTAAAATCCAGTCAATTTTGACTTTTGAAGTGATGTTTGAGAACTCCCCTTGTGAAAGAAATTAGACTGAATGTTCTGGGATCATCTACTTACCAAGTGTTAATTTGGCACCACTTTGCTAACTGACTTCTAAACATTATCTCCTACATTCTCGTCATAACCTTCTATGTAGGAATGATCTCTTTTAATTTAATTAATTTATGTTTGTTACAGATGTTTCTCCTTTTTCCCCCATTGACACCCTCCTCCGGTTCCCAGCCTCCCCCAGCATTGTTGTCTGTGCCCATTGGTAATGCTTCTATGCCTAAGTTCTTGGGGAATGATTTCGATTCTACCAGACAAAATGGGCTTAGAGCCCTGGCCAGTTTGGCTCAGCGGTTAGAGCGTCGGCCTGCGGGTCCGGAGAGACCCGGGTTCGGTTCCCGCTAAGGGCATGTGCCTCGGTTGCAGTTTGTCCCCGGCCCTGGTTGGTCGTGCGGGTGGCAGACACTCGATGTGTCCCTTCACGTCGATGTTTCTCTCTCTCTCTCCCTTCCTCTCTCTTCCTCCCACTCTATCTGTACAAAAAATGGAAAAGTGTCCTCGGGTGAGGATAAAAAAACAAAAAACAAAAACAAAATGGGCTTAGAGGTGGTGGTTGACCTGCTCAAGTAAGGCAGAACTGACCTTGGAAACCACCCCTGACTCAGGTGTTCAGAACCTCTCCACCACAGTGCCCTGAGGGGACACGGGCAATTGCAGGCTCCCACTCCACCCCCCCCCCCCCCAGCTTAGAATGTGAGTTTAGCTTGCTGTCACCTCTAGCAGCTGCCCGGCGACAGGCCTTGAGGTGGTCATGTGATGAGACTGGCCTGGGTACCTACTGAACTCTGTTGAGGTCTCCAAGCTGCCCAGTGTGTAGGTTCCCTTGCTTGTTAAACCTGCCGCTGACCCATCTGGAGCCGGCTGCCTCTTTCTTGGGTCTCCCCCGCCTTCGATTCACGTGGGGTGGTTTCAGATTTCACTCACGAAGCTCCTGAACTAGAGCTGATCATCCCTCTAGATGGGAAGACGATGTATTCCTCGGTGCAAGTCAAAGGCAGGGAAAAGGGGCCCCCTCAGGTAGACCTAAAGGAGTACCAGCCTTCCAGAAAGCGTTGTGTGTGCTCCGTGCTGTGAGCATTTTATTTAAGAGAGGGGTGTGTGTGTAGGAATACTTGTTGCAAACACTTGGAAGTTTCTAGGGCATGAAGGACATGCAAAGCAGTGTAAGAGTCAGTAATAATCTTTAGTGCAAGTGAGGATGAGCTTGGAATTCTCTGCAGCGTGTGTATTGCACCTATTAAAGATGATTATGGTCATTTGTGACTCAAAGTGTGCTCCGACGACGCTGTCTGGGAGCTTGTCAGGCCAATTCTGTCCTAATGCTAGTTACCAGACCTGCATTTAACAAGTCCTAGGTGATTTGTGTATGTATTTAAGGTCAGAAAGCACTGATTTAGGTCCTGTCTGTGCTAGATAAATAACTTTTGTATCTAGCTTCTCAAATCTCTATAAAAGTTGATTTGTTATGCTAAAATTTCTTTAGGGAACCTTAAAAGGTAGATTATGAAAAACATCAAAAGAAAGTCTTGCCCTGGCTGGTTTTGCTCAGTGGTTAGAGCATCAGCCTGCGGACCTAGGGGTCACGGGTTCTATTCCAGTCAAGGGCACGTGCCTGGGTTGCAGGTTTCCTTGACCCAATCAGGAGGCAGCCAATCAATGTGTCTCTCAACGTTGATGTTTCTCTCTCTACCTCCCTCCCTTCCACTCTCTAAAAAAATAATAATAAATCAATGGAAAAATAAAAAAAAGATACTCTTAAAAATTATATAACAGCACATTTAAATTAAGTTCCCTTCGAAGGATGTTCAGTCTTAAATATGTTTCTAGGAATTAGTCAATGCGGAAGGAATTTTATTAGAAAAGGAGGCAGTAAATACGCTAGTATTGACCTCGTCACAGGTGCAGGATGAGATACTGACGCGGGAAAGTGAAGGTGTGTGTGGAGGAGGCTGGACCTTCCCCGGAGGACCAGCAGCGGAGCACAGGACGCACTGACCCGAGGCCAGTCGCTGGGCAAGGGGAGGAGGCACGGTAGGTGAGGACGGGAGCTCCTAAGGATCCCCAGGTATTTCTCAGGGGCGCTGGTTGAACTGTGCCCGCCCACATTGGGGCCCTGGGCTCAGAAGGGTGGTGGCAGCTTAGAGGGTGATGACATGAATGTCACCCCCCCCAAACATTTGTATTGCACCCGAACCATGTAGCTTAGACAACTTAAAAGCAGTCACTTCACAGATCTGTTGATTTTCATTTTTAGAAAAAGTGTGCATGGACATTTAGAATTCAAGCGTATGAAATTTTATCACAAGGCCAAACAACAGCAAGCACTGTGGACTCTGGCAGCATAGCCTGAATTCAGCTTCTAAGTTTTTCAAGCACAGGAGAGAAGTCAAGACAACCTGATGCCTGCTGAGACTGCGCTAATAAAAAAGTGGAGCAATAG
This sequence comes from Molossus molossus, assembly GCF_014108415.1. Taxonomy (NCBI): domain Eukaryota; kingdom Metazoa; phylum Chordata; class Mammalia; order Chiroptera; family Molossidae; genus Molossus; species Molossus molossus. Next base: position 98,169,520 of record NW_023425346.1, read on the forward strand.
CAAGTGTGAGCGAGGATGTAGAGGAATTGGAACCTTCATACACTGCTGGTGGGATTTAAAATAATGCAGTTGCTTTGGAAACCAGTTTGGCAGTTCCTCAGAAAGTCCAACATAGAGTTACCATGTGACCCAGCAATTCCACGGCTAGGAATGTGCCCAACAGAAATAGCATGTGTACACAAAAACGCACCCACTGATGTTCACAGCATTATTCCTCATAGCCAAAACGTGGAAGCATCCATCCATTATCTGGTAAGTGGATAAATAAGATGTGGTATAGCCATACAGTGGAATACTTCTCAGCCATGAAAAAGGAATGGAACATTGAACACGGATGAACCTTGAAAGCATGCTGAGTTAAATATGCCAGATATAAAAGGCCACATAATATAATTCCATTTATATGGAATGTTCAAAACAGGCAAATCAACCTAGACAAAGCACATTAGTGGTTTCCTAAGTGTTGGGGGCTAGGTGAGGGGTGCGGAGGAATAGGAAGTGACCATTAATGGGTACAGGGTTTCTTCTGGGGGCAATAAAAATGTTCTAGAATTAAATAGTGAATTTTGTAAACATACTTAAAACCATTGAATTATACACGTTAGAAAAGTAAATTTTATGGTATGTGAATTATATCAATTAAAAATGCAAAAACGAGATGAAGGGCGGTGCATGGAGAAGGTCTCCGAAGCGCTCTGGTGCTGGGCTGTGGAGACCTCATCTGAACCCTAACATCAAACAGTGCTGCCGCGTGGTGGGCACTCTTTTTCTTTCTGAGCAATTTAACCAAATGTATGAAATACATCTGTCATCCTAAATGGAATTCCTTGACTCATTTCCTGAGGATGATCAAATTGGGTCCTTGTGACTCATTCCCCAGGGGTGAGGTGCTGCCCGCCTGCTGCCGGTTCTCCGCTCCCCTCGCGGGATGGCGTTGCCACCAGCCACTCACCAGACGTGCGCCTTGCGCAGGGGCAGCGGTGCGCGGCCTCGTCACTGCTGATGCTCCAGCACCTTATTGATGGTTGTCCTGAGATCCCACAGGGCTGCCACGGTCAGGAGCTGAAGAGACCAGATGGCCGGGTTCTGCAGTGACAGCAGCCGCCACTTTCGCCGTGTCGGGGGCGTGGGGGAGAAGCGGAGCCAGGTGGTGAGAAAGGCATGGGGCGGAGTAACCAAGGAACAAATGGGGAATCATCCCACCCTCGCCCCCCTTTGTAGAAAACCTAGTATTTCACATTTCTCTGCGACTTAAAAAAATTTTTATTCATTTTTTAGAGAAAGAGGAAGGGAGAGAGAGAGAGAGAAACATGGATCGGCTGCCCCCTGCACGCCCCCTTCTGGGGATCGAGCCTGCAACCCGGGCATGTGCCCTGACCGGGAATCCACCGGGAAGACGCTCAGGCCACTGGGCCACGCCGGCTGGGCTCTCTGCTACTTTTCAAGGATGGAAAGCTGGCCCTGTTCAAATCAAGAAAGAGTTGACTGCCCTGGCCGGTTTGGCTCAGCGGTTAGAGCGTCGGCCTGCGGTCCGGAGAGACCCGGGTTCGGTTCCCGCTAAGGGCGCGTACTTTGGTTGCAGTTTGTCCCCGGCCCTGGTCGGTCGTGCGGGTGGCAGCCACTCGATGTGTCCCTTCACGTCGATGTTTCTGTCTCTCTCTCCCTCTCTCTCCCTCCCACTCTATCTGTACAAAAAATGGAAAAATATCCTCGGGTGAGGAAAAAAAAAAAAAGAAGAAAGAAAGAGTTGACTGTCCTTCAGATACTTCCTGACGAACTGGGTTCCTCCCCGGAGAAAGGGAGCGAAGCCACAAGGCACCTGGAACAGGACAGCGCCCAGTCGCCTCTGCTGCTGCCCTTGCTCCCCGCCCGCCCCGTCGGAGGGCAGTGACCGCCGGAGGGCAGTGACCGCCGGGGAAGCCAACTCTGGACGCCAGTCAGGCCCACAGCCCCCCAGGCCAAGCACCTGCGGCAGCTCAATGTTCCTGGAGGTTCCTTTTTCATATGTAAAAAGAGGGACATGATATTGATCTTTCAAGACCGGCGTCAGAATTAGACTGAAGCCTGTATCCTTCAAAGAGTGATAATGCTTTTTATGTCCTCGTTATTGTCATCATGGCTTTTATTGTCAAGCTTTTGTGTGTTCGGAGTCTAAATTTCTTTTAGATATGGCCTGATTTTTTAAGAATAGAATTTGGGCCCTGGCCAGTTTGCTCAATGGTTAGAGAGTTGGCCCTCTGACCGAAGGGTCATGGGTTTGATTCCTGATCAAGGGCTTGTGCCTGACTGGCAGGTTTAATCCCTGCCCCTGTGCAGGAGGCAACCAATTGATGCGTCTCTCTCGCATCAATGTTTCTCTCTCTCTCTCCCTCCCTTCAACTCTACCTAAAAATTAGTAGAAAAATATACTTGGGTGAGGATTAACAAAAAAAAACAAACAAAAAACCAACACCCCAAACTAGAGTTTGGGTCCATATCCTTATGCTAATTTACCTTACAGTTCTAGCATTATCTGCTTCATCACGAAAGTGAGTCTGACTGATGTCACCTCACACATGAGTTGTACACATCAAGTTAGTAACAATAGAATCTTCCGTCAAGATCAAATAACAATAACTCCTGCCTTCTTTAGACAAATGGGAAATTCCTTAATAAGTATATATCTCGGGAATACTTTTTAGTTAAAATGGACCATTCTGTGTTATCACTGAGCTCACTGAGGAATTTAGGAGCTGGGAGGGACCCCCGACAGAGCCCGAACTCAACATTCCCAAGGGAAGAAATGGTTGCTTAGAGAGGGTTTAGCGACTCACGAAAGGCAGACAGGTGCCCAGTGACATGGGCAAAACCAGCCGGCACTGCCCCTCACCCTGCCAGTCGCCGCTTGTTCCAAGGCATCAACTCCTGTATTAAATATACAAATAGTGGTACTGGTCACTTGCCCTTAGAGTTTTACTGTATGTTACCCCCTCAACCACCTGTTTGAATGCTCCGGAGTACATCTGCCGCCTCTCACGTCCTCGTGTCCCTTGTAGCCCGTCAACCTTACAGCACCCAGGTTCTCCGATCTCAAGTCCAAAGGCGTCCTAGGCCGCCGGCGGTAATCATCGCCTCCCGCAGTCTCGCGAGCAGTTGCAGATCTGGTTGTTTCTGGATCGGAAACAACCAGATGGGCCTCATGGAGAAGTGTTTGCTGAGGACTGGTCGGCGAGCCAGGTTTCCCAGACACCTGTTTCGTGTTCCTTTCAATGCCTGACTTAGGTGTCTGGGTGGTTTCTAATTCTTCATTCTGTTCTGTCAGAACAACTTAGAGGAAAAGAGTATCCACTAACATCCTCACTGAAAAGTCGTCCAAAGCTCATTTGAAGACCTTGGATTCCAGGGAATAGACTCTCGATGTTCTTGCCTTGGTCCTACTGACAAAACACCTTACCCCAGGATCAAGAGGCTGGTGATTGAAGGGAACAAAGGTGCTGCCCCCTGGGTGGCATCTGGGTGGGAGATGGGGACAGGTAGGTCTTGTCTCTGGAGGCTGAATTTCAGCCTGTTGAAACACGTTGAGATGCTGATATCTGGGGTCTTATGAACTATCCCATAGATTAGACATTGTAGGTACTGCATTTCAAAGGTTTCTTCTCATTGCCCACCTCGTTGGCCAGAATTTTTATTTTTTGGTAGCTCAATTTTGCTTGTATCTAATTAAACTTTTTTTTTTTTTGGTAACAAGGAACAAAAGCCACAATAGTAGCAAAAACTAGATGAATTGAGGGATCCTTTTTGTCCTTTTAAATAGTAACCAGCATGATCTTGTAATAGCATGCATGAAAAACAGGAAGGTCTGATTTCAAGATGATGTTATTTTCTGAGTGTTCATCACCTGCTCTGGTTGGCCTCCAGAAGCTGGGGGGACTGACCCCAGAGGTCACCTGGGTGTCCCTTGTGAAAGCCATTGATTTTATTTTGAATGCACTTTGTTGTGTTGTTATGATGGCGCTTTCCTTTCCCCGCCGTTTTAGGTGACGTGCATTTAAAAAAAAAAAAAGCGTTTCAGTTTAAAATCTTTCCAGAGGATGCATTGATCTTTAGGTTTGCTGCGTGCTCCTTTGTTTGGTGAATTCTCCGTGAAGAATGTCTTTGGCCCGGAGCCTAAAGCCACGCCTGGATGGCGTACTCTGTGGAGAAGGGGAGGGTCAGGTCTGTGTGCGACCTGTGTGCCTCACTTAAGACTGTTCAATACCCAACCTCGCTGGCCTTGTAAAGGGCTTTTAATTGATTCCTGGCGATGAGACCACCTGCTCTCACCCCCTGGAAAGAGTGTGAAGTCATTCATTCATCAAATATTAATTGATGCCGTATACTGTGAAAGGGCCTGGGAATTCAGAGCCAAAACCACGTGGCTCCTGGCCTCCAGACCGTCAGGGGTTTGTGAACAAGCACACACACGACTGCGTCAACACGCCAGTCAGATCACGTGAAGGCAGGTGCTCACACAGGGAGGGGGTGATCAAGTCTGTGAATGATCTTCCTTTTCTTTGTTTTGTGGCCATTTTGATGTAAGGTTTAGGTTAAGATTTTTTTTTTACATGGATGTCCAATTGCTCCAACGTCATCTGTTGAAAAGATTCTTCTTCTTCCATTGAATTGCTCTTTCTCCTTTGTCAAGAGCCCTTGGGGCCTATTTGGGGTCCTCTCCTAGACCCTGTTCTGCTCCCTCGACCCGTGTGTCTGCCCTCTTCCCATCCCACGCTGTCTGATGACCGTGTCTGTATAACAATCCTGGTCATCAGGTAGAATGACTCTTTTCACTTTATTTTTCATTTTCAAAATTCTTTTAGCTAGTATAGGTCCTGTGCTTGTCCAATAAATTTTATTTTATTTTTTAATTGAATTTATTGGGATGACATTGTTTAATGCAATTGTATAGGTTTCAGATGATATTATTCATCATCTGTATACTGTATTGTGTATTCATCACCCAAATCAAATCTCCTTCCAACATCATTTTTTCCCCTATATTCTCTTCCACTCCCCCCCCCCCCCCCGCCACCCCCTTTCCCTCTGGTAAGCACCATACTGTTGTCTGTCTACAAGTTTTTTTTAAAATTAATCCCTTCACTTTTTTCACCAACACCTCCTGCCCCCAAACTCCCCTCCCCTCTGACAGCTGTCAGTCTGTTCTCTGTATCTATGAGCCCGTTTCTACTTTTTTTGTTGTTAGTTTATTTTGTTCATTAGATTCCACATATGAGTGAAATCATATGGTACTTGTCTTTCTCTGACTGGCTTATTTCACTTAGCACAGTGCTCTCCCAGTCTATTCATGCTGTTGAAAAAGATAAGTTTTCTTTCTTTTTCACCCCTGTGTGGTATTCCATTGTGTAAATGTACCACGGCTTTTTTATTCACTCATTATGATGGGCACTTGGGCTATTTCCAGATCATGGCTATTGTAAGTAACACTGAAAATAACATAGGGGTTCATATATTCTTTCCAATTAGTGTTTTGGGATTCTTAGGATATATTCCCAAAAGTGGAATTGCTGGGTCATAAGGCAGGTCCATTTTTAATTTTTTGAGGTTACTCCATACTGCTCTCCACAGCAGCTATATCAATTGTCCAGTAAACTTTATAATATGTTTGTCTCTGTTTGCAAAACACGTGGCTGACATTTTGGAGTGGCATTAAACGTATAGATCAATTTTGGGGGAATTGGCACCTTCACTTTGTTGAGTCTTCCAATCCATGAACATGATATGACTCTCCATTTATTTAGGTATTTGATTTCTTCCTTTTGCAGGATACAATCCTGTACATGTTTTGTTATATTTCTACATTTTATTTTTTTTAGAGCAATTGTAAATGGTATGGTTTTAAATCTGTTTTCACGTGTTTTTGTTTTTTTGTTAGAATATAGTTTACTTTTTGTTCTTCTCTCTCTTTTTAATCTGTCTTAGGTGGAAAATTGTTCCTTGCAGTGTATATAAATCACTAAGAGAATCACAAGTCCCGGAATCGCAATTTCCCAAACACAATTTCAGTCTTGATTTTCCCAAATCTTTGTCTGGGTAGGAGTTAGACCACTATGCAACCATGAACATCTGTGCTGTTTGGCAGGGACCCATTGTGACTTTGCGTGTGTTGGACAAAAGGGGAGCATGGTACCCAGAGAAAGAGATTTTGTTGCTATTCAGATGGCCACCCTACTCTCTGCATTAGCGAATTGGGCTCTTCAGATGTGTCTAGAACTGGGTAGCTGGTCACTGAGGAAAGGGCACGTGGGTTAGGGTGACTAGCAGCTGGGGAGCCAAGAACTGTTAACTGTATTTCTTATTGTATAACTAACTGGCATCATGAAAAGAATGTTCCACCTTGCTATTGTTAGGGGGGTCACACTTCTAAACCCCAAACTGGGCCTTATAGTTGACTGAGTGGGCTCTGAGTTATTATTCATTGGTATGAGAATTCCATACATGATGAGATGTGAGCCACGAAGTACAGGGTAATTATTAGGAAACTCTGTGTTTTGGGTTTTACTGTGCAAATTCAGCAGATGATAAACTCTTAGCCAGAAAAGATGCTGCTTTCAAAATAAAACCCATCAGCTCACAGCTCTAAGAAAATACGTGGAGAGAAAATACTGAAGACAAAGTAAACATAAGAAAAGTGACTGAACAATGCAAAATAATAAAAACGTCATGTTCTGTATTTAAAAAAAAAAACTTCACTGGAAAAACGAGGACTAATTAATTAGGCACCTATTATATAATGGTATGGCACTACAAATCAAAGTGGAAAATAGCTTCTTTCCCTATATTGACACAGTCCAAAGGTCTCAAACTTGAACGCGCATCAGAATCCCCTGGAAGACGTATTAAACACAGATTATTGGGGCCCCCCACCCCCGACTCTCTGCATTTCTAGTCTTGTGATGTTGATGCTGTTGGTCACAGGGGTCCCACCTTAAGGTGTATTAATATAGGTTCTTCCTAACCTCACTAAAGGCTAAAACAATCAGGATTGTTGGATAGTGCAAGAAAAAGATAGAAGACTATCCTCAGGTCTATAAAGAGTTTTGATGGTCAGATGCCTCGATTTTACTCTTGGGTCCTCAGTGGACCAGAAGAAACATGGAAGCAGGGAAGAGCGCAGTTGTTCCTATGGAAGACAGTAAGTACCAGGGAGATAGTGCATTGGGTTGGCCAACAATGGAAGGCATGGTTTTCTATACCCAGACTCCTCATAAAGAAGGTAGGCTGTAGGACATCCTTTGTCCTGTTTAGAAGTACTGTTGTCTAAAGGAAAACAATTAAGTTTCTATGGGATATGCCACAAAGTGTAGATTAATTCTTTCCAATTTCTAAGTCTACTGAGTGTAGTCATTTGATTCTTCAATTATATAGATGTTTGAGAACCAGTGTTCTTTCTTTCTTTTTTCTCTTTATTCTCTATAGTAAATGTGTTAACGTGCTTTCCTAAATCCACCATCAGAATCTGAACTTGGGCAGTCCTGGGAGCACCCCCCTGACTAGATGAAAGGAAGTTCTGGTAGGTGTGACCTGTTGAAAGTCATAAGATGCATACCCGATCGAAGCCTCCGAGGTGTAGAGTCAAAAAGACTGTTCAGCTTTGTTGAGATGGATAACTTTCAAACATATTCGAATTGTTTTTTGTTGCACGCTTTAATATTCTGTGGAACTAGTGTTCTACTAAGCAAATTTTGGGAAGCGTTCTATGGCCAGTGGTCTGTCTACATGAGTCTTGACCTAATGTTACAGAAATTAGCCCTCAGATAAAGGAGTCCCCCAAAGGAACCAAGGAGCTCCCTAGGGCCTCTGAAATCTCACCTCGTCAGGTTGCCTCGTCACCTACTCTATGATCAACACTGGACCTGCCAACGTGACTCATGCAAGAAGAATGAATTATGAGGGAGAAATATTTCTCTGAAGGAGTTCACCATTTGCAGTTAGGGCATCGATCTTAGGTAGAAGAAACAGACATATCTGCTAGTTTAGAGATATGTGGCCCCTTTGATTCTGTGACATCCAAATCAATGATGGCAAGAGAGATGTTGGGAGATACCTTCATTATTTAAGTTTATATGTTCTCCTTCTTCTACCGAAGGGACCTCAGGAATGTTCCCTGGAGAGGTGTCAAGGGAAGCACATGATACTCCTGGGAAAATATTAGTGAGCAAGGAAAATATCAATGGACAGATGGGTCTCCCTGGCTCATCTGTTCCAAGACAGGCTCTATTTGAAAACAAGGAAAGGTCTATTGCTAAATATTCCAATTGGGTGAGAAAGAGGTAAATTTAGCTAAGCTGAAAATACATGATTTAATAAGACTAAGGTATCTGGGAAGGAAATAAACAGGAGGAGCCTGAAGTTTTTCTACAGAAACAAAAATAGACAATAACAAGGAAGTGGTCATGTGTCTTCCCTCTCCCATCCCCAGAGGTGGTATATAAGGGCTCCCCCAGCAGAAGGGGCATCAGACCTCCTCCCTCACCTTCTGAGACTCCCTGCTCACCTCTCCTGAGTCCTCTCTACTGACACCATGGGTTGTTGTGGCTGTGGTGGCCGTGGCTGTGGTGGCTGCGGTGGCTGTGGTGGTGGCTGCGGTGGCTGTGGTGGTGGCTGTGGTGGCTGCGGTGGCGGCTGTGGTGGCTGTAGCTGCAGAACCTACCGGGTTGGCTGCTGCTCCCGCTGCTGCCCCTGCTGCTGTGGCTGCTGTGGGGGCTGCTGCAGTGTCCCTGTGGTCTGCTGCTGCCGCCGCACCTGTTGCTGTGTCCCGTGTGGCTGTGGCTCGTGTGGCTGTGGCTCGTGTGGCTGTGGCTCCTGTGGTGGTGGTTCCTGTGGCTGTGGCTGTGGCTGTGGCTGTGGGAAGGGCTGTTGTCAGCAGAAGTGCTGCTGCTAGGTGGCCGGTAGAGCCTCTGTCCCTAGGCTGCCCTAGCTGTTATTATCTGGTATTCTGGGACTTATCCCTTGGGCTGTGACTTTGTCCCTGGATGTGGGTTCCTGTTTTTTCTGCTTTGGATATTTCAATTTTTCTATCTGAAAAGTTTCCAAATAGTAAAGAGCAAAAACAAAGACACATGTACAGCCCAGTTCCTAGAGGAGAGTTGACACCACTGAGCTCAATCTGTAGGATTTTGATTCTCAATGTTCTTTACATGTATCTGATTATCACCTTCCGTTTATGTGTTTTAATTTCTGCCCCTTTTCCCACCTGTATGCCTATTTGTCAATAGCTGCTTTTTAAAATTTCCTAATAAAATAAATTAATGATTAAACGTTTCTGCCTGCCTTTTATTTTAGTTTGACCATATCCTACCTCCTGGAAGACCTCAATCCCCCTTAAAAGGTATTGGTGATGAGTAGTGATAGGCAGCAAGGACCATGAGGATACTTTTTCTGTCCCTGTGCTCCGGGTACCCACACAAACAGAACACGTGGAATACAGTTTGCATTCTATTTTGAGGCAAGAGTTTCGTTCACAGATCGATAAATTCCCCTAATTCATTAAAACTGGTTTTATTCACAAAGAACCCATTTAAACACATTTTCAGAAGCACACCTACGACCAAGATGTCGATGACTACACTGATTCTCGATTTCCACGCACTGGGGCCACTTGGTTTGGCTTGGAGAGCGGAGTCCCAGCTCCGCAGGGCAGCGCCCTTTGCTTCCCCTCTGCGTTCAGCTGGCCACGCACGTCCGAGCTCCGGGCTTGCTCGTTTAGCTTTCCCATCAGGCCTCGCTAAATGAGTCATCACTGATGGCCATGGAGTTGACCAGCCTCGGTCTCACGCGTTCCTTCCCAGTGAACTGCTGTTTGTTTTCAATTGGCTTAACCTTGATTGGGATATTGTGAAGGCTTAGGATTTCCTTCACATTTATTTCAGACCTTACTTAGTAACTTAGTTCATCATTCATGGTTTTGTTTGTTTTCCCCAAGGCCAGAGGGACCTTGAGCAGTCATCTAATCTGTATCCTTTCATCAGACTGCTACCGTCCCTTCCTGATGGGAAAACCATTCGATGGGTAAGAGCTGTTTCCTTTGTACCTAGACAGGGAGCTAGACCTTAGTTCATCCTCACCAAGCATCTCTCACTTCTCAGATACCATGGAACTACTAATCATATTGATCATTCCGACCATGTAGTACTTCGGATTTGACCATTTTAGAAGAGTCTTTACTTTCTATTGACAAAAGTTCATTGAGAAATACCTAGACATAAAGGCAGGCCTAAGGTCCTGAGGCCATTTCAAAGATAGAACGGACCCTGACCTGGACTGTCTTTGGGCTAGATGGGCTGTGCTCACAACTATGATCCACGGCCGAGTGTGATACCTGCATGGGTGTTTCCACCAGAGGTGGGAGGGTCATTCTTGCAAACATCCGAATGGCTTCGTGGCACTGACCCCTGTGGCTTCTAGTTCCCTGCACACTGTTCAGTGTGTGTTCTCTCCATCACACTTGGCATGTTTGGACCAGAGCCAGAGAGTGGCAGAGGTGCTGTCATTGCAACGTGGCCAGCCACCCCTGTCTTTGCAGTAAGTGTCTGCACCCCTTTATTACAACAGGGGTGTTTTTCAGAGGGACTGAATGCTGAAAGGTAACGAGGGTCACAATTAAAACAGTATTTCTGTAGTTCAGTTGAGCTCGGCAAATCTTCATTTTCAATCTGGTACTGTCCTCACTGAGTTTTCGAATCCTTATGGGTCCTGCCCAAGTTTTCCCCAATGAGGGAAACGAACCACGCTCATGCCAGTTACTCAGATAACCTAAATGAAGACCCACATTTGAAATCTGATTACTGAGGATGCACAACCATCTGTGGACCGAGGTGGGATGCAGGATGTGTGCACACAGGGTGTGCTTCCCATGTTCTTCAGTCCCTGTCACATTCGCCCCCACCCAGGCATAGATCCCGTCCAGTTTCCTTATGAGTTTCATGGTAGCTTCATGTGGTGGGAACTGTGTGGCCTCGCCCGGGTGGAGGAAGAGAGAGCCAGATGTGTCAAGGGAAGCCCGGAACCGCCTGCGCCCCCACGCCCTCGTGCATACAGTAGCAGCACGAGTATTTCATCTAAACGTCAAGGATGCTTCATCGCACGGGCGCACTTGAACCGCAGCATCTCTTTAGGCCCACAGCTCAGCACTCACACAAACACAAGTGTATTCTTGCCACTTAACTTCATGACCAAAGTGTGTGCTCGTCTGCCAAGGCGGCTGTAACAAAGTAACAGGCTGGGTGGCTTGAGCAACAGGGTTTTATTTTCTCACAGTTCTGGAGACTGGAAGTCCAAGGTCAGGTGGTGGCAGATTCGGTTGCTTCCACAGCCTCCCTCCTTGGTGTGCAGGTGGCCTCCTCCTCTGGGTGTCTTCACCTGGTCTTCCTCCTGACACGTCTGTGCCCCGACTTCCTTTTCTTGTAAGAACACCTGTCGTATTTGTTTAGGACCCACCTTAATGACCTCTTTTAACTTAATTATGTCTTCAAGGACTCTGTGTCCAAGTACAGTCCCACTCTGAGCTCCTGGGAGTTGGAACATCAACATATGGATTTAGAAGAGTGCAATTCAGTCCATAACAAAAGAATAACGAAACATAGAGATGTCATATGCTTTGTCCTTCATTTATGTGATTTTGCTAGTGACCCATGTTCAATAAAAATGCCCCTGGTTTTTTCTTTTTCAGGAGCCAGTGTGGATTTATAGTGCCGTCTCTCCACTTCAAGTTGTCACCTATTTGACGGTAGGGATGGTTATGATGCCTCAGGGTTGACTCCATGCCTCCTGCGTACAGGACTGGAAACAAACTCACGTTCTAGTGAGTGGGACAGGGACAGGAAGGGACTTCTTTGTGAGGTGGGGCTGCCTGTCCCCAAACTGTGCCAATCCACCTCCCCTGGAAAACGGCCTCACAGTGTCCTCAGTGAGGAAAGGCTGGGCAAGACAGATGATGGGCGCATGTTCCTGACCCCGCCCTCCTTGCTGAGAACAGCCACATGAGGACATGTGGTCCTAAGGGTTGAGCCTGGGAGGAAGGGCTGAGTCAGAAGATGGGGGCCCTGGGGTGAATCCTGGAGGCTGAGAGTAGGAAGGGGCTCTGGGTGGCCCGAGCACACCTAAGGCTCAGGACTCTTGAGGTGGTAAAAGAAATAGAAACAGAGCCATGTGGGACCCACAACCTTGTCAACTTAGAATTTGAGGAGGCTCCTCTCACATACCCCCTCCTCAAACCCTATCTTCTGATTCCACAGGGAGGATCCTCTTTGGAAGTTTTATCTGACATGGTTTTTGGACACATGTTTCCTTTGGTTATTTTACTCTATTTGGTCAGTTCCACTGTTTACGTGTCCATCTTTGTCAGGCTGTGCTGGAAGTGACAAGGTCACATCCTCAGTGGGCTTTGTGGGTTGGTGTAAGAATATCCTCTTCCTGGGAGACAATCCTTTGGCCCCAAGCCCACTGCCCAATGCAGCCGGTATCCCCCTGGCCCCTGACCCTGTCACCTTGGTCTACCAGGGGTGAGGAACCTTTTCTCTGCCAAGAGACTTTTGGATATTTATTTTGGATATTCTTAGGCCATACAAAATTATCAGTTTAGAAAATAACCTACTCTCTTTGGTCAGGCTAATTTGGTGAGGTGTGCGTTGTCAGCTGGTATTGATTTCGGGGGCTTTATAGAGACATTCCCCACACCTGCTTGAACCACCCACGACGCATCAAGAATCTGGAGTCTACACAGAAAAGTGCCGGGGGCATGACAGGGACTTGACAGAAGGGGCGTCTGGGGACACATTTCACTGTGTATGTGGACTCCAGGGAAGGCTAAGGGGGTGCTATTGAAGCTGCTCATAACATGATTATTTTGAATCTAATGCTCATCTTCTCATGTTAAAACTGAACTCTGACTTTGTAGTTCGGAGAGTCTGGCAGATGTCCATGGTGCCCACCATGACGAGCCGACGTGGCCACCTGGCTCTGGGTGCTCAGCGAGGGTGCTGCCTGAATGGGGTACACCCCTGAGCGACAGTGCGAATAGTCAAAGGAACAAGATGAGACCCAGGTCTCCGTTTGTGTCGTGTGTTGGACTAACTCAGCCATAAGGCACGTCAGCCAACATCAACACACAGTAGTAGAGGACTCTGGAGGGAGACAAGTCTGTCACAAACGATGGATCTCAAAAGTGGCATGTTCCTCAGGGACCCTGTGACCACGCAGGTCTGTGCAAAGGGTCTCGCACTCAGACTTCTGCTGCTAAGATCCTGTCGAGGGAGAGATTATGACATTGACGTGTGTGTCTCTAAGGCACGATTGAGGACATGCCTCTAAGTCCTTTGCTTCTTGGTAAACGCACACAAGATGAGTCATTTGTTGTCAGTATAACCATCTAAGTCTATTGCAAACAATGTATCTAGTGTTCAAGTCATTGATGCCTTTACACATATAATGCCTGCCTCATCTGAAGGAATCAGGATATTTCCCTCATGGACAAGCAGTTCAAACACTGGAAAGAAAAGAAGAGATGGATCTTTGAGGCTTATTTAATACATTTATTAAGATAACAGTTGTTTTGCATATACAGAGATGACAACACAGTGGTAAGAACAGGACCTAAATAAAGAAGCATTTCAAGAAGGTAGGACATTAACGATCTTGACTGTTTGGGAGAGGACATGACTATAATGGAAATTGACAGAGAAGACTGCACCTTTGTTACTTTGGTTGTTGTTTCTCAAACGCAGGCATGGTCACAGGAACTGTAGATATGTAAGGTTCCTGTGGGCTGGTGGTCAGCCTCAGGTCATGCTTGTGACTTACAAGCCAGAGAGGAGCAGACGGGGAGGCAGGAGGAAGTCTTACCCGCAGCACAGTTACCTGTAGATCCTGTCGGCCAGCCCGCCTAGCAGCAGCCTCGCTTCTGGCATCAGCACTTACACTGGCAGCACTTCTGCTGAAAACAGCCCTTCCCACAGCCACAGGAGCCGCAGCCACAGGAGCCACAGCCACAGGAGCCGCAGCCACAGGGGCGACAGCAACAGCAGACCACAGGGACGCAACAGCAGCCACTGCAGCCACCACTGCAGCCACCGCAGCCATCACAGCCGCCACAGCCACCACAGCCACAGGAGCCACAGCCACAGGAGCCGCAGCCACAGGAGCCACAGGAGCCACAGCCACAGGGGCGACAGCAATAGCAGACCACAGGGATGCAGCAGCAGCCACCACAGCCACCACTGCAGCCACCGCAGCCACCGCAGCCACCGCAGCCACCACAGCCACCGCAGCCACCACAGCCACCACAGCCACCACAGCCACCGCAGCCACCACGGCCGCCACAGCCACCACAGCCACAGCACCCCATGGTATCAGTAGAGAGGACTCAGGAGAGGTGAGCAAGTAGACTCAGAAGGGGAGGGAGACAGTCTGATGCCCCTTCTGCTGGGTGAGCCCTTATATACCAACCCTAGGGATGAGAGAGGGAAGACACATGACCACTTCCCTGTTGCTATTCAGCTCCATTTACATGGAAGAACCCATCATTATCTCTTATTTACTTCCCTTTGATATGTTTTCACACATTTTCAGTTTTGTTCATTTTTTAAAAATAAACTATATGCTAATGTAAGCGACAACAACAAAGGCCTAGAAGTTCTAGGGAAGCATTCTGGGAACAAGGCTGTCCTCGGATATGAGAGACTTCTCTGGGCGCCCACGATGCCCATGGACACACCCTGCGTGTGTGTGAACGGTTGGCAGGGCTCACAGACCACACGTCGTCGGGCAGCACCGGGCCAGGTGGTCTGCGAGCTCCTCGGGCAGACACAGTGAAGACTAAGCCAGTCCCAGACCTCAAAGAGCTTGCAGTAGAAATGAACACTGGGAGCTGGGGATGCAACAATGGCAACGATCCAAAGGCCACTGCCAAGGTCAGATGCCATCGCTGCATTTGTTACCAGTGGAGACGTTTCTTTGCTCCTCTTGATTTGGATCATCCCATTGTGGTTGGTCTTCTCACACCCAGGCTGGGTTATTCTGAAAACAAATAAATCTTCTCATGAGTCTGCACTTTTATGATGTAATTGTTGGTGTGTTTTGCTTTGGACAGGAAACTATTTTTGTCCTTGATGATATGTTATCAGTTGATGTGAGAGAGCAACGGCTCTGTGCTAAGTGGCCTGACCTCAGCGACTTGGGAGCAGGGGGGCCTTGAGGAGTGTAGGTGTAGAGACCAGAGCAACAGGGGAGGCCTGACGGGGGAGAGAGGGAGTTTGTAGTTACAGGGAGTGTGTCACTGTGGATCCTCGTGGGATTTGAGAGGTGGTGACTAATACTAAGGCTGATAAAACATAAGACAAGAAAAACAAAAGTGAGAGTGGATGCTGATGGAGGAGCCTCTCTGGCCACCACTGAGAGGGCAGGGGACCTGGATGGCAAGCTCAGGTCCCCCACGCTTCATCTTGTAACAGGATTGCTGCTCAGAGACTAGTTCCCCAATCTGGTAGGATTGTTCTTCAGGAGTTTGAGGAAAAGGAAACACTGTCAAGTCCCTAGAGCTGACTGGCGTTGTCAAGTCATGATCCAAACTATGTCAGTGCAAGGCGACCAAAACGAGCTTAGGGGGGTCTTTAAACTGGGGTGAAGGGTGCTGTGGAGCTAGAGATATGTGAATTGGTTTGAGAGCTGTGAATTGGTTTGAGGCAGAATCCACAAACTTTCATGAAAGACTAGTTATGGGGCTGAGAGAAAGGAAGGATTCAAAGAAGAATAGGGAACATTTTACTTTTTTCTGGTGGTTGGTGGTTGAGCAGGATAATTACGACTTGAGCCTGTGACATTGGAGATGTCTCCGAGTCCCCCATGGGGGGAAGATGGAGTCATGAGATCTAAGGATTTGGAGTCTGGAGGAGATTCTAAGCTGTAGGCGTGCATCCTAGACAAATCTGGGAATGCTACATGTGAACATGAACACTGTGGGTGTGGATGTGAACACCAAGGGAGAGAGAGTGTAGAGGGAGAGAAGGGAGCACTGAATCAAGACTTTTTTGTTGTTTGTTAATCCTCACCCAAGGATATTTTCCCACTGATTTGCAGATATACTGGAAGGAGGGAGGGTGAGAGAGAGAGAGAGAGAAACATTGATGTGAGAGAGACACATCAATTGGTTGCCTCCTGCACGACCCTGACCAGGGTCAGGAATCCAACCTAAAACCCAAGTATGTACCTTGACTGGAATTGAACCCATGACTTTTTGGTCCTCAAGCCGACACTCTAACTACTGAACCAAAATGGCCAGGGCTGGATCAAAACTCTTAATATACGGTGTTGGGGGTTAAGCAAAAAAAAAAAAAGATAAGAAAAGTGTTATTTAGTTTAAAATGTGTCCAAATCCCTTTAGAAATATAGCTGTACACATATAACAGCTTCATAAGGACCAAAACAGCCAGTTTACTGAGGTGTAAGGTCCACAAAAGTAGTAGATGTAAAAAAAGTGGGAAGTAAAGGGCTGTTGACTTTGGATATTTGTACTGCCTCTCCCACACCTTGGAGGTTTCTCTGGACGCAGGGTGATTTCATCTGAATGAATGGAGAGAAAGCCAATGAGGAGATGTGGACGAGGAGCCGGCAGCCACTGAGTACCCTCTTCACGCCGAATCTCAGATTCAGCTGTTTCTGGGAAAATGAGATCCCCTCCAGCAGGTTAGCATCTCCTGGTTTGCTTCTAACGTGACCTCAAAAAGAGAAGCTGAAATGAGCAACTGTCGAATATAGTTCAGAAGAATGTAAACAGGAATAAGCCGAGATAAGCCTGTTTGGAAACTGTAGTAACAAAAACGAGGAAGTGACCACTGGTCATGTGTCCTGGGCCACTTCCTCTCCCTTTTCCCAAGAAGGTATATAAGGGCTCCCCCAGCTGAAGGCAACATCAGACCTCCCTCACCTCCTGAGTCTCCCTCCTCACCTCTCCTGAACCCTCTCTACTGATACCATGGGTTGTTGTGGCTGTGGTAGCCGTGGCTGTGGTGGCTGTGGTGGCTGTGGCGGCTGCGGCGGCGGCTGTGGCGGCTGTGGAGGTTGTGGTGGCTGTGGTGGCTGTGGCGGCTGTGGTGGCTGTGGCGGCTGCTGCTGCGTCCCTGTGGTCTGCTGCTGCTGCCGCCCCTGTGGCTGTGGCTCCTGTGGCTGTGGCTCCTGTGGCTGTGGCTGTGGGAAGGGCTGTTGTCAGCAGAAGTGCTGCCAGTGTAAGTGCTGCTGCCAGAAGCGATGCTGCTGCTAGACAGCTGGTCCGTAGGTGCCGGTGGTACCCCACCTGTTGGTAAGACTGTCCTCCTTTCCATCCCCTTGTTCTCCCCCCACCCTGTGGTCCTGGACTCTCTTTCTGTCTTTCTTTGGTGCCTCAAGTTTTTCCATCTGGAAAGTTTCCAAACCAGTAGGCACCATCTCATGGAGAATATGTGAGTGCAGCCCAGCACCTGAGTTATTATGCAAATCACTTAACGTGGCTGAATGAATTCGTGATTCCTAATGTTTGGTTTGATGGATCTGTTCACTGCCTTTCAGCTCTGTTCTTGTTCTACCTTGCCCTGTCCACATGCATAATGTTTTTTTTCCTTTGTGTGTGTATGTGTTTTCCTATTTATCACATAATGTTGTCCTAATGTCTTAATAAAAAAAAATGCTCAAAGAAAAGATTCTTTTTTGCCTTTATTGTGTTTGAACACACAGAATCCTGGTTTTTCTGTTGTAAAACTTGAGAATTTATCTTTGAACAAAGCCTTTGAAACACTTGCAATAGTATCATTACATGTGAAGATCCTATAAAAGTCTGGCCAGGTCTCTGCTGACCACGCTCTCCCTTCAGTGGGCCATCACTTGGCCTCAAAGACTTTCCCTCCCTCCCACCCCGGTGTATGGTGTCCCCAGGAGAGATGGACCCTGTTTTATTGATGTAACATGACATATCACTTCAGTAACTGTCCCACAAGCCAAACACATGAATTCCCGTTAAGTGGGACCACCATTTGGGCTTCTGATGGATTTATTTTATTGATATATTCAAGCTTTTTCTTCCCCTTTTTTGTTTTTTATGCATGAAATTTTCTTCTTTTCAACTTTCTTGGTACACTGCAACATTCAATAAAACACACGTGGGACATTTTAAAATGCAGTCATATACCACTGAACATAGGAATATATTCTGAAAAATGTGTTGTTCGGCAACTTGGTCGTTTTGCGAACATCGAAGTGCATTACACAGACCTAGATGTTCTAGCCGACCTCGCACTTAGACTCTGTGGTATAGCTTGTGCTCCTAGGCTGCACATCATGTTCTTGTACACAACAACACGCGCTGTAACCAAGAGAAAATGATGCAATTGGTAAACACAAGATGTACAAAACTGCTCCCGGTTTAACAAGACGTACTGTTTTTCAACAAATTGTTGGTATTATTTTATTTTTTAGGAGTAGAAAGAGTACTCTCTAAAATAACAACAAAAATATAGTATAGTAAATATGTAAACCAGTAACACAGTCATTTATCATTCTCAGATGTTATATGCTGCACATAATTGTACGTGCTATACTTTTATGTGAGTGGCCGTACAGTAGGTTTGTTTACGCCAGCATCACCTCAAACATTAAGCGATGCTCTGTGCTACGACATTATGATGGCTACAAAGACACTAGGTGATAGGAATTTTTCAGCTCTGCTGTAATTGGGACCACCGTTGTATATGTGGTCCGTGGTTGACAAAAACGTTACACGGCAAATTGCCATTGACTCTCCCAATGCCTCTGTCTTCTCAACTGTAGTAAACGTAGCAAATGAAATCAAGGCCTGATGAAAGGAAGCTCAAGAGACGGGTCTTCAAGGCTTCTTTGGAGGAGGAAGTCTTTTTTCTACTGCTTCGATTTTATTAAAAGTTTCCCTTCTCCGTTTTCTTTCCTTTCCTTTTCCATTCCATTGTTTTCCTTCCTCTCCTCTGCCCTTCTTTTCTGTTCCTTGGCTTTCATCTTTTACTGATGATTTTTCTATAGCTTCTTCTAACTGTTGTGGTTCTACTGCGTTATTAGCAGTAGATCCTGTAGGCTGAGGAGATTTTAGACACAGGGGCTCAATATTTTGACACATTGATGCAGCCTCTCTGTTAAAAAAAAAAAGGAGGGAAAAAGCTATGGCGGGTAATATATAAAAATAAAAGAAACAACATAGCTGGGCTCAAAAATAGGAGAAATACCTCTGGACCAGACACAGAATGCAGATGCAGAATACAAGGCTGAAGCTGTGGTTTTGCTGGGTTCTGGGCCTGAAAGGAAGCCGTGGACACAAGAAGGGGGGAAATACAATAATGGAGATTGAATACCCCACGTGTGACGCGGGGCTGAAGCGAGGCTCAATTTTGAGGTTCGGTGCCAAGGTGGGGTCTCTTTGGTCTTAAAAAAATCTTTTGCTCTTTGCTGCCTGGTGCTGTGGATTATAAACGACTGTGCTCCAGAGATGCTGGAGGGTGTAGACATGGTCCTGAGAGCACCACTTGATTTACATCATCTCCAGTCTTGAAAATAATCTGTGACATCCGAGGAACACTATGGTGAAGGTCCCGGAGGTGGGGCAGGAAAATACAACTTCAAAACTTCTGGACAGGAAGAAGCAAAGGGAGATTGGGGTAAGAAGAGAGAGTGAGAGAAATGAAAACAAAACACAACACCTCATACTGAAAGTACATCTTTAAGTAGGAAATTCTTTGTAGTAGAAGCCTCAAAGCTGGCCCCCAACGATGCCTGCCTCTTGGTGTTTGCAACCCCGTGTGACCGTTTTCTCTTAAGTGTTCACTGAATCTAGTGACTAATGAATAGAAGACCATGAAAAGGACAGGATGGCACATTCTTGATCAAGATACAAGAGTCTATAACTTTTATCTTCAAGTTGACGCGTGATTTCTGGGCGTGTGTGCTTTGATGCACACTCCATGTTAGAGAGACCCATATGGAAGGAACTGAGGTGGTCTCCAGCCAGTAGGCAGCGAGGACTCGAAGGCCTCTGCTCAGTAGCCACGAGGAACTGAATCCTGCCAACAATCACATGAGCTTGGAAATGATCCTGCCCCAGTCAAGCTTTGACCTGACCACAACCCAGTCATTACCTTGACTGCAACCTGTTGCAAGCCTGCAACACCTTGACGGAAGCAGAGGACCAGGGTAAGCTGTACCCAGATTCCTGAGTCAGAAACTGAGATAATAACTGTGTGCTCTTTGAAGCCATGAGGTGTTGGAGTAATTTGTTATGCAGTAGGAGTAATTAATACGTGGTTGAAAACATCTAATGTTAAGGAAGAACAACAAAATAAAACTCAGAACGTGAATTCATTTCTGATGAAATTGACTTTACAGAACTGAAATGGCTGTTACAATGATTTCTTTTTATTCTAAAGTGAGAAATGAAGGAATGACTTCCATAAAAATCAACGGGATTTATAGGGAAAATGCATGAAGAAGTGAACCAAGAATATGTTGATATCAAAACAACCAATCTGAAATCTTGGGAATAAAATCTATGAGCGTTGAAACAAAAACTCAAGCAAAAAATAAAAAATAAATGCGGGCATCATAAAAGAGAATTTGTGAATTGTAAACTAAATATGAGGTGTTTACTCAACACAGAGCAGAGACGGACCCAAAGTGGAAACTGAAATAATTTGTCTCAACACGATATCAATTCTTAGAAAAAAACAGATCTGGAAAGTTTCCCAATGGGGCTGCCTTCTATGCCCAAGCATTTCTTTCCACTACCCTAAACTCAATTCACCTTGGACTTAAATCCAGATACCTCTGGGTGGACTAAATTTCAGGTGGTTTTTACTCTATTAGAAACATTGGACTTCACATGATCATAAATCAATTATATCAGAATCTTTCATTGTAACTGTCAGTGAATATTGAGTAGTTTAAAATAAACTAGAACACTTTTGCTTATACAGATCAAGTGAGAATGTAGTAGACTGCTCATGTATTTCTTTACTAGGAACACCAACCAGCCAACACGATAGGTTTCCATGACTTAGACCATTTTGGTTACTATGACTTAGACCATTTTGATTACTATGACTTAGACCATTTTGATTACTGCTTTGACTGCATTCTCCATTATGGTAACTCGACCCACCTTGTCTTTGGCAACTAAGTGCTGGCACTTGGCCTTCCCACGCCATGGCTGCATTGTCTCCAGTGTATTTAAGTATCCCAGTTCAATAGTGCAGTTTCCACTGTAATTTCTGACACAGAGGAAAAGCAACCACAGAGTTCTTCCGAATGCTGGGCGCCCCTCACAAGTGGATTTCTCACAGTCACGATAAAAGGTGTGTCCTCTGGACCCTCCCAAGGTGGGTGAGACAATCTTCTACGATAAAACCACTGACATTACACTTTCCCTAAAACTCTGAGTAACTTCTTCTCTAGTATACCAAGGCAGTTCTGACATTTCAACTTACTTAGTCTAGGGCCCCTACAGCTCCATGTTTCAGTTAACCAACACCGATGTCAGACCTCTTTCCGCCCCTTGATGCTAAAACAGCGCGCCCAGAATTTTTAGTCAGTCCATCTCAACAGATTCTGCCTAATCTAACTGTATGTCTCCGATACCATGGTCACACCCCCTTAATTCAAGATCCATTTCAACACCTATTCTCTAGATTTCTGTCCATAAAAATGGGAAGAATTATACTCCTGTGGAATGTAGTGATCTCCCCATGGCTCACCCTTCGGACCTCACCTTTTGGAACCTGCTGAGACTGGAGTCCAATTGCAGGTCTAGAAGCAAAGAGGGATGGTGAGGGGCTCTGTGGAGACTCAGCAGTGCCTTGCAAGGCACTGCCTCAGGGAAGGCCATCACCAGACCGCCTCCTCGGGCAGGGGTAGGAGGGTTGCTTCTATTGGCAAAGAAAGCTTGGCAGATGTCTCCGGCTTTATTGGGATCTGTCTCCATTCCAATGTTTTGGAGTCCACTTCTTCCCAGTGAATGTCCTCACTTTATCAGGAGACATTCTGCAAGGTTAGAAGTTCAGTTCGTATTATAATTCAGCCCCTTGCCAAATGAGACTCTTGGTTTGGTGATCAGAAATCTTAGCTCTGTGGCTGTGGGAGGTAAAGACAGGCCAGAGATTGACGCTCTCAGGTCACTAATGCTGCACTTGACCTGGAAACTTGAGGCTCTGAAGCTCGTTCTTCCCCCGTCCCCTATTTTCTTCAGTGCTTGTAGGAGCAACCAGCCAATTCCACGATACTCTTTAGTTCAATAAAGAATGTCTAAAGTGACGAATTTCTATGCTTACATGGCAACCCAGAACCTTATCTTCTATAGGTATTTATACTGGGCTGAATATTGTCCCCCACCAAAGTTATGTTCATTTGGAACCTGTGAAGGTGATTTTGATCAGAAATAAGGACTTTGCAGATGTAATCAAGTTAATATAAGGTCTTATTTTCTTAGGATGTGCCCTAAATCTAGTATGATTGGTATCTTTATAAGAGGAAAGAACTTTGCCTGGCCAGAGGCTCGGTACATTGAACATCATCCATTAACATCCATTAAGGTCTTAGTTTGATTCCCAGTAGGGGGCGTGCAGGAGGCCGCCAATTGAGGTATCTCTCTCACATAGATGTTTCTCTCTTTCCCTTCCTCTCTCTAAAAAAAATCAGTAAAAACATTTAAAAAAATAAGAGGAGGGAAATTTGAACATAGAGACACAGCACAGAAGGAGATGTCATGTGACAATGGAGGAAGAGATTGGAGTGATGTGTCTATAAGCTGAGGAATGCTAAGAATTGTCAACAACCGCTAGAAGCTAGGAAAAGGCAAGGAAGGATGCTCCCCTAGAGTGAGTTTTGAGGCAGAGTATGACCCCACCAGCACCTTGGTTGGATAGCTTAGTTGGTTAGAGTACCATCCTTATATGCCAAGGTTGTAGGTTTGATCCCCGGTAAGGGCACATACAAGAGTCAGCCAATGAATGCATAACTAAGTGAAACAACAAGTCAATGTTTCTCTGTCTCTCTCCCTTCTTCTCTTTCTCTCTCAAATCAATAAATAATTTTTCTTTTTTTAAATTCTAAGGGCAGTTTCTACTGAATGCATATTGGTTTTGCACCATTGTAAAGTTCTAAAATTATTGTAAGGGACTGTATGTATTATTACTCTTCTACATAGTCAGTGTTTAGATTTATTCATATGTTTACCTCTTTTTTTCACATTTCTTCTTGCATATTATACCTTCTTTTGAGACAATTTTTCTTCTTCCTCAAGAACATCCTTTAGAAATGGCTTTTGTAAGGCGTCTGTTGGTGATAAAACACTCATTCCCTTCCTGTTTGTCTAAAAATGTCTTCATTTATGAAATGTAGTTTCTCTTTGTATATAATTATATACTAGACTGGTGATTATTTTCTCCCACACTTGGAAGCCATTGTATCTCCGGCTTCCATGGTGTGCTACGGAGAAGTCAGTAGTCAACCTACTCACCATTCTCTGAAACTGTTGATCTTTGTATTCCTCTGGCTGTTTTTTAAATTTCTTTTTCATTGTTTTTCTGCAGCACTCTGGTGTGTTTAGATAGGAATTTCTTTTCATTCTTTTTGAGTTTTCTAATTCTGAGAATACATGCCTTTTATTATTTCTGGAAAATTCTCAGTAAATATTTCTTTTCTCTCTTTACTACCTCTCTTATCTCCTGAAGGAACTCCAAATAAATATTTGTTGAACTTCTGCACTTTAATCTTTATGTGTATCCATAATTTTTCCATTTATATCTCTGTGCTGCATTCTAGATGATTTCTTCCAGTTCAATAACTTTTCCTGTATATGTGTCTAAATTGCTCTTAATAGGATTATTAATTTTCTAATTCTGATTAGTTCTATTTTGTTCCCAAATATTCAAGATCATTCATGCTGTATCATGTTCCATTTTGTTATTTTATTTTTGTGTATAAACATAGTAAACATTTATTTTATATTCTTTTTTTTTTAATCCTCACTGAAGGATATTTTGTTATTGATTTTTAGAGAGAATAAAAGGGAAAGAAGGAGAGAGAGAGAGAGAGAGGGAGAAATCGATGTGAGAAAGACACATCGATTAGCTGTTTCCGGTGCGACCCCGACTGGGCTGGGATCAAACCTGCAACCCAGGTTACGTGCCCTTGACTGGGAGTTGCCTGAGACCTTTCCATCCAAGGGTTCACACTCTAACCACTTGGCCACACCAACCAGGGCTTATTTTATATTCTAATACTGATACTTCCTCTACCTCAGATATTCATTACTCTGATTCCACTATTTATTATTTCAGTTGCCTTGCTCATGATACTTTATGTCCTCGAATGATTTTGGATTTTTTCAAATTGTAAGCTTATATTTGATGGAATTTTATCTGTGGCAATTTTTGGATTCCAGTTTGAGGGACATTATTCCACAGAGAATTTGCCTTTGATTCATGTAGCTGCCTGGGGACACCACCCATCAGGATCACTTTAAATTCTTTTATTTTTATTTATTTTTACTTTTATTTCTTTTATCCTCACCCGAGGACATTTTTCCATTTTTTGCACAGATAGGGTGGGAGGGAGAGAGAGGAAGAGAGAGAGAGAGAGAGAAACATCGATGTGAAAGGAACACATCAAGTGGCTGCCACCCGCACGACCAACCAGGGCCGGGGACAAACTGCAACCGAGGTACATGCCCTTAGCGGGAAGCAAACCCAGGTCTCTCTGGACCTCAGGCCGATGCTCTAACCGCTGAGCCAAACTGGCCAGGGCTAAATTCTTTTAAAAGAATTTCTAGCCTATAAAAATCGGGAACCAGAATTATGAGTGCTGGCTTATAAAGACAAATTCCTACGGTCAATTTCTCTGACACAGCCCAGATTAGTCTTCTTTGTGAACCCCCAGCCCCAGCCCCAGCCCGGTACTTGGTGTTCGTCCTATTGCACCCCCGGAGGAGGATGTAGCCCTCTGGGGTTGCCGCTGAAACAAGAATGTCAGGTCACTGGGAGAATCAGCAGATGCCTTGAGCACAGGCCAGATCACTGCTTCCTTGTCTATCTGGTCTCCTGTTAAAATTTCTTACCCATTCAACCACTCATTAGAAAATTAAATTTATATGCAGGAATTTGAGACGTTTTATAATGTGAGGATTTTTCTAACATTCAGTCTCTTGTTGCTTTAATGGAATTAAGTCTTTTCTTAATTTAATATTTAAACAAGCACTTGTTGAACTTTGTTTAATTCTCCTTCTTCAAGCTCAATCCCCCAGTGTGCTCCCCTGAAGGTAACAGCAAAGAGGCCATCTCCACTAGAACTGAAAAGTCAGAAAACAAGACGATGTGGGGATGATCCCGACCCAAACTAACTGGAAACCTATATAAGTAGTTATTTTGTTTGGTAATAAAAATCTGGCCTTCACCTTCAGTCATTCTTCGAGTTAACACACCAAAACAGATTATGAAACAATTAAACGTAAGGCTGACAAACCACATATATCCCATGTTTGAGTTAATGGATATGAAATAAAAAGACTCAACTGAGCTATCGGGACCGGAAAATATCAGGTGCTTTAAACACAGGGGAAGTGTTTCCACTTGATGTGTAGGAGGCTGCCCCCAATCCGAATGAATCCCCATTTCAGGCACTTAAAATAAAAGCGTCCCTGTTTTACTCTCTGTGAGGCAATCTTTCTTTAGAGTGCCCCTTCCCTTACTAAGCCCTTTGTGGTTACAACTAAAATCCTTTTTCATGGTTCAGAGCTCCTGTCACTTCAGGTCGCCGGGAGCACCAGGTATCTGAGTGGACAGTGTAACGGGGTGCGCAGTCAGGGCCCATCTGGCTGGCCCGGGTCGCTGAGGCAGTGGCTCCCTGCCAGGAGCCCTGGGGACGATCACTTTGCATCTCCCAGCGAGGCAGGACCCAGGGCAGCTGTGGGTTCCGTGGATTCCATGGCCTCCGGGGCCACGGGGCCCGCCGGCCTTCCCTTCCCTTTTCGTGTCTGTCCCCCCACACGTTCCGGTGTCGGGGCTCAGGGCCACCACTCCGCCATGCGGCACCTTGGCACACTCGGTATTTTTCATGGGTGGGATCTGAGATGTGACAGGTGCCAGAAAGACTTCCTGACCTTCCCCTGGAGCAGACCCTAAGCCCTCAGGGCAGATGTGCCCCACAGCTGGGGCGAGGGAACCCGAAGGAATGGGCCGCGCCGCCCCCGTTCATCCCTCAGCCTCCGTCCTGTCCCACCTGCCGCGCCCGGTCCTCACCCCCGGTCCTCAGCCCCGGTCCTCACCCCCGTCCTCACCCCGGTCCTCAGCCCCGGTGCTCAGCCCCGGTCCTCACCCCCCGTCCTCACCCCCCGTCCTCACCCCCGGTCCCCAACCCCCGTCCTCACCCCCGGTCCTCACCCCCGGTCCTCAGCCCCCGTCCTCAGCCCCGGTCCTCAGCCCCGTCCTCACCCCCGGTCCTCACCCCCGTCCTCAGCCCCGGTCCTCACCCCCGGTCCTCACCCCCGGTCCTCAGCCCCCGGTCCTCAGCCCCCGTCCTCACCCCCGTCCTCAGCCCCGGTCCTCAGCCCCGTCCTCACCCCCGGTCCTCACCCCCGGGCCTCACCCCCGGTCCTCAGCCCCGGTCCTCAGCCCCGGTCCTCAGCCCCGGTCCTCACCCCCGGTCCTCACCCCCGGTCCTCAGCCCCGGTCCTCAGCCCCGGTCCTCACCCCCCGTCCTCACCCCCGGTCCTCAGCCCCGGTCCTCAGCCCCGTCCTCACCCCCCGTCCTCACCCCCCGTCCTCACCCCCGGTCCTCAGCCCCGGTCCTCAGCCCCGGTCCTCACCCCCCGTCCTCACCCCCGGTCCTCAGCCCCGGTCCTCAGCCCCGGTCCTCAGCCCCGGTCCTCACCCCCGTCCTCACCCCCCGTCCTCACCCCCCGTCCTCACCCCCCGTCCTCACCCCCGGTCCTCACCCCCGGTCCTCACCCCCCGTCCTCACCCCCCGTCCTCACCCCCCGTCCTCACCCCCCGGTCCTCACCCCCGTCCTCACCCCCGTCCTCACCCCGTCCTCACCCCCCGTCCTCAGCCCCCGTCCTCAGCCCCCGGTCCTCAGCCCGGTCCTCACCCGGTCCTCAGCGCCCCGGTCCTCACCCCCCGTCCTCACCCCCGGCCTCACCCCCGGTCCTCACCCCCCGTCCTCACCCCCCGGTCCTCAGCCCCCGTCCTCAGCCCCGTCCTCAGCCCCGGTCCTCACCCCCGGTCCTCACCCCCGGTCCTCACCCCCCGTCCTCAGCCCCGTCCTCAGCCCCGGTCCTCACCCCCGGTCCTCACCCCCGTCCTCACCCCCGTCCTCACCCCCGTCCTCACCCCCGTCCTCACCCCCGGTCCTCACCCCCGGTCCTCCCCCCCGGTCCGCACCCCCGGGCCTCACCCCCCGTCCTCACCCCCGTCCTCACCCCCGTCCTCACCCCCGGTCCTCACCCCCGTCCTCACCCCCCGGTCCTCACCCCCGGTCCTCAACCCCCGGTCCTCACCCCCGTCCTCACCCCCCGTCCTCACCCCCGGTCCTCACCCCGGTCCTCACCCCGGTCCTCACCCCCGTCCTCACCCCCCGGTCCTCACCCCCGTCCTCACCCCCCGTCCTCACCCCCGTCCTCACCCCCGTCCTCACCCCCGGTCCTCACCCCCGTCCTCACCCCCCGTCCTCACCCCCGGTCCTCACCCCCGGTCCTCACCCCCGGTCCTCACCCCCCGTCCTCACCCCCCCGTCCTCACCCCCCGTCCTCACCCCCGGTCCTCACCCCCGGTCCTCACCCCCGTCCTCACCCCCGGTCCTCACCCCCGGTCCTCACCCCCCGGTCCTCACCCCCGTCCTCACCCCCCGTCCTCACCCCCGGTCCTCACCCCGGTCCTCACCCCCCGTCCTCACCCCCGTCCTCACCCCCGTCCTCACCCCCCGTCCTCACCCCCCGTCCTCACCCCCGGTCCTCACCCCCGGTCCTCACCCCCGTCCTCACCCCCGTCCTCACCCGTCCGGTGCGGAACACTCGGCCTCCTCGTGTTTCTCTGGCTCTTCATCGCCGTGCAAGGCCCCGTGCTTCCTAAACCTCCATCAAGTAAGTCTGCTCTTCGCTTGTCGACCTGTCTTTGGTCACAGAGTCCCAGCGGAGAACCGACAGGAGAGTCCTGGCGACTTTTCTCCTCCAGAGGATCAGGAACTGCCTTTCGCACGTGACCCTCCAGACCGCACGGGGCGGGGAGGGTGCAGGCGGGGAGGCTGCTGCGTGGAAGAGGGTGTCAGTCAGCTCCCGTGATCACGGAGAAAGGACGTCGGCCCAGTGGGTTCCCGCCCCCAGGCTGTCTCTGCGAAGGGGGGGGGGCGGGGGGGGCGGGGGGGGGGAGAGCGATGGGAAAATGTGTCCCTAGTTGTGTTTTCAGGTGACATTTATGGGAAGTTGTTAGTTCATCTACCTAACTAGCGGATTATTTTTTAAAAATTAACTTTTTTTTTTTTGAACTGTTCTGTGGTTATTTACCCACTCCCTCCATAACCTGCTCATACTTCAGACTCAGGAATTTCATCTCTTTTTTTAAAACAAGATTTTCCAGAACCTTATGTCATCCGTCTATCACAGCATACTCTTATGCCAACAGTAAAGATACGTTACGGTTACACATAATTAGCTGTATACTGAAAGATTACTACTAAATTACTTTGTAAATTTTCCAGATGAGGTAAAAAAAAAAGAAAGAAAAGAAAAGATTCTTTAGCTTTTCTCATGGGCCTTCCCCCCCATCCTGTTAATAATGTCTGAGATGTGCTTGAAACCTCTTTTAAGATCTCCATGGTCCTTTTAAATTGGGAAGTCCATAAATAGCCTACATTGTGACAACAGTTTCAGAAATGCTAAAAAGAAAGGAAAGTTACTTCAGGATGTCTGAATGAAGCCTTCCTTCTCATGAATCTCTGTCTCATAGAAAAATGCTGACTCAGATTGTATTTTTAGTGTTTTTTTTTTTTTTTACCAATCCTATGGTTAAGCAAGTGGCAACAGCTTGGGTGTATTTTTAGTTTTTAAATTCCAATTTTTTAAAATGGCATTTGGCATTATTCTTAGAAGCTCGTGGGATATCAAAAGTGCATAATCAATGATAAATACACATTTATGATGGAAATTTAGGACTTAGCAATAAATATACCTCTATATTCTTGGCTTTTAGAAGTTTAATTCAAGCATATTTAGTTAGATCTCTACCAAAATAAATTTTTAGGAAGGTTATTTTTCAAAACCAGCCAGCTCCAATAACACATTTTGGTCTAGGAAAATATTTTATGAAAATAAGGTTTGTCTTCTGTTATGCCTTGAGACTATATTTTTTGCTTCCTCTGTTCTGGCCTCTGGGTAAACTAGTCCTTTCTTTAGGAGCTGAGTTTTAAATACCCTTTTGTGAGAGAACCTCAGTAAAAGTTGTTCTAGCCTTAAGGAAGTTGACAGACATTAGAAAAGAAGATATGACAGAAATATACAGAATGATTTTAGAAGAGTGTCTCAACTCAATCGAGATGGCCCGGGGAAACAAAGGTAAAGGTTGACTTTTTCTGCTCAATTTAATCCCTCTCTCCCCTCCCAAGCTTTTGATGTTTGCGTGAATTCCACAGAAAGGTCAAAGTGTATTGATTTTCCAAGACAGCAAACATTTAAATAAGGTTCTACAAAATCATGGCAGAAGGGGGCAGAGACAGGCTGATGGGCTATTTTCACTTCGAATTCCCTCTGGCCTCATTCAGTTACAGGAATACATTCATTGCAAACTAAGACACAATGGGCTTGTGGAAAAATAAAGGAAATATCTAGAGATAATTAATGTAAAAGTCCTTTGAAAAGATAAGTGCATCCTAATAGTGTTGACTAATGTGAACAGCTGCTGTTATTCAGTTAGGAAAAGAGAGAAACACACCCATGTATTAAGCACATGGTGGACCAGAATGCTGTGTTTTATGCTGGCATTTAATCTGTGTGAGACCTCATGAAATAGGTATTATATTCTTCATTTTATTGATGAGAAAACTGAGACATTAAAAAATGTTGTATCTCACCCAGCTGGTGTGGCTCAGTGGTTGACCGTTGAGCCATGCACCAAGAGGTCGCCAGTTCAATTCCCAGCCAGGGCACATGCCCAGATTGTGGGCAAAAATCCCTAGTGGGGGGCATGCAGGAGGCGGCCAGTCAGTGTTCTCTCTGATGTTTTTCTCTCTCTCCCTCTCACTTTCTCTCTCTAAAATCAATAAAGAAAAAAGAAAAAGTTGTATCTCTGGGGCAGGGGTGAGGGATTGTGTGTGTGTGTGTGTGTGTGTGTGTGTGTGTACTGATGAAACAAGATGCTGTAAAGTAATAATTGTTAAAACTGGGTGATGGACACATGAGGTTTCATTATATAGTCTCTTTATTTTTTTAAATATATTTGAAATATTACAAAATTAAAAGTTATTTTTTAAAATCACTATTAAACTTGAAAATTCAAATCCATATTTTGCTGATTTCAAGCTTGAATCTTCTCCATTGCATCACACTTACTAACTTCTGTAAAACTGCAAAGCAAACAGCAAGCTGGACAATAAACCAGGAATTCAAATTTCATTTCAGAAAATAACAATGGCTTGTTTTAGATCTCCAAAAGGACTGACTCTACATGACTCTCAGCTTTAATATTTATTAAATGAAGATATCCTTCCTGCTATTGAACAAATGTGAGATTAAAGAAGATTATCTTAATGTCTTGGTGGCATATTTCATTTAATTGTGTGTTCTAAAATAACCTCTTTTTTATCTTGTTGTTTTGCAAAAAGTTAGCTCACTATCCTAAATGTTTTGTGTTAAATATTTATAGAGACACTTAAGACTGATCATTTTGTTCATGAGACTGAACAGGTTTCTGGAATTTGTGAACTAAGCTTTCCTAAGATTGGGCTTTAGCCAGGGCAAGGAAAACCCTCAGGCTGTAGGTGGTGAGAACCCCTTCAACTGGAATGACCTCAGAGCCCTAAGCTCTAGCTTAGGCAGGTCTTGCCTTCCTTCACCTGCTTAATGAAAGGTTTCTTAAGAAGCGGGATGTATCTTAACTACATCACATTTATACTCTTTGATACAAATATTTGTATTGAAGACATTATCTTCGATGAAAGAAGCCAGAAACAACGTCCATGCACCATGTGATTCCATTTATATGACTTTCTAAATTCACAGAGCTAACGGGTAGGACACCGATCAGTGGTTGCTGGGGAGGAGGGCTGGAGGAAGGAGACGGACTACACAGGGGCACGGACACTGTTGGGGCTGAAAGCACTTCATCTTCATGGCCAGGGTAGCTATACAACTGTGTCTTTGCCCAAATTGATACCACTGTACATACATTTATTTATATGTGAATTTGTTGTATGTACATTATATCTCTTTAAATGTGATTAAATAATATATGCATGCATATACGTAGTTTAAAGAATATGCCTCTGTGTCAGGGGGTGCATAGAAGCAACGCACTTACCAGATGTTGGCTGGAAGCCCAGTCCTTTTGTCAACCACCGTCCCCGTCACGACAGTCTGGGTCACCGAAGCGATGGACATGCTGAGTGCCAGCACCAGAGAGTGGCGTTTCCTGCAGAGATCCATGGTGATGTGACCTCTAACACCGCTCGAATGGACACATGTGTGGGCTTCTCAGTACAGTGACTGCTGTTTTCCCCAAGACGCTCTGCTCGCGAGCTCCGGAGCGCGGCTACACTCTCGCTGAAACTCTGTAGCAGAGACGAAAAGAAGGAGGGTAAACGGAAGAGCAAAATGTTCCATTTTAACGTTCCCTGGGCTGTAATATACTGGGATAAATGTGTGAAATGAGTCAATCTTTTCTAAAATTAAACCAAATATTCAATTTTTATAGCAGCACTATTTACAATAGCTAAGATATGGAAACAGCCCAAGTGTCCATCAGTAGACGAATGGATGAAAAAGTTGTGGTGCATATACACAATGGAGTACTATGCAGCTGTAAGAAAGAAAGATCTCTTATCCTTTGAGGCGACATGGAGGGACCTGGAGAGTATTATCCTAAGTGAAACAAGCCAAGCAGAGAAAGACAAGTATCACATGATCTCACTTATTTGTGGAATATAATGAACATAACAGTCTGAGGAATTGGGTAGACCCAGAGACGGGGAAGTAGGGAACAGACTGACAACCCTCAGAAGAGGGGTAGTGGGGGGAGGGAAGAGATAAACCACAGAACTTGTATGCATGTACGTATAACCGATGGACACGGACAACAAAGCCAGGTATAGGGTAGGGGGATGAAGAGGGGGGTGTCAATGGAGAAAAAAAGGAGAAACATCTGCAACAAAAATAAATTAATAAAAAAATTTTAAAAACAAAACCGAATATTCAAGTGCTCTGCAACGAGAGAACATTAAACAGTGTTCCATATAGTTATGGTTTAGCAGTCACTTTTTATTAAATTTTTTTTTCCTTTATGGATTTTAGAGAGAGAGGAAGGGAGAGGGAGAGAGAGATAGAAACATCGTTGAGAGGGAGCTTGATTGGCCGCCTCCTAGGGATCAAGCCCACAACCTGGGCATGTCAGGAATCGAACCAGCGACCGTCTGGTACATGGAGTCAATGCTCAACCACTGAGCCACACTGGCCGGGATCAGCTTGTTTTCTTAATGACATGGTTTAATTTACGTGAGGCCATAGGTCAACCCTAATTTACCTGGTTTTGCCTAAAAATTTCACACTAATTAGGGCATGTGTAGAAAAGGTAAAATTTTAATAAAATGTGTTCTTATAAAGCTCTTTAAACTTCTCCTACTTGTACTTAAAGAGCTTTACAAGAACACACTGTATAAAAATGCTACCTTTTCCACAGGTGCCTAAGTAACGGGCACATTACCTGAAGAGAAGAGGGGTTCCCCTTCTCCCAGAAGTGAGATCTCATGGAGGGGGCGCGTTTGAGGGGAACCACATCCTGGGAAGGCTTCTAGGGGTCACGCTGGACTCTTCAGAAAGCACATGAGAAGAATATTAGCTCAACAATGGACCTGAAATGTTCAATAAATATGTGGGTGTGGAACACCCCGACTTGAAAACTATCTTCAAAGTCTTATTTGATGTAGACGCTGCGTTCTGTCAGGAAAATCCAAGCGCATTGTTCGCTCACTTCAAAGAGGGCTCTGGGCTCTGCCTTCCGCTCCAGGGCCTTAACTCTTCATCAGCCCCCCGCCCCTGCCTCACTCCCTTTGCACAAGTGGTCAGGTGTCACAAAGTCCGTTCTGCGAGAAGGAAGGGTGCGTGGACAAGTACCCCAAACCAGAAACGACTGCAGCGTCTCAGCGGAGGGCGGGAAGTTCTGGGAAGGCAGAAAGCCCAGTGGGCGCTGAAGGGTGAGTCCGGTAACACATGCTGGACACCATCCGTCCCCAGAGACCTCCGCAAGGTCGCTCCGTCTCCCTGCCTTTTTCCTGTTGGTAAAATGTAATATCCAAATCCAGCGGTAGGTGAATGAAGATGAAGCAGATACCATATGCACCCTGAACAGGGACTGAACCTGCAACCTTGGCATGTGCCCTGAATGGAATCGAACCAGCAACCTTTTGGTGCGTGGGACGATGCTCAACCAACTGAGCCACACAAGTCAGGGCTTGATTTTTTTTAATTTTCTTTATTGATTTTAGAAAGATAGGAAGGGAGAGGGAGAGACTAATAGAAACATCAATGAGAGAGAACATCGATTGGCCACCTCCTGCATGCCCCCCACTGGGGATCAGGCCCACAACCTGGGCATGTGCCCTGACCGGGAATCGACCCGGTGACCTCTAAGTGTATGGGTCAATGCTCAGCCACTGAGCCACACCGGCCAGACTTGATTTGTTTTTAACACCTCTTTTCAGAAGAAGAATTACATAGACATCTAGATAATGGCATGTCATAGATGACATTGAAACATAACCTTAGAGGTGTTTTTCTGAATTGACATTTAGCCCTGCCCCATTCCTAGTTTTCCCACTTGTGTGGCTAATATTGAACAGTGGAAACTTGTGTTCCAGATGCTAAGCCTTCAGGGTGGCTGACTAAAGGCAAGGCAAGGCTGTCCTTCAGAAAGGCAGTCAACAGCCAGACCGGGAGAAACGTCTGGCACCAGGTTGTTGACTGTTTCCTCCCAGAAGCTTCCGGACCCTCTCCAGCAGCCCTCCTTCCTCCCTTTATGTTAGTACCCCAGCCCTGGCAAGACGTCATGGCTGGGGTCAAGGACAGGGCTCTGCCGTCAATCGGGTCCAAATCCTCCCCGCTACTTACAAGTGTGTGACCTTCGACTAGTTACTGGGCCTCTTTCGCACCTCAGATGTCCCGTCTTTCAGATGGGATGACAATGCCTGTGGCGAGCCGCGAGGATGCCCATCAGCCATGCCCATCAGTGAGCACAGTGATGCAGTCTGCACCGCTCCAGGCTTAGCAAGGACTGAGGTTCCCACACATCTGCTCAGCCTGGGGGCAACTTGGGGTCAGGGATTCAGCTCTGCAGCCAGCGTCCAGCACAGTGTCTTACCCACCGAAGGTCTCTGGGGAGAGCTTGCAGAGAGCACAGCCAGCCATCGGGCAAACGGGGGTTAACTGACCAGAAAAATGCAAATCGCAAGGACGAGCTGTGTTCCAAGTGTGCTCTCAGGTTGTCCTGAGCCGTGGGACCCGCAAGCCCCGATGCGATGCTCAAGAACACGGAAGCCACCCGTGGAGCTGATGGGGAACAGGGGGGGGGGGGGGCTCCTGGGGAGAAGAGCTTTGCGGAGCAGGCTCAGGTCTCCAAGGCACTGACCGCCGCTCCGGTTCCGGTTGCAGCTGAGCTGCCTCCCCTGGTTTCGGGGGAGGTTAAGCCATCCGGGGTCGCACGGATCAGACCTGCTGGCACTTAAAGGGAATCTTCATCGGAAAGCTTCCCCGGAGAGTGATCTATTCAATACTTGCCTACTTGATAAAAACGCATAATTTCTCGTCAGATCCACGGCAGTTTTGGGAAGACTTAGAGACTAATGATTCGTAGGATTCTAATCATAAAATGCAGAACAGAGACGACGGTTCTAACAGAGGCTGCATTCGGGTGAGGAGCACACCATGGACAGATCTTGTGTCATGGAAATGTACACTTGGAACCTATATGATCCCATTAACCAATGTCACCCCAATACATTTAATTAAAAATTTAAAAAAAGTAACAGAGGTTACTTTGGAAACAGGTAAGGTAGCAAGGAAATCTCAGATCCTCCCTCGGAATCCACCAGGCACTGGGGTTCCAAGCAGACCATGGCTTTAGGTTTTTTATGTAGGAAATAACTCCTCTTCCACCCCCAATATTGGGGGCCAGTGTGTGAAAGTAGAATCACGTTGCACTGAAAATGGCTGGATTGGTCGGTGTGATTAGACTTTGGAATCCATTACCAGCACAATGAAAGGACTCGGGCAGAAAGAGCTGCAGCAAATCCTCTTGCATACGATTTCTACTGCTCCAATTAGGCTCCAAGGCTGCCCCCTGCTGGTATCTTTATTTATTGCAAAAAGACAGTGCGGTTTTTGTTTCTCTACTGGTGTTCCGACCCTCTGGATTCATAGCTTTCCTTGGGCCCATTGGAAACTTAAGGCTCTTTCAGAAGAACATTGAAAATGAGAGGAATAGGAGATTCCTTGATGGTGCAGTCTCTGCTGAGGCTGCAGGGAGCAAAGCCCTCAGCAGGAGAGATGAAAACACTCCTTCTTGGAGCTCTTTTTCTAATTCAAAGCATTTCTCTCCTTTTAAAATCAGTGCTAGCGTTATAGCTATTGAAAAAAAAAAAAAGACTAAATGGATTTATGATCTCAGGTTATCGCAGCGGTATAATTTTTACTATCTCAAGCTGGTGGTGCTTTTAAGTTAATTTTTAACCTGTTGTTCAAAGGTCATTGGAAAATCAGTTAAAATGTTACCAAAACAAATGCTCTTATTTCCGCCTAATTGTGTTGAAATGCAAATCTCTAGCTTTCAAAAGAACGTTGGGTATGTCGGCACTGTGGTTATGGAATTGGACGCCTGAGACCTATATAATTTTATTAACCAACGTCACCCCAATAAATTCAATTAAAAAAGAAAGGTGTGGGATGCCGGAGCCCTGACCAGTGGTTGGGCTTTTCCTGACTGTCCTAACTATTACTGTGGTGTGCACCGCCATATATATTTTTTTCCCTGTTGTCCTTAACCGTACCTGGCTGACCATGCCCAAAGACGTAGCCTCTCGGAGTCCAGCTGATCAAAGATGATACAAATGATCTACTCTATGGTTTGGGAGGAGTAAGTGAGGGCACCAGGGGAGCAGCGAGGGCACATGCCGATGTTCCCCTTGTCTTCCTTTGAGAATCTGGTCTAGTTTCAGTGACCCAAGAAATCACGAAGACCAATGAATTGTTGATAAAATAAAAGCTCATAATATCAGACCCACCTAATTTGAATGATTGATAATTCGTAAAACATATGTAATTAACTTCAAGATTATTTTTTAATTTTATATGAGTTTCAGGTGTACAGCATAGTGGCTAGAAATTATGTAATTTGCCAAGTGATCTGCTTGATAATCGTGGTGTCTATGGCACCATGTATGGCTATTACAATATTACTGACCACATTCTCTGTGCTGTACTTTACATCTCTGTGACTGCTTTGTAACGTCTTACTCCCTTCACCCGTTTTACCCATCCCCCCATCCCACTCGCATCTGGAAAAAATAAGGAATAATTGAAAAAGTAAATGTACAGTTTAAGTAAAGTCATAAGAAAAAAAATTTCTTTAAGCAATTACATGGTCTGAAAACCACTTAGAAATATTTCTTACACAAGAAAAATCATAAATTATCTTCATTTTTTCTCTGATAAAGTCTTTACAGTCTTCCATGAGGGGGAACACTAGATCAGATGTTTTACTAATCCATTTAGGTTCTCCTCTAAATAGCCTAATTAATGAACATTCTCTTTATGTGCTTTTAGAAGAATCTAAAGGACATGGTCTCTGTATGCTGCCGTGACCCAGGAGAATCAACCTCACTCAGACACAAAGTAATTTTGAATATTAGGATCTTTATTACCTGCGCAGGGACTGTAGCCAACCTACACAGAGGAGAACTGCAGCCCCCAGCTCAGGGGGAGGTTTGCTTATATAGGACAGGGGTTACTCAAGAGTTTAGCAGAGCAAGCAAGCTACGTGTACAGAGCGGATATCAGCAGTTAGCAGCTGCACACGTTGTTTATTTTATATTTAACATTTACTAGACCCCAGCTTTGAATGTCTTATTGCCCTGTCTGGCATCTCCTGATTAGTTAAGCTCATGGTCAATACCCTTGTGGTCATGGCTCATGTATACCTTTCATTCAAGAATTTTCTTGCAAAAACAACTTGGGTTCAAGGAACCCAGGAGAAGTTCCTTCTTCAAGGGGAGGGAGGATTACTGGGTTAGAACATATTCCAGCTCACCACGACTCGGTATTGAGTAATTTTTATCCAGATGACTTAAGTCAGTTTTTCATCTGAACCTTGCTGTACTCTTTCTAACCATCAGGGTTGGTTGACACGCACTGACCAGGCAGCCTCAGGATCTTACTGGTGGTTGCACAGATTTTCTCCTAGTTCGATTTCAACCGTTACACCACTCATCTTGCGATTTGGATACTGGGAGCTAGGACCAGGAGCTCCTTTGAATGGCATGTCTCCCTTGCCCCGAGATTAGTGAGCCGTTGATGCCAAGTTTGGTCCTGGGCAGTGAGGTGCTGCTGTAATAAGTACCTAAAAGTGTGCAAATAGCTTCGAGGCTGGAGTGTGAGTAGAGGTTGGAAGAGTTTTGAGGAACTTGATAGAAAAACTTGAGACTGTCTTTGAAAGATTGTTCATAGAAATATAGATATTAAAGGCGATTCTGGTGAAGGCTCAGAAAGAAAAGAGGAGAGAGACAGAGAACGGAGAACAGAGTTTATCACTGGGAGCACGAAGGTTAAGGGCACACGGTAAGGTCAGGTGGACAGGAGGTACATGTTACTGGAGAAAAGGCTGTTTTTGTGATAAAATGGCAGAGAACCTGGCTGAATTCTGTTCTCTTGTTGGGAGGAAAGTAGAACTTGTAAGTAATAAACTTGAATATTTTGTTAGGAGATTTCTGAGGAGGAATTAATAGAGAAAGAAGCTGGAAAGTACAAAGGAGCTAGCATTGGATTGATTTGGAAGATTCTCAGCCTCTTCAGATATTTACTTGAGAAATCAGGCCACAAATGTGGCTGGACAATCATTTGCTAAAGAGATTAGGCGTGTGGCTGAGGGTTTCAATCAACCAACTCAGCAGAAACCAGAAACAGAGATGGGTTTATCCTTTTTGATGGATGGATCTCTGTGAATTGCCCAGAGACTGACAAGGGTTTTGAAAATTTATATGTATCAGCAGAAACACTACCAGCCTGCACCAGAAAGGACAGAGAGAGCAGGAAATAACAGAAGAATGACTCTGAGGCAAAGCCATGGGTGCAGGAGCCTGGGCTGAAGGGAGCCCTTGGAGGGAGAAGGAGCTGCCACCCCGTCAGAGCCAGACGACAGAGCATCGGTCCGCAGATGATGACTCTCAGACCTTGAAATCTAATAAAACTTGCCCTCCTAGTTTTGAAAACTTGCTTGGGACCCACAACCCATTTTTTCTTTCCAATTTCTCCCCTTTGGAATGACGATGTCTATTCTATGCCTGGATATTGTGTTTTGTAAGCAGACAGCTTGTTCTCTGGTTCCGCAGGTTCACAGATGGAGAGGAATTTTTATCCTGGGATGAATCATACCCTAAGTCTCACTCATACGAATTTCGATGATAAAATATGGGACTTTGAACTGATGATATTTAGATGAGATTTTGGATTTTAAATTGATCCTGCAATGGTTAAGACCTTTGCAAATGTTGGGAGTAGGATATTTTGTTACAGCTGCCCTAGAAATCTGATAAAGATTCTGATGCACTTAATTTGAATTTTTGATCATTTGGTCAAAATAGGATACATTTGACATTAAAAGTTTTCATTAAATATACTTCAGTCTGGATCTCCATGTTTTTATACTTTTATTATTGTTAAATATAAACAGATCTAATGAGTCTTTACATATGGAATAACATTTGTGGGTTTTTCTTCTTTTTCTTTTTGTAGCTAGCCATCTGTATCTTCTGGTAGGTGGTGAAGGTCGGTCAGACTTCGTGTGGTTGTTTGGAAACTTTGGTGTTCTCGTAAGAGACTGAGGTTTTAGTTTTTAAAACTTAATGTTCTATGAAATACAGAAATGACAAAGGGGGTGCCTCACCCTTTCAGGGGACCTGCCTTTCTAAGCACATTGAAATGTTCAAGTAAAGATTTATAATTTTCTTATAGCTGAGTGACTACTTGTAAATTTACTTTAGATTGATCTTTCCCCTGAGTTACTGATGTTTATAACCACTGATCTTCTTTGTACTAGGTCTGTCTTTGTGAAGTTACCACGTTTGGAAACCAGTGTGCCAGACAGCAGAGCCCACAGAGCGCCCACAGAGCGCCCGTCCACTCCAAGTGCTCAGGCAGACGGGGTGGGCAGAAGGATGGGAGGAAAGAAGAAAGCCACTTTTTGTTGTTGGAAGGAAACTGCACAAATCCACTTATGCGCTTGCATCTGGCCTCCCTGGTGGGGAACAGGGTGAAGTC
This sequence comes from Molossus molossus, assembly GCF_014108415.1. Lineage (NCBI taxonomy): Eukaryota > Metazoa > Chordata > Mammalia > Chiroptera > Molossidae > Molossus > Molossus molossus. Next base: position 98,209,311 of record NW_023425346.1, read on the forward strand.
AGCACGCTGGCCAGAAACGAGCCTCAGGCCGGAAGGCCATCAGTGCACGTGGGAAGCGGGGAGTTTCACAGGCCGTTCCTGCTCCTTTGGTACAGTGGGCATCATCTCCACAGAAACGTTCTTTTAACCAAAAGATGACTAGGTCCATTCTAGAACCTTCCTTTGTTATTCCTGGCAGCGCCACAAAGAATTTGGGTCCAGTGGTGTTGTTGGGGTGTATGTACCGCACACTGAGTCTGAAAGGGTGGCGTAAAGTGAAAACTGCTGAGTGTAGCAATGCTTCTGTGTGCGAGCTGTAGGTTTGCAACAGGCTGTCCTCGAGTCCATTTTTTCTTTAAAAAAATATTTTTTTTCTTTATTCATTTGAGAAAGAGAGGAACGGAGAGGGAGAGAGAGAAACATCAGTGAGAGAGAACATTGCTTGGCCGCCTCCTGCGTGCCCCCCACTGGGGATTGGGCCCACAACCTGGGCATGTGCCCTGACCTGGAATCGAACTGGTGACCTCTTGGTGCATGGGTCGACATTCAACTACTAAGCCACACGGGCTGGGCTCTATTTTTTTCTTAATGGAAAGCAACGTGGTACAAAAAATGTCTACTCCCACCATGGGTGAGGGGTTGAGCTGCAGTTTTGTTCCTCACCTGGAGGGCTTGTTTAAACACCAGGAGCTGGGGCTCTCCCCACTGCACTCGTTCAGTGAGCTTGCCTGGGTGGGGGAGGGGTGGAGACGGAGAAATTTTATTTGTAACAAGTTCCCAGGTGCTGCTGCTGCTGGTTGGGCACCTCACTGGGGGAGTCACTGCATAGCAAATAGCAGTCTTGGTCAGCTCTTAGGCTGCAAGTTTGAGATTTCTGTAGTCTTTTTAGATTTACTCTCTTTGAAGATTGGACACTAGAGGGCGCTGTGATCACAGCCACACAGAGCAGATGGACTTCCTGCTAAATCCAGACCAACGAGTCTAAATAAACTGCTACTGCTGCAGCCCAGGCATCTTTGTTTAGTCTGTTTTGTTTGTTCCTGTTTCATATAAGAATTTATTTGGAAGAAAGGTTCTGTGATAAAAATAAATTTAAAAGCTGCTCTCTCTACAGTCCTTTCTTTTTAAAGCCAGGGACGTTAGCTGAGAGCGGCAGCTCTGGGTGTATGTGATTTTTCTTTTAATATTGTGTTGATTCGTTTTTAAATCTTTAACTGAGCATATGTTTTTTTTTTTTTAAATAGATTTTTAGAGAGAGAGGAAAGGAGAGAGAGGGAGAGAAAGAAACATCGATGCTGTCAGTTTGCTCCCAACCGGGGATCAAACCTGCAACCTTGGCATGTGCCCTGATCCAACGTGCAAGCTTTTGGTGCACATGCTCCAACCAAATGAGCCACCCAGCCAGGGATGGAGGGTATGAACTTCGTGTCCCATTACTCAGTCAACTTTGGAACTGAAAGATGAGTTGGCTCCTGAGTCCAGTGTTTCTAGAAGTGTTTCTGATGAGCCTGAATTCTATGAGTTATGAAAACAGGGTTGTGAGACCCACTCCATTCAGAAACCACGGGTTCAATAAAGTTATATGGGTTTCTTTACTGGAACGTTCCTCGGAGCCTTTCTTTGTACATGGGAAGCTGCTGGAGGAGGAAGTAGGCAGCAGGACCACTGTGGGTATTTTGGATGGAAAACACCGATCTGATTATAACCCTTCATCTTTTCATAAAGGAAGTAGATGGGAAGAGAGAATGACTGCTGGGCAGTGACAGGGCCTGTCTCGTCTTCACAGGAAGTTTGTGCCATGACAATACCCAGGCCAGTCAATGCACTTCCTCTTTGGGAGCTGGGTCTTCCTGTTCCACCTGCTGGAAGACTCTTCCTCCAGCGACCAGCAGGTAGAGCCCCATCATTTCATACAGACTGTGCTCAGATGTCCCTTATCCGAGGGGACTTCTCAGGCCACCTTGTCCAAAACGGTCCTCTCCCTGCACTCTGCTTCCTCCCCTTGTCTCGTCACCTGGTTAGAGATGAATAGATGCTTCACCGTTTTTTGTCTGTTCTTCCCTCGTGCCTACTACATTCCTAATTAACAAGGAACATTCTTTGGATAAATGAACTCAATAAACATTTTTGGATGAATTAACTCGTTCTATCAAAAAATATAAAGTTAGGTGGATTACTGTGTCACTCAGAGTTCTCCAGAGAGACGGAACCAAAGGAGTTATATGTGCTACACTGTACATGTGTGGAAATGGTAGAAACTGGTGTGGTTTATGAAGCGGTGCCAACGGGATCCAGAGAATCTGAGCACTTAGGAATTTATAGCAACATTTCCACTGGCATTTTTGGATTTCGAAGTACAATATCTGACACTTTCCAGTAATTGTTTAACTGTCATTTTATTTTCATACAGTCTGGCTATGTTAGAGGATATCCCCACTGGCTTTGGGGAATTTGAATTTAGATGTTGTTAAGGTGATGGGTATTTACATTTATCCGAAGGCCTCTCTGAGAAGAAGTTCTACCCTGGGTTCGGCTGCGATGAAGATGACTTCCGTGTGGAATACCGGCCATTTAAAAACTGTCCATCTGCAAATCTTGCAGGCGGGCCTCCATGGGCCGACTGACCGGCATCTGCACAGGGAAGTGAATTAGGCAAACGCTGTGCTGGGCTTCTTCCAAGCAGGAGGGAGGAGACCCTGGAAAGTGGTGGAGATATTGGGGATGTTGAGTTGCTAACAGCCAAGGAAGCACAGACCTTTCAAAGGTATTTGTGAAGTGAACCAACTTATGATAAGGTCCACCTTCTGAGTGGACCCTCCTCTGCTGAATCTCCTAGGGTTTGATCTTCTGTCCTTGGATCACAAGACCCCACACCCCCTGCTGGCCATGAGGAAATGGCGATGGGGAGTGGAGGGTGTGTGTGTGTGTGATTTCAGATATGAAAAGAAAGCCTGAAAATAAATGTGATGTGTTAAAGACCTGGCTTCTGCTAGTCTTGGCTGCAGCAACCCTGGCTGTAGTGAGAGATGAAAGTGGAAAGTGTTTCCATAGACACATAACCTTCTTGTCAGTAACAATCACTTAGTCCTCTGGAAACCTCCCTGTGAAAGGAGGTTGGAGATCATGCTCACCATGGAAGATGAGGTTCGCCAGAAAAGAGTGAGGAACCTCAGCTTTGAATGGAGGAAGAACTTTGGGAGGGAGGACCTTCCAGATCACCCCACTGCATCCACCCCCACCCTACCCTTTCATGAGGTGGCTCGTGTGAAGACAGCCCTGTTTGGACACCTATTCAATGAGTTGTCCTCTTCCTTGAGGTAAAGTAGATACTGATCTCATTTCTATATCAACAAAGCTCTTAAACAGAGTAGGCAGTGATGACAACCGGAAACGGAATTACATCAATAAAGAGCAATGATAACAATGACACAAATTTGCCAGTGGTCACATTGAGGTGCCTGCTTCTTATCTACTTCTTCACAGAAAGTAGGGAGTGGCTCGTCTCCTCGGGATGCTTCTGCAGTCGTCTAGGTCTTTCTTGTGCAAGTAACTAATGACTGACTCTCTATATTCTGCCACCTGGAAGCCCACTCTATTCTTCCACCTGGCATATTTCTGTCTAGTCTTCTATGGGCTATTCGTCTTTCCTTCTCCATGCCTTTCATGGAGCCACCACGATTTCTGCTGTCCTGGCCACCCTGCAATTCTTCTGCCTTTTCTCATCTTTTGCCTGCTTTAGTCCTCCTGCCCTCTGCCTTTGACTTGAGAAAGTGAAAAATAAATCTAACAGAAAGAAACATAATCCTTCACGTGATGGGGGAGAGAGAACCACAGCTTCCTTGGAGAGAGGACAGGATGGGTAGGAAGACTTGGCAGAATCACATCAGGCAAAAATGTAGAAATAGAGAAGTATGATTTTGAGGGACAAGGGAGATGGAAGTTAATCCCCGCCCCCCCAACTAATAAGGAGAACAATAATGTTGCTAGGGTTTTTCAGTGCTTGAGTTCAAATATCAGCTTCATCATTTTCAAGCTAAGAGCTTGGGCATTTACATGCAGTTGTTGATATGGTCTCTGCTCCTCATTGCTGTCTCTAGACAATTATCCCCAACCCTTGGGAGAAAATGATTATGTTCATTTCTTTAAAACTCATTTAACTAGGCCATTTCCCAGTGGTCTGGTTGCCGATATCTACTGAACTCCCGATCTCTCTTCCTTGTCTTTAAACTCTTTGGCATCAACTCCTCACCCCAAGTCTTGCTGATCCCGCACTTCTTCAGAATCCACATGAAACGCAACTTGTGTTTTCAGTTCCTCATTTCAACGACCCCCTTTTGGCCTTTACTTCAGCTACTCATTCTCATGGTGACACCCTGTTCTCCCTCGAATACAGGAAGCTCAGTCATCTGGTTCTGTCTACAATGATCTCTTCTTGCTTACTTGGTCAACTCCTTCTACTGTACCATTCTCCATGCTCATCAAGATACCTCCCTTCTCTGCCCTGGCTTGTTTGGCTCAGAGGTTAGAGCATCAGCCCGAGGGCCAAAGAGTCACAGGTTCAATCCAAGTCAAGGGCATGTCCCTCGGTTGCAGTTCGTCCCTGGCCCTGGTCAGGGTCCTGTGGGAGGCAACCTCTTGATGTATCCCTCTCACATCGATGTTTCTCTCTCTCTCCCTCCCCCCTCCCTTCCACTCTATCTGAAGATAAATAGAAAAAAAAAATACCCTCGGGTGAGGATTTAAAAAAAAAAAAGATACCTCCCTTCTCCTTCTAAGCCACTAGCATTCTCCTTTCTTCATCTTCATTATTTCTTCAATAATTATGCCAAAACGCTAAACTCCTTTGCCCTTCCATGTTTTGATCATACCTGTGTGGAAAACTTCAACTCCGGGGCAGTCACACAACAAAGCAGAACCATTCCACACTAAGTTCACAGTTACCCATCTTTGCTGCAGTCTTGCAAGTTGTCAAGTTGCCTAGTTCTTCTGTTCTTCTTCATGGATATCCTGCACCTTATCTATCTTTTTCAGTCCTCTGATTCCCTCATTCTTCCTTCTCAGAGACTAGAATCTACTTCACAGAGAAAAGGGAAGAAACCAAATGTCATCTCCCTCCATCCCCAGCAAATGATTCCATAGGCGCCTCCTTCCCCCCTCCCCACTCTGTGGTACCCGACAACTGTTCCTTCTCTCCAGGGCAGCGGTTCTCAACCTGTGGGTCGCCACCCCTTTGGGGATGGGATGACCCTTTCACGGGGGTCGCCTAAGACCATCGGAAAACACATATTTCCGATGGCGATTCATAACAGTAGCAAAATTACAGTTATGAAGTAGCAACAAAAATAATTTTATGGTTGGGGGTCACCACAACATGAGGAACTGTATTAAAGGGTCATATTAGGAAGTTGAGAATCACTGCCCTAGGGTCAGTCTCTGCATTAGGACTTGTTGTCCCATTCTTCCCACCTTCTGAGAACATTTATCCTATAGTTCTTTTAGAGTTGCATTGGCTCTCCTTATTTAAAAAAATTATTCAACATTTTCCATTTTAGCAAACCCTCTCTCTCTTTTTAAAAATATGTTTTTATTGATTTTTTTTTAGAAAGGGAGAGAGAGAGAAACATTGATGTGAGAGAGAAACATCAATTGGCTGCCTCCTGCACGCCCCCTACTGGGGATTGAGCCCCCAACCCGGGTATGTGCCCTGACTGGGAATCAAACTGGGACCTCTCAGCTCATGGCACAATGCTCAATCCACTGAGCCAGACCAGATGGGAGCAAACTCTTTCTTGACTCAACAGCCCTCTTTAATTATAACTGAACCCTCTCCCCTCCAACATAGACAAGCTTTTTAGAACAAGTTGTCTGTATCGACTGTCTCCATCTCTTCCCTACCCTCTCATCTTTTGACTCACTTAAAAGTATCTTCTCCCCTCAATGAGAACGTCCGTTGCTAAAGTAGAAAATGCCCTCCTTGTTTGCAGATCCAGTGGAAATGTTTCAGTCTCCCATTACTTGACTTCTCAGCATCATTTGACATTACTTATCACTCCTTCCTGCTTCAAACATTCTCTTCTCTTAACAACTACAGCGGCCCAAACCCTCTGAGTTTCTCTCCTTTCCTTCTGGCCTCTCTTTAGACTACTGTGCATGCTCATTTTTCTTTAAATGACCCATAATTGGTGTTCATAAAAGCTTCATCTTTGACTCTCTCCTTACTTGGTATATTCTTCTCAGGCAGTTTATCTATGTTTCTGGCTTTGCTTACTGTTTCTATGGCACCGACATGCTTATATGTTTCGCAGAGACAACTCTTCTGAATCCTGTGTGTCTAATGTCTACTTTACATCTACACTTGAACGGCCCAAGGAGAGTCCAAATGCAACACATTCCAACGTAGCGCATGATCTTCCCCACACCGTGCTCTTCCGTTGTTGTTTTTAATTTTTTTTTCCAATTTTTATTAATTTATTTTGTTACAGATGTTTCTCCTTTTCCCCTGCTAGAAACCCTCCTCCCCATCCCACCCCCACTCCCCCGGCATTGTTGTCTATGTTCATTGGTTACGCATACATGCATGGGAGTTCTTTGGTTCATCTCATCCATCCCCCCTGTCCCCCTCCTCTGAGGTCTGTCAGTCTGAACCACATTCCTTTCTATGTCTCTGGGTCTATTTTGTTCATCAGCTTATTTTGTTCATTATATTCCACAAATAAGTGAGATTATGTGGTATTTGTCTTTCTCTGACTGGCTTATTTTGCTTAGCATAATACGCTCGAGGTCCCTCCATGTCACCTCAAAGGATAAGAGATCTTTCTTTCTTACAGCTGCATAGTATTCCATTGTATATATGTACCACAGCTTTTTTATCTACTCATCTATTGATGGACACTTGGGCCATTGTTCTTTATCAGAATCATGGTACCACCAGAAATCTAGAAATTCCCTCTCCTGTAACTATGTTTAATTAATCTCCATGTCCTATCAATTTTACCTTAAATAATTCTCAGATGTGTTCTCTCTATTTTCACTTCTAATACCCTAGTGTTAACTCTGCGATCTTCAGTCTGGATAGATGCCAATTAACTCTTCTCTCCACAAGTCCTCTGGCCCTCTCTCCAAGTCTGTAGCCAGTGTGACCTTTTCCAAATGCAAAAATGATGATCATTTTATTACTTAAAGTCATCTAATAGATTTTCAATTTCCCTACCGTGGCCTATAACGTCTCACACATGCTTCCTCTTGTCCCTCCCCCACCCCGTGGCCAGTACCTTCTTTCACTCATAATGAATTTTTTTGCCACACGGAACACCTTTCTGTCCCTCAAGCACACTATCTTCCCTCTGCCACAGGACCTTTACACATGCTGTTCTATCTGATGGCATAGTCCCTCTCACCCTTTACCCTGCTTGTCTACTTTCCATCCTTCAGCTCCCAGCTCAGGAGTCATTTCCCCAGAGATGTTTTTCTTGACTCCCTAGTCAAGGTCAGATTCTTTGCCATGTCCTTTCATAGTCTTCTTACAGAGCACATTTCTTAGTAGGTGACTTTACATTCATTATTGTGTTTGTTGGGTTAATAGCTGAGTTCTCTGTTAAGCTGTAAGCTCCGCTACATTAAGGATCAAATCTATTATTTTTTATTGCAAGTAACATCCCCAGTGCCTGTAAAAGAGTCTGGCAGAATATGGGTTTCATAAATGTTTTTTAAATGACTGGAAAATCCACTGAGCCCAATTGCCTCATTTCATAAAATAAAAGATCATAAGAGAGGCTTCATGGGAATGTTCTGGAGAGTAAACGAATCTGTGCATATAAAGAACCTCGCACAGTATCTGGCATAGCTACTGCTCAATATAGTTTGACTTCCTTTCTTCCCCTTTCTCTCATTTTCTTCGTTCTGTTTTAGATCTAGCAACTGTTTTCCTGACTTCATGAGCAGGAACTGCATAGGTGTTCTGTGGTCTAGACCCTGGTATTGGCAGATGAAAATAGTGAGTGGTGGTCTGGGAGGGGTGAAGGGCTCACCCCTGACCTTGAGCATGTGTAGGAGTTCCTTAGGCTATATTTCTCCAGACCCTTGCCCAGTTTCACCATGCCCAAAGTAGGCGCTTTTGTGCCTGCCTCATTTGGTCTCCTCTCACACAGGCCACTTACCAAGAAGGTCAAGAAGAGGTTTCAGCATCAGACTCACTTGGGGTGTTTTCACATGTCGGGAGAGTTTGTGTGTCAGGAGAGAAGGAGACCTTCTCTAGGCTCCGGAGCACATTCTTCCAGTGACCTGACTCTGGTTTTTCACTCTTAGCCTTCTGTCTATGGACATGCACGCAAATTCTGCCCAGCAAAGGGACCACCCTCCTTCTCTGTTGTAAAAACTCTTTTTAATTAAAAAAAATTGTTTTCTTTATTGACTTTAGGGAGAGAGGAAGGGAAAGAGAGATAAAAACATCAGTGAGAGAGAACATCAATTGGCCGCCTCCTGCATGTCCCCCAATGTGTCGGGCCCACAACCTGCGCATGTGCCCTGACCAGGAATCAAACCGGTGACCTCTCAGTATGTGGGTCAATGCTCAACCACTGAGCCACATCAGCCGGACTTGAAAGAGTTTTTTTGGATACAATTCTAGGTTGACATTTATCTTCTACTGTCTTCTGACTTCCACTGTTAGTTTCATGATCATTCCTTTGTAGGTAAGTTTTCCTCTTTTTCTGGCTATTTTCAGATTTTATGTCTTTGCTGTTTTTCAGGTTCACTACAGCATGTGCGGTCTGAATTTCATTGATTTTGTCCCACTTGGCATTTGTTGAGGTACTTGAATTTGAGGATTGGTGTCATACCACTTTGGAAAATTATCAACCACTGTCTTTGAATATTACATCTTCTCTTATCTCTCTATTATCTTCTTCAGTTTCAATTAGTCATTTGTTAAACTAATGGTTCTCAATAGAAGCACCATTGTAAACCTGGTTGGGAAAATTCTTTATTGTGTGGGACTATTTCTTGCATTATGGGACATTTTACAGCCCTGGTTCCCAGACACTAGATGTTGTTGTAATGAAAGTGTCTTCAGACTACCTGGAAAACACTGTGATAAACCTCCTCTCTTTCATCTGCGTCTCCTCACCCTTCAGGGTTTTAACCGATGCCTCTCTGTTCTGCATTCTGAGTGATTTATTAAGCTGTGTTTTCTATCACTGGTTTTCTCTTCAGCTATGTCTAACAGTCTGTTTAACCCTTTGAATGGGTTTTTAAATTCTATTATTTTATTTTTCATTTGTACACGTTTTAGAATTTTGCTTCCTTTGCAAATTTATTTGGTAATGGTTGATAGCCTTGTGTTCCTTTGTCATATTTATTATTTTTAAAATGTCTTTAAACATATTAGCCATTTTATATTTATATATTTCATTGAACCCATGATGTCACTGATTACAGGAAACACCCCTCATTCATGCGTCACTAAGAAAGATAAAAGGCTCTCTCTGTGACAGACAACTGTTCTTACACTATCCCTCTGTAGATAAATCTTTTTTCTTCTTCTTTATTCAATATATTGAGGGCATGGAGTGACTCTTACCCATTTTTGGAAACTGATCAGACATCTGGCACTTTTTCTTGCAATTTCCCTATAATCAATTTGAGAGCGGTAATGAGAGAAATCAGAGTGATGATGACTCTAATGTAACTCAAAATTTAAAGGAAAACCTAGTTGGAATATAACGTAACATTTCAATTACAAAATTATTTTGCAATATCTTTTTAAAAATATATTTTTATTGATATTTTAGAGAGAGAATAAGGGAAAGAGAGATAGAAACATCAATATGAGAAAGAAACATCGATAGCCTGCCTCTTGCACACCCCCTACTGGGGATGGAGCTCACAACCCTGGGCATGTGCCCTGACTGGGAATTGAATTGGGACCTCTCAGTCCATGAGACAATGCTCAATCCATTGAGCCAGAACAGCCGGGCGATATAATATCTTTAATTTTCTTTTGTCTATCCATGACACCATCTTTTCCTTTGAATTTGCAAGTCAATTCTTTAGACATGGATGTCATAATGAATAATGTTTCTATATTACTCATCGTCAAAAGAATATGTACTTTCAATTGTGTGTTTAGAGGTGGTGATGGTTTGCTCTGAGTAATATACATTTCCCACGGTATACATTTATAAGACAATAGGGAGATTTAGGTATCTCCTGTGGTTATGATAATGGGATAAAGTTAAGTAGCTCACTTAGGGGTAAAACTCTCCAGTGCCTGTCAACACCCCGTGACTCTTCCTGGATGGCACAGCCCCACTTTGGCTCTCTCTGGTGCTGCCAGTAGCCTGGAAGACAGGGTGTGTCTGTCTTTGATCCTGGTGCTGGCTGTCTGCCCTGAAGTCCTTAAGTCCTGGATCATGTTATTCCTGCCACGCTGAACTCGGGCGGTCTCATTGGCCAGTGCCACCTGCAGGGGCCAGGAGCTGTTCTGGGACTCTGCCACTCCACACGGGATCTGCGGACATCCAGGGCACTCAAGCTGAGTCCCAGGAGAGGAGAAGATACATGTAGCCTATTCCTCACCCCTGTGTCTCCTTCTTTCTCCTCCCCAGAGTCTGCCAACCCAGAGGCACCCGAACGGCCCTTCTTTGTTTCCAACCTCCCGGCATTTTACGTCTACAAGGCCTGGTTCTCAATGTGCAAATGGGTCCTCTAACCTTTTAGAAAAATGTCTCCTAAAGTCTAATTCTTTTATTAAACTAAACGTTTCTAGTAAGAATAGAAATGAAAGAGATTCCAGATTCTTTTCTCGATATTGGAACAAAAATTGACAAGGAAGAAGCTATTCGTCATGTGTCCTGGCACCCTCCACTTCCTCCAGAGGGTGTGTGGCTCCCCAGCAGGGCTCCCTCACCTCCCATGTCCCTCCTCACCTCTCTACTGACACCATGGGGTGTTATGGCTGCGGGGGCTGCAGTGGATGTGGTGGATGTGGCAGCTGTACATGAAGAACCTACTGGGTTGGCTGCTGCCCCTGCTGCCGTGGGGGCTGCTGCTGCCACCCCTGTGGCTGTGGCTCCTGTGGCTGTGGCTCCTGTGGCTGCGGCTCCTGTGGCTGCGGCTCCTGTGGCTGCGGGAAGGGCTGTGTCAGCAGAAGTGCTGCCAGTGTGATGCTGCTGCCAGAAGCGAGGCTGCTGCGAGGCGGCCGGGTGGTCGCTGGGTAAGAGAGGCTGGTCCTGCTGTCTAGTAATGAGACCGCCCTCCAGCCTGTCTGCTTCTGCTCCCAGACCTCCCCACTTGCTATCACCTGGTTCTCCTGGGACTTACTATTTCGGACAATATCCCTGGCTTTTGAACTCTCTTTCAACCCAATGGTCTCAGACCTTTTTATTTGAAAAACTGTCCAACAAGCAGGAAATGGCCTTTGCAAAGTTGTCAACCCAGCCCAACACCCGAACGCCAGTCACCGCGGAGCCCAGCCACAGGGACGAGGCTTCTGTGGGCTCCACCTGTTGGGTGTCCACGTGGCTTTCCTGCTTGGCAGGTCCGTGTGCCCACGTCTGCGTGCACACCTTTCTACTTCTCTTTCTTTTCCTCCTCCTGCTGTTTCCAGTCACCACACAGCTGCAGCCGAAATTTCCGAATAAAATGCCAAAAACGACCCTCGGAGACTCTGCTTTTCTTCTGCTATGGTGCCCGGGTGTGTGCAAGAGACGGGGCCGCTGGGCAGGCCACCGCCAGGCCCCAGGCCGGCCGCTCCCCACCGCCTGGCATCTCCTCTGGAAGCCTGCAGTGCCCGCAGATGTTTCAACACCGCCACCGTGCGTGGCTCTTCCCAAGGCCCTGTGACCTGGCTGCTTGTCAGAGTGAGTCACTTGTGTCTGCAGGTCGTTTCCTCAAGCCAGACCTAAACATTTCACCAAGTCACGCAAGAGCAAGTCGGAACAAACTGGACCTGCGACTTCTCGGTTTCTTCTCGGGCATGAGTACGCTCGCGCCCTTCCCGGCCCTTCTTCCTCTCACTAGTTCGTGAACTCGGTTCTGTGGTTTCAGAGCCACTGGGTGCGAGACACTGAAGGTATTTCTCCATGAGGTGTTCCTACCAGTCACACAACCCTGCACCTTACGAACAACCTGTGTTTGGAGGAATCTCAGAGGGAAGTGGGGGGAGGGGTGAAGAGATGAACCAAAGTACTTATATGCATAACCCATGGACAAGACAATGGTGTGGGGAAGGCCTGGGGGGCGGGGGGTGGGGTGGGGGGGGCAGGAATGAGGTGCAGGGGGTCATTGGGGTGGAAAAAGGGGGCCATCTGCAGTATTCTCAACAATAAAGATACATTGAAAAGCACTCTATCCTTTCTCCTGTGCGTGTTCTGTCATTATAAATGCGCCCTGGCTTATTCTTATGTACTGCAAAAACTGTAAGAAACAGCATAATGGTCACACAAAAAATCTCCAGCTCCTCATTCTTCAATGCTAATTTATTTCCCATGAGGTTAAAACACTTTTTAAAAATTAGTATTTTAATTTGGAGATGGATAACTGAGGTGGCAAGAACATCAAAGCCATGGAAAGATGACACCTCCTTCCTGGGTCCCACTACCCCCAGCAGGCGATAGTTGCAATTATTTTTGTTTGTTCTCCCAGAGAAGTTGTGTGTGTCTATAAGCCAATACCCTATTTTCTTCTCACCTTTATGCAAATGATGAGTCATTACAGTTATTATTATTTTGACAGTTGATTTTTTGCACTTAATCATTTAATTTAATTTAGAGCCCTTAATCACTATGTAAAGAGCTCCTTTATTTTTTAGCTAGTTAGTATTACAAATAAAGACATTGGTATACCATAATATATTTTCCCTGTCCCATTTTAATGTCATTTAAAGAGTTTTCAATCCTTTGTTCCTAGAGTCAGTAATGCAATGAAAACCCTTCTATACAAGTTGGTTACCAGGCATGCAAGTTTATAGGTGGTGTATATTTCTATCAAAGAAATCTATAGGTGGAGAGAGATATATAGATTTGTAATTTTGAGAGTGCTGAATTTTCCTTTGTATCTAAAAACTAATTTGTACTCTCCCAACCCCAACAAGTGTTGAGACTATCTGTGGACTTCTCCGAGAATACATGTATTGTCACTTTTGGATTCGTTTCTTGTCTGACAGCTGACAATAATATCTCACTGTTGTTTTAATATACATTTCTCTTATGAGTTTATTTTAGCATCTTTCACATGTCTGAGCCATCTGTATTTCCTTTTCTCTGAATTCTCTATTCACACCCTTCTCTGTCAGGCTGTTGATCTTTTTCTTATCAATCTGTATTAGTTCATTATCAGCTAGGGAAGGTAGCTTCGATGACTTGCACTAGCTCTCCCAGATTCCCATTTCTTTTTTTGTTTTGCTTATAGTGTTTTTTTCTTCCACACATGTTTCATTTTATGCTGTCAATTCATTTTTTTTTTACTTCTAGGATTTACTTTAGAAAGGTTTGTGGTTATAAAATAATTGTTGCATGTTTTCCTCTAGTATTTTTGTAATTTCATTCTTTTACATCTGCATATTGATAAAGTTATTCTAGCAGTCTTGGGTTCAATTTAATTGTTCCTTTGAAACAAAAATTTTTCCAATCTCATTAAATATTCCATCTTTTTCGTCCTCTTGTATGAGATGCTGTTTTTACTACACTTTAGAATCCCATATGAATTAGGGACTAATTCAGAATTTTCTACTCTCTTTTATTGGACTGTCTCTTCATGCTCCTGACTCTGTTACTGTAACTAAGGACTGAGAGTAGAGTTTTATTCTCTGCAAATAATTTATCTTATTTTTCCACTTAAAAAAGCAAGCATTTTCTTGGTACTTCCTTATTAATTTTCCAAATAAAATTTAGAATCACGTTAGTAGTTCTGGAAAAAAAGAAACATGTTGTAGTTTTTTGCTGTGATAAGACTTAACTTATACATTTATTTAGGAAGCCTGATATCTTCATATATATTTTTTTCTTAACCAATAATAAGTTTTTCTATATGTCTTGGTGTTACTTCATAATCTCCATAACTATTATAAAGCATATTCATTTAATATGTCTTACACACTTATTAAATAACTTAAATTTAATTGCTTTTAAATTAGTTTTGTCCTACCATTAATGAAGTCTTTTACTAAGTAATTGTATCATGAAAACTATTGTTTGCTGTATACTTACTCTCTGTACTACTATCTCTGTTTTTAGTTGAGTCTCTTGGGTGTATATTTATAGCTACTAGAATAGTAATAGTTTTATCTCCTCCTTTCCAATTTTTGACTTCTCATTTTTTTGTCTAATTGTGTTGGCTAATATCTGTAGTACAGTAAGTTAAATGAGAAGGATAATAGTGGTCACCCATTTCTTGCTTTTGACGTAAGTAGGGTTATGATTCATTTCCTCCACTAAGTGTGTGTTGGCTTTTGGGCTGAATTTTTAGTCAGTGATTGAATTTTGGAATTTGGAGAAAAGTATATTTGAAACACAGATCATGACTCAGCATTCTTTATTCCCAGTGGCGTACTGCTCAATGGTCCTCTATTAACGTTCCAAAGGGCAGACAAGCTCAGTCAATGTTCCACACAACTCATCAGAAAATTGGAAAGACTCGCTAATATGTCTGCACACATTATTTTAACATAATCTCTGCCTTTTAAACATTGGGTGTTTCTCCCTCACCCCCATCAGTATTTTCTCATTTATGAACACTTGTAGAAACCCCTGGAAATGTCTACTTAAGTTTTCTGTTCCAAACAGACATCACACCAACATAGCATGAAAACACTATCTGGCACCACGACAGGAAGAACGCTCGTTGCTCTCCTCGCGCCACTAGGCATTGACAAGAATGTCATTCTGTGGACACACAGGCGTGTCTGGAGCTACCCTCGGGGGAGCGTTTCAAAGCTCAGCAGAGCACAAAGTGAAAAACTGTCACCAAAAAAATCAAATGGTGATGTTATCAAATAGACACTTGTTCATAATGTCACGTTATCAGAATTAAACAGGGGCCCGCAGAAATGGGATCAGACCTGCAATTCTCTCAGAGCACCGTGTTACACAGAAATACACTTAGTGGAAGGAGAAGAAAAGTGACTCGTGGCAAAAAGCGTTCCACGTGGTGCCTGGTTGGTAAGATAAAAAAATAGCTAAGCCAAGAAACAGGGTCAGTCCGGCACTTCTGCTCATTAATGGGGAACATCAGCTCCAGGATGGCCGGTTTGTTTCCACGCCACTGGGTGTCCAAAACCGACTTTGCAGTCACCGCTATTCACCGGGGTCCCACCATGGGCTGTTCAGTTGAGCTTAATGGGCCCTGCCGACTGCCCCCAGTTCAGCTGGGCATATACATAGCTGGTCTAAAGCTGAGATTTTGTTGTGGTTTTGAAAAGGTTCGTTGGAATCCAGACTTGTGAAGTGTCAGTGTACGGCACGTAGTGACTGCGACCAGCAGAGTCCTCGCTGAGAGCCTGCAGGGGTTGATGTAAGACTAGGACTTTGTCCCCTGGACGACATTCCTTGGTCCCTCTGGGTAGGGCCCTTACTCGCTCTGACTCGGAGCAGAGCGCTGCACTTCCTTTTGGCAGCTGGCTGAGCAGATAATGTACAGGCTTCTGATAAGGAAAATCCCGGCAATGACGGCAAAGTAACTCCCATAAACTAAAAACTGTAGGAAAACAAATAGAATTAGACACACATAAACCCTGACCATCTTTGTCACTGATTATTCTTAGTGATGCTGCTGATTTGCTTGCGTTATGAGGTAACGGAGGCCTAGCACCCCAATATGGGATATTTGGGTTTGCACAGTATGTTCTTCTCCCTTCTTAGAAGAACCAGGTAGAAGAGTGTAAGCAATACAGTAACTAAGAGTGTGGGGTGTAGAGCCAGGATTGCTTGGTTCAAATTCTAGCTAACGTTGTTAATAGTGGAAAAATACTAAATCCCACTCATCTATGTGCCTGTGTTTGGAGGATAGTGCAATGCTGTATGTAATATCCTCAAGATTAAATTTTAGACATTGAGTTTCCTTCTTATCTACCTCTGTCCCCCCTCAGATCCATATGTAAAATGAGAGACTGGATTAATTTTAAGCCCCTCAGTGGAGCAGGGAACAGGAATTGGAGGTCTGCCCCAGGTGTCCCTCCTCGAAGAATTTTGGCAAACCTTGGAACGAGATGGTAAAAGGAAGAGGAGACATATGGGGCACAACAATGTGTTGTCTGATGATGTTTTAGAAGCCAAAGGTAAATGCCGACCTATTGTCATTATTGGTTGAAACTACTTGCTGTGTTATACTGAAAAAAGGTGAAGGGATTGAAAGGTACCAATTGGTTATTAGACTGATGAACCTCAGAGGGAAGGTGGCGGGTGGGGAGAGAGAAACCAAAAAACGTATATGCACATATGCATAACCAATGGACACAGACAATAGTGTGGGGAAGGCAGGAGGGGGTGGGAGTGAGGAGGAGGGGGTCAATGGGGGAAAATAGAGGGGCAGGGTGCTTCTGTAATACTTTTAAAATGAAAGGTAAATTAAAAAAAAAGAAATTTCTTATTTTAAAATTTGCTGAGCCGAGGAATTTGAGAAATTTAAATATCGGCAGTGGTAAGGTTGTAAGATCCTTTGAGATCGCCCAGTTATTCTATATCCCCAACAACTCTAATCACCAGTGCTACAGCTTACCTGAATGCCGATGGGCAGGTGGAGCCCTCGCCGATCCACCACAATCACCGTTATAATGGTCTGAATCACCAAGGCAATGAAGGTATTGATACCAAACACCAAGGCGTATCGCTCCACGCTCAGATTAACTGCAATCTGAAATCTATCGGTAAACAGTGAATACGCTTTTAACAAGACCATACATGAGATTCTTATCTTTAAAAGACAAAACCAAAAGAAAAAGCAGTCTGCCAGAGGGGATGGGGGCTGAGGAGATGGGTGAAAAGGGGAAGGGATTGGGGTGCACAAGTTACCAGCTATAAAAACAGTCACAGGACCGCAAAGACCAGCACAAGGAACACAGTCAGTAATATTGTAAGAACCATGCCTGGTGTCAGATGGGTACTAGACTTACTAGGTGATCACTTCCTAAGTTAGATAAATGGCTAACCACTATGCTGTACACCTGAAACTAACACAATATTGTATGTCAACTGTACTTGAAAAATTCAAAGAAAGAGAGAGAAAGCAGTGTCTTTTTTTTTCCTCCAGATTTAAAACTTATTTACTTATTTTACTTTTCAACCACAGTTTCCATTCAGTACCATTCCGTACCTGTTTCGGATGTATAGCAAACCGGCCGGAAAACCATGTACTGTGCAGAGTGGTCCCTCAAGTACCCAGCTGGCCCCTTATCCAATCATCTCGACACTATTGACTGTATTCTCCACTCTGCAATTAGAACCTCGGTGGCTGTTCTGCATCTACCGAGTGTACTGCTAAATCCCTTCAGCTTTTACACCCAGCCCCCCAACCCTCGCCCCTCTGACAGCTGCCGGTCTGTTCACTGCATCTATGTCTGTTTCTATTGTGTTTGGCTCTTTTGTTCATGAGAGTCCACATATAAGTGAAATCATATGGCATTTGTCTTTCTCTGACTGGCTTATTTCTTGTTAACAGCACACCTTATCTGAAGAGCTAAGAAAGGGAGTTTAGAAATACAGTGAAAGGCTTAATTAAATTAGGTAAACGAAATAGGGCAAAATTCCTCCTATTCAGTTTAATACTTCCAGAAGTTAAACCTAAATGTTTTACGTCCTCATAACTTGAGAATATTGGATGCAATATGATTTTAGATGCCGCTTTACAGTGAATTTTTATAAAAATACAAGCAACACGTAATCTGAGGGATTTTTTTGGAGAGAGACTCATTTTAATGCCCATTTTCTGTATTGGCAGTTTCAAACTTTGGGGTGCACTATCCTTTGGAAGATCCCGACCATGACTGGTTGTACAGTTGAGTCTAGAATTAATTTTTAATAAGTATATAGATTTTGAAATCTTGTAACAAAACACTTATGACAGACTGGCAAATGTGTGTTACTGAGAACCCCATGCTTGCGACGCAGGTAAAGGCTTTGAGCTCTGAATATTCTTAAAATAAAAAGAGAGGATATAATGCTACCTTAACGAAATGCTCGCACTGAAAAAAATAAACTCAAGTCACATGAGTTTGATTCACTAAATGGACACACTTCGGTGAAAAAACTAAACTCACTAACAAGTTTTATCTCTTCCTTTGCTTTCATTGTCTTTTACCAGGGTGCTTACGTTTCTGTGTTCTATCACTCACCAAACATTTTTCACAAATTAAAAAACAAAACTTGATAAAGCTTTTGTCTCGATCCTTTCTATGTGATTTTAAATTCAAATGTTTCTTATATTTTTTGGTTACTACGAAAGTACATTTCCTGTATGATCAGTTTTCTTTGCACTTAGATGTGGAACCAAATTAAAAAAAAAAGATCACTGGAATTTAGTTTCTTATAATCTTTGCATCTACATTTTTCAATACTCAACTTTGTATAACTTGCTGAGAATATTCTGTTTCAAGTACATGCTTGGAAATACTCCAGCAGCCAAGTGCACAGGGCTGAAACCAAACCAAATCACTCTAAACCAGGTCGCATCACACCTTGTTATGGCAAATGCTTGAAATAAAAAAAATCACAACCTGACAAGGTGTCATTGCTCTTGGTTGATGAACCAATTGAAATTACCTTTTCTCTTGAGAATTTCGATCAGAGTTTACTTGAGCCATGCTGATGATGTATGCTGGGGAGCAAGCTCCAATCCCCAAGAGTAACACTGTTTTTCGCAGTTTCTTTCATGCATTTGAAATGAAGGGGGCTAAGGAAGCTGACGGGGACACAGGAGAAAGCAAGGTGGGGACTGAACTGCAGGACAGTTAACACAATTATGTGCTTTCTTGTGGGGAGTTGTGGCTTACTTTAAAGGTGTGTTAAACTAGATGCACAGAAACAACAGACCGGGCTTGCTTAAGGCAAAGAAAAAACCTTTTGCTAAAAAGTCATGTGCCTGGGTTGTGACTACCCACCAAGACCTGCCCAGTTAAAAATGTCTTTCCTTGATGACTACTCTAAGTAATATTCAGACGGCAAATAGTCAAATAAAAAGATGGCTTCGTTGTGTCTAACTTAATCTGAAGTAGTCAGCGTTGAATATTGCGATTGATTAAACGCCTTCTGAAGTTCTCGAAGGTATTGTAAGACTGTAGGAGAGAGAATATGGTGTCGTTTTAGGGGTAGAGAGAAATGGTTGGTAATACTCACACTGCTATGGTTATAAGAAGCATGTAGCTGGACTTGAAGATCAAATAGCCAGCGTAGCATGCCCAGATGTTGGCAGTGTAGTGCATGAGAAACAGGGAGCTGGCATTGACCACCGAGAAGATGGCCAGGGCCAGCTCTCCCAGCAGGTCCCAGTTGACTTTCACATAACCCACTGCAAAGGCAGCCACCGCTCCTGACAAGGAAACATTAAGGAAGATCACACCTGTTGACTTTGCACTGGGAAACCCCAGCATGCTCTCTTAGAAACCCAGGTCTCGGCAATTCTAAAAGAGGGACATACTGCTTTCAAAATGTGTGCAGATAGCGGGACCCTCCTCAATGCAGATGTATCCCCCTCTCCGCCATGTGTTCCTTGGCTTCTCTCTTACTTCCTATTCTTTCAATCATTTAGTTGTCACATTGTAATTAGCCTTGTCTACATGCCAAGCACTGTACTAGGCAGAAGGGCCAAAAAGGTTCCTAACCATGGTAGAGTGGGGGAGAAATGAGACGTAAACCCAGTCACTCAATACAACAGGCAAGAGAAGGCATAGAAGGGGACCAACCACTTCCTCGGGGCTACACCTGGCCTGTCCATATTTGCCTTTCTTTATCATTTTTATAGCAAGTTCTTTTTCAGTGATGGGTGACAGATGTGTTGCACTGGGTAGTAAGTTTTAGTCTTTATTATTCATCTTTATATATTTACATTTTATTATGTTTACATGTCATATATATTCACATTACATCTTATTTACATGATTATCTATGATAATTACCAATTATAATAATTATTAATAAGATTAATCTTGATTGATCTTAATTCCAGTGTCCATTTTCACATCTTCAAATCTGGCCCAATTTACTTGAGGCTTTGGGTGGAGAGATATACACCGACCCATAGAGTTTAAGAGGTTGAACAAGTGACTAATTAGGGTTAGTAATTATAGCTCTCTTTGACAAAATGGAAGGTATTTATGTTTTAAATTACTGACATTGGATTAATTAATTAATTTGATCTAGGAAAGAATGATGGGTCAAAGAACTGTTCTTCCCCCTAGAATTTGGTTGCAGGAGAAATAATGTCGGGAGCATTTCAGCACTGGCTGGTTTCTGGGAGTTAAACTGAAGTCTCCCAAAGGGGAGAGAACAATAAACAGACACCGCGAGAGTTGTCTGAAACTCTTTGTAAATAAGGGTGTGGAAATCTCCTACTTCCTAAAAAATATCTTCAAAGTCTCATGTGACGTGTGATTTCCATTTACCAGGATAAAAATATTTATTGTAAAGTTCAGAGGCAGATTTCCCTGATATTATTGGAACCCCGACTCTCATGTATCTTCCCCTCCCCCTCTCCCTCCCATAAGAAAGCGACTTTGGAATGTTTTTGGTGCACAGCCTCCGACTTCTAAAGGTGGGCGCTAGCTAAATCAACGTCTCCACTAACCCAAGCTCTTCCAGTGATAATTCAGAAGCCTGAATAGCTCAACTGACTTTCTAAAATAATACAAGATCCTACTGATGTTCAAGATGTGTATGTGCCCTTTGACATTAGGAACGACTCTAGAACAGGGGCATTATGAACACCTTTCCTGATAATGAAATGAAATCTTAGGAATCTGGCTAGAATTTCACTGTTTGGTGCGCCGTCCTGAGTTTCTTGTTGTGACATATAATAGAGAAGTGTCAGGTGCCTCTTTCCTTTTCCCAGTACCTCCCATTCCTAAACAGGATTCATATGCCCTCTGGACAGAGCTAACTGACCACCATGGGGAAGTATAGCAACGGGGAAAATGAGCTTAATGGGTAGCCCATCAGAGAAAAATCAATCAAGGTAGACTTACCTCCAAAGGTTGCAATAGCTTCTACTGCCCCATTATAGATGAAAGAATTTTGGGAGGGCGCCTTGTAGTCCCACAGGACTTGAATGTAGTTCAAAATCTGGTTAAAACCTGCTGTGGAGAGCGCCCACCACAGGGACCAGTACAGAAGACGCTTGGAGGAGTAGCACTCCTTCAGATCTTGGAACCACTGCACGAAAACTTTCAGAGCGACGTTTTCTGGCTTCGGGTGGTTCAGCTGCCCGTCATCCAGGTTCCCCAAAGTGGTGGCGATTTCTGACGTGGATTTCTCCTCACTGCAACCAAACGCTTCTTTCTCATGTGCTTCATTTAACGCTGCATCCATGCTTGTTGGCTTCTGAACTTCTTTGCTGGGTTTTGCATGAAAAAACATGCTTTTCTTGGGCATTGGTAGAAAGAGTGAGACAAGGAAAGCCACAGAGACAGAGGCCAAGGATATGACGTTGAGGTAAAAGTATGAGATTTTGGCCAGGGACACCAAGAGTTGGGCCAGCACCGAGGCGGTGGTGTAGGCCACCAGCGTGATGCCTCTGCAGTAGCTGCTCACCTTCTGGTAGTGCTCCGGGCTGACCACGCTGTATATGTAGGCAAAGTAGGCCACCTCGGTGGCGGTGACCATTCCGTAGAAGAACTCCACTGCCTGCATGGCTTTCACTCCTTGGCCAAACAAGAGCAGCAGCCAGGTGATGATGAAGCTAATCCCTTGGAGGAGGATGACTGGCTTGTAGCGGACGTAATCGGTGAGGATGAACACGGGGAGCAGCAGCACCAGGTAGGAGTACGTCCACACGGGGAAGATCTCATTGGTCATCTGCCAAGTTCAAAAAAGGATCGTGTGACCATGTAGCCCTGGGAAACGAAAAGAGCACCTTTCTCCGCTGTGTAGATACGAAGGTACCCGTTGCTTGCACAGTATCAAGTTCGGTATGCAATCAAATTGGATGTGCTTCATATGATGAAAAAGAACACTGGACAATGGATTTTCAAGAAAGGCACTAGGAGAACAGAGCTCTGTGCCCCACAAAATAATTATATACTACCGCACGTCTCAGTAGGAGAGTATGGGTACAATCTGAAATACATTGTGTTTAGAAATATGTGCATTTGAGTATCAGTCAAAAATTACTCAACAGACACTTCCATTTTCTTCAGGCTCTTTAAAAAAAATACCATTCCCATGGAATTATACACCTGAAACCTATATAATTTTATTAACCTACGCCGCCCAAATAAATTTAATAAAAATGCCATCCGCTTCCTGTTCAAAGATTGACATTAGAGAGAGAGGCTACAATGCTAAAAGAATCTCTTTATTTCATTCATCCCTAGGTAAAAAAAAAATGTCGGCCCATTCAAAGTCTGGATATATATATATATATACACGAAGATCAAAGAGTAAATAGCCCTGCAGAACTACGGAGTGGGAAAAAGTGATGCATTTAATATCTTTCCCGGTCAAAGTTGCTGGGCTCCCAAACCCCCTTTCTTCCAATTCTACCGATTTGTCTCAATTCTGCCCCCACCCTGTTTAATATGGTTTATATCATGGATTTAGTTAGAAATACACGGGACCTCAAGGTTCATTCATAGGGAGAAAGGACTGAAAAGCTGTTTGTTTGGGGGTCATGATGGGTGCAGGTGCAGCCCGGTCATCCCGGCCTTTGCTCTATCCCTTCTGCTTCCTACAGCAACGTGCGTGGGTGAAGTGCCGGTGACGAGGGAAAGTTCAGTGATCTGAAAGGCTAGCGTGACTGAGTTGTGATTGGAGGGTGGATACATGACCTGGCCCACTGTGGTCGCAGAAGCAGACCACAGGGGGTTCACCGACTGACTCTGAATCTGTATTTGTCGTTTGTTTTGCCCTAACCATGACATGCTTCCATCTGGGAATCTTTGAAACACAGTTGACTCTAAGTGATCTTACACCACACGCAAGTTCACCTCTGTCCTTGCCACCTCAGCACCAAGGAGACCGTCATCAATTAGTCTTCCAGGGAAGCCACATCCTCTGCAGGTTTGCACAGCTCTGGTTGGAGATTTTAAAACGAGCCCAGAGTCATGCCCCAGTTGTTGGGTCCTTGCTGCACTTCTTATTAAAACAAGGGGGGTGGGGTGGATCTTTTAAGTATAAAAATGTGGCCTTCTGGGGAAGATAATGCTGGTAGATAGTTTTTAAAAACCGAGTAAGTGCCCTAGAGAAATACAGCGATTCTTTATCAGCGTCTGCTCATGCATCATCAGCCTGGGAGCTTACTAGGATTAGCACCATAGAATCAGTGGAGACCTGAATGGTTCTCATGTAGGACCAATGTTACAACTGTACACATGTTAAAATATTGATTACACCTGTAATGTATTTTGGTTTCCCATTTTTGCAAGTGTGAGGAGGAAGGAACAGTTTGAACAGTTCTGTTAAATAACAAATGCCATGAAAATGTGATTCAGTGAAGTCAGTCAGTATGTTCATCTTATTTCAAGTTGAATGAAGCCCCATCTATGCTCTTGTTCAATCTCTGTACCAATAACCGCATTGAGATAAGTACGGATATTCACTTACCTCCGTGGTGGTCAGGTTTTTGTCTGGTCCAGATAAATACGGGATGAGGAAGGGCTCAGAGGGTCTCATCATAGAAAAAAATCCAAACAAGCAGAGGATGACGGTGGGATAAATCCAGGACGGGCTCGGCGGAGTCCGCAAACCATCCATCGCTGATGAAATGGTCGTGAGAAATCGGTCAAATGCATGTGGAGGGCTGGAACGGGAGGGAAATTTTATCCTTCACAGAGAAGCTCTGCATTGTTTGAGCTGTTTTTCAGCTTTGTCAATTCCAATAACTGAAAACAATGTGAGCTCATTCTTGTCTCTTGCCACATAAATGAACTCTGAGGCAATAACTCTCCTCCCCTCTCTCACATGATAACCTAGTTTTCCTGATCTATACATGCACACATTCCTTGGATTCTTCTTTGACCTGGTTGGAACATTTTTACCAGTATTCGTTTTTATATCTGCATGAGATTCACGATTTTATCCTTTCCCAGACATTTTCTTTTAATGCTCGTTACCATTCAAATAACCTCCAATTTATTCTTCTGAACCTAAATGATTTACTCATCATTGCTAAATTACCAAATCGGTTCTAATATTTTGACAGCTCACTGCAGACCTTACCAGATTTAGGCTTGGTTTTTTGTTTTTCCTCTCCAGGCTTGGGTTTTCCATGGACAACGTGGCCCACTAGAAAGAGCATGGCTTTGGAGTTTGAAGTTCATGATTCTCCGGCCCCATCCCTGTTCGTGCAGGTACTTAACCTCTCCAAGCCTCCTCTTAAAATGCGGATACTTACACCCATCTCCCAGGGTGGTCTCGGGAGTTGCTCCATCTGGGTCTAGGCACCAACTGGGCGCTCAGTACAGCTTCCTTCTCATGTTCCCCCCGAGCGCCCACGGCGAATTCAACCAGCAGAAACACAGCTGGGCTCGCACAGTGCAGACAGAGATTTCTGAAAGGTAAATAATGCACAGGACAGAATGTCACCTGAACTGTGAAGGGACAACAGGCCAAATAACTTTATCTTTGAACGCTTGTGCTTGAATTGCATTTCCCATTCCCCAACCTTGAGTAACCATTGTTGATCTATAACTAGCAACGACGGAAGGAAATGAATGTTTTCGTCTGTTTCACTAAGACAGTTGGAAGAAAAACATAGTGGAATTCAATAGGGTTTTGTTCTATTTAAAATACGCACCTTAATGAAAACACACCATTTGCCTTCGGAGACACAAATGTGCTCAGATATCTGTAGCAGAGGTTTTAAAAAAACTTTATTTCTTTCACCCTTTCTTATATCCTTCTCATTTAACTTACTGTACTAGAGATATTAGCCAACACAATTAGACAAGCAAAAAAATGAGAAGTCAAAAATTGGAAAGGAGGAGATAAAACTATTACTATTCTAGTAACTATAAATATACACCCAAGAGACTCAACTAAAAACAGAGATAGTAGTACAGAGAGTAAGTATACAGCAAACGATAGTTTTCATGATATAATTACTTAGTAAAAGACTTCATTAATGGTAGGACAAAACTAATTTAAAAGCAATTAAATTTAAGTTATTTAATAAGTGGGTAAGACATATTAAATGAATATGCTTTATAATAGTTATGGAGATTATGAAGTAACACCAAGACATATAGAAAAACTTATTATTGGTTAAGAAAAAATATATATGAAGATATCAGGCTTCCTAAATAAATGTATAAGTCTTATCACAGCAAAAAACTACAACATGTTTCTTTTTTTCCAGAACTACTAAGGTGATTCTAAATTTTATTTGGAAAATTAATAAGGAAGTACCAAGAAAATGCTTGCTTTTTTAAGTGCAAAAATAAGATAAATTATTTGCAGAGAATAAAATTCTACTCTCAGTCCTTAGTTAGTTACAGTAACAGTCAGAAGCATGAAGAGACAGTCCAATAAAAGAGAGTAGAAAATTCTGAATTAGTCCCTAATTCATATGGGATTCTAAAGTGTAATAAAAACAGCATCTCATACAAGAGGAAGAAAAAGATGGAATATTTACTAAGATTGGAAAAATTTTTGTTTCAAAGGAACAATTAAATTGAACCCAAGACTGCTAGAATAACTTTATCAATATGCAGATGTAAAAGAATGAAACTACAAAAATACTAGAGGAAAACATGCAAGAGTTATTTTATAACCACAAACCTTTCTAAAGTAAATCCTAGAAGTAAAAATAAAAAAAATAAAAAAATGAATTGACTGCATAAAACGAAACATGTGTGGACGAAAAAAACACTATAAGCAAAACAAAAAAAGAAATGGGAATCTGGGGGAACTAGTGCAAGTTACCGAAGCTACCTTCCCTAGCTGATAATGAACTAATACAGATTGATAAGAAAACTAATACTGATTGACAGCCTGACAGAGAAGGGTAAGCCCGGTTCAAGCTTGGACTTTTGCTTATGACCAGCCGCAACCCTGACCTGCCCCATCAGGCTGCACAGGTTAGCTGATGAATTGGGTACCCTCCCTGGGCAGCCGCGTTTTCTCTTGGTTTCGAGTAAAGGAGATCTCGGTGGAGCCCCAGCTCTCTGCCTTCCAAGCCCCCTTCTGTCCCGCACGCGGGTCTCCCCGCGAGTGTTAGGTGGGGCGTTGCCATTCTGTGCTGAGGCTTCTGCAGCGGACCGGTGGGCTCCCCTGCCTTCCACAGGCTGGCAGTGCAGGGGGAGGCACACCCCCTTGGGGCGCGGGCTGGAGAGCCCCAGGCGGCAGCCGCAGGAGCCCACGCGTCGCCAGGGACCCGCCGCCTCTGCGCCCCGAAAGGGGACGCGGAAGTGCTGCGGCCCAGAGATCATGCACCTCTTCAAGTCACTCGCCTCCCAGAGCCTCTCTTACCTAGGGACGGGTTTGCGGGCCAGGTCGCTCACATCCCTGGAACAGCAGCCCGGGCAGCCCGAGCCTTGGCTGCAAGGTCACAGCGCGTGCAGCCGGGCGCCGAGGGTAGGGGTGGGGGCGGGGCCGAGCCCCGAGGCCCCGCCCAGCGTCTTGTGTCTGCCAATCACAGGCGCCCAGAGCTTTAAACCGGAGGCGGAAATCCGCCGTCCGCCGGCGGGCCCCCAATTCAGAACTTAAAGTTGGGAACGTGAAGCACTGTGAGTGAGGGTGCCCAGTGTCCACACAATAAAGCGGGGTGAACTGAGCGCGATGTCGATCTATGTAGGCGTCCTTTCCCGGACATCCATTTGTTTCTTCCAGAATCGTATGAGGAAGGCACAGCTCTGATGCCCATTGTGCGTACGAAGGAACAGACAGAAAGAGGTAAGACCGACACATGAAGAACCCCGGACTTTCTGATGTTCCCCTGGACATCCTGACTCTCGGGTCAGTGTTTATAGTCATTATGTATTTTCTTTAAAGGTGGTGGGTGGGGGTGGTTTCCTGGTACTTTGAGAATTTTCTAATACAAATACTTTATTTAATAAATACTTTTTATTAAGTAAGGGTTTGAAAAAGCATTACAAAGTTCTCATTGGTTGAAATAGAATTAAAAAAAATGGTTTAGCTGTTGGGGGAAACGAAAAATCCTCTCCCAAGATAAACCCTGCTTGGTTTCTAAAGGCTGCTAGTGGGAATGAAATTGATTTACACCCCCCTGGTGTCTTGGGTCACCATCCAATTAGTTTGGATTTTCTATTCGCACCCTCCAATGATTTGCGGAAATCTGCCTATAAATTACCGTGATGCACGTTGGGAGTGGCAATGCCCTGTTGATAGTGGGACAGATGCCCTTGGAAACTTGAGGGCCCTCCCAGAGAACACTGTGACATTTTCCTAAAGGTTGAGAGTGTCATGATTTCCTCCACACCTTTCGCCCAGAGACGACCTCAGTTTGGACCTTGAGAAATTTACTTCTGTATTTCTTGTATATCTCATAGGCATAGTCTAAACCGAATAGAGATGATGAGGAATTCATTCATTCTTAGAAAAGTAAACATATTTCTGATGAGTTGACATGAGGTTTAAATTTAGTTCCATGTGATCCAGTGGTAGCGGGGTGTGGGTGATGTCATAGATGACCAGAGATGGGCCATGTGATGGTAGTTGTTGACTTGGATGATGGTTCTTAGGAATTTATTGTACTATTGTCCACTTTTGTGTATGTTTGGCATTTTCTATAATTAAAAGAGTTTAGAATCACCTATTCATTAATATCCTATTTAGTGAGTACCATAGTTCATACCAGATGCTGTTTGAGGTCTTTGAGATATATCAGTGAACAAGAGTTAGAAATCTTTGCTTTGTAGAGTGTATATTCCATTTGGACATGGGGTTAGGCAGAGGGGACACTGTAGAGTAAACACGATAAATTAATAGATTTTAGCGTTTATTCGAAAGTGTTAAGTGCTATGGACAAGGAAAAAAGAGGGAAATCAGATGAAGATGTGGAATGACGGAGACCAGAGCTACAGTCTGAGCCTTGGGGCGTCAGTGTTGGGAAAGGACTTACAGATGAGGCTGGAGAGGAGCAGCAGGGAAGGACGAAGGAGGTGAGGGAGTCACCAGGAAGGAGGAAGGAGGAAGGAGGGGGGCTGAGGTCCGCATACTAGGGAGAAGGCAATTAGCAGCTGAGCCAATGCTGCCGGGAGGCCAAAGGAAAAGCCCTGTGGAAAGTGTACACCATTCACTTGGTCGACTTACCCAGAAAATGCACTGAGAGTCTCATGTTGGTACTTAATGATGTGATTCCAGTAGTGTACATGAGAATCTATTAGAATCGTTGGGTAGGAGTGGAGAAAAGTCTACCAGGGAACCGGTCTGACATGGGAGCTGTGTTGTCATCGCTCTCTCTGTTTCCCTCTCGGAGGCCAGCCCTTGGAAGCGAAGGCTTGTTTATCTTTAGATCTCGTGCTTGGCTGAATACCTGGCCCAGGATAGCACTCACCTATTCGCTGAATGAATGAGCGAGTGAAAAATACGTGGAATGCTGGAGGAAAGCTAAGGGCTGTCGACACACATTACAGCCAGAATTCGGTTACAGACACAGACTTCATGAGAGCGTCGGTAGAGCACAGGAATGTCCCTCGATGGCACTGACCACCCTTTTGTATCTTTTTGTCAAACCCAGTATAGGACAGTGTAGACCAATCACTCCTGAACTGGAACGTATCCCAAGTCTTGAAATAGTACCCTTCATCTTTTGTTCTATTGTCCTCAGCCATGGGAGTGTATACGTCATTTAGAACAGAGACACGTTAGAATAGAATATATATATATATTTTTTTTTATTAAAAAATAGTTGCTTTTTTTTTTTACAGAGACATACAAATGGGAAGAAGATAATGCATTTACAAAAACTTGATCATAAGTAAATTTTTTAATAAAATGAAATATTAGTTATCATGACTTTACTTTGTTAAACTCATAACATAAATCGACTTTTGATGTGGGTGTCTGTGTTCCCACCCCCTAATAGTGATAATATATGGTGGTCTTTTATCTTTTTTCCAAATGGAGACAGGATTCCAAAGATGACAGAGAACAGTGCTCCTTGCCGCTCAGTTCTGGAAGATACAGGGAGAAGAAACTGATGTCATCATGGGACCAGGCTGAAGGGAAACAAGCAGCCCTGCATCTCCAGAGTGCAGGGGACAGAATGAGCAATTGCAAAGCATCGAGGACCCAGGACAGGGGGCAGCAGGTGGGGGAAGGAGGACAGTCTTACCAAATGCTGGGAGCAAAGCCCCAGGCAGCTCTGACCTAGAGGCAGAGCCACTGCCTAGCAGCAGCATTGCTTCTGGCAGCAGCACTTACACTGGCAGCACTTCTGCTGACAACAGCCCTTCCCACAGCCACAGGAGCCGCAGCCACAGGAGCCACAGCCACAGGAGCCGCAGCCACAGGAGCCACAGCCACAGGGGCGGCAGCAGCAGACCACGGGGATGCAGCAGCAGCCACCGCAGCCACCGCAGCCACCACCACAGCCACCGCAGCCACAGCCGCCACCACAGCCACCGCAGCCACCACCACAGCCACCACAGCCACCACAGCCACGGCCACCACAGCCACAGCACCCCATGGTATCAGTAGAGAGGACTCAGGAGAGATGAGCAGGGAGGATTCAGGAGGTGAGGGAGGTCTGATGCCCCTTCTGCAGGGGGAGCCCTTATATACTCTCCTCAAGGCCAAACCCAGGACATGTGGCCACTTCCTTGTTGGGTTTCACCAGCTTCCCTGGGAGAATTTCACAAGACCCTGAATGTATTTCCTCCCAGAACACCTCTGACCTCAGGGGCTCGCTTATTTTAGCACTGATGTCTTCCTGAAGTTACTGTTCTTGTAAAGCAACGTGTTTCCACAATGTCTAATCCTGTTTTAATCTAGCAGTCTTCTCGTCCCCAGCCACAGTCCCTTTGTGACTCAGTTGCCTCAGTGTAGGATAAGTGATGTCTATTTTATAAAAGTAGACTATATTTTTTAGAGCAGTTTCAGGTTCACAGCAAAATAGCGCTGAAAGAACAGAGTCCCCACAGACCCCCTGCCGCCCCTCACAGCCTCCCCACCACCACCAGAGCGCGACAGGTGTGAACTCGATGAACCTGAGTGGATGTGTCCTTATCACCCAAAGTCCGCAGCATGCAGGACACAGTTGGTTTTATGTGAGTTTTGATAAATGTATAATGACAGGTGGTCTCCATTATAGCATCAGACTTGGAATAATTCATGTCTGTTTAACATGTAGATATAACGGATGTCCTGCCTAGATCTGTATTGCCAGGCCTGAAATAATCACACATTTATCTTGATTGTTACTTACCGAGGTTCACAGTCCACGTAGACGCTCCCTCTGCACACCGCCCGCTGCCGCAGCTTCCCAGCTTGGCTCTCGTAGAAGCACGGGACCCGTGTGTCTCTCCACTGCAGGTGCTCCGCTGTGTTTATTCTCAGCACAGTCCTGCCAGGCGGGGTCATTCCGTCCTGCTTCCGAGGGGTCAAGGCCTCGCTGAGGGTCACAGCTGGGGTCAGAGGTCAGCTCTGCCTCACTCAGCTGAACACAAAGAAGGGACCGTTCCGTTTCCTCAGACCCTGCTGCGGTGACCCCCACGACCGCTCTCTCCTATCGATTATAACTTTGAGATCCAATGTCTGTAGCAGCGATGACAGTGATTTCCTGTCGCAGTTAATACACTTTGTGGCACGATGCTTAGTGGCGGCCACGTTCCTCTGCAGAACTGCCCGCGATGGATCCATCTGCTGTCACCCATCGCTTCTGAAGGTCCCTTTGTCATGTCACCGCTCAGGTATGCCCTGCAAATGTCGCTGCAGACTGCAAAGCCTGGCGGAATGGCGGATGAGCTTTGCTTTCATGGCCAAGCTTGATTCCTTGGTTAGATTTTCATACTCAAAAAGATACCATGATCGGTCATTTAAAAAGTCCTACTTAAAGAGTTCCCTCACCACCACTCTTTCCTCGCCTGTGGCCTCTTGGAAGCTGTCTGGTTTTACTCAGAGTTCAGCTGACACGTCTCTGTCCACCACCATCGCCCACGAAGCGATGCTCACTCCTTCCTTCCTTAGGATAACGCCTGTCTGCTTTGAGATTGGAATGCAGTTTGTAGAGCAGTTTCAGGTTCACAGCGAAACTGTTGAAAGTACAGAGAGTTCCCATATATGTCCTGCCTCCCCACCCCCCAACACTCACAGCCTCCCCACCATCAACCTCCTGCACCAGCTGTTACAACTAATCCTATGTTGACACGTCATTATCACCCCCAATTCTGTACTTCTTTTTTGAGGCCTTCACGGTACCAGATCATAACCCTTGGTTTGTGTTCTCAACCAGACCATGAGCTTCCTAAAGTCTGGGCTTGTATTATATTTACATTTTCATCCCAGTATCAGAGAGGTGAAATGACAGAGGCAGGTTGGACGAGAGGCAAGGTTGCTGCAATGGAATGAATGTGTGTGCCTTGCCCCCCCAGTTCATTTGCTGAAATCCTCCCACACGGATCTTAATGGGGGTCTATTTTAACCCCTAGGGAACATTTGGGTGGTCATAATTGGGAGAGGTTGTCAAAACTTGTAGGTAGAAGCCAGAAGTATTGTTTGATGTCCTAACGTGCCCGGGACAGCCCCCCACAACAGGATCTGTCTGGTTCAAATGTCAGCAGTACCAAGGCTGAAACCCTGCTGCAGGGCTTCGTGTTGCCAAAGCATTTCCTCAGCTAGTGTTTCAACACCACAGTTTCTGAGCCTCGCCCACGGGAGAGAGATTCCTCCGTGAGTCAGTAAGGAGGCATGAAGCCTCGGGCAGGGAGGGACTCTGTGCTGGGAGGTCCCGTATAGGACCATGCCATGCTTTTATTTGGTCTGTGATATAGAACAGGAACGAAGTCTGAGTTTAGGGTCACCTATATCAGAACATGTGAGACTCTGCAGCATAGGTCATGTCTGCAGATATCAATGGTTTTGAATATTAATGAGCAATATATATCTACACTGTTAAAATAATGCCATGGCCCCTTCTCCCACTCCCTCTCACCCTCTAGGCTGCTCTGCAGATGTGGAACTATACCGGCCAGCTGTTTCTGCTGGCAGCTGACCCCATATGCCTTGTAAATTCCTTTAGGTAGCTATTTCTTGATTTTCCAAAGTTAGTTTTGTGATACTAGATGGGGATTTAACTCCCTCATAGAACTCCCAGGGTATTTATATCACTATTTTTCGTAAAATTCATTACCAATGGTAACTTAATCATTACAATATAAATATTACTCATTAGAGTCAAAGTAGTCTATTGTGATAATACTTCATGTATGATTTTTTATTTTTCTGCAATATGTACCCTTTTAATTTCCATTGCTTGCTTTTGTTTTATATCTCTGCCATTGTAGGCCATACTATTTTGCATGTATACTTTCTTCCTAACTATCAGTGGGCAAACACTGGTCGAGCGCCGAAATGCTTTTTCTGTCATTCTCGTTAGGAAGTGCCTTTGCATTTGGAACGCAGTCGGGCAGTCGGAATTGTACCAACAGAGACGCGCCCTTGAAGCGGCGCCTGCGCGGTCCGAGCAACCGCAGAGCGGGGCGTGCCAAGGGCGCCTGCGTGGTCCGAGCAGCCACGGAGCGGGGCGCGCCAAGGGCGCCTGCGCGGTCCGAGCAGCCACGGAGCGGGGCGCGCCAAGGGCGCCTGCGCGGTCCGAGCAGCCACGGAGCGGGGCGCGCCAAGGGCGCCTGCGCGGTCCGAGCAACCACAGAGCGGGGCGTGCCAACGGCCGCAGCACCGTGGCCTGCCTCACCGGGGCAGGGCGTGAGCGCTTCCTTCCCGCAGGTGGCTCTGGCGGGCACCCGGCCACTTCTGCAGGGGCAGTGGCACTGAAACCTCTCCTCTGTGGTAAGAGGACCTCTGGACTGGCCTCCTGGTGACGCTCGGATGTCCGGCTCCCACTTTGAGCACAGTGCGCCGTGCCACGTGGACCCTCCTAGTGTGCCCATGCCTCCTTTTCCTTGGCTCCCAGGGCCCTTAGTGGGATTTTTAGGGCATTTGACTTAGAAAAACAAACAATAGTTAAATTAATCTAGCTGACATTCCAGGAACGGAAAGGGAGGTAATTAATACATTAGGTGTTTCTCCCGTGACAAATGAGCCAAATAGCAACAGGGAAGTGGTCATGTGTCTTCCCTCTCAACCCTAGGGTTGGTATATAAGGGCCCCCCCAGCAGAAGGGGCATCAAACCTCCCTCACCTCCTGAGTCCTCTGTTCTCTCCTGAGTCCTCTACTGATACCATGGGGTGCTGTGGTTGTCGTGGCCGTGGCTGTGGTGGCTGCGGTGGCTGTGGTGGTGGCTGCGGTGGCTGCGGTGGTGGTTGCGGTGGCTGTAGCTGCAGAACCTACCGGGTTGGCTGCTGCTCCCGCTGCTGCCCCTGCTGCTGTGGCTGCTGTGGGGGCTGCTGCAGTGTCCCTGTGGTCTGCTGCTGTCGCCGCACCTGTTGCTGTGTCCCGTGTGGCTGTGGCTCGTGTGGCTGTGGCTCAGGAGGCTGTGGCTGCGGTTGTGGGAAAGGCTGTTGTCAGAAGAAGTGCTGCTGTCAGAGGCAATGCTGCTGCTAGGTGGCCTGGTCTCTGGATAGGTGCTGCAGGTAACTCTCCCGTTAGTAAGATTCTTTCTCTTCCTGCCAGTCCTTCATGATTTGCAAGTCACAAGGGTGGCAAGAGCCTGGGTCTCAGGCTGAGGAGTTAAATTCATATCCCTTTGTGCATGAGTTCCTGCCTCCAAAAGAAAAATACTAGCACAAACCTTCTCCATCCATCACCCATCGAAGTATGAACCCAACAAAACAGAGTGATCATTTTAATGCAGTGCTTTCTTAAAAATTTACTGTTGAAATGTTTGTTGTTATTCCCCCCCCCCCCTTTCTGTAGCTTCTACATCCTATATCTCTGCTATTATTTCCTGGAAACCTAAGTCATTTATTTTCTCAATAAACCACGTCACATTGGCATCAAAGTCTCATCATCTTCTTTTATTTCTTGTTGGAACGAGTCTCGCCGAAAGATGCGATCAAACCATAGAGTAAGACCCTAATGTTTGTTTGAGGTGGTTGGAGTAATTAATGGGCTATCTGTCTCTAATAGGTCTTCACAGGTGATAAAGATTTGGTGGCTTCAACTCTCTTCTATATAAATCAACAGGAGGATTCTGGGGACATTGTATCAATGGGCTCAACACTGATCACCAAAAGCAATGTGTATCTATCTAGGTCTTGGTTATTTTAGTTTGATTCTGTGAAGAGTTTAAAATCTGATTACAGTTTAATGAGATTTTCCATTCTATCACCTGTACTAGTTACCTATCTCTTTGGTAGGTTATGATTACAAAATACTAGTGTGGTTATCAGTGAGTAAATTTATTAGGAAGAGTTGTGAGTTACTAAAACACTATCCACTTGGACTATTTGCCATCACAAGTAAACAAAAACATAAAAATAAAGACGTCAGCCCATGCCAGTTTGGCTGAGCAGTTATAGAGTGTCAGTCTGCAGATGGAAGGGTTGTGGGTTCGATTCCTGGTCAGGGGGATGTACTTGGGTTGCAGGTTTGATCCTTGGCCCTAGTCGAGGTCACATAGGAGGCAACTAATCGATGTGTCTCTCTCACATCGATGTTTCTCTCTCCCTCTCTCCCACACTATCATGAATAAATAAATAAATAAATAAATAAATAAATAAATAAATAGAAAAATATCCTCGGTGAGGATCAACAACAACAATAAAGGATGTCATATAACACCTGAGTCCCCCCAGGGTAAAACCACATACAGAGCACAGTGTTGATGAGCCCGCCTTCTGAATGCGGGAATGTAGTGCCCCCTCCCCTTTATTTATTTAAATCCTCACTCCAGGAGAGAGAGAGAGAGAGAGAGAGAGAGAGAAACATCCATGTGAGAGAGACATAGACTGGTCACCTCCCGCACCACCCCCACCATGGCTGAGCGCCAAACGTGCCCTTGAAACAGAACCCGTGACTCTCTGGTCTGCGACCGATGCTCTAACCGCTGAGCCAAACCGGCCCCCCCCCCCCCCATGTTTTAAATGTACTATCCCTTATAACTTTCTACCTAAATCTGTTCCATGTTGAAAGCAAGAGCTGGAGTTAAGTGGCCGAAGAGGGCCAGCTGGCTGCCCCTAGGCTGCGGAAGGAGATTCACCCCACTGGTCCCTGCCCATCCCCCACCCCGTGGCCACAGAGGTCTTGCCCCTCTCTCCCCCACTCACAGACAGCAGATGCCCAGCCGGGTGCCCGCAGAGGCTCCGCAGGAGGCGCTGGAGCGGGCACACACCAGAAGACAAGGCAAGGATGCTGCCAGGGCTGGGGCTTCACAGGACGCAAAGGGCCGCGGGCACTTCCTGCCTGGCGCAGCCTCCTTTCAGACGTCCCAGAAGGTGACAGGCGACCGAGCTGCAGGGCCAAGTGTTATTCCTTGTCGTTAAACTCCAGCGTCACCTAACATGTGCATCAAAGCAACCAGACAATGCTATAAAATAGATGAACTCATTGGCGGTAGACCTGTGCCGGGCATGGTCGGGCACAGACACGTGCGAAGCGGTGGCGGGGCATCTGGACCCAGCGAGGGACCAGGGAGATGCAGGTCTGGGAGGACCCTGGGAGTAGGATGTTCAGCAAGGTGACCTAAGAGGGATGCGGGTGGTTGGGGGCTGGGGGCCTGGGGGACTGGGGGGGGGTTGGGGTTGGGTCTGGATTGCATTTCAAGGTGTCATTTTAGGTCACTGTACACATTTGCTTTGACTGTGACATGGGCAACCTGGAGACGGTTTGAGTTTGGAGAGTAAGACCTGCCTTACATGACAAAGGATTACTCCCAGCAGCGCTGGGAGGATTGGTACGGGAGGGGCTGGGAGGGGAGCTGGGCCTGGGCCTGAGCAGCTTCTGGGAATGTCAACAGGACCCCCTGATAAAGACTGCGGGCGTGAGAGGACGGGACTCAAGCTGGCGACACTGTCTTTGCTCCTCGCAACCGAAAGGGTTGATTGGCTGTTCCCCGAGCTTGAGCGGGAGGGGTTTCTGTGGGAAAGCACGTTGGTGTGGGGGTGTGTGTTGCTGGTGGGAAGATCAAGTTCAGTTTCGAACACATAAAGCTTAAGTTGTCAACAGCCGCCGGCCTGCTATTATCACACCCCTGTAAAACCTCGGTGGGAGCAGGAGCACAGCCAAATAACAGCGTGGGGGTTTCTGGTCGCCTCCAAGCCCACCGCTCCGATTGGGGTGCCCAAGGCAAACAAGCATTCGCTCCCAGCTTGCAGAGGCAGACACAGGGCTCCCGTCGGGGCACTGCACTTGGGCAGACATCACTGTCCCACCTGGAGCTGTTCAGGTAGAGGTGTTGGTTTCCTGTGCAAGGTGCTTCCCTGTCTGGACTCCAAGGGCAGCGAAGATGCTTATATTTGGCTACTATAAGTAATGCTTTAATAAATGTCCACACAGAACACACTCAGACATGGGGTCAGAATCTCAGGGTTCAGATTCAAGTTCTAATACTTACTGGTTTGTACAATGACTTCATCTTTCTGCTCTCCTTCATTCCTAATATGGAATTACTACTACTATTACTACTACTATTATTACTACTATTACCACTGCCACTATGGCTACTACTACTATTGCTACTACTACTATTACTGCTACTACTACTACTGTTTAATCCAGAGGGTTATTATGCAGGTTAAATGAACCAGTTCCTCACACAAAGTTAAACCTCAATAATGTTAGCTATACATTATACTTTTTCTTCTGATAATTTCCTAGAGGTGAATTTATTAGATCAAAGGTTATCCATTCTTTGCCTAGTGGTAACAGTTACAGAATTGCCCTCCATAAATTGTGTATCAATTATTCCCACATACAGTTATGATGCTTGCTTTACCCCTGAAAACAATACTAGATATAATTAAAATAACATTTTGTTAACATAACAAATGAAAATAATCAATATTTCTCTCAATTATTAGTGAAGCTGAGTGGCTTTTTCTAATTAAACACTATTTGTTGATGGACCTGGACTATTTTTGTGGAGAGAACTGTCTCCTCCTCAACTCTGGTTACTCCGAGGGACAGTTCATTTAGGAAAGGCAGGATAAATGCCTGCTTCTTGCCTGGACATTTAAAAAAACTAGTTTCAGCCCTGGCCAGTTTGGCTCAGTGGTTAGAGCCTCAGCCCTCGGTCCAGAGAGTCATGGGTTTGGTTCCCGCTAAGGGCACGTACGTCAGTTGCAGTTTTTCCCCAGCCCCAGATGGGATCCTGTGGGTGTCAGCCAGTCAATGTGTTTCTCTCACACTGATATTTCACTCTCTCTCTACTCCCTCTCTCCCTCCCACTCTATCTGAAGATAAATGCAAAAATGTCCTTGGGTGAGGATAAAAACAACAACAACAAAAGAACTAGTTTCAGCGAGGCTGGTGTGGCTCAGTGGTTGAGCGTCAGCTCATGCACCAAGAGGTTGCCGGTTCGATTCCTGATCAGGGTGCATTCCCAGGTTGTGGGCCTGATCCCCAGTAAGGGGCGTGCAGGAGGAAGCCAATCGATGTTCTCTCCTCGATGTTTTTATCTTTCTCTCCCTCTCCCTCTAAAAAATCAATAAAGAAAAAAAAAGTTTCAAAGTAATGTGTTAATTTCTTGGCATCTACCAAAAATAACTAATGGGGTTTGTATTTTGTATTTTGGTGTTATTATGAACTATACATTTAAACATATTTTATATGTTTCACTTCATTGCATTTACTCTCTTTTTTAATGCTCTAATTGTCCTCTCGATATGACCCCATTCCTCTTTGTAGCTTCCTTGCTTTCTAGCGTGACAAGATAATCAGGGTCATTTTATCCAGTTTACGACCCAACCTAGAAATCATCCATTTTTCAAGGAGCCCTGGTTTACATCCCTTTTAAAAATGCTTGGTTCTGCCTGGCTGGTGTGGCTCAGTGGTTGAGTGTCACCCGTGCACCAAGAAGTCACCCATGTTTCTATCTCTCTCTCTCTCTCCTTTCCTCTCTCTCTCAAAAAAAAAAATCAATAATAAAAAAATTAAAAAAAAATTTTTTTTAAATGCCTGGTTCTGTCATTTGGATTTGTAGGAACTTTTAAAATACAAAGATATTAATCTTTTGTCTCTTTCATATATAGTTTTTCGAGTTAAAACAATTATTTTTTTCCAATCTAAGATGTATTTTTTAGAAAAAAAATTGTTGCTCCCAATTAAATGATGATATACATTCAGTTGTAAAACAAACCTTGATTTCAGAGATGCTAAAATGTAAAGAATGTAGACAACAAAGCTGGGGATGGGGAGGGGGGGAAGAGGAGGAGGGTATCAATGGGGGAAAAATGAGAAACATCTATAACAAAAACAAATTAATAAATACAAAATTAAAAAAATGTAAAGAATGTGTCTTAGAATTGATTACATATGGAAATCACATGATAAGTCAAAAACAGTTTTAACAATTTTGAAATGTTTATGTTGAATTTTTGGTGTAAGTTTAAATGTTTATAAAGCATATGTATACATTTTTTCTTCAAGATTTTGGTTTTGGTACCATATTAAACAAGGCATTTCACATCTTAGGAATATAAAACGACTTTCCCCTATTTTTATATTACTTCTATGGTTTTACTTTTTATATGGTAATACCCAATCCATTCAGAATTTATGGGCATTTGCTGTGATGTAAGCCTTTCCCATAAAAGCAGCATCGTTTTATATTGTACTGTAGTTAGTATGATGTTACCTGTGAGAGAAGGTGGGTGAGAAGTACATGAAATCTCTGCACAATACTTTTACAATTGTAAGTCTGAAAATTTCAAAACAAGAAAAAAAAACATTTTTTTTTCTTTTCTTGTGGTGGTGGGTATCCTAGTTTATATTGACACATGGCTAGCTAAATGTCTAATTGCCTAGGTATCTTAGTGGTGGGTAGGAGGTAGGTAGAGAAATTATACACATGATTAGTTATTATATGGTCATTAAAAACAGCTTCCAAAAGGCAAATCTTTAATAATAAAGGCAATTATATGTGACTAAATGCTAAACATCATTACATTTAATTTTGTCATATAAATGAACAGGAAATAGCTCCATATTTATTACAAGGGAAAAGAGTAGAATAACAATGAAGAAATCTGGTGGACATCACATTAATTAGCTGATTAAATGTAACATCACTAATGGGATAAACTAACATCACACTCTTTCCGATGCCAGGTTGTGAGAAAAATACCTCACCTGGGTTATATTCCCGAAAGAATGTTGGACTTGAATTTGATCAGCAGAATTTGTTTTGAGGGTTACTTTGTAAAACAACTTGCCAGGACAGACACAAAATATTGGATGACCTTCACAGATTAAAGCCAATTTGAAGCACATCTTTGATTGGATCCAGGATGAAATATTATTAAAAATGCAGCTGTGAATTACAAGACATTTTGGGGGGATAATTGGAGAAAATGGAGATTGATTGTATAATATGTAACAGCATGTGTTACTATTTCATGAGTGTGATCATTGTATTGCAGTTCTGTACAACAATATCTCTTTTGGGAAATGTATGCTAATATTTTTCAGGATAAAATATTATTTCTGCAACCTACTCTCCAATGGTGAGAAACATAGAACTAAAACTAAAAGTATGTCAAAATGATCATTACTGGTCAATTTCAGTGAATGGTATACAGGATCTTATTTTAATAGTCTTTCGACTTTCTCTACAATGAAACTATTGGGGAAAAATAAAAGCAGAGGAAAACAATGGAAGGAAATGCAACAAGATGGTAAAAGTGGTTTGGATAAGCAATATTCATTTTCTTTTTTATAATTTTATGTATTTTAG
Source organism: Molossus molossus (assembly GCF_014108415.1). Lineage (NCBI taxonomy): Eukaryota > Metazoa > Chordata > Mammalia > Chiroptera > Molossidae > Molossus > Molossus molossus. The sequence goes on from NW_023425346.1 coordinate 98,249,398, forward strand.
ATTGTTTATAATGAAATCCTGTTATTTTAAACACAGAAAAAACTTTTAAACAAGGAAAGAAAATTACTCTAATTTTCCCATTTTTCTTCCCCAATGTTTCAGACCCATTCCCGGCTCTGGAGCGGGAGCAGGTGGACTCGGGAAAGCCGAGGGCGCCAGCCCCTGCCTCGCCCCCCTTCCTGCGTGTTGGTCCCAGCACTATTTCTGTCCACGATACTAGGGAGCAGCAGGTGTTCCGAGACAGTCCTCACCTCTGCTGTGAATGTGCTGGGGGCAAGCTTCTCTCATCCGGTGTTTGCTTTGGAATCTCCTGAGGGTCAGGTTAGGCCTAATTCCCCCGACAACGAAGATCTCTTGGGCAGGATTTACTGGAATTGGAGAACCTTCAGGGAATCAGATCAGGGTGAATTGTGTGACGACACCTATAGGTTGAGCTAGCGTGAATGCCCTGGTTTTCTCCTACGTTGTTTTAATTTGGCCCATAGCAACCCTGAGACCTCAAGGTCTTCGGCCAGTTGAAGTCAGATCCCCGCACCCCACACAGCCAAGAAGGCAGCACTCCCCTTTGCTTTCTGCACATGCACGAGGTCGCTCAGGATCCCCTCCGCTGGAGGCCCACTTCGCCCTGGCAGCTGGCCTGCTCGGTGGTGCCCACGGAGCATTTAACCTGCCCTCAGGGACAGACAGTTAGGGCTCCCCTCCTCTTTAACTGCACCGCAACAAGTGGCCTTGTAAATACGATGTCTTTGCCCAAGATGTGCAATGTAGGAGTTGAAAGACATGTACTTAAAAAAAAAAAAAAGTGCAGGTTGCTTAATTGCCAACCCAGGAAACGGTAGCAGTCAGTATTCTCACTAGTCCCGCGGAGGAGTCGCTGCCCTCCCGGGCCCATGCGGCGGGTGTTCTTCCTTTTCAAGCACCGCTGGAGGGGCCCTGGCCGGTTTGGCTCAGCGGTTAGAGCATCGGCCTGTGGACCAAAGAGTCGCGGGTTTGATCCCGGTCAAAGGCATGAACCTCAGTTGTGGTTTGATCCCTGGCCCTGGTCAGGGTCATGCGGGAGACAATCAATTGATGTGTCTCTCTCACATCAATATTTCTCTCTCTCCCTTCCTCCTGTCCTCCCTCCCTCTCTATTTGAAAATCAATGGAAAAGTGTCCTTGGGTGAGGAATTAAAAAAAAAAAAAAAAAGACTAGCTAGAGGGTTTGTGAGCACAGTGTTCAAGGACATTTGAAAGATGAGCTGCTTCTGCTTAGGCTTATTTACTACGGACTAAAGGTGGCGGTGCGGTGTCTATGTGTGATCTCCTCTGGAAAATTCTATTTTTGACAGAGATGACACAGTCCTCCTAAAAGCTTCTTAACTCCAAAAGCTGATTTGTTTACATTTTGTGTGGAAATAGAGGTCTCAGTGAAGGAGCGGCATCTGTTCTGTTGCAGAGAATATTTAGGTTGTGGGTAGACCTGGAGTTGGCTAAGTATCTGGGGGGGATTCATCTTTTATGACTAAACTAGGGTTTTACTTTTAAATTTTATTTATTTATTGTTTTTCTTTATTGATTTCAGAGAGAGAGGAAGGGAGGAGAGAGAGATAGAAACATTGATTGGCCGCCTCCTGCTCGCCCCCCAATGGGGATCGGGCCCACAACCTGGGCATGTGCCCTGACCGGGAATTGAGCCGATGACCTCTTGGTGCGTGGGTCGATGCTCAACCACTGAGCCACACCAGCCGGGCTAAACTAGAGATTTAAATTTGATTGAGGAAATCCACTTGCCAAAAAGTTACCATTCCCAAATTAGATTTAAATTCTATGTGCGATCCATACTTTCAAGAAATTATCTTGCCTAAGAAGGAATAAATAGGCAAAGGGAATCGGCATGAATTCCGATGTCCAAGGTAGATTTTGTCAAACTTGGTGAGTGTGCTTGGCTATTATTGTCAGTTTAATTAAGGCCTTCTTGATGAAAAAAAAAAAATTAGGTCATAATATAGAAGAGAAACAGAGAAAACATTAAAAATTCTAAGGCCGACCTTGCACACCTAGTTTGTGCTGAAATCAATTCAGGTGACCGGGGAGGTCTCTTTCCTCCCTCCTCACACTGCCCCTCCATCTTCCTCACTGGAAACCACCACGTGAGAGCTTTTGTGAGTCAGTATTTTACAGACAACTTCGTGTGATTCATCAGACATTCAGAAGGCTGCCGTGTGATAGCTAGAAATTCAAAGCAGCAATGGAGAAGCCAGGAGTCCGCTGAACTTGGAGGCAGGAAAGGCAGACTCTGGGGGACAAAAGCAGTAATCATGGGCTTCAGAAGAAAATACCGAGGATCCTACTGGTCTGAGATCAGGGTTACAGAATTTTGATGTGGGTGTCTGTGTTCCCACCCCCTAATGTTGGTAATATATGGCTGTCTTTTATCTTTTTTCCAAATGGAGGAACCTTTGCGTTCATTTATCCCTGTTAATGTAGGTACTTTTCAGGGTGAAACCTTGAGCTACGCAAAGCAAAAAATGGAAGACCCCCAAACAAGGTCCGACAACAGCCCAGGCTCACACAGTGAGGCAGGTGGTCAGGGAGCAGCAGACAGCGACAGGTGGAGGAAGTCCGGGCCCCACCACCACTGCCTGGGGCCGGGGCCAGGCCTGCCACCCGCACAGGCAGGTGGACTGTCAGCATCTATAAAGTGCTGTGGCCACCAGGGCCACCAAGCCATGAGTGAGCAATCAAGACGGTCTGTCTGTCTCCACTGGATGGCCTTTGTAAGACATGCTGCTGTTACTCTTGAGAAGCGAAGAATCACCGAGTCTTCAGGGGACGAGGTACTCAGCCCAAAAGTGATGCGCTCACATGGCCGGGACAGTCTGGTTCTGGGGCAGGCTCTCTTCTTGGCTGCACTCGCCCCCTTCTTACTGCAGTTCAAGTGATGGGGAGACAGTGGGGAGCAGACGGCTGGAGGAGGCTTTGATAGTAGGCCCACGGGGATGCCCCACCAGCACCTGCAGAAGATGCACTGAGAGTCTCATGTTGGTAATGATGTGATTCCAGTAGTGTACACGAGAATCTATTAGAATCGTTGGGTAGGAGTGGAGAAAAGTCCACCAGGGAGCCGGTCTGACATGGGAGCTGTGTTGTCATCGCTCTCTCTGTTTCTCTCTCGGAGGCCAGCCCTTGGAAGCGAAGGCTTGTTTACCTTTAGATCTCGTGCTTGGCTGAATACCTGGCCCAGGACAGCACTCACCTATTCGCTGAATGAACGAGCGAGTGAAAAATACGTGGAATGCTGGAGGAAAGCTAAGGGCTGTCGACACACATTACAGCCAGAATTCGGTTACAGACACAGACTTCATGAGAGCGTCGGTAGAGCACAGGAATGTCCCCGATGGCACTGACCACCCGTTTGTATCTTTTTGTCAAACCCAGTATAGGACAGTGTAGACCAATCACTCCTGAACTGGAACGTATCCCAAGTCTTGAAATAGTACCCTTCATCTTTTGTTCTATTCCTCAGCCATGGGAGTGTATACGTCATTTAGAACAAAGACACGTTAGAATAGAAAATATATATATATTTTTTTTTATTAAAAAAGAGTTGCTTTTTTTTTTTTCAGAGACATACAAATGGGAAGAAGTTAATGCATTTACAAAAACTTGATCATAAGTAAATTTTTTTAATAAAATGAAATATTAGTTATTATGACTTTACTTTGTTAAACTCATAACATAAATAGACTTTTGATGTGGGTGTCTGTGTTCCCACCCCCTAATAGTGATAATATATGGTGGTCTTTTATCTTTTTTCCAGATGGAGACAGGATTCCAAAGATGACAGAGAACAGTGCTCCTTGCTGCTCAGTTCTGGAAGATACAGGGAGAAGAAACTGATGTCATCATGGTACCAGGCTGAAGGGAAACAACCAGCCCTGCATCTCCAGAGTGCAGGGGACAGAATGAGCAATTGCAAAGCATCGAGGACCCAGGACAGGGGGCAGCAGGTGGGGGAAGGAGGACAGTCTTACCAAATGCTGGGAGCAAAGCCCCAGGCAGCTCTGACCTAGAGGCAGAGCCACTGCCTAGCAGCAGCATTGCTTCTGGCAGCAGCACTTACACTGGCAGCACTTCTGCTGACAACAGCCCTTCCCACAGCCACAGGAGCCGCAGCCACAGGAGCCGCAGCCACAGGAGCCACAGCCACAGGGGCGGCAGCAGCAGACCACGGGGACGCAGCAGCAGCCCCCACAGCCTCCACACCCACCACCGCAACCCCCACAGCCGCCACAGCCACCACCGCAGCCACCGCAGCCACCACAGCCACAGCCGCCACAGCCACCACCGCAGCCACCGCAGCCACCGCAGCCACCACAGCCACCACAGCCACGGCTACCACAGCCACAACAACCCATGGTATCAGTAGAGAGGACTCAGGAGAGATGAGCAGGGAGGATTCAGGAGGTGAGGAAGGTCTGATGCCCCTTCTGCTGGGGGAGCCCTTATATACCACCTCCCTGTATTCCTCAGCCCAATTTCCGTGGACAAATCTCACAAGACCTTTGATCTACTTCCTTCTTGAGTCCCTTTGCTATGATAAACATTGCTATTTTTGGCACAGCAGCCTCCTTGGAAAACCTTGAGTTTTCTGTTGTGACTGAAACACTTGTTTGTTATATGTCTAGCCCAGAAGTGGATAAATGATGGTCAAAGTGCAGGAGAAAAGTCATCCCAGGGGCCTGAAAAATGATGCCTGTGTCATAGACACGGCCCGTTGTGGGCAGTCGGCGAGTCTGCCCTGCAGGCGGCCGCCCCAGGGTGCTGGACGACGGAGAGCGAGGGGTGGACGCACCACCAGCCTTCTGCTCGATGAGAAGCAGATCGAGGGGCAGGTGGAGTCCAGGGCACCAGCATCGTGGGGAAAGGCAGACCTGTCCCAGACAGGTGTCTGATCCAGCAGCTCGTGTGGCCCGAGGGAGACCGTGGTGCTGTCTGCAGGACGTGAACGAGCTGGGCAGGCCCCAGTGCTCAGACAGGTAAGCAAGAACATGCCTGTACGGACTACCGATCTCGCCCACAGGCTAGCTGGGGCAGGAGGTGTGTGTGGTGGTGGGGAGGGGGCAGGTAGGGTCAGCCACGTGGAGATGGATCACTGACTATAGACACTCCCCGGGGCCACGGTCGGCTGACATGCTGGGCCTGCCACAGGGCTCCACCTGGGAGGCAGGAGAGGAGGCCAGCTGCCCACGGAGCCCCAATTTCTTGTCCCCAGTGACTGAGGGGTCAACAGCAAGCAGAGACTTCTCTCTGCGCAGCTGACCCAGGAGCCCGAACTTACGTGTTTAGCATCTGATGTCACACAATTTCATTTTCGTAATTTCTAATAACCACACAATTCTTCTTGTGAACAAAGAAACTGAGACCCAGAGAAAGCACGTGACTTTTTAAACGGTGAGATGGGATATTTAACGCACTTACAGATGTTTATTCTCTCCTTTTTGAATCGGATTTTTCACGTTTTCCTTTTTTTTTCTTTCAAGAGCATTTCTCTTGAAAGTGAAGTGTATAATGAACCCCAGTAGAAAGAAAACAATATTTTTTACTTGTGATGAGTAAAAAAATATAGACAGAAACATAGGGATTTCACCTGGCTCTACATTCAGATTTTCACGGTTATGAAAAGATAAAAACGATTGTTAAATATTTTAGAGATTTGTTTAACTCGACAGGCATCTTTTGGATACTTACAGTGAGCTGAGCACTGTTCTAAGCCCCAGAGCAAAACATACACACACCCTTAAGTTCTCGTGGGCTCAACACTCTCAGAATAGTGTTCTAACCCAAATTTAGATTTAAGAGTTGAGTCAAGGTTAAAATTAACAGTGTTACCTGGCCAAGACTTCAACAAGGAAGGACGTAAGAGGCCCCGTGAGGTCTTTTATGGGCAGTGGATAAACAAGACGCCGACTGTGTATTCTGGGCTCAGCTCATGGAGCTGGTATATAAGGGCTGCCCCAGCAGAAGGGGCATCAGACCTCCCTCACCTCCTGCCTCTGCTCACCTCTCCTGATCTCCTGAGTCCTCTCTACTGACACCATGGGTTGTTGTGGCTGTGGTGGCCGTGGCTGTGGTGGCTGCGGTGGTGGCTGCGGTGGCTGCGGTGGTGGCTGCGGTGGCTGTGGTGGTGGCTGCGGTGGCTGTAGCTGCAGAACCTACCGGGTTGGCTGCTGCTCCCGCTGCTGCCCCTGCTGCTGTGGCTGCTGTGGGGGCTGCTGCAGTATCCCCCTGGTCTGCTGCCGCCGCCGCACCTGTTGCTGTGTCCCGTGTGGCTGTGGCTCATGTGGCTGTGGCTCTTGTGGCGGCGGATGTGGGAAGGGCTGTTGTCAGCAGAAGTGCTGCTGTCAGAGGCAATGCTGCTGCTAGGTGGCCCGGCCTCTGGGCAGGCAGTGCTGGGCCACTTGCCTCCTGGGTAAGTCTTTCCTCCACCCATCTTTCTGCTCCCCGCCAACTCCCTGGCACCTGGCTTTGTGGCACTGTCCTCCTGGGTTCTCCTGTTCTAAATTTAAGTAGCTTTTCCTGTTTTTAAGGTAGTCACATGGACATTTTATACAATGTCACCCAAGGGTAAAAATGGAGAACATATTGATTATTGAGCTCAGCAAAATGTGATAATGATTTCTGTTGTTTTCTTCATTACGTTCTTTTCTGTCTCTGCATTAAGTCTTCTTGTCTGAACCATAAATGGTCTGTCCTTTCTGTGGCCATAGCTTTTTTCTAGATGCCCTCCTAAACATCTCTCAATAAAACGCTAAACCAAACCCTGAGCAGTGTCCCTTGTGTTATTCTTCGAACTATTTATATCAAACACGGGTTAATTATGGTCTTCTGTGGAATGGGGCGGCAGAAAAGATACAGATAATTAGGCCCTGGTGTGATTTACAATCCACTTCCACGCAAATAACCATGAACACAGGTCAGAATAATCACATGTCAGAAGGCCTTGATGTTGTGTGTCACGGCAGGAGGGAGTGCACATGGCTGGGTGGGGGCAGGGGGTAGGGGTTGAAATATCCTCACGAAAGAGGTGACATTTGGCGGGGGGTGCTCAGAAAAATTAGTCAGGTTTTGACTAGTGGAGATAATTGGAGACAGATATTCCAGGAAGAAGGGTGATGGTGCTTGGCGATGGGGAGGTAATCGGGTTTGAGTGAGGTCCCGAGGCTGTGGGACTTGGGAAGGGATTTGTGCCTTATGAGAAGAGGAAGAGACGCCAGAGTGCTCGCCCTGCCAAGTGAAGACACAGCAAGAAGGCAGCCCTCTGCAAACCAGGAAGAGGTCCTCACCAAAACACCATGATGGCAGCCTGGGCCCCCAGCCCCCAGAGCTGTGTCAATAGAGATCTCTGTAGTTGAAGCCCCCAGTCTGTGGATTTCATTGTGGGGCCTGAGCTGTCGGATACAGTGATGTAACAATGCTTTGTGGCTTCTGCTCCTCTTTTCTTTTTTTTAAATTTAATTTTATTATTTTTTTAATTTATCTTTATTCTTGAATGTATTACAGATGTCTTTCTTTTTTCCCCCTTAACCCCCTCCTCCCTTCCCTTTGAGGTTCATCAGTCTAACAACCAATTTGTACTTCTTAATCCCTTCACCTCTTTCACCCAACCCCTCTCCCGTCTGGCAAGCAACAAAACATTCTCTGTATCTATGAGTCTGTTTCTCTTCTGCTTGCTCATTTTGCTTGTAGATTCAATTGTTGATAGATATGTATTTATTACCATTTTATTGTTCCTATTTTCTATCTTCTCCTTCAAGAAGACCCGTCAACATTTCATATAATACTGATTTGGTGGCGATGGACTCCTTTAGCTTTTTCTTGTCTGCAAACTCTTTATATGGCCATCAATTCTAATTGATAGCTCTGCAGGATAGAGTAATCTTGGTTGTAAGTCCTTGATTTTCATCACTTTAAATATTTCTTGCCACTCCCTTCTGGCCTGCAAAGTTTCTTTTGAGAAATTGGCCGACAGCCTTTTGGGAGCTCTGTTGTAGGTAACTAACTGCTTTTCTCTTGCTGCTTTTAAGATTCTCTCTTTGTCTTTAACCTTTTACATTTTGATGATGATGTGTCCTGGTGTGGGCCTCTTGGGGTTCATCTTGTTTGGGACTCTCTGTGCTTCCTGGACTTGTATGTCTGTTTCCTTCACCAAGTTAGGGACATTTTCTGTCATTTTTTCAAATAGGTTTTCAATTTCCTGCCCTCTCTTCTCCTTCTGGCACCCCCATGATGTGAATGTTGGTACGCTTGAACTTGTTCCACAGGCTCCTTATATTCTCCTAATTTTTTTGGATTCTTCTTTCTTTTTGCTATTCTAAATGGGTGTGTTTTGCTTCCTTATATTCCACATCGATGGCTTGCTTCTTGGCTTTACCTACCCTACTATTGATTCCCTGTAAATTATTCTTTATTTCAGTTAGTGCATTCTTTATTTCTGACCGATCCTTTATTATGCTCTTGAGGTCCTCACTAAGCTCAATGCCATCCTTATAAGCAATGTTTTGACCTCTACATCTGTTAAATTGCTTATCTCCATTTCATTTAGTTCTTTTCCTGGAGTTTTGTTCTGTTCTTTCATTCGGGATATGTTTTCTTGTCTCCTCATTTTGGCTGCCTCCCTGTGTTTGTTTCTATCTATTAGGTAGAGTTGCTGTGTCTCCTGGGCTTCCTAGGGTGGCTTGTAGGGTCCAGCGGCACAGCCTCCCTGATCACCCAGCTGGGCCCTCAAGGTGCATTCCTAGTGTGGACTTTACACCCTTCTGTTGTAATTGAGTCTTGATTGCTGTTGGCACATCAATGGGAGAGATTTACTCAGGCTGATCAGCTGTAAGGACTGGCTGTGCCCACTGACCACTGGCCTCTGACTACCTTGGAGGATCAGCTGTGGAGGGGCCCACCACATAAATCAAGACTTACTTCAGCAGGGCTCTGGTACCCACTGAGTCCACTCACTGAGTGTTTCACTTGTGGAGATGGTTGGGTGGTGGTGCTTTGGTGTGGTCTGAAGCTGTCCACTGGCTGTGCTGGCTCTGGGGCAAGGTCAGCCACTGCCTGTGTTCTATCTGGGGCCACCAGGCGTAAGCTGCAGAGTGATCTGCCGATGGCTGCTTCTTGTGCTGGGCTTGGAGGTGCCCAGGTGAAGCCAAGCTGTGAACCAAGGCTGGCTGCTTATAGTGCTGGGCCTGGGACCACTTAGCGAAAGGTATGGGGCTCACTGTGGCCAGATGCTGCTTGTTGGAGAGAATTTAGAGAAATCTGAAGCAGGATCCAAGACAGTCCAATCCTATGGTAAAGCCACTGGAAACAGCTTGGGTGGGCCCAAAAGTTGGGTGGGGCGGGGCCTTAGGGAATCACCAGGGCAGGGCCAACAGTGTGAGCCAGGTTGCTAGAGTCCCAGATATGACAGCTGTCTGCCTGCCCTGTGGGGGAGGGGCTCACCAAAGGAACAATGGCCTCCCCCAGCTCATCTGTCCAGGGGAAAGCTGCCTCTCCAGCCCTCGCCCCAATGCCAAACAATTCAGTACTTCCCCGTATGTCTCTGGTGCCTTTCAAGCGCCTCCCCAATGCTAGAACCCAGAAGGAGTAGGTCTGAGTAAGTCTGTGTGTGGGCCCTTTAAGAGGAGCTGCCTGGGCCTCCAGAAGCTTCAGGCTCCCTGAGCCTCAGTTCCCCCTGGTTTTACAGCCAGAAGTGATGGGGATTCTCTTCCTGCCACTGGAACCCTGAGCTGGTGGCCTGGTGTGGGATGGGGACCCCTCACTCCTCAGGGAGGACCTTCCCAGCCGAGGTGTCCTGATTTTTATCCGCCACACGTGGGTGTGGGACCAGCCTGTCTCCTACCAGTCTCCGTGTGGCTGCTTCTTCCATTTTGTAGTTGTAGGACTTCCATTCAGCTTGATTTCAGGCGGTTCTGAAAGATATTTGTTCTGTAGTTTAGTTATAATTTTGGTGTGGTTGTGGGAGGAGGAGATACCAAGTTACCTACACCGCCATCCTGACCAGATGTCTGTCTTCTGCTCCTCTTTTCTGAGAGACTTGGGAGGCAGTACAACTTGGCCCATTTAAAAATTTATTATGATCTTGGTCCGTGTGGCTCAGTGGATTGAGCGTCGTCCCACGGACTGAGAGATCCTAGTTCGATTCCTGGTCAGCATACATACCCGGGTTGTGGGCTTGATCCCCAGTAGGGGGCGTGCGGGAGGCGACTGATGGGTGTTTCTCACATCCATGTTTCTCTGTCTCTCTCCCTTCCTCTCTCTCTAAAAAAATCAATAAAACATATTTAAAAAATAATAAACAAAAATTTATAATAAACGTGGTCAACCACTGGGTGAGAAATTGGCCATCTTCCTTAAGGGTGTTTGTTTCACTCTGTAAGGTACAGAGGTAAAGGGAGCTGATAACCTAAAAAAGTGGTCCAATAAGTTACACATTATATTCTCTCATATTTCTCTCTTGTCCTAGACATGAAATATTCTATTACATTATCATGGGCATTTGAGAAGAGGCAGGTCTGCCTAATTTGCTATATTGGCTAACCTAAAAATATCTAGGCTTGAAAAAAAATTTTTTTTGGTCATTTTATCTAATCTTGATCTTTTGCATTTGTTTCTAAGAGGAATATTTGGATTCGAATTGTAGATCAAAAACAAGCTTTGTGCCCTGGCAGGTTTGGCTCAGCGGTTGGATCGTCGGCCTGTGGTCCAGAGAGACCCGGGTTCAGTTCCCGCTAAGGGCACGTACCTCGGTTGCAGTTTGTCCCCGGCCCTGGTTGGTCGTGCAGGTGGCAGCCACTCGATGTGTCCCTTCACATCGATGTTTCTCTCTCTCTCTCTTCCTCTCTCTCCCTCCTGTCTATCTGAACAAAGAATGGAAAAATGTCCTCGGGTGAGGATAAAAACAAAACAAAACAAAAAAAAAACAAGCTTTGTATGAATCACGGAGCTTTGATACACATTATGGTATGCTGATAAATATTGTTAGAGTGAGTAGATACTGTATGTGTGTATATATATAACCTATATGTTATATATGTTTACACGTTATTCATATTTAGCATAGTTTATGTCACATATTTATTGATGTATATAGATTATGCATGTATTATATACACATACATATATACATATCAGCTTAATGTGTTATAAGTTATATACAATGTTTATACACCTTTATATGTGTATACATATACATACGAGAATATATATTATATATACATTTGTTTATATATTCTCAATATGTCTGAATTTTATGATTCAACATATGATTGTGTTGACTCCATTCATTTGTAAACCTAGTAATCTGTGGAGTATACAGACTTAAGCACAGTGGCCACTGTGTATTATAGGGTGCATAAATCATATTTCAATCTTCCTAATTTTACTTCTAGGGGTTAATTTTTATCTGGTTTGAAGCTCCCTTAGTACTATGCGTTCTCTTCAAATGACTCTCCGTGTGTTTACAATAATGACATATGTTAAGAACTGAATCGTTTTCCCTCAAAATCTATATATTGACGTTCTAATTCCAGTGTGACTATATATGGAGGTAGGACTTTCCACACCACTCCCAATTCCATTTCTTCTTTACAGATGGCTGTTTTTGTCTTTTTTTCTTTTATCATTAAACACAGATATTTGCACATTCAAGAACACATCTTAATGATTTTTATCTTCAAATACAGCAGTGGAATCAAGGTGTATTTATTTTTCAGGAAATTGACTTTTTCCCATTAGCCTTATGTCTTAGAGGTCTTTCCAGGCCAGTTAACATCAATCTGCCTCATACTTCTAAACTGTTATCTGTCCTCTGTCTTTAGACCAGAGTCTCTCGACCTGGGCACTGTTGCCTTGTGAGCAAATTCATTCCTCCTTCAGTTGGCTGCCCTGTGGGCTCACAGCAGGATGTTTGCTGCAGGCCTGGCCTCCCCCACGAGGTGCCCTCAGCATTGCCACCGCCCTCCTCCCCGCCCCTGTGACCACCAGAGATGCCAAGTGCTACCTGGACCCAATTGCCCCTGGTTGAAAGTCAATGTAGAATGTCTGTATTCTCGTTGTCATAGTCTCAGGCCCTTCTCTGCAAAAGTGATTTTCTGAGCAACCTCCTTGTATGTGCACTTTAAATATTGTGGACACCATGTTAAAAGAGTCTCATGACTTTCTTTGCTTGACTTTAGTCATGTGTAGGAATGAATATTATATATTGCTCTGTGTTAATCTTTCCTTGTAACTTCGATTTACATAGCCCTGTGTTTCCTTTGCCATAATTTCAACTCTCTCTCTCTCTCTTTTTGAAATCCGTCTGAAACCCGTTGTGAAATGAGGTGAAATGTGAAATGTAAACAATTAAGCAAGAAAATAACTATTCGAACAAAAGCATCTGCGCGTCAGCCAAGAAAAACGTTGGCGCTGACTTTTCTTTGCTGGAGTTTCCCAGAGTTCAGCTCCTCTGATTGGCTCTGATGGAGAGACTCTGGGCGGTTTCCTTCCTGCGGGCAAAATGTGTACTTTATGAAAAACCTGTGACCTTTTCCATGATTGTTTCCCCCAAACTTCCAGCTACTTAATTTTGATACATAGTAAAAGATGAACCCCATAATTCCTCAAAGGAATTATGCCCAAGAGAGGCGGGGGACATTGGAACAGGCACTTACCTGCACCGTAATAAAGGCCCAGCCTTCTGCTCGTCCACAGAGTTGGAGCTTCACCATTTTGCCTTGTTTGTGGAAATCCGGATAAATTAGGTTTTCAGTGATCCACGACACTACTCTTCAATGGAGACATCTTGTTTATATGTTTCAGAACTGTTCTCCTCTTGTTCCTTTGTCAGCCCTCACAGGCACACCTTCTCTGACACAGACTTTGAGGAAGGCCATTCAAATAAGAGAGAAAAAAGATTTGATTGCATTCCCCCGAGACATTCCACACCTCTTGTTCTGAGCTCCTATCAGAGGTTTATCCATTTGTCTCTTCTTCCCTTGCTATGACCAGCTCTCCAAATCCAAATGATAACTCCACAATGTTTTCTCCTGTTCGTTTGTGCAAATACTGCTTTTCAGGACCTCAAACCCAAATTTGAGGTCCCTTAGTAAGAGCCCGCCGCATGCGTTTTCTCTCTGAACTCACTCCATCTTCTCTTTCCTTTTTACTTCTGCGCTTGAAAAAACATCCTGTGTACATGAAACAATCTTGTATGTGGAGTAAACTGGTACCTGACTCACAGATAAAAACAGTACTGGAAATGCATTTTTTCTTCTTTAGTTTTATGCTGGTGGCTTCTTTTTGATTAGGAAAAAACAAAACTTGATTTGTTTGTCAAAGTAGCTTATGGCCCAGTTGGTGTGGCTCAGTGGTTGAGCATCGACCCATGCACCAGGAGATCTCTGGTTCGATTCCCGGTCAGGACACATGCCCAGGTTGTGGGCCAAACCCCCCAGTGGGGAGCATGTAGGAGGCGGTAATGTGTGTGTGTATTTGGTGAAAGGTTGGAGACAGAGGGTGGACTCTTCTTTGTGTGTGTGTGTGTATTTGGCGAAGGGTTGGAGATACAGGATGTGTTCCTCTGTCACCAGAAGCGGGTTGTCCTTCATGATGCTGAATTCTTAGCGCACTAGTCAATACCTAAGTCCAACTCTGCCAAATTTAAATGTTTCCACTATTTAGAGATTCTCCTCTTCCAATTATTTCTCTCAGTGAAACTAAATAAATTATATAAAATAAGAATTGATAGAACTTGACCAACTAAAAACAAAGAACACCTAAGAACCAGGGTGGAAAAAAAGTGGAACTAGTCATTCTGGTTTAGAATGAGTGACCCGACACAGTTTGCATCTGACACGATGCCTCCTGGCGTGGGAACCCAACTTCTGTGCCAATCTCTCCTTGTTCATTCAAAGTGGAAGCTTCAGGGAATGCCAATGCCTGTGCACGGTAAAGTGTACACGCTGTAACAGCACTATGGGTATCAGTCACATTTCCGTGGGACCTTTTACTTACAACTTTTAACTGGGCACCATTGCCTTCGGAGGATGCCAGCCATGGTCAGTGGCTGTTGCCGGAGCACTTTTCTGACGTTCTGCCAAGTTCGGGCCTAGAGAGGAAACATGGGCGGCACAAAGAATGTCGGTCTGGCCCTGGCCGGCTTTGCTCAGCGGTTGGAGCGTCGGCCTGTGGTCCAGAGAGACCCGGGTTCGGTTCCCGCTAAGGGCATGTATTTTGGTTGCAGTTTGTCCCGGGGCCCTGGTTGGGTTGTGTGGGTGGCGGCCACTCGATGTGTCCCTTTCACGTCGATGTTTCTCTCTCTCTCTCCCCCCCCCATCTGAACATAAAATGGAAAAATGTCCTCAGGTGAGGATTAAAAAAAAAAGAATGTTGATTTGCTTGCAAATAATTATGCAGAATAAAGGTTAATGGCACACTGGGTAATCATCCAAGGCTTCTGTGCTGACGCTTTGGCTCATAGCACAAGAGAGCAAAGTGCCTCCGACCCAACCTCGCACAAATTTAATCACAGGCTCTAATCCACCTTTATGGCCGTTTCCACAGGCTCAACACTAATAACTACGAGACACTTTCTATTAGAGTGATACATACAACCCGCACTAGAACCACAGAGCAGGGAAGAGGTATTGGGGGGAAGTGTGATGATGATACATACAACCCGCACTAGAACCACAGAGCAGGGAAGAGGTATTGGGGGGAAGTGTGATGATGATACATACAACCCGCACTAGAACCACAGAGCAGGGAAGAGGTATTGGGGGGAAGTGTGATGATGATACATACAACCCGCACTAGAACCACAGAGCAGGGAAGAGGTATTGGGGGGAAGTGTGATGAGCCGGAAAGGCCTCCGGAAAAGGGAGTGCGTTTGTTCAGGCGACATCTCCCTGAGAACACGGCAGGAATGTGAGAGCAGCCCAGGAGTGTGTAGGATTGGCTATAACACGGGCTGGAGACGACCTGGAGTTAACCCTAGAACCCGGAGCCCTTTGTGGACTGGGCTGAGGCATTCGGACTTTATTCTCCAGGCGCGCCACAGGGGACTTTGAAGCAAGGTCGCGGTGTGATCCAAGTGCTCTTGACAGTCCCCCAAGAGGAAGTAAAAGAAAGAAGCCTTTGAGAAAGTCCTCGAGCTGGGGTGGGGCAGGGCTGGAGGGGGAAGACTGGGCGGGGTCCCTGCCAACGACCCGGGAAGCTTTGCAAGCAGTTTGGAAAATGTGAACCCTAATTGCAGAATGAAGACACTCCTGCGAGGTGGCCTTTCTGCTACTAATGTTTAAGCATGAAATAGTGACCCCAGGCTTCTGGGAGGCAGCTCTCAACAGCAAAACTTAACAGCAGTTCTTGTTGGGCATTTTACCGTGGGGATTTCTGGGCATTTTTCATTTACTAGCTCGTATCGTCCGCACAATGATTTTATGAAGCAGATTGCATTTTACCTCCATCTTCCAGATAAAGAAAAAGGGACGCAGAGAGGCATTAGAGCCCCACCCAAGGTCACTGAACTGGGAGCTGACTGACAAGTTCAGTCTGCGGAGCGGATGCTCTGAAAAGCCCTGTGCTGCCACCTGGTGGTTGGAAGTGGGAAGTGTAACAATACAGGTGTGCCCGGGCCGGCAGGGGAGGTCACGGAAGGCTCCCTGGAAGATGGGAATTTGAAGGAAATTAAGAAAGCTGGTCTGGAAGACGCTCCAGGCAGAGGGAGCGGTATGAGCAGGGCCCAAAGGCTGCAGTCATGGAGCCACGCGTGGGGAACAGGACGATCTTGGTGAGTCAAGAGGAAAGTGGGCGTCAGGAGGTACGTTGAGAGGTCTGGGCGGACCAGGTCGTGGGAGACCTCGTGGGTCCTGGGACAGGCCTGGACTTCATCCTGGAGCTGATGGAAAATCCCTGAGGAGCTTTCAGTCAGGGAGAGAGGGTGTGATGGTGTGATTCCTTGTGCATTTGCCCCAGTTGCTGACCAACTTGGCCAGGTGCTGAAAAGTCACTTGTTGAACTGATCTAAGAGGAGAAAATCCTTTTTTTCTTTTATTCTCACCCGAGGACATTTTTCGATATTTTGTTCAGATGGGGGGGGGGGGGAGAGAGAGAGAGAGAGAGAGAGAGAGAGAGAGACATCGACATGAAAGGGACACATCAAGTGGCTGCCACCCATACTACCCGACCAGGGGTTAGGGACAAACTGCAACTGAGGAACGTGCCCTTAGCGGGAACCGAACCCGGGTTTCTCTGGGCCGCAGGTCAATGCTCTAACGCTGAGCCAAACTGGCCAGGGCGAGAAAATCCTTTTTTGCACCTGACTTAAATTGATTCCTGACAAGAGATGAATTATTCTTCACTGGCGGTGCTATAAACTCCCAGGAAACAGGCTGCAGATCCAAGAAAAGTGCTGCAAACTGACGATGGTGGGTGGGTGAGTGGAGGGGGAGGGACCCCTTCTCCAGAATGCCTGTGGGCCCCACCCCGCGCAGCTTTTGGCCGCAGCCTCGGCCCAGGGAGAAACAGAGCCCCTTCAGACCTCTGACATTGCCCCAGGTGGTCCAGGGGAAAGTAAACTGTTTCTCCTAACCGATAGCACTGGACCCTGTGGAACCATTTTTATATGTGGATCTGAAGAGCAGAGAGAAAAACCAACTGCCTTACAGGAATTCATAGACTCCTTAAACATCGAAAGTTTGCTGACTTGAATACATTGCTTTCTTTTCTTGGAACCAAGCTATGTTTAAGAGTTTGCAACTCTTGGGTGCCAGTTGTAGCTAGAAAACCACAGGTTGAAGCCTAGATGGCTAATGCAACGAGACGGAGATTCTTTAAAGACGAAGACTCTCTTCTTGAGCACCTAAGCTACGTCCGAAATCAAAGACAGAGCAGGACAGCGTGTGCGCAGCACGCGAGCTCACCTTCGCTAGAAGAAGGCTTGGTGGTTTTCGAAAGCTGCTCGGCTCAGTTCCTCCTCTGGGTCTGCAAAATGACAATCCTGCTGATACCGGGGGTGGTGTAGGAGCCTTGTTCAAATGTTTTGCATTAATAAGATGAAGAGGAAGTGAGGGAAACAAAATGCTGATTGTTGGGGCCAGAGATGTTACTCATTGTTCCTACTGTCAAGAAATATCAAAATGTTTCCTTCCTTTATATCCCTCCCCCGGCCACAAAATACTCATTTCGGTTGCCTTCGGCTACCACGGGGGAAGCGTGGCTAGTGCTGTGCATGAGATGGAGAAATGGACAAGAGAGAGTGCTGGGAAGTCTCAGTGGTCTCTGAGTTTCCTAAATGCCTTGAACCATCACCAACTCTCTTCACAGTGTTACTCCTGAGCGATTCGTATTTAAGAAACAACAGGATGAAGAGATGAAATGCGCTACCCTGCCAATGACCGCTGCTCTCGCGGTCTGCACATTCTTCATACAAGGAGTGTTCTTTCTTCCATGGCTGGTGTGGGCGGCCAGGCTTTGGGGCCTGGGCCCCCAGCAGAGATCAGAGAGTGAGCCTGGGGGTGGGGGGCAGCCCGGGGAATTGTGAACTCTCCTGGGCCTTTAACTGACAGGGACAGGGCTGGCTCAGTCTGGGGTCATGTATGCAGTGCCAGAATTTCAGGAGAAAGACCTGGAACCGTCAGATGCAGAGTAGGGTAACTCTGGGACCCTCCTTTTCTGCCGAAAGTCACTCTTGCAGAAGACTGAGGCTGTGTTTCATTTGTTCACGCCTTCCAACAGCGTCTAGAGGGAATTGCTCGGGAATCGTCCACTTGTGGTTTATAATTTGTCAGGAATATTAGACTCTAGGCTCACTTATTGACGTGGGGATTCTTCAGGCCCTGGAACTGCTCTGAGGGTGGCTGGAAACCGGAGGAAAAGTCCTGGAGGAATGACCCTGAGTGAGGCATCAGGGCCCAACCCAGAGGTGTGGGGCTCCCTCTATGCCTGGGACTTTCTCTGTTTGTTTCTGCGCGGTAGCAATTAGTTTCTGTTTCTCTGTCTTTAAATGATAACGTGCTTCAGCTAAACACATAGAAGTTAATCATTGACGAACTGTATTAATTTCCTATTGACACTGTGTCAAACAGCAGCGAACTGGGAGGCTACAAACAACACACTCTACTTCCCACAGTTCTCAAGACCAGAGTCTGCAGTCAGCCTGGCTGGGCGTGGGCAGGGCTGGCTCAGGCCGAGGCTCCGTGGGACCAACAGCCTCCTCGCCTTCTCTGGCTTCTGGAGGCTCACGCCTGCCTCCCCTCGGAACCTGTCCTTTGTCCCTCCACGGTCCTGCCGGTCATGCACTGTCTTCCCTTCTGGAGTTAGCTCTCCCTCTCTCCTTTGCACAAGGACATCCGTGATTCCGTGTCAGCCCTGCCCTGATAATCGAGGATCATCTTCCCATTTTAAAATCTTTAATCACATCTGCAAACCGTCACGGTGTCTGGGGATTAGCACCTGGATACCCCCGGGGTCATTGTTCAGCGACACAGCCCCGTTCCCTTTCATGTGAGTCCGACCGGGGCACGGGGAGGGTCGCGTCTAGTTCAGGGGGAACATCTCACAAGGTCCGAAAACTAGCTGCCAAATGTAAGGCCAACATAGCTGCTCTAAAAGCCATTATTTTAGCTTTAGAAAAGGGTAGTTTGGTCAAAGAAAACCCTTCCTTTCGAGTCCTGTAAGAATTCAACCTGCTGGCCAACAAAACATTTGTTTCCTGGAAATCCATTTGATTGCAAGAGCAGCTCTTTGTTATAATTCTTATCTTTTTATTTCATGTCTTGTTACCATTGGCCCCTTGGCCATGACTTCCGCTAATTTCCCCCGGCCCCGCGGGAGGTGCTTTCCTTCGAGTTTCCCCGTTTCTGGAACTTCCTTTCCCCGTGATCACGAGGCCGCTGAGCCGCGGGGAGCTCTGTGCGGCCCCCACGGTGTCCCGCAGCCCGCGGGCGCCGCCGAGGCCCAAGCTGCCGAGTTCGGAGCAGTGTTTGCTGTTCTCCGCGTCAGAGACAGCGACGGATGGAGGCCGTGCTCGGATGCTTGGTGGGGCGGAGGCAGGTGTTAGAAGGAGCACCCGGAGTTGTTCCAGCACTGACCCAGGATCCAGGGCTCCGCTGTACTCCAGCCACCTGGATGATTCGCCGGCCCCTTGCCTCCCTGGCCGTCGGCTCTTCGCTGTAAAGCAAAGGACCTTTCCAGGTTATCTGTTCGCCCCCCACTGGGGTTCTTATAAGTGAAGTCTGCTTGGCAAAGGCCAATGTGAGGTCTTCTGGGTCATGACTGAGGGTCCTCTCTTGGTACTGTTCTCTTCTCCTTGAGATCCCTAGGGTGCTAGGAATACCACCTAAAGTGCCAGCCAAAGAAACAAAACCAGAAAACGTGCGAGAGAGAGAGAGAGAGAGAGAGAGAGAGAGAGAGAGAGAAAGAGAGAGAGAGAAAGGGAGAGAGAGAGAGAGAGAGAGAGAGAGGGAAAGAGAGAGAGAGAAAGGGAGAGGAGAGAGAGAGAGACTTGAAGAGAGAGAAGAGGTAGAGAGAGAGAGAAGGAGATAAAGGAAAGAGAGAGGAGGATGAGAAGAGAAGAGGGAGAAGAGAGAGAGAGAAAAGGGGAGAGTAGAGGAGAGAAAGGGAAAGAGAAAGAAAGGGAAGAGAAGAGAGAGAAGAAGAGGAAAGAGTAGAGAGAGAAACAAGAGAGAGAGAGAGAGAAAGGAGAAGAAAGAAAGAGAGAGAGAAAGGGAAAGAGAGAGAGAGAGAGAGAGAGAGAGAGAGAGAAAGGGAAAGAGAGAGAGAGAAAGGGAAAGAGAGGGAGGGTTTGGACGCTATGGGAAATCATATTTGTTTGTTAAATGGCCCAGGGGATGAAAGGGGCAGGTGATGTTGTATAAATAAAGTGTGTGCTTCTCAGTGCCCAGTTCTCAGTGCCCAGTCAGGCCCCAGACACACACAGCCCATCCTGCAGACCAGCACTGAACCCTCTTTCCCCAATCACACGCCATAATATTTGCATATCTGCTGGGAACAGGGATTGCTTTGCTTCTGGGGCTCTCTTAACAAAAGTTTTAGGTTCCCAGCAAAATTGAGAGGAAGGTGCAGACATTTCCCATATGCACCCTGCCCCCATACATACTCAGCCGCCCCGTCAGCATCCTAGACCAGAGCGGTGCATTCCGTACAAGTAACAAGCCTGCTTTGATACATCATTGCCATCCAAAGCCCGTAGCTGACACCAGGTTCACTCTTGCTGGTGTACATTCTGCGGGTTTGTACAAATGTATGATGAAATGCATCCATTATTATGTTTCCATGCTATTTCTCACTGTGTTAAACGTTCCCTGTGCTCTGCCTTTTCAACCTCTTTCCAATTTGCTGGCAGTCACTGATCTTTTCACTGACTGCACAGTTTTCCCTTTTCCAGAAGACATATCATGGGAAGCACACATCATGTAGCCTTTCAAACTGGCTTCTTGTACTTAGCAACATGCATTGAAGGCTCCTTTATTTCTTTGCCATGGCTTGATAGCTCATTTCTTTTCGTGTTTAATGTGCCACTGTTTATTTATCTACTCACCTACTGAGGGACATTTTGGTTGCTTCCCAGTTTTGAATTTATGAATAAAGCTGCTATAAATATCTGTTTTTGCATGGACATACGTTTTAAGGTTTTTTTTTGTTTTTTGTTTTTTTTTTATAAATCCCAATGAGAGCTATTGCTGGACTGTATGATAGGATTATGTTTAGGCCCGGCCGGCATGGGTCAGTGGTTGAGCATTGACCCATGCACCAAGAGGTCGCTGGTTTGATTCCCAGCTGGGGCACCTGCCCAGGTTGTGGGCCAAATCCCCAGTGAGGGGCGTGCAGGAGGCGGCCAATCAATGTTCTCTCTCATTGATGTGTCTCTCCCTTTCTCTCTCTCTCTCAAATCAATAAAGAAAAAAAATAAAAAGACTATGTTTAGCTTTGTAAGAAATTGCCAAACCGTCTTAAACTGCACTATTTTGTATTCTCACCAGCAACAAATAAGAGTTCCTGTAGCTCCATACTCTCCAGTATTGCATTTTGGCCATTCTAATAGGTGTGGAATGGTACCTCCATATTGTTTTAATTCGCAGTTTTCCTGATGACATATGATGTGAAGCATCTTTTCATGTGCTTATTTGCTGTCTGTGTATCTTATTCAATGAGGTGTCCGTTAAGGTCATGGCCCATTTTCCCCTTATTGTGTTTTAAGAGTTCTCTGTATATTTGGGGTCACAATCCTTTATTACAGGTCTGTTTTGCAAATACGTTCTCCTCGTCTTTGTTTTCCTTGTCTTATTCTCTTGAGGGTGTCTTTCACAGGGCTGATGGTTTTAATATGAACGAAGTTCAGCTGAACAATGGTTTCTTTTATAGATTGTGCTCTTGGTGTTGTATTTTAAAAAATCGCTGCGGTACCCAAGGTCATCTAGATTTTCTCTGTGTTATCTTCCAGGAGCTTCGTGGTTTTGTATTTTAGTTTCTGTTGCTTTTGAATGCAGAGCACTTTGGCTATCTTTTTTGTCTCCTTGACATTGCTTACGGTGAGTTAATCCACTTACCATGACATTTTCTCACTGAAACGGGCCCTCTCGTAGGTTCCTTCTGGCAGCCGGTGTGGAGACAGTGACACACTGTTCTCTGCGCACGCAGTTACCCTGTGACATTCAGAGAGGGCAGGGTGGAGGGTTGCTGCAATATAGGCTGGAATATGAATGCAATTTTGCTTTGAAAACATCACTTTTTTTTCTGCAATTTTGCTTTGAAAACATCACTTTTTTTTCCGAACCAACAGCACAAAATCCAGAGACTGCTTATAACACGATAAATGCAGAGTTGTTTTCTGTAACAGCTACCTATTGCCACTCCTTTCTCCTTCGAGTTTCTTCTGATTGTGAATGCGTCCTGCCCCCACTTAAATGTAATGATGAATTACTTAGCCTTTCTCCATATTTGAAACTTTTGTCTTTTTAGCCCAAAGTGAAATAAGCAGAAAGGAGACTGAGGGGTAGATGAGAGTGGGCCAGATGAGCTTCAGAAGACCTAGATTGGCACCTGGGTCTCCACGCGGCAGCCAACTCACACGGGAAAAGTTACTCAGCACCCTGGGCCCCACTTCATCGTCTAAAGCGCGGGCGGGCGTCCTACACAAGCTCTCGAGCTCTGAAGTTTCTCTGATAATATTACTGAACCCGAAGTAGGTCACTTTGATGAGCCTCCAACTTCTAAGCTGACCCTAGAAAGACTTTTCAAATCTAGGTGAGCCAGTATGAAAAGGGAGACAGAGACTCTAGAAGAGGAAATGACAAGTCTGCTGTTTTCCATTGAACTTTTAGAATTAAAGTTCTGGTAAAATTGACCAGAATTTCCATTGAGCATGAACAGGGTATTGGGCCTCTCATGGGTCTCTGTCACTGAGTAATACTCTTCCATTTCAGCCCCCCTGGAATTACAGGAGTTTTCTATGTGCAGAACGTTTTGATGGTTGAAGGGTGTCAACGCTGTCAACACCGATTTCCAAGAAACCAGGATGTTAGCATTTTATCCTTGGTGTTCGGTATTTTACCTGTTCTGATAGAACTGGAAAATTTCTCTCCCACACCTTGAGCAGGGGTGTGGAAAGGGATGCTTACAGTAAATGTCCTCCTTATAATAATACTAATAAAAAGAGAAGTGACATTTGCATGTTTTGGTTCAGCTTTTTCTTCCTGTCTGTGTGCTGACAGGTGCAGTACGATTCCCACGATTCATTGTCTACCTGTTGTTCTTACTTTGGATCACTTGTAACAAGTCATTTGTTTAAAAATAAAAAAGAGGAAGAACAAAAATGTGCCACTCTAAATTCATGGCTTCTGCTCCAAGGTTGTAGGTTGCTGGGGTTGCTTTAAAAAGACTCTGGTGAAAAGCAGGCTGGATTATACCATGTGGAGAGGATTCCAGAATTCTTACTGAGATGGTGTGTGTGTGTGTGGTGGAGTTTGAAGTGAGTAGACGTCACCCAGCTAACCAAACCCATCGTGATGCAATTTTCTCTGAATTATTTCTCCAGTGAAGAAGGCAAGGAAAAGGAAAAGACATGAACTCTTCTCCCATGAGACAGAGAGAAAAGACCAGCGAAGCCTAGGTGGGGCACTAGGAGCAGTAGGAGGAACACCTGGTTCTTGCATCTGGCTGTGGGGAAAGGCCCTGGGAAAGTTGAATTATTTCCTGGAAAACAAGAGCAATGATAAAACTTACGCTAAGAAGATAATACTGAAGAAGTCTGCCTTGTCTGAGCTCAGGGTTGTGCATAGGTGTTTAACTTAATTTAAATTTTGCTCTTTTATGTTGGGGTAGTTTTAGACTCGCAGAGCAGTGCAGACATTGTGATGGGTGCACAGTGCTGGGATGCGACCACCCCACAGAACCAGCATGTTGATCCACACTGAGAGCATCTCATCGGCACGGTCCCATGAATGAAACTGCAGACTGGTGGCATTTCACGGGTTTTCCGTGCCTGTCCTTCTGACGCAGGCTCCCCTCCGGGCGACCACATTGCATTCAGTCCGTCTGTCTTCTGAATCTCCTCTGGTCTGTGACAGGTTCTTGCTTTTGATGAACTTGACAGTTTTGAGGAATCAAAGTTTTTAGATTGTTTATCTTTGGAATCTAATGAGTTTGCTTTATAAAAATATTAAAACAATTTTTTTTTTAAATAAGCCAAGGCCCAGTGAATACCTGGCGCGTGGCGATGTCCACACTGTTACCTGCTGTGAAGCTCTCCACTGGGGATATTGTCCCAAGACGGTTTGGGTGGCACATGCCTGGAAGGCAGTTGACTTTGAGGAAGAATGTCGAGCAAAACACTTTATTTTACTGAAGGCAAGGGTTACAGGGCCAGAGCTGGACGGGGCTGTTTCTCCTCTATTCAGAATTTTAGTGACTTAATAAGAAGAAGTGTCAATTTCTTCAAACCCTGAGCATGCAGGAAGGAGAGAAAAGGTTCTCTTTGCTTCCAGGGTGAGTTGGGGATGCAAGAGGTTCCCAGTAAATCTTAAAAAACAACAACAAATAACAACAACAAACCGCAAAACCCCAAAACCACCCGGCTTGATTAATATTTAATTCACCGGCCATTTCACATGTACAACTTAATGCTTTTGAATCTGTTCACAGGGTTGCGCAATCATCACCACGACCTACATCTAATCATTTCATCCCCGCACACGGAACCCCAGTGCTTTGCAAGCCACGCCCACCTTTCCCCCTCCTCCAGCCCCTCACCTCTCACCCACCTCTGTCTCTGGATTTCGCTCTTCTGGACATTTTATATGGATGAGACAGAAACTAGGTGGTCTTTAGTGCCCAGTTCCCGAGGTTCACGTGTACTGTAGCAGAGGGCAGTACTCCCTTTAAAAATTGTTGCCGACAAATATTCTGCTGCATCAGTTGTGTTTAATGAGTGACTCCAGGAAGAGGGGAGGAGAGAGCTGGCACCCCTGTCCCGCAGAGGACGAGGTGGCCTGGGCAGAACAGGGGGACATCATAGCTGCCTCCTTGGAAGGCGTAGATTTTCACATAGTGGACACTTCTTGAACGTAGAAATGATTGTTCGTACATATCAGGGGTCTTGTGTCTGTCGGGCTCAGCCTGGCTCCCAGCCCCTCTGCCCCCTGTGCACGGCAGGGACCCCTGGGTCCCCACCACTGCGTTTCCAGGACCTCTCTCAGCCTTGGGTGTGCAGAAGGGATCGAGGACACATTCCTCACCGCTTCCCAGTGGTGCCCTGATGTTCGGGAAGATAACAGATTATCTGTTAAAAAACAAAAGAAGGAATTCTGTGATCAAATACATCTGGGAAATGCCCCGTGTCCCCTCCTGGAGATGGAAAGTGAATCTGGGTTGATGTTTGCTGTGCAAAAACATCGGGAAAGTACTTGGTTCATTTCACTGAGCCCAGGGCCGCCCCGCATCACCCTTCGCCATCCCCAGAGACAATGGTGAGCCACAGGTCAGTGTGGAGGATGCTTCTTCTGGACTCTGGTCCCTTGCCTCTGACCCAGCCCAAGCACGGGGGTCCTGCCCCGACTGCGGGGGCTAAGGCCATATCTCAGGTCACAGTCCTGGAAACTGCCTCTGGCTGAGTCTCCCTGTCATTCTGCTTTTATCAGTTCACCCCAGCACCCAGCCCTGCCCTGAGGTGCTGGCTTCCCTGCCGCGCTCGCATCCCTACCTGCTTTGTCAGGAGGGCGCCTGCTCCGACACTTCACCTCTATTGGGACACTGGCTTCTTTCCACTCAGGGTCCTGACAGCACCCTCCTCTTCCCGGATGGCCTACAATTGCACAACTGCACGTCGCTGTGCTTTCCATCCACCCCACCCCAGGTCTGGTTCCAGCCACCCTTTCCCGAAATAGCTTCTCCGTCCCGTGAGCCCACGCGGGACGGGCAGTGCCCTTCTGGAGCGTCTTGCTTAAGGCAGAATTCCAGACTGTGGCTGACATTGTAGCACAGTGGCTCCCAGTGCGCATCCGCCCTCAGAGTCTCGTTCTGGGCGGTGTCGTCACGGGGACGCCCTGTGCTCGGGAGTCAGGCAGACTCGGGGTTTCACCTTGGCTGTGGCGCTCAGTGACGCTGTGACCTTGGACCGGACATGAACTCCTTCGAGGTTCTCTTTTCTCATCAGTAGAGTGGGGTGAATACATGGGGCTCACACGGTTGTGATCAGGACTGGCTTCGACACGCCATGGCCAACAGGAATGTCATGATTTTGGGATGAGCCGTTCTCAGCCCTTATTTTGAGAGACACTGGAGTAAATAATATATATGAAATTCCCCGATAAAGAAATTCTGTATGTTAAGAGCTAATATTTGAAAATCAGCTAGAACAAGCCTGGTACATAATGTGTGTAAGCGCTGGGTGAGTGTTTAAGAAAGAGGCACATTCCTCTTTCTCCTTCCTCCCAGACAGTAAGGGTCGCCGACCTGCTGGCTCAGAGGAAACGAGAAGCCTCTGCCACGGGCCGCTCGTCAGCCAGGACTCGCGATGCCTTGCTGGGGTTGGTTCCACCACGGGAAACCGGACCGAAGAAGACAACCAGAACTCCAAACAGCGTGGAAGGCCGGAACTGGCTAGCTGGAGGAGAAATTCACTATACTTTTAAGAAATCCTCTCACCCAGAGGATAGAAAAACTAAGGAGATACCCAGCACACTTCTGGTTCCCGAAACCCCTCGCGGTCCCCACGGACCCACCCTCATCTCAATGCTGTCTTCAGACCCCTGCCCTTCTCACCAGGGTGTGCCCCTTGCCCCCCGCATTCACTCAGCTTCACCCCTGGCATCACGACCCTTCCCCCCAAACTGCCTCCTGTCCCCCATTTCCTGTCCCCAACATCCATGAGACACCAGGAGGAGACAACCCCTAACACCTAAGGACAAGCATGCTTGACCCTGTCCGTGTTTCCTGGAACGTGAATTTCACAGTTTCCTCTACAGAGTAAGACGAGAATCTGGTCAGCAGTTTCTCCCTTTCATCTCTCCAGAGGGAGCAGCCGTTGACGGCAGAGGGTAGAACTTTCTGGGATGGATCATTTCCCAGTGGAAACTGAGCCTGTGAGCTGCTGAACAGAGAGCCTCCGTCCTGCCTTGGGGGGCTCTTGGGCTGCATAGCCAGCTTTCTGCCCCAGAGCTCACTCTGCAGATGCAACATTTCAGCGAGGGCCTGTGATCTTACCGCTGAGCCCAGGAGCGAGCCAGGTGTTAGACCCTGGACCATGAAGCCAGCTGGCAAATCTTCAGTTGTGTGCTCTTTACATGTGTCCGCAACGCTGGTCTTTGAAAAAAAAATTAGGGTTTTATTGGTTAATAAACGTATACAGGTTTCAGGTGTACAATTCTATAATACATCACCTGTAAATTGTACTGTGTTCACCTCCCCGAGTCAAGTCTCCTTCCGTCACCATTTATACTCCCTTTACCCTCCTCCACCTGCCCCACCTTAATTTACCGTATTTTTTATAAGCATAAATATTTCAGACTGCATACTGAATCTGTATTATTCAATTAGGGTTCTAACCCTAAAAATTGCCCCCATCCAACGTGTATACCTGTTCCTGGTTTAACCTAGGAAGCTTTGGTATTTAGAATTAGAAAAACACTGATTTAAATAAGAAGAGAGAAGCTGTGGATGTTGAAGTTGGTGGTGCAGATGGTCTGGGAAGAAATACTGTCTTGACTCTGCAGTAGACTAGTGTTAACCCTCTGCGGAGCTCGTCAGTGTGTGGGGGGCTCATCTGCTGAGTTAGGGAGTGAATTCTAGAGTCGCTCACAACAGCGAACTTTTAACGTGGGGTTGAGCATTTGACCCTCTTCCCTCCAAACCCGTTTTACATTTTTAACTTGGAGCTCTGAACCGACAGAAAATAGATGAGAGGAATAAAATGGGTCTACTTTCTTCCCATTTCTCAACCAGTCTGTTTCCCTTTGCGGGAATTAACAAAAACCACCAGAATGGGTTGGCGCGGGGCCCAGGACCCGGGAACCACCTGCTCAGCCCGGCGGCGAGAGCGGGGTGGGGGTGGGGAGGAAGTGCCTGGGACAGCGCATCCCTTACAGTTGCTGAGGAGATGGCCTCAGGTGATGGGGCTCAGCGCGCTGGTCTGGATGAGGGCAGGAGGGCAGTGCCGGCCGGATTACTGCCTCCAATGGTAGGAATCCTGGCGTTCGGCCCATAGGAAACAGGTGGGGCACTTTGGAGGCCCCCCCGTGTCCAGAGAAGACGGGGCAGTGGAGAGTCCTTTCTGCATGCTGGATTCAGGACGTGAACTGAACAAAACGAGCACCACGTTTTTAATTTTTTTCCCAGAGGAAATCCAAGGATTTGCAGAAACGCTCCAAGGCAGCTATAATGAAAGACTCTAAAGCAAACTGTGACCTGCCTTCTCAGGAAAATGAATGCACCTACATGCATGGACCCAACATGTTTTTTTAAGACTTATTTATTTATTTTTTTGTTTTGCACTTTTAGGTTGACAGCAAAACTGAGAGGAAAAAACAGATATTTCCCATATATAGCTTCCCCACCATCAACAAGCTGCACAGGGTGGTGCATTTGTTACAATCAAGGAACCTATCACCCGAAGTCCATATTTTACATCAGGACTCACCCCTGGTGTTGTACCTTCTATGGGTTGTGACAAACGTGTAATGGCGTGTACCTACCATCGTAGTGTCCTACAGAGCTTTCACTGGCCCACATCCTCCGAGTTCCACCGGTTCCTTCCTCCCACCACCTCCAACCCTGCAACCACTAATCTTTTTATTGTCTCTGTAGTTTTGCCTTTTCCCGCATGTCATGTACTTGGAATTATATGGTATGTAGGCTTTTCAGATCGGCTTCTTTCACTTAGTAATAAGTGTTAAAATTCCTCCATAGCTTTTTATAGCTTGATAGCTTATTTCTTTTTAGTGCTGAATAATATGCCACTGTTTGGATGGACCACAGTTTATTTATTCATTCACCTACTGATTGCTTCTAAGTTTTGAAAATTAAGAATAAAGATGCTATAAACATCTATGTGCAGATTTTTTTGTTGTGGACATAAGTTTTCAACTCATTTGGATAGATCTGAGGAGTGCAACTGCTGGATCTCTTGATAAATGTACGCCTAGTTTCATAAGAAACTGCCCAGCTGTACCGTTTTGCATCCCCACCAGCAATGAATCAGGGTTCCTGGGGCCCTACATCCTCTCGCATTGCAATGACACCTGCTGTGCTAAAGACAATGTGAAGAGAGCAAGACAAACCATAGACTGGGAGAAAATATCAGACACATCTGATAAATAAATGTTATCCAAAACATGCAAAGAGCTCAAAACTCAACAATAAGAAAACAAAACAACCCATTAATTGGCCAAAGACCTCAACAGACACCTCACTAGGAAAGATACAGACAGCACTTCAGTATATGAGAAGATGGTCCATGTCATAGGTCATCAGGGAAATATCCCAAATTTTCACAGAGCAAACATTTTCATTTCAATGAAATCTAATGTATCAATTATTTCTTTCATGAATTGTGCCTTTGGAGTTGTATCTATAGGTCATTTAACCATGTTCATTTAAAATTTCTCCTATTTTATCTGTTAGGAGTTTTATAGATGCAAAATCATTTTATATATAAGTCTATAATCCATTTTGAATTAATTTTTGTGAGAGTTTAAGGTCTATGTCTAGATTTGTGGGTTTAAAAAAATATTCTATCACTATTTGTTAAGAGGGCTATCTTTATTTCATTGCGTTACATTTTCTCCTTTGTCAAAGATCAATGGAATCTATCTATCTATCATCTATCTATCTATCTATCTATCTATCTATCTATCTATCTATCTATCATCTATTTATCTATCTATCATCTATCTATTTTCTATCCATCATCTATCTATCTATCTATCTATCTATCTATCTATCTATCTATCTATCTATCATCTATTATCTATCTATCTATCTATCTATCTATCTATCTATCTATCATCTATCTATCTATCTATCTATCATCTGTTTCTAGTGTCTCTATTCTGTTGATCTATTTGTCTTTTTTTTTTTTTTTTAATCAACACTATGCTGTCTTTATTACTTTGGCTTTACAGTAAGCCTTGAAGTCGGGTAGTGGCAGTCCACTGACTTCATTTTTCTCTTCAGAATTGTGTTGGCTAGACCCAATATTAACATACAATTTATGGGGTTTAATAAATATCTTAAAGTCTCTCCATGGGTCTAAGTATTCACAAAAGTGAAGTAAATAACCCTTCAGTTTAGAAGTATTAAAACAAACTTTAAAAAGCGACTGTAAAGCAAGAAGAGTAAGAAAGACACCACAGACCACAGGGTTACTTTTAGCAATCCCATGGGAGTCTGGGAAAGGCTGTCAGGAAACAGAGGGAAGGGAGGTTGATAAATTGAAGCATAATAGTTGAGAACCTTGGATTTCGGAATAAGGTAGATCAGGGTTGAAATTCCAGTTCTATTACAGTCTAGCCATGTGAACTTGGACAAGGGTGACTTACTATGATGCTTGACAGTAAGGTGTGTGGTGGTAACTCTGTCTTCCTCCTCCTATGGCCGATACGGAAGAGACAGCTGTTGGGGAAATAGCATGGGATGTGGTCCGGGCTAATCGGGGTTCAAATCCCAGGGCACTGATATTATGAGTTGGGTGACATTGAATGAGGTACTCAGTTTTCCAAATCCCATCTCTGTAAGACAGGTATCGAAAGATGTATCTGAAAAATGACGCCTATACAGTATAAGTAAATGTTACATAGAAAATACTCAATAATTAGTAGCCATCATTATGACACAGGAGATGAGCCTTATTTTAATAGAAGGTATATCTTGAAAGCAAGTGGTGGATTTAGGAAGGACCTAATGCCAAATCATAAATATTAGAGAGCTAATAATTTTAATTTTACCCTTTCTTTGAAATTTCAAACTCATGGTTGCTGCAAAAATAACCCAAATCAACCAACCCGTCAAGCAAAAACCTAATTTATTTCTTCTCTTGAAGTCAAGCACCTATAAAAGAATTTTTCTTATTTTTCTTTTTTCCCCCCAAAACAGCCTCCTAGGGAAGGTGAACTAGTCCACCATCTTCTTTTTCTGTCCTTGGGGACCCACCAACTGGAAGAATAGAGAACACATTTCTCCATGTCATTATCATGATATTCTTACAATGAGGCTTAAAAAAAAAAATTAATTATTGACTTTTTTTTTTTTTCAGAGAGAGAGAGAGAGAGAGAAAGATTATTTTTTATTGTTTCACTTATTTATGCATTCATGGGTTGCTTCTTGGATGTGCCCTGACCAGAGATTGAACGCAACCTTGATGCATCCGAACGATACTCTACCCAGCTGAGCTACCCAACCAAGTTCTCACGGCACACCTCAGTCCTGTGGTGGCTGAGAAGGCTGCTTCAGGTAACTGCCATATGAAGGCAGACAGAATTCTGAGACCCAGGACCAGGGAAACGAGTCGGAAGCCAAGTGTGACGTGTGTAAAAGGGTTTCTGACCAGTAGATATGGAAAATAAGGAATGAGAGCCATAGAAAGTTACTTCATTTGGTTCATTCATCTGGCGCACATCTCAAAACTCCATCCTCTGTGAGGTGCTGTGCAGATAAAGACCTGATAATAAAAGTGCTCACATGCTCCCAAAAGCCTCACAGAAATTCAAAGTTAAAAACGACTTCATCCAAATACGAAAATTGCCCTGGAGAAGTAGCCTTTGAATTAGGTCTTGAATGATCAGTAGGACATGAACATCTAATGGCAGCGATGGGCCATGTGGCGGAGGGGTAGGAGGGGTTGTCAGGAACAAGGGAAGATGTACAGTCGTCCCTGCCACTTCGCGCTTCAACTTTCGCGGCTTCACTCGATCACGGTTTTTTTCAAATATATTCATTAAAAAGTTGATCGAGACAGTGAAAATGATACAGCACGTGCTCAGTTGTCTGAGTCAATTATATACCCCTGTATTACAATTACAATTAAAATCACTGTACGTATGGGCTGTAGGCCTGTGTTTTCGAGCACCCCAGGAAGCCTCCAACGCCAGGTGCAGCCGCTGGAGTCTGGAACGGATGAACCGCCATAAACGAGAGACGACTGTAGTGGGAAAAGGCCCTTAAACCAGTCTGTCCATATAGCTGGGTGAGAGACAAGACCAGAAGGATCCTAAGGTTTCCTAACACTTCTTTTTAAAAAAAAAATTTATGGAATTTATTGGGGTTAATAAAATTATATAGGCTTCAGGTATATAATTCTATAATACATCATCTGTATATTGTGTTGTGTGTTCACCCAAGTCAAGTCTCCTTCCATCACCACTTACCCCCTTACCCTCCCCCCCCCCTTCCCTCTGGTAATCACTATATTGCTGTCTGTGCCTATGGTTTTTTTGCTTAATCCCTTCACTGTTTTCACCCAGCCCTCTAACGCCCCTCCCCTCTGACAGTTGTCAGTCTGTTCTTTGTATTTATGATTCTGTTTCTATTTTGTTCATCAATTTTTTTTGTTCATTAGATTTCACATATAAGTGAAATCATATGGTACTTTGTCTTTCTCTGACAGGCTTATTTCACTTAGCATGTTCCTCTCCAGGTTCATCTATGCTGATGCAAAAGGTAAGTTTTCTTTCTTTTTTATTGTAGAGTAATATTCCACTGTATATATGTACCACAGCTTTTTTTATCCACTCATCTATTGATGGACACTTGGGCTGTTTCCAAATCTTTGCTATTGTAAATAGCGCTGCAATGAATATAGGGGTGCATATATCCTTTCAAATTAGTGTTTTGAGTTTCTTCAAATATACTCCCAGAAATGGAATCACTGGGTCATAAGGAAGTTCCATTTTTAATATTTTTGAGGTAACTCCATACTGCTTTCCACAGTGGCTGCACTAATCACATTCCCATCAACAGTGCATGAGGGTTCCCTTTTCTCCACATCCTTACCAATACGCGTTTGTTGATTTGATGACAGCTATTCTGATAGGTATGAGGTGATATCTCATTGTGGTTTTAATTTGCATTTCTCTGATGACGAGTGACATTGAACATCTTTTCATATGTCTATAGACCATCTGTATGTCCTCTTTGGAGACATGTCTATTTAGGTCCTTTGCTCACTTTTTAATTGGATTTTTTGTTTTTTGTTATTTTTTGGTGTTGAGTTTTATAAGTTTCCTAATACTTCCTAAGATAATAGCATTGTACAATGAGGGGTGTGGACAGAGCTCCAGCCAGAGGGGGCCCTCCCACCTTCCAAGCGTCTCCCCCAGCCTGTAGATCTGTGTGGGGAATCTTGTCCACTCTGGTTATGAACATCTTCTTAGTGGGGAGGGGAGAGGGGGAGGGTGACTGCTTGGCTCCAAGAAGGGCGAGCAATCCCCAGGGGCAGGAGCTTAGTCCCTTTCTCCGCGCTCTCTGTCTCTTATGTCCCAGGAGGACCTGAGTTTTGCGTTCATCTTCCTAAGCAACCCTTTCCCTCCTCATCTCCAAATCCTCGTTTGAATCCCACCGACTTTTCCTCTCTTCATTTGGATCACAGCCCTGGGCTTGGTTTCGAGATGCTCCTCGGGAATCCCAGTGTGAGTTTGTGAGCCTCGTTCTCAGGGATTAGGTAAGACACGGGGACGGATGATCCAGCGGGAGGGATCCTGCTCAGCCGCTCTTAGTCACCCCTGCACACTGGACGGGCTCTGTTTCTGCAGGTTGACAGTGACGGGGTGCTGACAGGTTACTTTCTACTCCCCAAATCAAGTATCTTCCTGGAATACAGGAAGTGGTAACTAGGTCACAAGAAAGGCAAAACCAAAAAGATCAGAATCTGCAAGCCGCAGGCGTGGAAGACGAGTAGGAAGCTCGTGGGAGTCCTTGCCAGACACCTGGAGGAACCGCACACGTGCTGAGCAAATGCTGCCAGACGGTGTCACGCACACGTGGGCGGGTCGCAAGCCCTTCTGCAGACAGGATGGGAATGGGGTGTGACTTGCATTTTTTTTTTTTTTACTCAAGAATTTTTTACAGGTGGCAGGAGGGGCTCTTCCACATACAGAGATTTTCAAAGTGTCTGGTACCAACACTGAGAGTGTTTTCTGTATTTTTAGCCCTTCCCATTTTGAGCTTATATTTTCTCTCTCAGCCAAGGAGACACTGACTCTTGTGAATGCCTTGGACAGGTTCTGCAATAACAGTGAGAGAAAAAGTGAACCAAGTCATTTCTCCTTTTGTTTAAAAAGTCTCATGTTAGATCCCGTGTTCCACCGCCTTATTTTAAACCCTTTCATACGCTGCTGAATTCTCTAAGGAAGGAGGGTAGTCCTTCGATCTCTGTTTCCCTGCGAGTGCTGGTCAGAGTGGATTTTCGATAGGTTGTTGGTTTCCTAAATAATAAATCTTTAATTACATAAAACCGGAGACTGAATTTCGAACATTGTTCCCTTCTTTCTCGTTATCTTTCTTTATCTCCTCCTCTCTTCCCTTTTTTACCCCCCCCCCCCACTCTGGATTCAAATCTCAGTTCCAGTTACCTCATATTCCTCTGTTGCGATTTCCTCACTTGTTAAATAGAAGTAACACTAGTACATCACGTAGTACCTCTCTTATAATGTTATTGTAATGATTCAATAAATTAATATACATGAAACACTTATAAAAGTGCCTACCAGTGATTGCTAAGTGTTTGCTGTTAATATTTCCTCCTTGATTTATGTTTCCTCTTTCTCACTAAATTAAGAGTTTCTCAATCACCAAGACTGCTTCTTGTCTTGACCACATTACTTAGTGCGGGGGAAACAATGTCATTAATAGCAGCTTGCATTGGATTTGTTCTTGATGTGGGACAAAGTGCCTTCACTTCGATGGCCTCAGCAGTCCATGACATGTACTTATGTGCACTTTAGAGGTAGAACTGAGGCTAAAAGGTAGCGGCTTGGCCAGGGCCACGTGGCTCGTGTGTGACCCAGGTGAGTCACGCACTCAAACTCAGTCCTTCTGACATCTGGCCCAGTGCGATGTCCTCCAGCCAACCTGAACACAGGGCAGACGTTCAGCCAATACTTGTGCATGATGATATGCACCTCTGAAATGTTTCTTCTTCCCTGTTCCAGAGTAATTTAACCATTTTTACCAGTGTTAATCCTGATTTATATAGTTGGCAGGGTTGAAATTCCTAAAAGGTGAGGTTTTTCAATGTTTCTAATGAATTTCATTGCTAAAAGTTATAGGAAGCACAACGTGCTGTCTCCTCCTCCCCCCGTTCCTCCTTCAATGAACGCTTTTAGTAACTTTAGCTTTCCAGGTGCTCAAAATCATTCTCTACCTTCCTGTGAGTATTCTCTTACTTATTGTGACAGTCAACAAGTATCAGATGTCCTTGGACTAGGAAGGATGGAGAGAACATCATGCCTCAGTCCCTTTATTAGTTGCTTTCACTTTATTTTTTAAATTTAATTTTATTTGTTTAATCCTCACCTGGGGTTTTTCTTTCTTTTTTCTAAATGGATTTTAGAGAGAGAGAGAGAAACATTGAGGAGTTGCTTCCCTGAAACACTCAGACTGGAACTCAAACCCACAATCTTTTGGTACACTGGACAACGCTCTAACCAACTGAGCCCCCCAACCAGGGAAGTTGTAAACAAAAGCTTTCTCATTTGTAATGGTTAAAAACACACGTCCATGCTACCAACTTATTCTAACCTCCCAATAGTCTGTGGAAGAATAAGCCAGTATATTTTCTCTTAGAGGCAGAAGTGGGGAGTAAATAGTTACACGTTTATCAACAGGTAAAAAAACTAACACTGTTTCTAAAGTTGTGTGAGCAAATTCTGCTCTCGAATGCCATTGTTTGGTACAGAAAGCAATGAAGGAAAAGAGAGAAGTAGAAAGAGAGGCACAATGCATCTATTCTATTTGATAAAAGGAATGAGAATGGGGAGGGTGAGAAAGGAAGAAAGGAGAGAAGAAAGGAAGAGGAAAAAGAAGAAACAAGGTAAGCTTAAATCCCCAAAGAAAGCTGAAGCAATATTAAAATAAGATACATTGAGAGAGTAAAAGAAACAAAAGAGACCTAAATGAAGATGTTTCATATGCTACCCAGGGGCAATGGCATTTTGCGTTAACCATTCTTGTTATCATAATCATCATTCTAGATGTGATGAGAAATCTCTATTAATGAGTAACATTAGGGTGTAGAAATCTTCAGTGACTTTCATGGTGAGACACACAGTTTCTTAAAATTACATTATAGCTTTCCTTAACTTTTTATTCCCCCAATGGTCCTGCTCACCCTATAGGTTGAGCAAAAGTTATCCACTTCCCTTGACTAATTTCTGGGGGAAAAATTCTTAGAAAACTCAATCTATCTGACACAGAAGTTTGAGAGTCTGACAGTTTCACTTGTCATTCTCCACCGAGAGAATGCAGCTGTCCTCAGAAAGCGTGGACACATTTCAGAAGATGTTTAAACTCAATCATCATGGAGGCGGAAATCCTTCCAGTTGCGCTTCATAAAAGTTTTTGGGTTTGTTCAGGAGAAGCTGTACCAACAGTTAATCCAGTACAGACCACATTTTGTTCTGACCCATCTTCCATCACTCACTCAAGACCCTCACATATGAGGGGCTGGGATCAAGGTCTTCAGGACAGAGGCAAATCAATAAACCCATCTGGTAATGAGATGCAAGCTACTCTGTCACCCCACCTAGCTGTTAAAATGTATTTTGAATGGAGCCAATGATCTATTTAATTTTCCTGAACTGATAAGTAGACCGAGCAGATCAGTAGCTCTTGGCTTGAGCGCGAGGGACATGGAGGAGCAATTCTATTTGCTCGTCTGGTCCTACCATTTTGTTTGCGCCCCGTGGACACCTGGGAGCTCTGGAGAAACGTGGTATAAATGGTAATGTATGTAGTTGGAAGAGTCCAGGTACTTGCCTAACTTCTGCTGTGCAAGGAAGATTAGTATGGTGTTATGTAACACAGTCAAAAAAATAACAAGAACCAGAAAGGACACTTGCTCAGGGTCAGACCATGGTGAAACAAAAGGCAATTTTATAAGCCTACTGGTTAAACTGGCATATTATAAGCTGACTAAAATCATAAGGCTAGACACAACTGGTGGAAACAGAGAGCAGAATGGTGGTTACCAGACACTGGGGGACAGGGAAGTTGGGGAGATGCCGGTCAAAGGGTACAGACTTGCAGTCAGAAGGTGACTGCAATCTAGAGCTCTAATGCAGAGATTTGTGAGTATAGTCAGTATATCGCATGCTTTGAAGTTGCTAAGAGGCTAAATTTATAAATGTTCTCACCACAAAAAAAAATCATAAGACTATTAATACTATAAGAAATTCTTATAGTATTAATAACCATTTCTTCTTATTTAGTAGAAATGAAGCAGCTCGTTCATAGGATCTCGAAAAGAATTTCTTTAGCTCATTGATGAGTACATCACTGCCGAAAGGGAAATTAGGGAACAGGTAGGTATTCGTACATTGCTCATCTTCCGAAGAAGTTGTTAAGACCCAGAGCACTCAAGGGCTTACCAATCCCACTGCAAGTTGTTGGTGTGGTTCATTAGTGATTTTTTTTTCTTTTAGCTCTCATGATCAAAGTAACGTTTTTTTTAAAAACTGTTTTAAGGACATACTTTCCTAATCTAATAAGGCAACTTCACAACTGACTTTTGAAGAAGCTACTAGTTTACTAAGCTATTTCCAGTTAGTGTTTGCCTATTTTATCCTGCAAATTCCAACACAAAATATATTACTGATGTTATCCCAGAATATGATGTTCTAAGGCTAATGAAGTTAGGAGGACAGTAAAATTTTTGCAAGGCTTACTATATTATTTTAAATATTGTAAAAAAAAATGATAAATATAGAAACATACAAAAATAAGCAGGAAGAGCCTCCAACTTCTAGAGATAATTTTCATTTCCACGCTGGTGAATTTCCTTCCAGTTCTTTGCCCTCCGTGCGCAGCGTCAGTACACACAATTTCCCACTATGGGTTAACATGTTATTTACAATCTTGCGTCCTATTACTCTCACTATTATTATGTTACTAGTATTTTCCCCCTGCATAAAACGCTTCAGAATTATTTAAATGGCAACATATTATTCAATCCTATGGATCTCCTATAATTATTTTAATCATCATCTATTATTAACCATGTGGGTATTTTCATTTTCTTTTCTATTCTACGTAGTGCTACAAAAAAGTTTTGTGTGTGATTAACTCTCGCAAACATTTATGGTTATGTTCTTAGAAGATGCAGATTGCCTTACATAAGTGATCAGTTTTCATCTTTCCTAGAGTAACTCCAGAAATGTATGGACAGATGAGCGCTTCCCGGCAGAATATTGGAGTAAACACCACATATTACAACTTGGGACATGGCCTTTGAGTTGATTTGATTCATAAGGACCTGCTGGGAGACACCAGCTCTCACGTAAAAGTACAAGCTCTGGTGGGACATGTGGCCTTGGCTCCTGACTGAGCGGCATTCCTTTGGCACTTTATTTTCTGCCTCATCAGATTCTTACAGATGGCTTCTTCGTGTCAGCTTTGAGAAAGCATGCAGGGGAATTTTCACATTTACAATAGGGACATACCCAGATTTCATCATCAGGGCAGTAACTCAGTTACATATTTAAAACCTTTGATCTGTTAGATAAATACACTCAGTGCCTAGAGGCTCCTTTGGAAAGTACGGGAGTGCTGGGGCTGCCCTCCAGCCTTCCACTGGTTCTCTCCTTCTGGTTCTTCCACATCCCTGGCAAAATATTTGCTTTACGCGTTTAGGGTGTGGCATATGTAGTTCACAGAGCGTGTTCTGTTTGTTCCAGAAAAAAAAAGAAAATGAGTTAAAGGCTAGGACTTACTACAGTAGCTGACACTGTTCCTGCATTTGCCATGTTTTAGATTCATGTTTGATAAAAAATATGATGTAGTTGCTTCCACTGAACCCGAAGTAGACGCCTCTATTTCTGGATGCTGTGAAATGCACAGGGAACTGGATCTGCCCCGTCGGAGAGGTTTGGTGGGTAAATTTGCAATCTCAAAACGATCAAATATGTGCACATGTTTTGACCTAAAAATTCCATTTCTTGAACTGACGTGTGTATGTGTGTGTGCATGCATGCATGTGCATGTTTCCCAACTCACGGCTCAGCAGAAGTGATGTTCCGCAGCAGGGAGCAGCCCTAGCAACTTCTTAAATCAGAATTCCATGGAGAATTCTACTGGGAAGCTTCATCTCATGGCAGTGCAGTGCAGAAGAAAATTTTTCTAGATGTCTGCAGAGAATGTTTTGTTTATCCGATGTCAAAAACAAACACCAAAGTGTCATCTACTGGGCTATAACCTGTATTACGTTTTCATGGTATTTGCTATCAAATGAAGGGGAAGAGTAACTTCCTAGTTGGTCAAAACCATTGAGAAGGAGATGTTGAAGAATGTTAGTGGGGCGATAAAACCTGATATCAATGCTACCTTGAGAACCTTGAAGGCAGACAAACCCTCATCGTTGGGCATGTTGGCTGCATAAGGGGACCCCGTGGTCTCTCTGGAACTATTGTGCTGAATGGAACCCCTCACCTTGCCATCTTCAAAAACACCACAGGTGATGTAGTCCAAGGTGATCATGTAACGGGGACTTTGATGGAGGGAGGAAACAGAACTTCCAGCAGCCCTTTGGCAAGTATGAACAGTCAGGCAAGCACCGAACACATTAACAAAACTGTTCAAGGGCTGGACACGAGCAAGGTGCTGGACTCCACCGTGGGGAAGCAGCTCCTCTAGGGTGTGTCTGCAGGAGAGAAGACAAAGACCACCATGGCAACGAGAGCAATTACAGGTCCAATTGCGCTGTTTCTGAATGAGCCCACCACTGGCTGAGATGCTGGAACAAGAAATCGGTTCTTCTACCCCTGGAGACGACGTGAAGGCAGGAAAGGCCCATGACCTTCTTCGTTCATCAGCCTGTTGCGCCATCTTTGACCTGCTCCATAGCCCTACCCTGCTGGCTTTGGGGCAGGTGACAGCTTATGGCCTTGCACAGGGGACTTTGGCTTAGTTTGCATCTGCTGGTAACCAGTGTGAGTCCTTTAATGACCTTGTGAATTTCTTCCCTCATGTCATTAGTGGAGACTCCTCTTCGGCCAGGACACCAAAACTGTGAAGGTGGGAATGGGAGGCAACTGGAATACCTCCAGGTTAGAATAAACAATGCAGGGAGGAGTTCGCTGACTTTTATATCAATTCCTCTTTCCACTGAGAAACTATGTCTGAACGGGACGGTCTCTCAGTGTCAGAAGAGGTGCACTTGGTTTGCACATACACAGCATACACTTCGGTGTTTGGTCATCAGTTCAGGTGGATGTTCAAATGCTCCCCCAAAACCGACTTGGCACCTCTCAAGTCTCCATTCTTGACTTAGGGAAGAGGATCTGATTTCTGGATTCAGCTCCAGGCCTCATGGTTTGGCAATGACAAAGTCGAACATCTCGCTGGCTTCGGGGTCGTCACCTTTAAAATGCAGGCCTTGAACTAGATGGTCTCCATGCTTCCCCAGCTTAGACGTTCTATAGTGTGGTTGATTCAAAACCCACGGTAGCTGGAGCTCAGCTGCAGACAGGACCCAAAGCTCAGGGCTGACGGTCCTTTGTCCCCATCTCCTCTGTGGGAATAAAATGTCATGCCTTTTTGCTTTCACAGAACTTTTCTTACTAAAATATCTGTCACTACTCATTGCTCAATGAACGATGTTCTAGAAGGAACTCCTACCATCTTCCTTATCAGAGAGAACAGAAAGACGAGCTCGCTTAGTCAGCATGACGTGGCTTATGTTCATGTCACAGATGGGGAAGGTGAGTTAGGTAACCTTTACATGATCACATTCTGTGAACAATCTCTATGAAAACATTTATATTTGTGTGTGTTTTAAGTCTCTTATTATGGCCCTGATCAGTTTGACTTAGAGGTTAGAGGATCGGCCTGTGGTCCAGAGAGACCCGGGTTCGGTTCCCGCTAAGGGCATGTACCTCGGTTACAGTTTGTGTCGATGTCTCTCTCTCTCTCTCTCTCTCTCTCTCTCTCTCTCTCTTTCTCTCCCTCCCACTCTATCTGAACAAAATATGGAAAAATGTCCTCAGGTGAGGATTAAAGTAAATTAATAAATAAAAATAAATAAAACCATGAATTTAAATAAAAAGTCTCTTATTGTGTCCTCTTGAATTCAATTCTCATGTTCTAGCCATTGGTGTATACAACTGAGTATCTTTCAACTAAGACATTTGTTAAATAATTTTGGGGAAAAAAAGAGTAAGAAACAGAGACTCTACAACAGCAGGAATTAGGACTTAAGAATGGGTCTGAGGTTTGAAAAGAATGGCTGGAAAATGAAGTCCAGTGTGATAAATAACCTTTAATAAATTAGGTTTGAAATAATTTTCTTATTTTAACCTTCTCGTTAGCATGTACATTGGCCCCCCAAATCAACTGAAGGTCACATTTAAAAACGTTTTTAAGTGACAACTTTGAAATGACACATCTATCAAACATGGAATAGGGAAACACAATGGCAATTAATATAAAAAGTATCAAAAATTAGTTCTCTTGCCCGGCTGGTGTGGCTCAGTGGTTGAGCATCGACCCATGCACCAAGAGGTCACCAGTTTGATTCCCGGTCAGGGCACCTGCCCAGGTTGTGGGCCTGATCCCCAGTGGGGGGCATGCAGGAGGCGGCCAATCGATGTTCTCTCTCATCGATGTTTCTATCTCTTCCTCTCCCTTCCTCTCTCTCTAAAATCAATAAAGAAAAAAAAAAATCAGTTCTCTTTTACAGTTATAACAGGGAAAAGAGAGATGTGGTTAAAAGACACATGAAAGAAGAGAGAAGAGAGACACCCGCAGTGGAGGAAGGAGAAGTGAACACGGACGGCCAGCGCCCAAGAGTAGTCAGGAAGAAAGAATGAAATCCGTGGGCAGAGTGAGTGTTACATGTAGGTAGGTGGAGATTATTTTTTTTGTATGACCTTTATTGAGATATAATTCATATGCCATGAACTTTACCCTTTTAAAATGTACAACTCAATGTGTTTCGGTATATTCACAGGGTTGTGCGAACACCTTCACTATCTATTTTTAGAAAATAAAATAAAAAAGAAACCACATAGTTATTGCTGTCACTCTCCAGTCCCCACCCTTTACCCCGACACCCGAGCCTAGCCCTAGATAATCATTATTCTACTTCCTGTCTCTATAGGGTTGCCAATTTGGAGTATTTCTTATAAGTGAAATCATATAGCATGTGATCTTTTGTGCTTGTTTTTCTTTTCACTTAGTATCATGTTTTCAAGGTTCATCCAT
The DNA here is from genome assembly GCF_014108415.1 of Molossus molossus. Lineage (NCBI taxonomy): Eukaryota > Metazoa > Chordata > Mammalia > Chiroptera > Molossidae > Molossus > Molossus molossus. Next base: position 98,291,338 of record NW_023425346.1, read on the forward strand.
GTTGTGTTATCCATGAAAGCTTCACTCCTGTTATTGCCGAGAGAGAGAGAGAGAGAGAGAGAGAGAGAGAGAGAGAGAGAGAGACATTGATGTGAGAGGGACACATCGAGTGGTTGCTACCCGCACAACCCAACCAGGGTTGGGGACAAACTGCAACCGAGGTACATGCCCTTAGCAAAAACCAAACCCGGTTTGAAGCTCTAACGGCTGAGCCAAACTGGCCAGGGCTGTCATGGTGGTTTTTATTTACAATTTTCTAATGACTAAAGGTATTGAGCATGTTCTCTTGTACTTGACCATTTAAATATATTTGTAGAAATGTCTACTTAGATATTTTGTATATTTTTAAGTTGGGTTATTTATTTTTACTTTGCAAGAGTTCTTCACGTATTCTGGATACAAGTGTAAGACCCTTATCTGTTTGGCAGATATTTCTACCTTTCTGTGTGTTGTTTTTTAATTTTTTAATCCTCACTTGAGGACACTCTTTGCATTAACTTCAGATAGAGGGGGAAGAAGAGAGGGAGGAAGAGAGGGGGAGAGAAACATCGATGCCAGAGAGACACATCTACTGGTTTCCACCCATATGACCCCAACTGGGGCGGGGACATACTGCAGCAGAGATACGTGCCCCTAGTGGGGACCCAGCCCGGGACTCTCTGGTCCGTGGGCCCACGCTCGAATCGCTGAGCCAAACCGGCCAGGGCTGTGCATTGTTTTCCTTTCCCACAGTTTTATAATATCCTTTGAAGCAAACAAGATTATAGTTTTGATATAGTTCAGTTTATTTTGCGATTTGAGCTTTTTATATTGTATCTGAAAAACCATTGGCCAACCTGAGGTCATGAAGATTTACTCCCATGTTTTCTTCTAAGTTTCATAGTTTAGCCCTTATATTTGGGTCTACAATCCTGAGTTAATTTTTGTGTATGGGTGAGGTAGAAGTTTAACATCAATCTTTTGCATGTGGACACCCAGTTGTACCATTGGCATTTGTTATAAAGAATTCTTTCTTCCACTGAATAGGTCAGTTAACTATAGACATGGGGGGTCATATCTGGACTCACAATTCTGCACCATTGATCTGTATGTCTACACTTTCGTCAGAATCACCTGCCTCTATTAATGTAGTTTTGTAGTACATTTTGGGATCAGGAAGTATAAGTCCTTTGACTTTGTTCTTTCTTCTCAAGATTGTTTTGGCTATTTGGGATCCCTTGTAATTCCATATGAATGTGAATTTCATTTCTGCAAAGAAGCCAGCTGGGATTTTGATAGAAATTGTGTTGAATATGTAGATCAGTTTGGGAGTAGTGCCATTTTAACAATGTTAAGTCTTCTAATCCAAGGCATAAGATGTACTTCTATTTATTTAGAAGTCTTCTTTGATTTCTTTAATCATGTTTTTTAGTCACTGTTTTCTTAATTTAATTTCCAGATTATTCATTGATAGTGTATAACATACAATTGATTTCTGTATATTGATCTTGAATCTTGTAACTTTGTTGACTTATCAGTTCCAGTACTTTTTTAGTGATTTCTTTAGGATTTTCTATATACAAAATTATTTCATCTGCAAATGGAGATAGTTACTATTTCCTTTCCAGTCTGGTGGCTTCCCCCAGATTTTTGTCTAATTGTTCAGGCTGGAACCTTCAGCACAATGTTGAATAGAAGTGGTGAGAGCAGATATTCCCATCTTGTTCTTGATCCCAGGGGGGAAGCATTGTTTTTTTAAAATTATTTTTATTAATTTGTTTTTGTTACAGATGTTTCTCCTTTTCCCCCATTGACACCCTCCTCCCTATCCCTTTCACCCCTTCCCCAGCTTTGTTGTCTATGTCTATGCATGTAAGTTCTGTGGTTTATCTCTCCCCGCCAACACCCCCTCTACTGGGGTTTGTCAGTCTGTACCCTACCTCTAGGTCTCTGGGTCAATTTTGTTCATCAGTTTGTTTAGTTCATTATATTCCACATATAAGTGGGATCATGTGATATTTGTCTTTCTCTGCTTGGCTAGTTTCACTTAGCGTAATACTCTCCAGGTCACTCCATGCTATCTCAAAAGATAAGAGATCTTTCTTTCTTACAGTTGCATAGTATTCCATTGTGTACATGTACCACAGTTTTTTTATCTGCTCATCTACTGATGGACACTTGGGTTGTTTCCAGATCTTAGCTATTGTAAATAGTGCTGCTATAAGTATAGGGGTACATATATTCTTTCCGATGGGTATTTCAGGTTTCTTAGGGTATATTCCTAGAAGTGGGATCACTGGGTCAAATGGCACACCTAAGGCAAGAGAAATAAAGAAAAAAATAAACACATGGGATTACATCAAACTAAAAAGTTTCTGCACTGCAAAAGAAACAAACAATCATCAAAATGGGTAAGGAACCCATCATATGAGAGACCATAATTGCCAATGATGCATTAGATAAGGGATTAATTTCCAAAATATATAGAGTACTCATACAACTCAACAATAGGAACACAACCCAATAAAAAAATGGACAGAACCCTAAATAGACACCTCTCCAAACAGGACATACAGATAGCCAAGAGACATATGGAAACATGCTCAAAGTCACTAATCATCAGAGAGATGCAAATTAAAACAACTATGAAGTATCACCTCACACCTGTCAGAACGGCCGCCATCAACAAATCATCAAACAACAAGTGTTGGCGAGGGTGTGGAGAAAAGGGGACTCTAGCACACTGCTGGTGGGAATGCAGACTGGTGCAGCTACTGTGGAAAACACTATGGTGTTACCTCACAAAGTTAAAAATTGAACTGCCATGTGGTCTTTCAACATTAAGTATGGTACTAGCTGTGGGATTTTCACAGATGATCTTGATCAAATTGAGGAAGTTCTCTACTATTCCTAGTTTGATGAGTCAATTCCTAGTTGGATGTTGTTAAATCTTTGTCATATGGTTCTTGTTTTTTATTGCTAATATTGTGTGTTTTAGATATCCTAAGATAAATCCCACTTAGTTATGGTGCATGATCCTTTTTTTCTTTTTTATATGTTTTTATTGATTTTTTAGAGAGAGAAGAAGGAAGAGAGAGAGAGAGAGAAAAACATTGATGTGAGAGAAAAACATTGATCAGCAGCCTCCTGCACGCCCCCTACTGGGGATTCAACCCACAACCCTGGCATGTGCCCTGACTGGGAATTGTGCCAGGACCTCTCAGTCCATGGACAATGCTCAATCCACTGAGCCACACCCGCCGGGCTGGTGCATGATTCTTTATACATATTACTGGATAGAGTTGACTAGTATTATGTTGAGGATTTTTGTGTCTGTATTCATAGGCGATATTGACCTGTAGTTTTCTCGTGATGTCTTTTTCTTATTTTGATAACAGTATAATACTGTGTGCGTATTATGAGTTAGAAATTGTTTCCTCCTCTTCTACTTTTTTTGGAAAAGTTTGTGAAAGTTGGTTTAAATTTTTTTTTGAATATTTGTAGAATTTACCAGTGAAGTCATCTGGGTCTGGGCTTTTCTTTGTAGAAATATTTTTAGTTACCAATTTCATATCTTTACTTATTATGGGGCTATTTCAACATTTTATGTCTACTTGAGTCAGTTTCAGTAATTTGTGTCTTTCTAGTAATTTGTCCCTTTCATCTATATTTCAAATTTATTGGCATACCATTGTTTATAGTATTCCCTTTTGGTCCTTTTTTATGTCTTGAAGTTGGTAGAGATGTCCTCTTTTTCATTCCTGAGTTTAACAATTTGTCTTCTCTTTATTCTTTTCCCCCTCCCCCTTTCATCTTCCTGATTAGTCCAGTTAAAACATGTTAATTTTATTGATGTTTCCAAAGAACCAACTTTTGGTTCCACTTATTTCCCCTACTGTTCTGCTATTCCCTACTTCCTGAATCCCTGCTATAAGTTCCCCTCTGAACAGGGCTTTTGCCGAATCACATATGTTTTAGTGTGTTGTGTTTTCATTTTCATCCCTCTCAACATATTTTCTTTATTGATTTCTTCCTTGAAACTGGTTGCTTAAGAAAGTATCATTTAATATCCACATATTTGTAAATTTCTCAAATTTTCTTTTGTTATTGAATTCTACTTTAATTTCATTGTGGCTTGAAACATACTTTGTATGATTTCAATCCTTTTACATTTTTGCAGACTTGGTCTATGTCCCAGCACATGATGGTTTCTGGGAGGATGTTTCGTATGCACTGGAGAAGAATGCCTATGCTGGTGCTTTTGGGTGAAGTGTTCTATGGATGTCTATTAGGTATACTTGGTTCAGAGTGCTGTTCAGGTGTTCTGTTGTCTTGTGGATCTTCTGTCCATTGTTCTACTTGTTATTGAAAATATGGCATTGACACATCCGACTTTTGTTGTTGAATCGTCTATTCCTCCCTTCAATTTTGTCCATTTTTACTTCATGTATTTTGAAGTACTGTTGTTGATGTATGTTTGGTCATACTTTTAAAATCTTCTGGAAGGACTGATCTTTCATCATTATGAAACTTCCTCTTCATTTCTAGTAACATTTGTGTTTTTAAATCTTTTTTTTTTTTAGATACAGGCACAGCAACTTCAGTTCTCTTTTGTTTATTGTTTGATGGTATGTTTTTTTTTTCCAAATTGTTTGATGGTATGTATTTTTTTCCCCAATCCATTTGTGTTTAGTCGACATTTTAAAAAAATAATTTCAATGTTTTTATTTTTAAAATAATCATAATACAATTTCTTTGTTTTGATGTACAGCTTTATGATCTTTAACACGTGTAGATATGTGTAATCATGCCCATAATAGGATAGGAAATGACTGTATTGCCCCCAAACCCTTTGTGTTTTCTTTACAATTCACCTGTCCTGCAAACCCAATCCCTGGCATAGAATGATGTTTTCCCTAGTGGAGAGTTCTTACTACACTATTATCATTATCGCTATTATTGGACATTTGTTTTGCTGATTAACCATTGCTGATAGTCTTCTTTCTTCTTTTTTTCAACCCTTCTGAATGTTGGATTAAATTATATAACTACATTAGCATGAAGCGTTTAGGGCCAGTGGGAATGACTTTCTGGGTTGCAGTATTGACTAGAACCATGTAAATGTAGCAGATTCTAGGAAGAGCTGTCACTAAATCAAGCTCAAGCTGTAGCTTGAGTCTTACTTAAGGATTGTTATTTTCCATAAAAGTTGGGGCTACTGTTACAGCATTGTTATATTACCTGCTCGGAAATGTAGCGCAAAAGTTTAAGGTCTTTGGTGACAGCTGAGCACCAGCTATGCAATTGTGAACGATTCCTGAGTATGCCTGGAATCCTCCCCCCTCCTCCCCCTCTCTGATTGGCTTTGGAAAGTACATGGAGTATAACAATAGGAGTTCTGGAATGTTTACATGTGGGGCTGACCTTTGTATTATTGTTAACACTTGTCCTCTCTTTTCAGAGACAAGAGATCAAGTTATTCAAACTGGATGGGAATCTTCAAAGGATATAACAGGATTTCCCCCTTTTCTCCCCTCCCCAACTGAAGGTATCTTCCCCAAAACAGAAAGGCAGGAAGCTTCTCCTGTTTTGTGTGTGTGTGTGTGTGTGTGTGTGTGTGTGTGTGTGTGACGACATGACATGATGGGGCAGGTCCATAATGGGGAAAACCCCACGGGAGAACACGCCTTTTGTGTACATTCCCAATACTTGTTATAAGTAGTGCCCTCTAGGTCCCAGGCTGCTGTCAGAACATCCGAGCACACGCAGGGCACTGGGTACCCAGCGCTGAACACACCTACTCTTCGAGCTGAAGATGACGGGCAGTCACAAGAGGTTGCTCCTGGCTGCTTGCATGTCAGCGCTGCTGCTGCTGCTCTGCAGCCAGTCAGACGGTAAGTGTCACCCCGCTTGCACGACAGGTGGGAGACCGCTTCTCATTCCCTCTGAGCCTTGAGCTCATCTGGGGTCCCCACAGGACAGAAGCCTGTTGGAAAGTTTTCAAGAGGGAGTCATGGGAGTGGTCAGCTCACCGGTGAGTGAGGAGGGGACGGTTCCTGCTGCTGATCAGGCTTGTGTTTCTGCTGCCAATCCCAATAGATTGGGGTGTGTGTGTGTGTGTGTGTGTGTGTGTGTGTGTGTGAGCTCATAGAGACCCCTGAGCGCCAGAATGCTGCCCCAGTGCTATTTCTGGGAGTGATGTAAATGGGGTAACGTTGCCAGTGAGTGGGGTCCTTCTGAAATGTAAGGGATGCTTTTGCTCCCCCTGATTTCTCAACTGCCAGTCAAATAGTTTCAGAGACATTCAAAACTCATTCTCCAGGGGTGGATTTGGGCATCACACCCGACTTCTTCATCCCTGCCCACTTTGTGATATCTTTATCCCTTATCTTGCAAAGGTTATAACTGAACTTGGAGGACTGTCCAAGTACTGCTTTGTGGCTGTCAGAGAGCATCGCTTTTGGCAACACGGGCATTCCTGAAAATGCACGTGTTGAACTTCTATGAACACAGTGAAGAATCTCCATGAGCTCTTAGACTTTCAAAGGGCTTTAGTGAGAGCTCACATAAAAGCAGCCTTTAGAAATCACTTTTCCCTTTGTAAAGTCTTGTCCTTTCTTTTCCCTCAGTCCTGAGTAGCCAGATGATAGGTGAAAATATGCCAATTTATTGATTTCCTGAATTTGAAAGTTTATGTGTAAGAGTTTCTTCAAGGGGGAGTTACTCATATTCTTGAGTAGTTACAGTGGCTTGAAACAAGAGAGTCAGTTTGTATTTCTTACTGAAGATAGTCCTTTTATGGGAAGTCATGTGTTTCTAAATAATAATATTGAACCAGAGTTTCCCAGCACACAAACTACTTTTTTTTAATAAATAAGAACTGAACACTGTGTTAAATTGGGTCTCAAAGACACTGGAACTTTCCCTCTAAATAGATTATTTACCACATAAATCAGATTTTAGGTTCTCACAATTGCAGGTAGTTTCACATTACCCATCACAGAATATTGCTCATTCATGTGGACTAAGTGCTTTTCATTTCTTTTTAGCAGCAAGCACCTTTGATTGTTGCCTTCGATATACACAGAATGCCATTCCTCCCCGAGCTATCAAGGGCTTCACACAGCAGCTGTCCAATGAAGCTTGTGACATCGATGCAGTCATGTAAGTTACTAATTGATTTTAACTCAGTTACATTAGTTTACATGGGAATTTCAGGCATAAAAAGGTTTGCCCTTTTAGTGTTTCATTCAGAAATAACAAATGTGACAAAGAGAGCTTTGTTTTAGTTGTGCATGTCTATTTAAAAGCTCACTTTTTATATAGATATTTAATCTTATTAAAATTTTTTGGGTGGCGTTGCTTAATCAAATCATACAGGTGTCGTGTGTGCAATGCATCGTCTGTATAGTGCATTGCGTGTTCACGACCCCAAGTCAAGTCTCCTTCTATGGTGACGAAAAGAGTCTGCACTCAAAGCTCAATTTAAATGGGATTGGACTAAGGCAAAGTTTTGCTTTAAAAAAGAAACATAGTAGGGGGCAAAAATCACTTTAGATAAACATATAGGCTACTGAAGTGCTATCTCTGGAAAATATGGAAAACAGAGACTTTAAAATGAGCATCTTCAATCAGAAAATGGTTGAGGTTGTAAGTAAAAACTCAGAGTAATTGTACTGTCACACATAATATTTTTTATTTATATAGGATATTATACCTTGGAATAATATATTATTGAATATATCTATATTCCGGGCCTTTATTTTGTGCCATTGCACAACCATTTGTTAAACTGCAGAGAACGTCGGGGAGCATCACTTTCACTTCTTGCACCAAGCTTTATTGAGATTTTTTGTGTACATTTGGTGTCACCTCTGATATAAACAAAATGCTTAGTGTATGGAGGAATCGACTGGAATATGAAATTTCTATTGCGTGTTTGGTGACAAAGCCATTTGCAAGCTCTTTAGAAAGTGTCTGTTTTTCAGCTTTCACACGAGGAGAGGGTTCGCCGTGTGTGCAGATCCAAAGAAGAAGTGGGTGAAGCACGCTGTGCACCTCCTCAGGTATGAACCAGCCGCAGTCTCTCGGCCTCTCTCCAGGCGTTCGGGGCAAGAGCAGTGTGCAGCGTGGGGGTCCCAGGCTCGCTGGGGCTTTTTAAGCCTTAGCACTGTGGAATTTCTTTCTTCCCATTTATCTTCAGATAGAGTGGGAGGGAGGGAGACAGAGGGAGAGAGAAACATCGATGTGAGAGAGACACAACAGAGAGACTGGTTGCCACCTGCATGACCAGTGCCAGGGATGAACCACAACCGAGGTACGTGCCCCTGGCCGGCGCCAAACCAGGACTCACTGGCCCGCGCCCCGGTTCTCCAAACGCTGAGCCCAACTGGCCAGGGCAGCAGTGCAGAATTTTTTAAAGAGAAATTGGAGTTGGATCATTACAACAAAAATTCACTTTTTTTCTCCTTATAAATCATTTTTATTTTTTAAATTTAGTGATTTTTGCACATGCCATTCAATTCCTCAGTGCATTTGATAGTCACAAGCTATTTGATTCTTGTTGCAAAAATGTCTCCTGTTTATATAATTTACAGACTCCATGACCCATGTTTGTTAAAAAATTAGATCTTAACAGTGGAAAAGAGAACAGTGGTCCTGATTCACACGGACGATTGTAGACAGTCACATTTTCTCAACAAACAGAAGTCACCTAACCCCAGGATGCCATGGACATGGAACGTGAAGACATACTATGTGCTCACATCTTGGTTCTGTCATTAACTAACCGAATTATGAGGGGCAAGGTCCTTCTGCTCTGAACCCCGATTTCCTCATCTGGATTCAGAGCCACTTGGCATCTTGAATTGGGGTTAGGGAGGGGGAGGCAGCTATTAGGTACCACAGCCTTTCCTGCTTGCCAGTCACCGTGTCTTTGCTTATTTGTTTCTTCTCTTTCTCTTTACAGCCAAAGAGTCAGGAGAATGTAAAAACGGATGCTCTGTGGAATGAAATTGGATACAGCCCAAGAACCAAAAAGAACCTCACTGGAGTTGGTGGTCTCACTTGCACACTGCTGAGGATTCAGCACTCACCTGATTTGTGTCCTTGGACTTGTCCAGTTAGTGAAGTTGATACATATTGCATCATATTTTGGTTTGTTAAATATTGTATTGCAGCCAAGCTATTTTATGTTAACTTATTTATATATGTAGGCCTTTTGTGTGTGTGTTTTGCTATTTAATAATTTCCTATAAGCTATTTAGTTTAGAACGAGGTATAAAATTGGTCTTGGAGGAATAAGATTATATGAACATTTTTGCAAGCAGCATCTTTTTAAAGAAACAACTATGTAACCTTCTTCTGTTTATAATTTTGTTTCTTATATTGTTGTAATTACCTGTAAAAGAGAAAAATGATAAGAATAAATATTAAAAATTGAGGAAAGAACCAAAAATTGTTTGTTGATTGAGTTATATAGCATTTAAGAGACATAAAAAAATGTAAAGGTGTAGTTTGAAATACGAACATTTTCTGAAAAATTGTATTCCCATTTTCTTGTGCATAGTTATCCCCTTTATCTCTATTCCTCACGGTCTATGACTGCAGCTCTATGAACTATAAGGGAAAATGTTTTTTTATTTATCTTTTATTCAAAGTATAAAGATCCTATAGCTGAGATTCATAGCTCAGTGTTTACTGATATAAAACTTTTTAAAATAAAAAATTGCACCCATATGCCTGCATGATCAAAGTCCACTGATTTAAAAGTCTTCGAATGTGTCCATATTTTAGAAGGTTTGAGAGTGTTGTTATATCATTCCTAGATGTTTGCCCCTTTCTATGTTTGGATCTTTCAAAAGGACAAAATTCTGCAAATAAATAGATAACTGCTCCATATACTGTGTGACTACAGAGACAGAACAACCATTTTGAAAATACCTTGAGAAATCTCTTAGTCCATCATTTTGTCATCATTCAGGGACCTAGAAATGGGCATCTCATCACAGGAACATTTCTCTACTTCAAAAGTTCTGCTGGGTCATCTTTCAGTTGTTTCCAAAAAGAACGTGACCATGCAAAATGCTCTTAGAACCTGATAGAGCCTCGCTACCCAGAGGAGAGATTTCAGATATTTGAGACCCAGCAAGAACCCAGAAATAAGACAAAAGGACCCTGAACCACTGTAGTCACCGCAGTTCATGGTATGCCTTCACTCTGCATTTTGGACAACCTGCCCCAGATTCCAAAGCCAGTGGAAAGATCACTGGAAGCAGGAACATTGATGAAATGATGCAAAATCCATACATGCAAATCCATAAAGCAGGGCCACTGTGGGTCATTTATTGCAGATCCAAAAGCTGTAAGTAGCTCCATAAGCTCTGAAGACATCTCTGTGCCAAGGAATAATAACACTGAATCAGTCATCAAGGAAAGTATGCTCAATATCCTGTTTGTTTATTCATTAAACACGGGTTTAGTACATATTATGCACCAGGCACTGAGCCAAGGGAAGCTTGAGATACCAAGAGGTAAAGTGACGACTTGGTCTTTGCCCCTGGGCAATCAGGGTTGAGCAGTGTGGTTAGAGGGAGGGGATGGCAATACACCAGCTCTTACGACACAGCTGGTTTTTATTGTACATTTGCCAGTTGATTTGCTTGAATGAAGATCCAGTAAAGTACCTACACTGCATTTGTTTGTTTCTTTTTTACTTTTAATCTATACTTAATAATATCACCCTCACCCCCTCTCTTTTTTCCTTTTGCAATTTATGTTTTAGAGAAACCAGGATATTTGTTCTGAAGTTTCCTACATTCTGGGTTTTGTTTACTGGATCTCTATGGTGTCATTTAGCATGACCCCTGACACTTGTTAGAAACAGAGGCTGGGTTGAAGCTTCACTGGGGGAGGGGGCAAGACCACTTTACAAGTACATTCTGGCGTGAAGTTGTCTGAACTGACGTGAGTAGCAGAGGTGAAGATGAAGGCTGCGCACTTGTGAGAACGTCTTCAAGGGATGTGAAGAGCTCATCAATGCCTCAATTCACAGCCAGAGGGAAGGAAAGTACCCAGGGTCATACATGTCCTTCAAAGGACATGATGGGGAAGTTGTGTAGGAATGAAGTCCCATCAAGGAAGCACAGCATGAGGCTCCTCACCCGCCCCTGGCCCCGTGGTTGTCTTGAGAAGACCATGGGAGAAGAACTACTCTTGTCATAGACTCAGGTTCCACCTGGGACAAGGTGTTAGGGGAGTGCGAGCCGGGAGGATGGGGGAGAGTTGCGAGGGCAGGCCATCCGCGGAGACGCCGGAGGCACACAGCAGCATTGCCACGGAGGCGTGAGAACAGGAGGAAGAATAGGTGAGTGCTAGGATTTGGTGCTAACCATGTCGTTTACAATATCAAGACTACTGGGCACCAAGTGCTAAGTTTGCGAACATATTATCTCATTGGAACACGAGGTAAGTACTATTTTTATGCCGTTGTGTGAAGGGAGCAACTGAGGGTAAGTCAATGAAAGAATGTTCCCAAGGTCACACAGACTTTAGGGATAGGATGGAATTAGTTGGTCTCAGAGACGCAAAAGGCATCTGGCATAAAGGTGTTTCGTGTCGATGAAGACAGTAGCACCTGCCGTCCCAGATGCTCCTTGATGTCAGTCCCCTTGTTGGTTCTTTGTCATCTTCACAGTCATCTGTGTGCTCTGCTGTTTTAGAAAATATCAAAGTGTTGGAATACAGAACAGCTTAGCTGTTTGCTTTTGCATCAGAAAACTTAAAAATCTGTTTCTTCAAGGAACAATCTTCATTTGTGATGTGGGCACCTTCCTCCTTAAGAGTGCCAGGCCCATATTACACTGTTGTGTTTTTCTTCTTGTTACATCATGGTTTACTGAAAAAGTTATGCTTCCAGCCATTCAACCAATGAATTTATTGAACATCAGGTAACCAAAGAAAATTCAAGTCAGGTAAGGAGATAGAGATTGGGGCTGAGAAAGGAATTTAGAGCAGGCTCAGGAGGACCAATGTGATTGAACCTGACCAAGACTGTGGTCTTAATTTTCTGAGATAAAATAAGGTCATCGGAGGACTCCTGTACTAAGCCTTAGTTTCCTCTAACTGAAAGGGTAGGTCATAAATCAGAATCTCTAGGACCGTAAACTGTTCTTCATTGGATTGATTTTTTTTTAAATCAAGTATTAACTTTAATAGGCAAGTAACTCAAGTTAGAAGAACTTAACTATGACTGCAAACTGGTTTGGTAATTTAATTTGCACACAGCAAGATTATTTAGAACCACAGAGCTTGGCGATTTTGCAAATTTGTTTTCTTCCTCTGGCTCTAACTGCACTGAAATACATACACAAAGTTTATGGATACATCCATCAGCATACAACCACATGGTCTAGCATAATGCAACACAGTCTTCATCATTCAAATCAGGGCATTTCCAGCAGTAAATGGTCACAAGTTTGAAAAGCTGGTATGGGAAACTTTTTTACTTTTCATTCTGCTCCCTTCCTCCTTCTCTTGAATAGCAATAACCTTGCCGTAAGTTTAAACTCACCTACATGCCAGGGGATGAGGAAAGTGCTGGATTCAGATTCATTCACTCTCAGACCGTAATGAATTTAGGGCTGAGAGCAAATCCAGGGAGGATGAGAGCTGCTGGATTCCCGAGTCACGGAATCTAGAGGACCACCCAGGTAGGTACAGGCTCCAGGGTGAGGGGCTCTCATGAGCTGAATTGGGTCATCTCCTCAAAAGTGATGTATTCAAGTCCTAACCCCCACCACCTCAGAATGTGACCATATGTGGAGATAAGGTCTTTAAGGAGGTAATTAAGGTTACATGAGGTCATAAGGGTGGTGTCCTCATGGGAAGAAGAGATTAGGAGACAGACACACACAGAGGGAAGATAATGGAAAACACGGGGAGAAGATGGCCGTCTACAAGCCAAGGCGAGAGGCCAAGGAGAAACCCACCCAACAGACACCTTGGTCTTGGACCTTCAGCCTCCAGAACTGTGAGAAAACTGATTAACCGTGTAAGCCTCCCAGTCTGTAGTATTTCTTCTGGTAATCATGGCAACCAACACAGGGGCAGAGAAAAGCAAATGCATCTGAGCCCAGCCCTTTGGGATTTAACCCGCGTGTTCATAAGCTCCCTGATAGCGTGGCTCATGGAAACCACATTTGGGCACGAGATCTTTAGTTTCCTACGTGAGTTCTTCTGCTACAGAAGGTTTCTCCCATCTGCCTTCACCCTGTTATTGAGATGCAGTTATGTTCATGGAGTAGAATAGTCCTGGCAAATTTGAATAAAAATCGCATTTTACCTGAGTCATCGGTCAGCACTTTATTGACATCTCAAGGCAGAAGCAGACATGTGGTTTCTACCTGGAAGATGTGATGGGTGGCGTTGTGTGCCCCACCCCACCCTCAATAACAGGAGGGGAAGGAAGCCCTCCCTCCTGCTGTACAGCACCCGACGGGCTGCCCTTGCTTTAATGCACGTAGGCCAGAAGCTTTCGGTAGAAAGACCAGGTGGCATCTGTCTCCTTTAATAAAACCGAGTCTTAGGCAGCTGCCCCGAGTGCCCTGACCTCTTGTCACTGTGTCCTGGCAGTTCCTGCACTCCGCGGATCAGGCGCGATCTCGTCTGGCCCAGGTGTTGAGTTTCACTTGTGTCAGGGATTCTCATTCCTTGGTTTCCGCCCGCAGGGTTTCCGGGGTGACGCTTGCCCTCCCTCTGCACCATCCCGCCCGCTCCACACTGCTCAGCTCAGCTCTGACGTTGTCGGGCCCGACCAGGCCTGCCCTCCTCTCCCTGCCCTGTTCTCCAAGCCATCGGGCCATCTCCAGAGCCCTCGCCTGCCTGCACATGAGTCAGCCCCGTGACAGAACCCGTTGGAGAGAAAAGATGTTTCCGTTTCACAACTGACTGTGGGGGCGGGGGCGGGGGTGGGGGGGTATGGGGGATATCTTGTCCTTCCAAAACAAACTAAGAAATCCTCTGACAGCAAAACCCCCAAACTGCACATTTTAACCTAGAACTAAGAAGAAGGAGAAAGAGGCTTAAAAAAAAAACCAGCAACCCACTTAGAAAAGCACTGTCTTTGCTAGAAATGCTATGGACGTTAAAGGAACAGCCGTGAGTCCTGCCTGGGACTTGCAGAAGTCGTCCAAGATTAGGAAACACCTGAGCTGAGCAGGTGAGGGCGTGTTTCAGGTGGGGAAAGGGACATATGTGTACCAATACATATGTACACATGTGTGTGTGTGTTTTGCAGAAATGGCTAGAGATGAGGGTGGAAGAGGAAGTTGTCACATTAAGGAAGTGACATCGTGCCTGAGAAAATGAAAAGCAGCAAAGGGACTGTCGCGGGGGTAGGGGGTTGACATGGTCGGACTGGGTCAACTCCCGTTGGAGAATGGCTGCCTCTCTTCTTGCTACTTACTCCCGTTTCCTTACGGCTGCTTTGCTTTCTTGTTTAATCTCCTGCAATCCTTTAATTTCTGGTTTCTTCCCTTTTCTTTCAGTCTACCAGCAGGCTTTGATTCTTTCCCCGGCCAACGAAACCCCATGATGTGTCCCCCGAATCAGCCGTTGTTCCTTTGCTCCTTGTGCTGTGAAATGCCACATGTCACACAGTCCAGTCCTTCCGCTTCGTCGTTGGCAGATGGCCCCGTGCCGAGCGCCTCGACGTTTGGTCCGGCAGCCTTGCAAATGCATCGGCTGGGCCTCTCCGTGGGCTGTCGAAGAGAAAACCGCCCTGGACAGAGTTAAACAGGCAACCCTGGCTTTATTCAAGGCTGTTGCAACAAGGGAGAGAGGCCATGACTGAAGTGTACAATCAACTGCATGGAAACAAAGGTCAGGGGAGTTTTGTTTTGTTTTTCTTCCTGACCCGAGGACATTTTTCCTTTTTTTTTTTTTTTTTTTTTGTACAGATAAGTGGGAGGGAGAGAGAGGAAGAGAGAGAGAGAGAGAAACATCGATGTGAGAAGGACACATCGAGTGACTGCCTCCCGCACGACCAAACCAGGGCCAGGGACAAACTGCAACAGAGGTACATGCCCTTAGCGGGAACCGAACCCAGGACTCTCTGGACTGCAGGCCCACGCTCTAACCGCTGAGCCAAACTGGCCAGGGCTGGGTCAGTGGCGTTTTTAAGCATCGGGGTACTGTACTGTGCTTGGTAATTGGCTTTACCCAGAAGAAAAGTACATTTTCTTCTATCTTCGTGACATAAAGTAGTTTTGTAACTTGGGGCAAGGTGCCCACCTAGTTAGGCTCCACCCTCCCACAGAGGCTGGGGGTGGCAATGCTACGGCCTTTGATGGTGATATCTCAAAGGCATGGCTCCCGCGACTTGGAGGAAGATAAACGAACAGGAGGCTTGAAAAGAATGTCCATTTCAGAGGTCAGAGGACATGTACAAGGACACGGTTTCTAAAGCAGGTGCTCTAAGGAAAGGGAGGTCAGGAGCCGACAAGGAGGAAGAGACAGGTTTACAGTTAGGTCCAACTGGGGGGCTAGGTCACGGCCAAGTGAGCCCCTGTAGGTGAGCTCAGCAGCTCCTCCTCGGTGGGGACTCAGGCTGGGGATCCCACGCAGCCCCACAGAACGTCCACTCACAGACCCCGCGCCCTCTCCGTGCGCAGCACTGACGCTGGCCCGCAGGGACCCTCGGTTTCTCACGGACTCCCCAGCACCAGCCTGTGAGCCTTCTCCGGACCTCGCTCCAAGAGTTATCCCTTCTTCGTCCTGCTTCTCCAACATCTTCCTCCCCTCTGACTAGTGAAAATGTTTTAAACAGACTATAGCTGGAAAAAACACACAAACCAACCTTCAACGAACTATAAGCACCCTCTCCCTAAACCCCACCTGAGACTGTTGCTCCTCTATTTGTTTGTCTGTCTGTCATTTCATCTCTCTCTCTCCCCCCCCCCCCCCGCCCCCCAACTCGGGGTAAAAGCTCTAAAAGCCGACTAGCTCCGTGCTGTCCCCACGGCCAGTGAGGCCGAATCCCCACCATCAGGGCTGGAACAGTTGGCTTCTGCCTTTCTCTCCATCCTCACCACCCTCACCTTCTTCCTGTGATCGTACCTGCTAACAATTTTTCCAGTCTCTAATTTCTATCTGGATAGGCCTCTGTATCATTGCCATATTTATTCTCAAGGATTTATTTTAGCATTCTCTGTATTAAAAAGTGAATCTAATTTATGACATGAAATTATTTATGTAAAATGCTAATCAGACATGTTTTCAGACTATATGGGCATATATACAGAGAAATGACAAGAAAAAAAAACCCCAGTATTTATAGTGTAATCTTAAATATTTTAGGAAGAAAAGATGTATATGCATAGAAAAATGAAAAGAGAAACACCAATCTAATGTTTCTTAATTCTAGATTTTGGGATAATGGGTTAATCTTGTTTTCTTCTTGACACTTTTTTTTTTTGTTCTTTTAAAATGAATTCCCTACCATGTACATATATTAATTTCATAATAAGGGAAAAGTGCTTAGAAAAGGACACTAAAGTTTTGATGGAATAACTGGACTTGTTAAAAATAGAAAAAGCCATCTGGTTTCATCTCTTAGTTGTTAAAAATAGGAGCCCACAGAGCCTGGTTTATTAGGGCTAGAGTGAGGTCTGTGCATTTTTACTTTTACAGGTGCCCAGCTGATTCTCATGATTTAGTGGACTTGGTTCCTGGGAAAAGTCCGTGGGAGAGAGAACAGGCCTGTTCCTCTCTTGGAGGTCAGGATCAACCTACAAAAGCCCCACCAAGAAGGGGTCCCTAAACTAGGAAATAGATTAAGGAAAAATGACACGTTGATTAAGGCTAGAACCACTTTGTTTCCCCCGAGGACTGGCCTTCCTCATCTGAAGGACATGGGTGGGCTTTCTCTCCTTACACAGTGGGGTCAGGTGACACCCACCCCAAGGTGGTACCGTGCTGGGCAAGTTCACCATGGAGACCAGAAGAAAGAAAGCCATGCAGGTAGGACAGTGCCCAGAATTACATGCTCAGCGAGAGACAAGGCTGGGAGCCAAGGTCAGGTCAGCTGGGTCCCAAACCCACGCCCTTAGAGCTTCGGAAGAGAATGAGCCCATCAGAGTATTGGCAGCCGTCTAGGCACACGTAACATCTAGAATATGAGCCCCATGAAAACAGGGGGCCTGTCCAGCACCCTCTTCTAGTTCTCAACAGAGTGACTGTCACGTTCTAGGTACCCAGGAAATACCTACCAAGTTAGGGAATCACTGGGATTTCACCTGCTGAGCTACAACATGGTGAATGTGTGATTTTCTTTATGGGGTTTGAACTACTAAATTCAGCCTTTTGTTACCTTTTCCCAATCTTTACTGGCATTCAGTGTTTTAGGAAGCAGGGGCTCCTTTCTACCCCAGAATCTTAGACCCTGACGCCCTGCTTACCAGATGCAGAATCTGTATGACGTTGTTAACCACGAGCCCACTTCTGAACAGACCAGATGCTCTTGTGTTTGTTTATTTACTAATGTAAATTCTCTACCCTAAAGTCCAGATCAGACTATCCCTCTGATATTTAACTATCATTTCGGCCATCCAGTCTTTCGATTTTCAAAGAACTCAACTTAGTTGATACTCAAAAGAGGGGTGAGCGTTTGAAGGAATTCGGGTGCAGATGGGGTCTACCTTTGCCATCAGTGCCACGGACAGAATGGGAAGGTTGGGAATGGCGGGCCTTCCATTCTCTACTATAACTCAGGCTCTCAAAGAAAGGCGATTTTGGAAGAAACTTTGCCCTTCCACCTTTGCTTTGTGATTTAGGTTCATTGTACGCATTTCCATAATCACTTGTTGTTATTTTTGTTTTGTTTTTGTTTTTTTCCTTTTTTGTTTTTTTGGTACATGCCCCTAGTAGGAACCGAACCTGGGACTCTCTGGTCGGCAGGCTGACGCTCCAACCGCTGAGCCAAACCGGCCAGGGTTCTTGTTTTTTTAAAGTATAGATTTTTGTTGGCCTTCCTTCCTCCCTCCCTCCCTCCCTCCCTCCCTCCCTCCCTCCCTCCCTCCCTTCCTTCCTTCTTCTATTCTTTATTTATGATCGAGTTGGATCCATGGAAGGGGTAAGGTCAACAGGCGCCTCAAGGAAAGACCTCAGTGACAATGACAGAATCATAAAGTAGGCAAGTGAACATATGTTGGCACTTACTTAAAAAGAGCCCCAAATGCTCTGTTAAATACATGGCTTGTGGCTTAGCCCACTACTGAGTAGAAGGCCAAGGTAAGGGCTTCTGAAATCACTTGTTTTTAAAACGTGTGCATTTTCAAGTTGAGCCTTTTATTCTCGGTGTTTTGAATAGTCCTTGATTCTATGATATACTACTTTGAGATCCTACTCTGGTTATATTAACAATATCTGAGAGGTGCTCAGTGAATAAAACACTTTTAAAGAGCTCAGTAGTACATCACATACTATTAAAATGTGGACTTTTAAAATCACAATTTTACTTAGGCATTTACTTTATGGCGAAAATGAAAGAAATTATTTTCTTTCTTTCTTTTTCTGTGAAGGTGGCTTTTCTTAATAGAGAGCTCCTGCTAAGTTGATAAATTACTGCAGCCAATAATCTGTGGCAGAAGCAGGTTGGGAAACATAAAAATATCACAGTATTGAGACTCTTGCATCAGTTGGCAGATAGGGTTTCATGACATCTACAGCTTTGAAACCCTACATGCCTGACCTTCTACTTCTGTGTTGAAGATGTTGCAGCAAACTCAACGGGAAAGGTTTCAAAAATATATCCCCTGCTCCACCTAGAGAGATTCCTTTTCTGTAGCTTGGGGTGGAGTCAGGAAAGCGATTTCTTTTCCTTTCTCAAGTGTCCAAGGTGGTTTGATGTTCCAGATTTTGAAATCCTTGCTCAAGTGCAAGTTGACGTTATTTCAAAGAATCTTCAATTTTTAGATGCTTATTTTTCAGATGCACACACTGTTGTTAGAACTCAGTGTGTAAAATAAAAACCACTTCAGTTATTTAAATTAATAAAGGTTTTAATAAAGGAAATTAGACCTTAGAAAATTATTGGAAGGTCTGAGAGAATGGGTTTAAAGCTGCATCTCCAGAAATAGTTCTAGAACCATAAAGAACTGACCCACCAGGGGAGCGAGGCTGGAATGGAGACTCTTGATGGAACCCCAACAGCTAGGGATGTCTCTGTTGCCCCCACTTCAACCATCTCTAGACTATCTAGAAACTGGAAAAAAGAAACCCTTCCTTGCAATCCAGGCATTAAAATCCTCAAGGGACCCCAATAACATTACCCTTGAACCTGAAGATGAAACTTTTGTTTGTTTCTTTGGCTTTGCCACATAGCAAAAACCAGAAAAAAGATCACCCTGCCTTATGTCGATATTCTAAATCTCTCCGGCCCGCAGGCCGACGCTCTCACCGCTGAGCAACCCGGCCAGGGCTCCACTCTACATCTTGAACTAGTGTATCTAACAGGCAGGCAATGCCACACTCCAGGTGCCAGGGGGTTTGCAAAGCATTGCTTTCGCTTTCCCAATGCTCCACACAGAAGAAGGCAGGATGGGGGCTGAGTGAGCCACTTTGCAGTGTCCTTCACCCTGGGAGGACACAGGGCCCTTCGGCACCAAGGGCATTTCCAAGTACACCAAAGCCGCTCGTCTGACTGTGCTGGCCAAGACAAAGGACAGGGCATCCGGAGGCACACGAAGGGATTTGGAATTTAACCCTAAACCACTGAGGGACGATCATTTTGACCGCAGGACACAGGCTGGATTAGAGTGAAGCAGCGTCCAGCCTGACTCAGGTTTGGGGTCACTGTGAATAAAGCTGCCACGAATAGTTCTAGGACGTTTTCCTGTGGATTATGTTTTTATGTCCCTTGGATAAATACGTAAGCCTGGGATTGCTGGATCAGAGAATAAATGTATCTTTAGTTGGAGGAGGAACTTCCACGTCTTTCTCTGAAACGCTTTTGACGTTGTAAACTCCCACCAACCGTATAGGGGAGTTTCCACTGCTCCACATCCTTGCCAGCATTTAATGGTGTCAGAAATAAAAACATTTTGGCCCGGCGGTGTGGCTCAGTGGTTGAGCATCGACCCACGTGCCAAGAGGTCACCAGTTTGATTCCTGGTCAGGGCACATGCCCAGGTCAGATCCCCAGTGGGGGGCGTGCAGGCGGCGCCCAATCGATGTTCTCTCTCATTGATGTTTCTATCTCTCTCTCCCTCTCCCTTCCTCTCTCTCTCTAAAGTTAATAAAGAAAAAAGATTTTAGCCCTGGCTGGTTTGGTTCAGCGGTTAGAGCATCGGCCTGCGGTCCTGAGAGACCCGGGTTCGGTTCCCGCTAAGGGCATGTACCTCGGTTGCAGTTTGTCCCGGGCCCTGGTCGGTTGTGCGGGTGGCAGCCACTCGATGTGTTCCTTTCACATCAATGTTTCTCTCTCTCTCTCTGTTCCTCTCTCTCCCTCCCACTCTACCTGAACAAAAAATGGAAAAATGTCCTCCGGTGAGGATAAAGAAAAAAAAGAAAGAAAAAAGATTTTAAAATATCAATCCATAAAATCTTGTAATTTCACTAAGTTCACTGGTGGGCATGTATTCATTTGCTGGGGAGTGAGAGTTTAAGGGGAACCCCGTGAGATAGGTAAGAATACATTACTGTGCTTCTGGAGGTGGTAGAGCCCCACAGAAGTCCCTGGAAAGCTCAACTCTCCTGAATCCAGAGCTGCTTTGCGAGGCCGAGGTGGAAGGTCTGTCCCTGAGCCCAGGGGTGTGGAGACTCAGCGGTGCGCTCCATCCTTGGCCCTAGGGCCGAAGGCGTGGGCTGATGGGCCCGCGGCAGCCCCCTCATCTGCTCTGTACAAGGGCTTACACAATTTTGCCCTATGTACCAGCAATCCTAGCGAAGCAAATCTTTTTACATGTTAAAGAAAAATAAATTATTAGACTAGATGTCGTTCATACACACCTGAGCACAGGTTCTCCTAGGATAAATCCTCGGAAAATATTCAGACACTGGGATCAGTTTGCAGTGATTCATGAACATAAGGGAGTTTTATGAATTAAATTCATGGGAGCACTTTCCACACGCCAGGCGCTGGGTAGCTCCAGGCAGATAGAGATGGAAAGGCCCCTTTTGCCCATCAGATGGGCAAAAGTGAGTGAGTTCGTATATCAAGAGGAATTCCCAAAGACTGCAGGTAGAAATGCGAATGGCTACCACCTCTTGGGAAAAACAGTTTGGCACTTTTTACCGAAGCTGAACATGACTCAACTATTCTTTCGAATTCGTATCCTTGATAAACGCCTGCACATGTGTGCCAGGATTCTTGCACAGGAATTTTTTAGCAGCTCCAAACTGGTCCATCAACTTAGAACTGAAGTCATGAATGGAGGGATACTGCACGCAGTGAAAATCGAGACTGCAGGGGAGATAGGCACACAGCCACGAAGAGCAGCAAGAGAGAAGCGCTCGGAATCTTAACCACAGCCTTGACGGAAAGAAAAAAAAACAAAAGAGACCCATCTCAGGAGTGATTGCATTTCTGTAACATTCAAACGCAGGAAAAGTTAAACTTCATTGTTTCAGCATGCATATGAAGGTGGTAAAACACTACAGTAAAGCTAGAAAGTGATTAGCATAAAGCAGGGATTTTTCAACCCGTGCACCGCAAACATTTTAAAACAATACTTGACCGTTTAGTCAGGGACACTGACCTCTTTTCCCTTAGACTGTCAAAAAAAAAAAAAAAAAAAAAAAATGACAACAACCAACATAACAATAGCCATCTGATGTGAGTGAACCAAAATTATACCTACTTTTCGGGGTCAGATTGACAAAAATATAGTATATTTTTTGGAGTGCCACAGAATTGTAGTACTTAGTTTATGTATGCCATGAGATGTAAAAGTTTGAAAATCACTGGTATAAAGACAAGGCTGGGGTGGGCTGAGTAGAGGTGGGCAAAGAGGGGAGTCATGGGGGACATCTAGAATAGTATAGAAATCAATAAACAAAGGCGAAGCTAACAGTTATTTTCAGGAGCATAAGCCGAGTGTGACTAAAATTAACTACTTGAGTTTGCAGGGAGTGATGACCTCAGAGGAGCTTGTATGGATTTTTAGAATAATTATTTGATATACTGTATGTTCATTTTATGTAACTCTTTCATATGTTGCCATATTTGACATTTTAAATCTTTAAAGCCTTTGAAAGGGTACAATCCCACTTTGAATTTTCATTGGCCAGGAGGTTAAACCCATGGGGGGTGACGGGGTGACGGAAGCGCGGATAGCACTTGAGTAAGGAGGCTGGGGGTGGGGGAGGTGGCAGCCTGGAGGATCCCGGAGGAACAGTGGGAGGTGAGAAGTGAAAGGGAAAAGCATTCTAAGCAGAGGTAAGACTCAGTCTGCAGCCCAGGATGCCAGGCTTGTGTGTGAGGGTGTAAGAAATGGGGCTGGCAAGGCCGGTCAGAGGTCAGAAGATGCCTCGTTTGTGTCACAGGAATTTACTAGTGGTTTTTTGAAGGAAGGACATTTTTGTCAAGAAGTAAGATCAGGAAGACCCAAAGAAGAGGAGGAAACTAAGGAACACTTAGAAGGGAGAACCGATGCACAGCTACAAAGAAGAGAGGGTAAGGAGTGAGTCAGGAGAAAGATAGACAGAGATAAGATAGTCAAGACCTCAAACTAGAAATGCAGGGAGAACTACTTTGAGAAATGGGAAGAAGCAAAGACCCTAGAGAACCCTCATGCACTGCTGGCAGGAGCCACAGGGCAGCCACCGTGAAAAGCAGTCTGGAGGTTCCTCAAAAAATAAAAAATGGAACTGTTTTGTGACCCAGCAATTTCACTTCTGGAACTATATCTAAAGAAACTAATTAAAACAGATATATGCACCCTTATGTTCATTGCAGTATTATTTATAATAGCCAAGATATGGAAGCAACCCAAGGGTCCATCAGTAGATGAGTGGGTAAAAAATTGTGGTACATTTACACAATGAAATACTACTTGGCCAAGAAAAAGAAGGAACTCTTACCATTTGTGATGACATGGATGGACCTAGAGGGCATTATGCTAAGTGAAATAAGCCAGACAAAGACAAATACCATATGATTTCACTTATACGTGGAATCTAAAGAAGAAATAAATGAACAAACTAAACAAACAGACTCACAGATGCAGAGAACAACTTGATGGTTGCCAGAGGGGAGGGGGCTGGGGAACTGGGTGAAAAAAGTGAAGAGATTAGGAAGTACAAATTCGTTACAAAATAGCCACAAGGATGTAAAGTTCAGCATAGGGTACGTAGTCAGTAATATTGTAATAACTGTGTATGGTGCCAGGTGGTACTTGAATTATCAGGGGGACCTCTTTGTACATTATGCAATTTTCTGACCGCTGTGCTGTACACCTGAAACTAATACAAAATAATAATGAATGTCAACTGTAATTGAAAAAAATGAAATTTAAAAACAGGACTGATATTGAATTGATAAGACTATTTCCCTTTAGGGGAGGGGGAGGGGAAAGAGAATCAAAAGAGAAGTGAAAAACAAAGTTTCAGCAGGAAAAGAAAATAAATTGATCAGAGATGTCTCATAGGAATGTGAAAATTAAGAGTTAACGGGCAAGAATAAAACGAGGCTTCTTTTCAAAAGAACAAACCTTTATAGGAAATCAACAGGGCTCGGATTTCAAATATCAACAAAACCGAGTGAAGGAAAAACCTTTAGGAAAGGAGCAAGCATGGTGTAAGAGCAATGTCCTAGTAATTTAATCATTTAAGACGCTAAGAGAAATCATCAACCAAAAGAAGCAAACCGCCTTTAAGAGTTATGATGTCGGGAAAAAGCAGAAGAAAAGGATAGACATGGTTATATTTTCTAAATTTCAGGTCTCTGGGCATCTTACTCAGCTGAAAATAGGAAAAAAAGGGGACAGAAAATATGCAAAACACCACAAAGCCACCCATTTTGGGTCACTCCAAGTCATTAAAAAGGGGGGAAAACCAGCCATTCCAGGAAAGAATGGGGAACCTGGTCCAAGTTGGGAGGAGGGCGGGAAAATAAAGTAGGGGGATGTTAAAATCATGAGCTCACTTTTCCTCTGGGGCACGGCACTCCCTCAACTGTGAAGACAGGTTCCACTCCAGCCAAGGGAGCAGCTAGGAAGTGACTTCACAGAAATCTTCCTCTGCCCTGGGGTAGTTTGTGCCTTACCACATGTTGACCTAGTTGAAAACTGGGTCAGATCTGTTTTTTAAACGGAAGCCTGAAAACCACGCTCCCTTAAACATATTCGTATTTTGCACTATTTTTTATATTCAGTTTCTTTTCTACCTTTTTGGAGATGCTAACAAAAACCACTTGAGCCATCTGAAGACCCTGGACTGCGGATCCACGCAGAACTGGAAAGAAACCGAGTGCGACTCGAGTGACGTTTCAGTCGTGATGCGTTTTCTCCTCCGAGCAGCTCTGGAGACACGGGCGAGCTCCGTTTCGCCCCACAGTGTATCTGAGGGTCTGAAGGGAGACAGAGCTGGGAAGTGAGACGGAGTACATAGCAAACGGGGCTGCAGATACGAGCCAGGGCAGGGGCGTCTAGGTAGCAGGAAGGAGTTTGGGAGGATCATAGAAAGAGTGGTGACAGGCTGAGATGAGCATTTTGGAGCAGAGCAGAAGGGACTCGGATGGCTGCTGGAGCCTTGGGGCAGAAACCAGCCTGTGTGTACAGCTAGCGTGGGAAACCGCTCACTGGTGACTTTCTCCCGGCCTGGACCGCATTTGCCGCTGGGAGCGTGATTATTCATGCTCTTTCCCCATCTCCTGGCTGAAAGGGGCATGAACACAAGGAAGTATGTCAGAGAACAAAAGGGTTACCCAGTTAATTTTGAATTTTAGAGAACCAACATAACTTTGTAGCATTATTATGTCCCATGCAATATTTGGAGCATTCTTATGAAAGATAATTACGTGCTATGTATTTGATATTCAAAGTTGATGCGGTATCTTGAATTTTATTTTCTAAATCTGGCAACATCCTTGCCTACCCTCAAGGCAGTATCCTTGGACACGGTGAGAAGTAGAAGGAGGTAGAACCGAAAGCTGCAAGGAGCCCAGTCTCTGCATCAAACCTGCGTGAGAACCGCACAGACGGGCTGCCTACATCCTGGGATTTTGCCCCCTACATCTGTAAGAGAATCTATTTGTGTTTGAAGCCACTAAGGTGTGGTCCTTTGTTACAGTAACCATAAAAACTATGCATAGTCGAATGCTTTGGAACTACTGAACCTCTCTCTTTTCTTTTCCGTTCTTTGCCTTGTCTACCCCATCCATACAGAGAATGCCACATCTGGAAAGGATATTGGAGCTCATCAGAACCAATTCTCCTTTTCAGATGAGGGAGCTGAGGACGTGATCACCGTTTGATTCATTTGTACAGTAACTCTCAGCATTCTTTCCCGGAAGCGATCGACACACTCTTTATATTTTCTCTTCCTCTTTCTCCTCTTTATCCAATTCTCTCTCTCTCCCCAATTCTTTCTAGTCTTCCTGTTTCCATCCCCCATTCTTTTCTCTGTCATTTATTCTACTATTGTCCTTTCTTCCATCCATCGGTCCATCTGTCTTCTGACCGTGTATCCATGTATCCAACACCCTCTCCCCTGTTTTGTTCATTATTGTGAAAGAGCACTTTTTAAATTCACTGTTTCCCACTTTCCAAAGATGCGTAATTATTTTTCACCTCCTTTCACTGTGGTGCGTTGCTAGTTATGGATCCATTTGAATAAATACATTGCCCTTTGAACAATGCACCACGTCTGGTTTTGTTGTCAGATTTCCATACCCAATAAGCATCCAGGGCACTTGTGAAGATGTCTATATTTGGAAAATACTCATTTAGTAGGTGTGGGGTGGAACCCCACCTTACAGCTACTATTTATATAA
The DNA here is from genome assembly GCF_014108415.1 of Molossus molossus. NCBI lineage: Eukaryota > Metazoa > Chordata > Mammalia > Chiroptera > Molossidae > Molossus > Molossus molossus. The sequence goes on from NW_023425346.1 coordinate 98,317,307, forward strand.
GTAATTTGTATAATTTCTGTATTAGTACATTGTTTAAGTCCTTTGCATATTTGCATATTGTTTAAGTACCTTGTATATTGTTTAAGCACTTTGTATGGATATTGTTTAAGTCCTTTGTATACTTTGTATGATTGTGTATTTTTTAAGTACTCTGAAAATCGCTTTGCAGACCACCTGTTTCCTAGACTCTGTGAGTTCACAGGTTGGTTTTAGAAAAGGGGTGAGGATTGCAGTGAAGGGGGGTAGACTACTATAGAGTTACCAGTTCTTTATTTTTCTAAGCAAACTCATTAAAGACAAATGAACAAACAAATATGCCAGCATTTCACTAGAGAAAAGACATATTCACACCATAAATATGGGGAGGGCGATTTCAGAATAAGAGAAACTCATCTTCAGAAGCACAGGAAGGAAAGTGATCATCTAAATGTGTGTTGGTTTGTTTTTTTTTTTTAAAGAGAATATGTTAAAGGCTGTAGATAGATACAAATAAATAAAACACAACAGCTTATTTGACTTCCTTTGTGTGCATTGTTTCAATTAGGCCAGCTTGTCAGTTTGCACATCTCTTTTGGTGGGGTGCGCAATGAAGTGACAATATCGTTCTTCTCCCTAGATTTAATTTGGATCGGTTATCATTGAAAATCTCTTCTCACATGCATATGTTGACAGAAATAGACACAACTTTTGCTCCATTTAAAATATTCTGGATAAAGAGAAAGAAGGGACCCCGCCATTTCTCCTGCGTGTTCTCATTCTCAGCGACGAGGCTGCTCTGGTTGGTGATTTGCTGGATCAGGAAGGAAAGAGCCAGAGGATCAGGCCCCGCCCCCGACCTTTCCTGTAGCCACTTCTACCCGGGGCTGGTCCAGGACCTGAGTGCCAGCATCTGGGTCCAGATAAAAGAGGTCTGGACCACGGAAACTGTCATCCCCAATAGATGCCACATCTCAGACTACTGCTTGGGAGCCAACTGGTCTTCAGCACCTTTGGAAAGGAGACAAAAAATTGGGGGCTTCTGGTTCTCCAAAGCACAACAGAATTACCCATGTAGCTTTAGAAATGTATCGGTGTGTGGTCCCGGTTCAGTCCAAGGGATCTGAGTTTCTGGGGTGGGTGTCTTGGCGTACATGTGTTTTAACCACACAAGTGGTCTGAGGCCCACCCTCACGAAGAACCTTGGTGCATCGGTGATTACCACCACGGCTGCCCGGTGTGTTTATTTGGGAACAATGCCTAGGCCTCACCCAGACTGCTTATATCAGAATATCTGGTGGAGGAGGGAGCCAGGATATTGGTCGTTTTAAAAAGCTCTCTAGATGATTCTTGTGTGCAGCCAAGGTCGAGAATTACAGGGGGGTATGCCTGTATCCCACATAATTTTGCCCACCATGTTAGGAGCCCACTATTAGGGAATCCTGCTCATGTTACTGAAGCCAATGGTCAGCTGCCCCTTGGCATGACTTTAGAGATGACATGGGCTTTCTTCGGGGACAGAGCCAGGGTTAGCCTTGGAAGAGTAGCCAACATTCCCCCAGCACTTGCCGAGTGCCTTGTCCAGGGTTTGCATGTACAGCTATATCACAAGGACACCCGGAACCCGACACTGCGATTGTGTCTTTCTTTACAAGAGAGAAGGAAGGTTCATCCAGATGCCAGACTCACGCAGTTGGGTCATGACGCAGCCTGGCTCAGCACTCGCCCCTTGTCCCAGAGTGCTGCGCAGGACGGCGAAGTTGGGCTGGGGAAGGGTCTGGAGGAAGGTTGGCAAGGAGAGCGGCTGATTGAGGCTTGCAACACTTTGGCCATGAGGAGGAGGCCGAGGAGACCCTTGCTCGTGGCAGGCGCTGAAGGAAAGAGCCCTTGGGGACGCCCCTTGTGGGAAGCAAAATCGGTGCATGAAGGAAGCTAAGACTTGGCTAGAGACAGACTTTCTTATCCTGTTCTAACAGTTTCTCAGAGCTTTGTACTCGGAGAAGGGAAAGAACAGTGGTTGAATGTGAGGCACGTAAGCGATGACGTGCTGTCTTCAGTCACGATCTTCCTATTTCCAAGGCGAAGGCACAGGGGTGGAAGGTACAGAGTTAGATTTGTGAGCTCCAGAAAACGGGCAGTAACAGCTCCTTTTCTTTGTCTTGTTCAGACCACACCAGGGGAATGGACCATACTTTGAAAAGGAGAAGAAAAAAGAGGAAAATGGTCCTGGCCAGTTTGGCTCAGCAGTTAGAGCGTCGGCCTGCGCTTCAGAGAGTCTCCGGTTCGGTTCCCGCTAAGGGCATGTACCTCGGTTGCAGTTTGTCCCCGGCCCTGGTTGGGTGGTGCGGGTGGCAGCCACTCGATGTGTCCCTTTCACATCGATGTTTCTCTCTCTCTCTCTCTCTCCCTCCCACTCTATCTGAGCAAAAAATGAAAAAATGTCCTCTGGTGAGGATAAAAAATAAGAGGGAAATGTTTTCAGAGGGCACAGTCATGATGAAGAGGGGGCTGGAAAGTGTGGCGGGAGGAACCATCCGGGTTCAACGTGGTCTGCAGGGCACTGGGCTTCTGCTGGGCTGTTCTGTAGCAGACGCATCAGACTTGCTGGGTCCAGCCTCAAGGGCAGTGGCTTTCTTATTAGGAGAAAGCTACCTCTATCTGCTTTGAGACATGTGTTCTCTGTCCCTGGGAAGGACCGAGACAGGCTGAACAGTGGTTATGGAGATGGGAACGCTGCAAGGTCATGACCTGCTGTGGTTCTGTGGTGATTGCTCATGCTCTGAGCAAGGGTCCCTGAACAAGCGTTTATTGTCCTTGGGCATGAGGGGCACAGAGCTGAACACACAGACTTGGCAAGAAGAGAAGACAGGGAAATCAACAGCTTCTCTCCTACACACACGATCAGTGGTGTGTTTCCTACTATATTTTAGAGTTAACCTCTCTTTCTCCTTTTGTTCATATGCCCCATGTTTCTCTCTCTCTCTTAATGTCTCCGTTTTCCTCCTGTTTAACCAACGGTCTTAGCTATTTTTTTCTCTTTTATCCCCTATTCTTTCCTTTACCCCCTTCCTGTCACCTACTAATAAATGGGTGAAATTCACACATGTATTAAATAATATGAAGTACTATACTTATATAGGTATATTCCGAAATACCTGTTCATTGTTTTACTCCTGGTGTATTAGAAGCATCCAATGAATACAGTGCACCAATATTTAAGTATCACACACAACTTTCATCAGGCTCATGAAATATTTTGCTAAAAGGAAAATGGGTTCCTTCTCTTCTTTAAAGCGATTCTCAAAGGTGAACTTCCTCCTCCACCTTGGGCTGGGAAGTCCTGAGAAGTTTATAGCAGAAAATCCATCACACACTATATTTTGCTACTGGTTAATGAATAGCTTTCTTGTTCTGCTCTGGGTTGTCAGGTACCAAGCACTTCTAGAACAATGAGCTCAGCAGGACCGAAAGCCCTGAAATCTAACCTCCCGTCATTGTTTCAAAAGTGGTGGTTTCCACTGTGAAGAAACACAGCTTGAATTTTTATTCTTTTTACCTCTGAAGGTTAAGTCATGGGTGAATGTCAAGCATGAGCCTTTCAAACAGTTCTGCTTTAACAGGAAAGCAGAGAGCATGTAATAACATATTTTAGGAATTTTAACTTGGAAAGTACGAAAAGAAACAAAACAGAACACTCTAGGTAATTGCTACGGATTAAATAGCACTTCCTCCTTTGAGAAGGAAAGAGCCCAAGTCAGAGGGAGGGGGAGGGGGCCCTGCACAAATACCTGGTTCTACCCACCGGACGCTACTCAGCAAACTCATACAGTGAAAGAAGGCTGTAGACCAGAAGTCTGAGTGTGATATTGGCTCTGAATTCTAAAGAGGGCTTTGCCCAGGTACTTTTCAACCTCCAAAACGACATCGGACCCCAGTTGAAGTGTTATTTCTCCTGGCTTCATGCCCCCTTAGATGATATCATAAATTCTTTTACTATCATTTCTACAACATCACCTTTTTTTCCCCCTCACTCATTATATCTCTGGAAAAGATATGATCAATTGCCAAACTGCCAAACAGATCTGCCAATTATTAAGGAATGAGGAACCAACATTTGGTGCTGGGTGCCAGGAACTCTGTTAGGTGGTTTACACACATGGTCTCACTTATTTGTCATAATAACTTTCCCATGAGGGGTTATTGTTATACACCCGGGATGCCGAGGCTCAGCTTTGAGAAGGTCAGAGCTCAATTCTCATAAGATCTGCTGGCAGAGTAGGGATTCAAACTCCCATCTTTCTGACACTGCTGGAATTTCTATTGCGGCTGAAAGCATAGCCCAAAGTTGGGTTTAAATACCTGTTCCCTCACTCTATGGGATACGTATTCCCTAAAAAGGTCACGTGGGACACCTACGCGGGAAGGATGTCTGGAACATGGAGTCTTTGGTTTCCCAGCCTCCAGCTTGCATGAAGGCCCAAGTCAAGGGGTTTGGAATGAACTCGGTAAAACCAGTATCTGATTCTTGCCACAGACATACCTTTGGCTACCTGACACCATGAACACCCGTCTTCCAGGACATAACTTTCAAACCATACGAACAGCCACAAAAATGCTCTTATTATTGTAATGAAAGCATCCCTCATGCAAATAAGAGTACATTCAACTTTGGCCCCAAAGCAGAGACCCAAAATGTCACCTGTTGCAGCATTTGTCTCTGGGTGTTGGTCTTTCCTCTTGGTTTAATTACCATTTTGTATTGTTACAGAATAAGTTATGGACCAAATGGCAGACAAGCCCTGTATAATATAATATCCTATTATATTATATATAATATATATATTATATATATATAATAGAAGACAAAGATGTGACACAGCACAGAGAAAAGACCATGAGGCTTTATTTAGTATTTGTTATTTATATCTTCCTTAGCCTTCTGCCAACCCTTGCTCCTTTGCCTTCAGTCAGGTTAGTGTTCTTGATGCAGAGACTAACACAAGCCTTCATTCCTGAAGGACATGAATCTGAGGGAAGCCCTTGTTTTATTGGTTTTCCTGGTCGTTCATTGACTTTCCCCTCCTGACATGACATGATGTGGGATTACTCCATAGGATGTCTTGGTTTGAGGACTAGTCTTTCATTGTCTGCCTAATTTAACAGGAAGTCCTGTTCCCCTTGATAACCTATCTGATCTCCCTGGGCAATGCTGCAACCCTCCTTTTCAAACTGTTTATTCAGGGACACAAAGAACCTAAAATGGGCAAAGGGCAGTTCTTAGCTAGGGGAACATGCCGGTGTCTAATGGTGGAACACTTTTGTCTGGAACCCCAGCCTTCTAAAGCAGCAGAACTGAAGCTGGAAAGATACCAGACTTTTGTGGATGAGTTGAGAGAGAGAATATGAAGAGACGACACTGTGTTCCCCTATTTTGGATCCCAGAACAATGTGTTCTGACTATGAGGGAATCAACACTCAATGTGCTTACTGGTTCAGAGAACATGATCACATCAGGAAAGACATCTCAGTCTAACCTACTGTTGTTTTCCACCGGCCCTGGAACAGTGCTCTGTGGGCCAACTGCTCCCAGGTGGTGAGGTTTGGGAAGAGCGGGGAACCCCACGACAGCTTTAACTCTTGTGCAGGGACATGGCTCTTTGTTCAGAAGCAATATTGTTAGGATATTATGCTTGCCTCAGTTTGTTCAGACTGCTAGGACCAATCGCTGCAGACTGGGCAGCTTATGAACAATAGAAGTTTTTATTTTTTATTAATTTGTTTTTGTTACAGATGTTCTTCCTTTTTCCCCCATTGACACCCTCCTCCCCATCCCCTTCACCCTTTCCTCAGCTTCGTTGTCTATGTCTATCGGTCATACATACATGCATATAAGTTCTATGGTTTATCTCTCACCCCTCAACACCCCCTCTCCTCTGAGGCTTGTCAGTCTGTACCCCACCTCTATGTCTCTGAGTTAATTTTGTTCATCAGTTAGTTTAGTTCATCATATTCCACAAATAAGTGAGATCATGTGATATTTGTCTTTCTCTGCTTGGCTTGTTTCACTTAGCATAATACTCTCCAGATCCTTCCATGCTATCTCAAAAGATAAGAGATCCTTCTTTCTTACAGCTGCATAGTATTCCATTGTGTACATGTACCACAGCTTTTTTATCCACTCATCTACTGATGGACACTTGGGTTGTTTCCAGATCTTAGCAATTGTAAATAGTGCTGCTATGAACATAGAGGTACATATATTCTTTCTGATTGGTGTTTCGGGTTTCTTAGGGTATATTCCTAGAAGTGGGATCACTGGATCAAATGGAAGTTCAATTTTTAATTTTTTGAGGTAACACCATAGTGTTTTCCACAGTGGCTGCACCAGTCTGCATTCCCACCAGCAGTGTACTAGAGTCCCCTTTTCTCCACACCCTCACCAACACTTGTTGTTTGATAATTTATTGATGGCAGCCATTCTGACAGGTGTGAAGTGATACCTCATTGTTGTTTTAATTTGCATTTCTCTGATGATTAGTGATGTTGAGCATTTCTTCATATGTCTCAGCCATTTGTATGCCCTGTTTGGAGAGGTGTCTGTTTAGTTCTTCTGCCCACTTTTTAATTTGGTTCTTTGTCTTCCTTTTGTTGAGTATGAGTACTTTACATATTTTGGAAATTAACCTCTTACCTGATGTATCATTGACAATGATGTTCTCCCATACAGTGGGTTGCCTTTCCATTTTGATGGCTATTTCTTTTGCTGTACAGTAGCTTTTTAGTTTGATGTAGTTCCATGTGTACATTTATTCTTTTGTTTCTCTTGCCTTAGGTGTTGTATCAGTGCACATTCTGCTGCATATGATGTCTGAAATCTTGTAGCCTGCATTTTCTTCTAGAATTTTTATAGATTCATGAGTTACATTTAAGTCTTTTATCTATTGTGAGTTTATTCTTGTGTATGGTGTAAGTTGGTGGTCTAGCTTCATTTTTTTGCATGTAGCTGTCCAATTTTCCCAACACCATTTATTGAAGAGACTGTCTTGACTCCACTATATACTCTTGCCCCTTTTTGAAATATTAATTGAGCATATTGTCTTGGGTCAATTTCTGGGTTTTCTATTTTGTTCCATTGATCTAGGGCAATTTTCTGTCCCCTCCATGATGGAGCAGTTTCAATATAATCGACCTTCCGATGGAGTCAGCCTGATTTTCAGGGTATGGTACGAGAAGGGATTCAAGGTTGGGTGTTGCTGTGAGTGATTTGGACCCTCAGCTGTGGCAGTAGGCAGGCCATCCCAGTGGGAATAGATAGGCCAGCCTTGGTAAGAAGAAGTCCTCTCGGGACATGCCTTACCTTCATCCCTGCCTCTTCGGAGACTTCATTCATGAGCCCTTTGAGCACAGAGTGGGGTTGGGAGAGGAGGCTGATTGACAGCTCCAGTATGGGTTTACTGTTTTCTCTTGACCACTGCAAACCTTCACTCCAGGGGAAGTCTTTGGTAAGCATTTGAAATCTTTTTTTCTTTATTGTTTTTTTAGAGAGAGGAAGGAAGAGGGGGAGATAGAAATATTGATGACAGAGAACATCAACTGGCTGCCTCCTGTGTGCCCCCCACTGGGGATCGGGCCCACACCCTGGGCATGTGTTCTGATTGGGAATCGAACCAGCAACCTCTTGGTGCACGGGTCCATGCTCAACCACTGAGCTACACCGGTCAGACTTTGGTAAGCATCTGTGCGGGACGTAAATATTCTCACCATATGGCCCACTCTGAGAAGCTCCATCCACCTTCCTCTTCTCCAGACTTCCTTGGCACCAAATTCCATTTTCTTCCTTCCAACTCCCCAAACATTGGTCCAAATTAGAGCAACTGCTCACCCTCCAGGCCAGCTTCCCCACTCCAAGTGACTTTGAGATTAGCGGCTCTACCTTCCATCCTGAGCGTGGTTCTCCATCCTCCACGGCGCGAAGCCATGTTTAGATTGTGTCTGGAATTCTTCTCTTCTTCAGCCCAGTGGCGAGCGCTCCCTGTGTGGCCACAGGTGTGGGCAGTGGAAAAGGTGCCGAGCAGCTGGGGAGGTGCACTGCGGGTGTACCTCAGGATCTGCTCCAGCTGGATCCTCTAAATGCTGCCTCTCCTGTTGACAGTGTGCTGCAGTGTACCCCTGACACGATGGCTCAGTGAGCCTGACAACACCCAGTTCAGGGTGGACGACTCCATTTACAAGGCCCGCGGCTGCTTGGGCCAGGTGCTGAGACTCTGCCAGGGCCTCAAGCAAGCCAAGAACTATTTTGCAGAAGAACATTTGCTAAAGGAGGAGGGCATGGTGTGCTTCAAAATCCAGGGTTTTGAGCTGTGATTCTTCTTTCAAGACTCCCCCAAGGCTCTACACCTCATCCCAAGCATCCTTTGGACCCAGTGGTGAAGTGATTTCCACTATAGCCCGGATATATTGAGAATCCTCCTAGTGCTAAATTCCATTCAAAGTTAGCTTTCCTTCGGGGTTATTCAGAAGATGAGTTGAGGCTTTCAATGTAAAGTGTTCTAACATTTTCACCGAGACTTTTGCCTCTATAATGGATGGGTCAGAGAGGGCAGCATTTTATTTTTCTTTCTTTTTTCTTTCTTTATTGATTTTAGAGAGAGAGGCAGTGATAAGGGAGAGAGAGACAGAAACATCGATGAGAGAGAACATCTACTGGCTGCCTCCTGAATGACCCCCATTGGGGATCAGGCCCACAACCTGGGCATGTGCCCTGACCATGAATCGAACCCATGACCTCTTGGGGCATGGGTTGACGCTCAAGCAGTGAAACACACTGGCTGGGCAGCATCTTATTTTTTATTTTTGAAGCATATATCCCAACAAGCTCAAAAGTACTAGTCTCAGAAACCTCTAGTACGGCAGATGCCTGAATTTGGTGGAATTTATCTTTGAACCACTGGCAGTCATCGGTCACACAGGGGTATCCGGCTACTTCTCGATCATTCCATCTTCTCCGCATGGTGTCCTCACCCAGTGAGCCAGCATGATCTCCTGTGGGCTGATGAGATGACCAAAGTCCCTGTGGATGCGTGTCTCATCCTGTGATGGTCACTGACCCGAACGTGTCAGACCGATGCTCCCAGACTCTGATCTTTGAGAGTTTGTTGACTCCAATCACTTCTCTTACCAATTAATGATTGGGCAGGACTGTATTTTGAACGACAGTGATTCAAATAGAAATAAGAAATTTTCCAAGTCACTGGAGGGCTAGAAGAACAGATTTTGAGCAGAAATTCTAGGTAGGTGTTAAAAAACAACAAGACTGCAGAGCTGGTCAACAAATTGGTGGTCAAGTTGGCCACGATCAGGGAGCAGGGAAGCAGGACCCTGGCACACAGCCGACGGCTGCGGGACTTCAGGATGGCAGGCGTTTGGATGGCAGGCACTCTTCTCTCGCACCCATGAAGCCAGAGACTGCCCGTGGGGAGCTGCAGGAACGCTGCAGGAACGCTGCCCTGCTTCGGTGGCTGAGGGACTGAGCTCGGCAGCTACAGCACAGACTGTCACCCCCACCCCGGTCATTAACTCTGCGTCCAGGTAGCACGGGCATCACCTGCTTGACGGCAGTTGGGGAACACAGAATCTGAGCTACGAGGACATCTGCAGTCTCCAGGAAGCACCAGGATGCCTACCAGGGGGATGACCTGGAGCTGTGAGAGCCCACCTGCCAAATCTGCACAGTGGTAAGAGTTTTGGAAATAAAAGGACTTAGCAGCTGGTTAAATAAGAGGACAAAGAGAAAGGAGAGTCTAGGGATTCTGAAGAAGGGCTGGTGTGGGAAAAGGATGCTGTTACGTAAGTCAAGGTAGAGATGGCAAGGAGGCTAAAACAGGAGAAAGAGGGAAACAGATCAGGAAGGCAGGAGAAAGTCAAAGAAGCTTCTAGAAAAAAGGGAATGCCAATGAGATCAGAAAAAGGGAAGGGAGGGAGAAAAGATTCGGAACCACGCCTACGGTAGAGCAGCTGAGATAGGCTCACCTACGTTTTCCTGTAATTTCCCACAGAAGTTGCCACTGTGAGGTGCTGGGCAACCAGGGGTTTCAAGTCCTGGGACAGCAGTAATAAGAGCACCATAGGTCTCAGATATTTCTCTTTTAAACGCATTTTTGTATATATTCCCTTGGAAAACAAAACCAAATAAGGGTAGTTTGACTTTTTCCATTTCAACTATTACTTTTTGGCAACCATGTATTCAGTTCAATAGACACGCGTGAAGTCAAAGTCCTGCTGAGCCACAGCCCGGGTATCATTGCCAGAGTGAGGCCTGCAGACAGTGAGCTGTCCAACCTGCACAGACTCGTCAGTGAAAGTGTTCACGCCGGTCTTCATTCGCCGTGAAAGTGCTACCTTCTAAAAAGGAAAGGTAGGAGGAAGTAGAACGTTAGTTTTATTTTTAAATAAAAAATTTAGACTAAAAGGCAAGCACAGAAGTTGGCTACATAAAAGAACTATTTTAAAAGGCCATAAACATACACCTGAAACATATAATATTGTATGTTGGTGGTAATTTTAAAAAGGAAACCAGACAAACAAAAATAAACAGCCTACCGTAAAAAAACAAAAAGGCCAGAAACAGGGAGAGGTTAGCTCAAGCCGGAGCCCCAGGTTCTCACCTGTTAAATGCGGATACTGGTCCTTACTTCATAGAGGTTTTGTGGAGATTCCATCAGGTAATAATTTTATAACACACTCAACCCCGGGCCTGGCACACACTCAGCACCCAGTAAATGCTGTCATTGTCCCATGGCTAGCAATTTGTGTGTCATTAGCAGGGATATTTAAAGCACAGTTTGATTTCATATAGTGATGTCACCTATAATTATCACGCTTTTATTATCTATTCGAAAAGTAATGGTTTTAAAAAACCTGTTTAAAATACATTAAATTGTGGTGAACAACACAGTAGTAACATATAAGAAAAGTTAAATGCAGTTGAAAACAATAATACATCTAACGCACCAATTGTATACGTTCTTTCAAAGCGAAGGGAAATTGGCAAAGCCTCAACAAATAACCACATAGTTATAACAAGGTAAAACAAACAGAAATCTGTCTTAGGTACTGTTTTAGTATATCGGGGCAATGGCTTTCAAAACAAGTTTCAGGAAGCCAGAAGGAAGACATGTGCTCTGTATGGACCCTAAACTCCTTGTCTGAGTCCCTGCTCTGGACCTGGAAAGGGAGCAAGTGTTACCCTTCATATATAAAACATGTGAACACTACTGCCTAGGGTTATTTAGCAGCTAAGAAGCCATAACTCCATTGTAAAAAATCCCTTGAAATTATATTTTGATTAGATAGTTAGATATATTGTGCATCTATGTATTTTAGAGTTAGCTAATTTAGTTACAGAGGCAGATAACTGCAGCATATTAATGTTTAAGGGAAAAATGTAGGTGTCTAGAGCTATCAAGGGGCATGCAGTACATTGCATATATGTTCACATCATTGCATCTGCTCAAGAATCCTGTGGGGCAGATATTATTATTGTTCCTACTGTAAGTAAAGGAAACTGAGTTTCTTAAAGTGACTAGTAAGAGGCAGGATGACAGTTAAACTTCAAACTCCTCGGACTCATGTTTGTGTCCTTTCTAAGCCACACTCTGTCTCTAAAGAGGACAGAGTCACCCACAGCAGCAAAAGTTTGACTCTTGGCCAAGTTGAACCTAGTCACATGTTACACCGTCTTCCCCCCACTTCTGTATTGAAAAGCGACTTGTGAGCAAATGCACTAACGATAGAGTATGAACCAAACAAGGAAGTTTATCGTTTTTCTTCATGGCAAGTAGGGTTAGAGGCTTTTGTGGGAACAAGATTATAAGGATCATCAATCTGCTGGGCATGCATGGAGGACTATTCCCACTGGATTCGAGGGGGCAGTCTGAGCAATTCACTAAGCCCTTCCAGGGAGGAGGAGGAGGGGGAAACCTGGTCCATGCTCTGGAAGTGTCCCCTGAAGCCTGGCCCTGGAGGCCCTGGAGGGGTGAAGGGACACCATTTGTAATCCTCCAACCCAGAGGTGATGTAACTGAAACCAAGGTTTGGTTGTCTGCTGCCCCGAAAGCCAAACTCATGAGACAGGTGCTGGTGAACAAGGAAAGAGGGTTATTCCAGTGTTGGCCACCGGAGAAGATGGGGGACTCTTGTCGCAAAGCCCATCTCCACATCTCAGTGCAGGCAGAGCTTTTATAAGGAGGGAGAGAGAAAGTGGAACAAAGAGCTCAAGGGGGAGGGGACTGAAAAGTTCTCTATGTGCAGGCCAGCACAGTCCATCCTGATAAGGACCTTGAAACTGGTCAAGTGATGGTCTGGTGTGCGTCATGCTGGTTCTACATCATCCTGGTTCTCTGGCTGAAGGTCACAAATCTCCGGGAACTGGGATGACTGAGGGTGGGAGTCTGTATCTTCTGAAGATAGTCCCTAGGATTCTTATACAAACATGCCGTTGGTCTACAGGTTGCATATTAGTCAGAGTCAGCATTTAGAGAAACAACGTTAAAATAATGGTGGGGTGGATTACATTTCTCCAGTGCTCCAGCAATAACTTTTATAATTTTCCCAAAGGCGTGCATTCAAGTGAATTTACCAGAAAGTGGCCAGCTACAGTCTTCGGATGGGGGCTTGAGGAAGGGGTGGCTCAGTAGGGCTATTTTAGAGTCTGTGATGGGAAACTCACGTCCGTCACATATGCTGTATGAATTGCATTGAGCATGAAGAAACGGTGATTCTAGCCTGGTAAAGCTTCAGAACAGATGGCATGGGAGGCTTATCAGGTGTAAGGAATGGCAGGAATAAAAGCCCAGAGCATGAGTATGCTAGTTGGGTGGCATGCTAGAGCTGAATGGAATGAAAGAAAATGATTTGCTGATGAGTAATCACAGGTTAGAATGACAAAGGGCTTGCTTAAAGGTCATTGATGAAAACATCAGGATCGAAATTTCTGTCTTCCAACATGCCATGCATTGCTGTTCACCTTTTCATTTGTATTCTCTTGTGAAAACACACATGCGAAGTCATGGAATCATTGCATTAAAAGAGAAATTAGACCTCTCCTCTCGTCCCGTGCCCCATCCAACTCAGTCTTGTGTTCTACAATGATCCTGGCAGCTGGTCAAACTGCCTCCTCAGCTAGAACATGTCCTGTGCTGGGAAATTCTCAGTACTTTTAGGTAGGACTGACACACAGCACAAAGTTCTTCACACAGAGCTGAAATCTGTCTTTATGTGTATGACTCTCTTAACCACGACTTCTACCTGTCCATAATAAGTTACTTCCTCTTCCAAATGGATCCCCACATTCTCAAGCATCAAGCATGAATGGAGGACCTACTGTGGACCAGGCACGGAAGGTGTTATTGTGTCCCCCGTAGGTCCCTTGTTTACATCCTTTAAACCTTCATTGTTCTTCTCGGGATGACCTCCAGACTTGTTAAGATATAGAACCTTCTCCCTTGTTCTAAGTTCTCACAGGCCACTTCTTTAAGAAGATGTATTTATTTGGACATACAGAGAAAATAGTTACGTCTTAAGGAATGTAATCTAGTTTTAATATTTAAAATAATTGTTCTAACACTAATTAACATAACTAGTAAGGTGAACCTATTGTCATGTATCATACAAAGGACTTCAGCTGCATGTCAATGATTACCAGAGTAATTATTGGTCTAGATTATTAATTTAAATGGGCATGATATGCATACACCCTTTTCCTATTTCCAAAAGATAATCTTAGGATAATGAGTAATATTGTTATCTACACCACCCTTGATACTTCTGGAGAGTTCCTGAATGAGCCAGAGTCAACAATACAAACTCTATTCATTGGATGCTGCAATCATTCTTTCCAATGAGGAAACTGAAGCTAGAAGAGATGTGAACTTTGCACCAGGTCATACAGCAGGTAGATGGGAGAGCCAGGCATCAAATCAGGTCTTCTGCTCTAAGGAAGTACGACAAATGGCAGAGTTATTGTTTGTCAGCCCTACTGGTGTGACTTGCATGTCTTAGTAGTAACACATCAGTGAGTGTAGATGTGGGCACATCTAGAGATGGCCCCTTCTCCATAATTTCAATAGTTCCAAATCCACCTGAAATCTGATTCTTTCTATGAATAATTTCCCTGAACTATTTTTTTTTTTCAGAATTAAGTCCCTGACACCCTCTATACATACTGATTGATTCAATTCGTGAGCCCTGGCCCACCAGGTAAGATCAGATGCTCTGTGAGTTCTTCAGTAGGGTGGAGGCAGGCATGAGGAGAAGGTAAAAGGTGATGTGCCATCAGTGTTCCCATGAGCCCCTCTGGGGCATCTGCAGAGCTGCTCCTAATGCCAGGCTCGGGACACCCAGACCTCCTCTTTCTGTCTGTCTCTCCGGGAGGGAACTGTACCTCTCTTTCCTATCTACTGCTTCCCATGAGGACTCCAAAGACAAGTGACACCATTTGTCATTGATTGATGCCATGCATCTCTCCAGCAGGAGCTGGGCACATGGAAACTGCCAAGCACCACTGTAGCTAGAACTCCTGCTACCTGTCTGGCCTCAGGGCCAAGTCTGAACCCCGCAAGGCTGCCTCCTGCCTCACTTTAACCTTCACCCCTCCCGCTCTCCCTCTCCCACTCGTAGAGATCCCTGCCCATCAATTTCCTTCGCAGCGATTCTTATCCTTCCTCAATCGAATGTCCATTGGTCTCTCTCGGTGCATTGGAGAATCTTACATTCAATGAACTAGGAAATGCCGCCTTATCCTTACATTGTTTCTGTGTCTTACTCACATCTTGGGATGTGGCCGAGCAACCAACTTCCTGTCCTTGGCAATCAGGGAAGACGGTTTAGAATACAAGAAAGGTCTGGTCATAGGGACACAGCAGTCCATTTTTTTGAGCTCTGGCCAAGCCAATGTGCTTTATTACATTTACTACAGCAGTGTTTTGAAAACTTTGTCACTCATTAGAATTACCAGGAGAGCTTGTTCAAACACGGATTGTTGGACTTCATCACCAGCATTTCTGATTCTGTAGGTGGTGGGGTGGGGCAAGGATTTGCATTTCTAAGTTCCCAGGAGATACAGAAGCTGCTATCCCAGGGACCCACTGTGAGAACTGAAGCCCAGAGTGGCTTCAATGCACTGGATTGAACTGGTTTGGGGGAGAAAAGTTAACACTACCAATTTTTTAGTTTCTTGCTTTTTAAGGCAGGTCTCAGTGGGAAGAAACCCAACATCAGATATTCCATTTATCTGTACAAATCCATATGGATGGCAATTATTGTGTCAATGGTCAAATCAACAGAGAATGCCATGAATTGATTAAAAGTATTGCCCTGGCGGATTTGGCTCAGCGGTTAGAGCATTGGGTTGAGGACCAGAGAGTCCAGGGTTCGGTTCCCGCTAAGAGCATGTACCTCGGCTGCAGTTTGTCCCCAGCCCGAGTTGGGGTTGTGTGGGTGGCAACCACTTGATGTGTCTCTCTCACATCGATGTTTCTCTCTCTCTCTCTTTGTCCCTCTCTCCCTCCCGCTCTATCTGAAGATAGATGCAAAAATGTCCTCTGGTGAGGATTAAAAAGAAAATGTATTATGCAACTTTTAGGAAGGTTTCTACAATAGCCCTGTGAGGAAGTCATAATAAGTCAGCCACAGACTGGGATGGGTGCTTGGCACTTGGGTAACATAGGAGTTTGGGTTTGTTTTTTTTTTAATTTTTTTTTTATCCTCACCCGAGGACATTTTTCCATTTTTTGCTCAGGTAGAGTGGGAGGGAGAGAGAGGAACAGAGAGAGAGAGAGAAACATCGATGTGAAAGGGACACATCGAGTGGCTGCCACCCTCACAACCGACCAGGGCCGGGGACAAACTGCAACAGAGGTTCGTGCCCTTAGCGGGAACCGAACCCGGGTCTCTCCAGACAGCAGGCCAACACTCTAACCACTGAACCAAACTGGCCAGGGCTGATTTTTTTTTTTTTTCTGGTTCAGGATCCAAGCTCTCTCTCTTTAGTGTCCTTTAATCGGGAGTCGTTTTTCAGTCTATCATTTCTTTCTTGACCGTAACAGTTAATTTAAACAATTTCTTCTATTTGGGAGGCTCTGGTGCGTCCTCATGATTCTAGGCAGGTAATGAGCTGTGGGCAGGACGTCCAGGGAACTGCTGTGTCCCTTCCAGGGCATCGTGACAGGTGGTACAGATGTAGTGTGTCCCAGTGCTGGTGATGTCAAATTTGATCCCGTGGTTAAATGGTGTCTGCCCTATTTCTGCACCTTAAAGTCACTATTTTTCCAAAGGCCTAATTTTCAATGGCACGCACTTAAATAATACGAGTGAACAAAATCTACTCGAGACTCCCTCGTTTCTGTTGGTGAACGCTTTGCCTCGCTGTACCCCAACCTTTTCCAGAGTCCTAATGATGAGGAGGAAGTTTGAGCTGGAAGGTAGCTTACATTTCACCTGGTTCCGTTTCCCTAATGTGGATGCTGCCGCGCGGGATCAGATGACTCCGTGTGTTGCCCATTAATAGCCAAGGCTTTCCCATTTCCATCCTCTCTGCAACCATCCGAGTGTGTGTATGTCACTGAGTCAGCTCTGACTCCTGGTGACCCTATGAATGAGTGATGTCCACAGTGTCCTGTCCTCAACCGCCCTGCTCAGCTCCGTGGACTCATGCAGATGGTTTCTTTTACGGAGTCAACTCAGCTCACGCTTTGTCTTCCTCTTCTCCTGCTGTCTTCTGTTTACGCCAGCATTCGTGTCTCGTCCAAAGAACCAGTCTTCTCGAGATGTGCTCAGAGCAGGACAGCTTCAGAGCCTTTGGACTCCGTGAAGTCGGCTCAGTGGGGTGCCAGCCTGTCTTGAAGATTTCATAGGGTTGCTACTTTTTTTTTTTTTTTTAAGAAGAAAGGGAAGGCCTTTGTTTCACAGTATATGGCAGGTCATAGTCTAGAGTAATTGGCTAACATTTGAAAAAGTCCTATTTATTCTTAATTGCTTGCTGCTCTGCATTGGAAATTAACACGAAAATTTAGTATAGAGCATTAGCAACAATTTTCATCTGCATTTTAAAGTGGGAAGTAAAACAAGTGAGTCAATTCGGAGAAGTAAGAACTTGAAGAAAACTCTGTAGATAGGGAGATAGGGCTGTGGTAGAGATATGGCAGGAACTGCTTCAGTCTGGGGAACCCCAATTTAGGAAGTGGGAGGCCAAATTCCTTAAAGGAAATCGAGTCTGCCTAGCCAACTCCTGTCAACAGCCTTCCTGATGAAAACTCCAGGGGCAGGCGGGGGCCCATGCTGGCAAGGAGTAGAACAGGCCAGAGACGGCCTGGAGAGCCTTAAACCCGGGGTTGAGGGTGCAGACGTCGGCCACAGGGTCCCCGCACACCACCTTCCCGTCCTCCACCACTAGACCCGGGGTAATTCTCCACCGTTTCTCATTCTTGACATGGGATGGTAATAAATGCTGCATAATTCACACCTTTCTTACGACTCTGTGATTATAGGAGTGTAACGTGCTTGGCACAGTGTCTGGCAACGGGTCAACAGATGTAGGCTGTCACATCGAGGTCATTGTTCTGTAGCGGGGACAGGGCCTGAGGAGGAGCCAGGACTGGAAAGTGGCGGAGGGATTACCCTCCCTCTCGGTTTCTCAGAACCCAAGGCGAGCGGGTGCGCAGCCCAGGCGGTGACCCAGGCCAGCGGTCCCTGCCTGCGCACCTGCCCTTATGAGGTCCCCCTTCCTAAGGACAGGAGGGGACCTGGTCCCAGGCACCCAGAGATGCAGATTCAGGCGGTGGCAACGTGGGCGGGAGCGCTGTCCAGGCGCCGCACTGTGGAGCCCCGCCCGCCCCGGGAACCCCGAGGCAGATGCGGGTGATGGCGGGGGCCGGTTGCGCTCCCCTCCTGCGTCTCACCCGCCGGGACTCACTTTCTGCCCCGGGTCACCCGCAACCCAAGCGGCGCCCGGCGAGCCTGAGCTCCAAGCTCCCCACCCCGGAGCCCTCCAGGCGCCCGCGCATGCGCCCCGGCGTTCCGCAGCTGTTTGGACGTTTCCATGGCTACGAATCCAATCCGTGTGGGGTCCGGGAGCGAGAAAATGAAGCTCAAGAGCCTCCTGCTCCGTTATTACCCGCCAGGTACCGGGCGGACCCCTCCGGCCTGGCGCGGGACCTGGACCCCGGCCCTGGGCGGTGGGCGGTGGGAGAGGGTGCGGGACGCGGGCGCGGTCCCTGGGGGACAGGAGCCGCCGCTCTCCGACGTCGCTCCTCGCTCTTCAGACGCAGGCTTCTGTGGCTCAGAACTTTCACAGCGACTTTCGGGGAGTCTACACTTTTAGATCGCCGAGTTAGGCTTTCTGGTTCGTAGGGATGGGGCCCGTGCAGAGCAGAGCGGGTGGTGGGGGAGTCCTGGGCTGCCGGTCTCCGCAAGGGGGGGCACCAGGGCCACCTGGTTTCCGTCCAACACGCCAGCATGGTAAGGTCAGGTGCGCCAGCGTGAAAAGAAAAATGCCCGCTCAGCCTGGCATCCCGTTAGTGACTGTTTTGCAGACTGCGAGCATCAGTCGGGCCGCGCGAGCATTGAGGGCCTGTGTCCTGGGTGCTTGGTGCTCCCCGCCTTGGGCCTCAGAGCAGGTTTCAGGCCCGGATTCTAGTAAGTTAAGGAAATGACGAAATTAGCCCCTAGAATGCTATACTGTTGATAAACTTGCCTAGTTCTCTTGTCTCATAGAGGTCACGGTCACCTCTTCAGAATATTGGAAATCCACTAGCCACCCAGCTTGTTAGGGACAGGAATAGGAGCAGAGCTCTAGGCTTCTAATGCAGAACTCACTTGAAGAAAAATGTAAAGTAAAAAGTCTGAGAAACTTGCCATGAGTCTGTCGATGACCCCCCATGCTTGCCCAATGTAAAGGTCAGGTCGGCGGCCGGTGTGCACCTGGGCAGCAACTCTCTCCAGCTCAAGTTAACATTTGTAGTGAGGACATCCACTTTCTCCTTCCCAGGCTCCCAATTAAAATACCATGAAAAGACCCCCAGGGAGAGAGGCAGTAGATGGGCAATTGTGTTCTCTTTAAGCATTCCACAACCTGGGTGCTTGCCCAGTCTGGGGCTGGCTCCCATAAATAGAATGATAAATGAATGCCTTGCTTCTCATTCCTCTGCTGTGACGTGTAGGTCAAGAATGTGAGCCCTGGGATCAGCTACTCTCACCATGTAAAAATTTAGCTACTTGGACAATTTGTTTCGATGTGTGGAGCTGTCAGTCAAATGGTGTTAATGGCTCCAGTGTCTCAGGTCTGCTGACCCTTTCCAGCTACTCTCCCATTTATCTCCCTCCTTTCAGAGTAAAAGTCCTTGAAAGAAAGTTGTTTCCAATTTCTCTTCTCCCTTCTGTCTTGAGCCCGCTCCTGTCATGTTTGCACCCCCACTGTGCCACTGAAACGGCTCTTTCCAAGGTTCCCCGTGACCCCCAGCATGGCTGAATCCCCGGGCATCTTGGTCTTTGCCTTTTTTGACCTGCATGCAGCCTCTGACCCATTTGCTCATGCTGCCTTCCTGCGGCTTCCAGAACACTCTGTTGTCTCCTGCCTCATTGTCACTCGTTCTCTGTCCATCTTGTTGACTCTTTTTCCCCCTAATCTTTATGTTGGAGTGTCCCAGAGCTTGGTCCTTGAACTTCTCTATCTGTATGCATTGGCTAGGTGATCTCATCTAGTCTCAAGGCTTGAAAACCACTCTGAGACATCCGGAGTATCTAACTGCCGGCCCGATTCTTCATTCGGATGTCCTAGGGTGCATCCTCCACGGACCTCCTGTGTCTTCCTCACCTGAGTCAACGGCAGCTCCCTTTCTCCACTGTGGTTCATGCCAAACCCTTGGCCTCATCCTTTTCTCCTCTCTTGCTCACTCCACATTTGGTCCATTAACAAGCCCTGCCAGCTCACCTTCAAAATACACACAGGCATTCACCGCTTCATCATGGGATACGTTCCGAGCCCATTTCACTGTTGTGCAAACATCACAGAGTGCACTTACACAACCTGGGTGGTCCCGCCTAGTGCACACCTAGGCTATGTGGTCTAGCCTGTTGCTCCTAGGCCACAGCATCTTACTGTACAAAACACCCCAAGTTTAAATCAAGCACAAGAGAAAATGATGCAATCAAGAGATGCGGTAAACACAGGCGTATGAGGCTGCTGCTGGCATAATACAGCTTACTGTTTTACAGCAAACATTTTACATAAGTAGAAAGAGTACATTCTAAAATCACGATAAAAGTATAGTCAGTACATGAACCAGTCGTCTATTATCATTATCAAGTATTCTGTACTGTACACACTTGCACATACTACACTTTTGCATGACTGGCAGCCAATAGGTTTGTTTGCTCCGGCATCATCACAAACACGCGAGCAATGTGTGGCCCTAAGGTGTTACAATGGCTGTGACGTCACTGGGCACTGGGCATTTTTCAGCTCCATTACAGTGTTATGGGACCACCGTGGTGTACATGGTCTGTTGTTGACTGGAACATTGTCCTGTGGTACCTGACTGGACAGAATGGAGCCGCTTCTCTCCACCACAATGACTGACATTCCCTTCATTGCTAGAGTTTCTACCCTTGCTCCACGTTAGTGTATTTTCAACACAGGAGCAGGCTGACTGTTAGAACCTGACTCCAATCATGTCACTCTTTGGCCTCATTGCCCGACTTTGCCTCCCTGACTTAACCCTGGTTCCTGATCCAGGGACACACGTTTCCTAGGCATTCTTTGGGTGGATTGGTTGTGCCCCGATTCAGGGTTTCTGTAGTTGCTGTTATGTTATTTACTTGTTTAGCCTGGAGTCAGCTTCCCCTGGGCATCTGCATAGCCAGCCCTCTCATGTTTTTCTAAAATTTATTAGCTCTTTCCTCCAAAGCCAGTAGTTAGTAAAGTGAGACCTCCCTTTCTAAAATTTCCAACGTCTCAAGATATTTCATAGCCCATTCCCTGCTTTAACTTTTCTTAGCATTATTGCAATTCAGCATCATTTTACTTATTGATCTTAGTCTCCCCAACTAGAATGGAAGCTTCACAAGGGCAGGCACTTTGTCTGTTTCATCTGCACCCATATCTCTAGCACCTGGAATAGAGCACAGTGCATAAATAGGCGCTTACATCTCTGTTGAACAAATGAATGAGTTCAGTGAGATGATGCGTGTTAAGTAGCATGCTTAGAATTCTGCTTGAACTGCGAACGGGTTGAGTAGGCGATCTCCCAGGTCGGCTCCAGCTCTAGAAGTCCAGGGTTCCAACAGCAATCTTAGATTCAAGTGAGGCTTTAGACTCCTACTTGTAATTCTTGCCTTCATAATCTTCTAGTGAGGGCATATCACTAGCA
Source organism: Molossus molossus (assembly GCF_014108415.1). Lineage (NCBI taxonomy): Eukaryota > Metazoa > Chordata > Mammalia > Chiroptera > Molossidae > Molossus > Molossus molossus. Next base: position 98,338,705 of record NW_023425346.1, read on the forward strand.
TGCTAGACACTTCATTACTGAATTCCAGTCTTTGGTGAGCCATGTATTGTATACAAATTTCTGCGGTACAGCTGAATAGCAGGTGGGTAGTACAATGCCATTATCAATCAGGGAAAAATCACTCACCACTGAATCATCACCATGCTATCTTTATCCCATGGGTCTATAAAGCAATTTTGTTTCACCTCCAAGTCCTCTCATTTCAGTCATTCCACTTTCCTTGGAATAGTGTATAAATCAGGAGCATTATCTTGTTGGCATCCATTGGATGATCCTTCTCCCTACTTAAATTCCTGATGACTAAAGCCACAGAGCAACAACATTACTAATCAAACATGGGACATTTTCTTTTTATCTTGATCACATTTATTGACTGATAAACACTTTGCTTCTTGAAGAGCAGGTGTTGAATGCATGCTTTCCAGCTGACTCAGTTATGCCAGCCTTTGTCTTTTATTTATCATGTACCAGTCCCCATTTTTATGGCCAGGAGATGGAGTCAAATAAACATTCATTAAAATGATGAATATTCTGAGCACTTTAAAGGTTTCTGATGTGTGAATATGATCTGGGTAAGGAACACTCACATCTTTTGAAGCTTAGCCTTTAATACATTGCAGAATTTGGAGGGCAGTGGCTCCTTACCTAAGTGTTTTGGGAATCACGCCAATGGAATGATGATTCACAACCAAGGGAAGTCAGGAATATTCAGATACCATAGGGAACAATCACTGAAAACTACATGCATTCAGGAGCATCTTTGTCTATTTTCTGATCATATTCTTTGCTGCACAGCCTCTAGCTCATTTTGGAGCTCAGTGACCATGGAAGGGAGACTGTGCTCCTTGATGCTTGTCACAGTGAAACAGTCAATACACGTTTTAGATTTTGCACTTCATTTCTTGAGACTCATAACTCAACTAACTTTCAGTGGTCAACCTAAAGACTTTTAACATTTTTTTTCATTTTATTAGATAGTTGTGAATAAAGAAAGTGAAATTGTATACATTTGTTCACTATATTTTAAAGATTTATTTCCTGCAGATGTTAGATTATGCTGTGTTACCTGTCGAGTGCTAATTCTTTCAACCTTTTCCTGAGTTACAGGTTATGACTATGTTACTTATTCATTGTTTATATCATGTGTTTACTCAGTGGTTTACTGAATGCCCACTTTTCTCAATAATACATAGTAAATATTAAGTACTTATATAGACTGCAAGGCACTTAAATTCACGAGTCCTGGATAATGATGCTTTAAATTGACAGAAACTTTGCACCTGTCGAGGTGCTGGCTCTTGGGTTTTCCATTAAGTTAATGGGCCTCTTGCTCTTGAAGAGTTCATATTCCAATAATGTCGATTGCTATCATTTTTCTTTTTCTTTATGGTCTTATTCTTCTCCTACTTATTTTTATATAAAAGTAATATTAACTTATATCCAAAATTTTAAAGATACATAAAAGGATGGTTAAGCTCACCCTTAACCCACTGACTGTGTAATAGTCTCTTGGAAGGAGTCACCTATCATGTCCACCAACACGTATTTCTTCAACCTTGCTAATATTGAGTGTTATCAGTCGTTGTAATGTTTGCTCATCTGATAGGCAAAATTATATCTTTTTTAAAAAAATACGTTTTTATTGATTTTTTTAGAGAGAGAGGAAGGGAGAGAGAGAGAGAAACATCGATGTGAGAGAGAAACATTGATTGACTGCCTCCTGCACGCCTCCTACCGGGGAGCGAGCCTGCAGCCCAGACATGAGCCCTGACCTGGAATTGAACCAGGACCTCTCAGTCCATGGGACAACCCTCAATCCACTGAGCCACATTGGCTGGGCCAAAATTATATCTTTTATTTTATAATTTTGTATTTCTTTATGAAGTTGGGGACATTTTATTTTGGTCTGTTTAATGGTCATTGTCTTTCTTTGTTTGCAAATGGAATGTTCATGCCTTTTGTCCATTTTATAAATAATTAAAATTATTTTAGATTTTTCTATTAAATTCTTTAGGCTTTGTATTTATAGTTAAAATTATTTTGCTGATTGTCACTGTTTTTAACTTTGTGGCATCCTTTACTATGTAGAAGCTCAAAATTTATTTAGAAAAATTTATCAATTTTTTTCTTTTTTAGCTGTTGAGTTTCATATCAATCTTAAAAAGCCAATTAAAAACACTAAGATAAAAATATATTTTATTATTTAGACCATATTATATTTTATTTTAATGTTAAAATTTCTAATCAGCCTAGAATGTATTTTGTACATCATGTGGTAGAATTATAGTTTTATTAATTTTTTTCAAAATTCAGACAATTATTAAATCATTATTTATTGAATAATCCATTATTTCCACATTAATTTAAAATATTACCTTCACTTTATTTATTTAAGAAAGTATTTTTTTTAATTGATTTTAGAGAGAGAGGAAGGGAGAGGGAGAAAGAGAGACAAACATTGATGAGAGAGAACATCGACTGGCCACCTCCTGCAGGCCCCTCACTGGGGATCAGGCCCACAACCTGGACATGTGCCCTGACTGGGAATCAAACCAGTGACCTCTTGGTGCATGGGTCGATGCTCAACCACTGAGCCACACCAGCTGGGCCCTTCACTTTATTTTTAAAATAAAGGGACTTCTCAGGTAAAGGTGATTTTATTCCACTGATCTAATTTTGTATCAGAACCACACTCTATTGTCATATAGTTTGTTATAATAATTGGTACATTTTCACATTTCAGAATATAAAATCATTACTTTAACTCCATAGATTAACTTGACATGTGTTATGTCAGATTATGCTCTCTCTAGCGGTGATTCTCAAATTGCAAGGGCCCTTGAACCTCTTCAAAGTGGGACCTCAAGGTCAAATCTTTTTCATAATAATGATAAGGTATCACTTGTTTCCCCCCTGTATTGACATGTGCACTAACGGTGCGGAAGAGTGGAAGGTGGTACTGCTGCTACCTTACTACAGATCAAGGCGGTGGCCACCAACTCTAACCCCGGGCCTCGTGTCCCTCAGTGGCACGCGCTTGTTTTGGCTCCAATGGCAGTTCGGTTTTCTGAGGCCTGCAGTGCCATCCTGGTCTGCTTTGTGTTCTGGGGCTGCTGAGGCTTCTTCCTGCTCAGGTCTTGCCGGCGCCACCTCCAGGGGCAGAAGGTGTATCCCAATATGCCTGTTCTCACTGGGTGACCTTCTGGGGGGAGGGGATGAAACGCTGGGCCTGGGTATGCCACTGCTCGAAGGGCAGAGCTACAGTGCTTTGGTACCTGGTTGTAGAGTGGCATCTGGGACATCCTAGGACCTCAGGGCTGCCCCTTTCGGAAGTGGATGAAACTGCCCACCAATGGCCTGGACGTGAAGTGGGTCTGGAAGACCCTCCGTGGCAGACTAGATAGCTCTCTGGCCCAGCAGCGGAGCACGTGTTGAGAAAGTCCAGGACTCTGTTGCTGGGTCTGCTGACCGGGGAGCTGCGTGGCCAGCTTTCCAGTGGGAACTGGGGCAGCACAGGGCTTTCCCTGCTGCATGGACTCCTGCAGGGCCCCCCACCCTGTGGAGCAGGGTTTCGGGCTCCCCCTAAGTTCTTTGTGTGACTTCCCTTCTCTTGAACTTTTGGCCATAACAAGCAAGCTTTGTTGTTGCGGTTGTGGTTTTGTTTTTGTTGATCTTTTTTTTTCTATGCCTTTTGGTGGCTCCAGGCTACAAGTCCCTTGGGTCCCCAGTTTGGGGGTAGAAGAAGATAAAAAGAAAACCCAGGAAATTCATGACATTGTCATCCGTCAAGCCTGGAGGCTCCTGGCCAGTCCACTTTCTTCTGCACACCTCTCCATTACCTTCTCTTTGCCTGATGCGCGATTTCAAGGGTGTTTAGTTGTACTTAGAACCAGGGAGAAGTGAGTTCACATGACCTCGTTTTAGAGTTAGACATCACTACAGATGTTTTGAAAATTTCAAGAAACTGAACAATGAAAATGAAACAAATTGTCAAAGTAGATTAGCTTTTGACATCAGTTGCCATCATACATATCTTATGACATGTTTGTTTATTTTATCAGGAATTATGTTGGAATATGAGAAGAGTGGAGAACTGAAGACCAAATCCATCGATTTGCTCGATCTCCATCCCAGGTAAGCTAGGTATACAACGTAACACGTGCTTCGTACCCAGTTTTCTGTTGGAACAGCCTGGCACAGGGTGATGTATCGGAGGAGCTGCGCACACCAGACAATACATTGCTTTAACAATGTTCTGTGGTGTTTGAGTTCCTTTTTGCTTCAGTGAGTTCTACTTGAGTGCCTTGTTGAATGAGGAGGTGGAAAATGGATCATTAGTCTGCCTTTTTATTTCCTAAATAAACCTTTCAAAAATAAACCTTTTTGTAGTTTAGAACAGTTTTTGAAAAGTGAGGAAAAAAATTCCCACATAACCCACACTCAGTATCCCCTATAATTATCATCTTAGATGAGTGTGGTACTTTGGTCATAGTTAATGAACCAGTGCTGATACAATATTATTAACTAAAGACTGTATTTTACTCAATTTTTCTTGGTTTTTGTCTAAATCTTCTTCTCTCTTCCCAGATCTCCTCCAGGGTCCCACATGACATTTTGTTGTCTGTGAGGGTTCTCAGACTTGCTTTATTTATTTATTTATTTTTATCCTCACCCGAGGACATTTTTTGTTCAGATAGAGTGGGAGGGAGAGAGAGGAAGAGAGAGAGAGAGAAACATCGACGTGAAGGGATACATTGAGTGGCTGCCACCCGCACGACCAACCAGGGCCAGGGACAAACTGCAACCGAGGTACGTGCCCTTAGCGGGAACCGAACCCGGGTCTCTCTGTACTGCAGGCCGACGCTCTAACCGCTGGGCCAAACCGGCCAGGGCTAGACTTGCTTTATTTTTGATGACCTGGACATTTTTGAGAACTACTGGTCATTAAATTTTAAGACTATTACTGAGCCTATTATTTTCTTGGTAGATAAAACATCTCATAGGGCTGACTGCACAGGATCTTCTTTATTAATTACCACAGGGCCAGTGGAGAGATCAGATTTTTGTCTTTGAGATTTGTGTGCCCAGAGGAAAACCCCATGAGATCACATTGCTCAGAATTCATTCCCTTTGGGAAATCTTATGCAAAGCGTCACTTGAAGAGGCAGAATCAGCACAGTAAAGATACCCGCGGGAGCTCGCATTCAGATTAGATGAAGATATTCTAAATGGGAGAGAAAAAATAGAACAAAGATACTGTAATATGAGTTCTAGAGTAATGGCCGGAGAAAGGAGTGATTTTCCATTGTCACTATCCAGAGCCCGTTGGCAACGGGACTTCTCACGTAGCCCAAGTTACACAGGAGACAGCCTGCTCTCTAGGTCAGGACACACCCAGCCGGCTGCGGACAGGTGCCCGCCTGGCCGTGCTGGAGGTGGAGTCCAAGTCTTCTTCCAGGTGCCTGGCACAGAGAAGCTATTTTTTTTTTTTTTAATTAAAGAGTGAACATTATTTGCTTTCCAGGTAGATTACCCAGATGTTTTTTTTTTTTTTTTTTGGTAGTGCCCCTAGCGGGAACTGAACCTGGGACTCTCTGGTCCGCAGGCTGACGCTCCAACTGCTGAGCCAAACCTGCCAGGGTCAGAGTGAACATTATTGTCTGACGAAGATAATGTCACCAAATCTTATCTACATCAATCCCTATTCAACCTATTTTCAGGGAAGACAAGGCCTCAGATCAAATCAAGCCTTTTTGCTGCTTTAGTAAAGGGAACGTCTTACTGCTGCGTGTGAGGGTGTCAGTGGGCAGAGAGTTCTGTGGCCAGACATTCATTTCTTCAGTCAGTAATGATGCATTGGCACCTTCTCCATGTCAAGTTCTAGGTTAGAGTCTACGAGAGGCTGTAACGATACTAATCACAACTCCCACCTCAACAGGCTTATTGTCTACTTTGAGGAACAAAGAATATGAAACAGATTAACACACGTGAGTGGTGCAGACAGACTTCTGCATGAGAGAGTAACTTCCAGGTGGAGATTCAGAACAAGGCAGATTTCTGTTTAAAGAGTGTAGATCTTTATTTAGTATGCCATAGTCATCTGATAGAGTCAATTAATGTCTCACAGTTTTTTTGTTTTCAGAAGTGGATGGGTCTTATATCTAGTTCTGCCCAAGAATCTGGAAGTATTCTGCACACAAAAACAGTTGCCTTATATATGACACACTGGAAAATGGCAATTAGAACAGGACCGAAGGGTTGGGATGCAGCGATTAACTTTCTGGTTCATTTAGATCTTGCTGGGAAATCTGTATGGATTCATAACATTTGTTGGAAACTTTCCCAAAAGGCATTACGTTTTTAATTCTTATGAAAGTATAATTTTTTTCGATAACCGTCTGTCTTGGAATTTATCAAAGGCATCATTATAAACCGTCTGTGGTTTATTTCCGTTCCGAATACTCACTCCTATCGTGATGGAGCGTGTTTCTTGAGAGCTGGGACTGTATCTTTTACGCCCCCAGCAACTAACCCACCGTGGGTACGCAGTTCATGTTAATGGGATGAGTAGTCTCCCAGCTCAGTGCCTTGCACACGGCTGGAGCTCGGGAGATGTGTTTTTACAGGGAAGGAGGATGCTCATCAGAGGTAGGTGGGCGGAAGGTTACTGGGCAGTGACACCCGGGACAGACCAGGGGCTGAATCAGGGTGGGGCAGAAGGAGCCATGGAATACGATGGTGCAGATTTGACAACAGCCTCCGGCAGCCCAAAGGGGAGCTCCTGAGTAAAGATTGCTGGTCAGAGGGGTTTCTCAGGCGCCCCAAATGGCCAGGCTCTTGCTCTGTCCCTTTGCTCAGCCACGGGCTGAGGGCCACTGAGAAGAGCAAGCCCTGAGCTCACATATGAGGTGGGTCCCGAAGCAGCTGTTGCTGGAGGCTGCCCACGGACTCATCACCCTCTTTGCAGCCGGGCCACAGGCCTTCTGGAGGGATGGGCGCGGACAGCGCATCTTTGACTCGTGGTTTGCAAAACTGCCCCATTGCGGATGCTTTGCGGTTTAGAGTCATTCCTGTTCATATCATATTATATTATTTGTCTTGATCAAATATTATTCTGGCCCAGCAAAATGTACCAGAATTGTTAAAGATTGTTTGAATACTGGGGAAAACCACGGATCTGCCCTTTCCAGACCAGCTCTCTTCCTGGGAAGTCATCTTCTAGCCAAAAAGAAACAATAACAATCATTGCTATTCTTTGAGTGCTTCTTTTTGGTAAGGTATTTTCTTTCCCTAAAAAATATGTAAAACCTAACCTTGCTGAGCCTCAGTTTTTTGTTTTTTGATCACAAAAACAGTTATGATGAGAGTAGTAAATTAGAGGGTCGTTATAGGATTAAATTAAACGAGAGAACATATGGAAAGTGAAAAGTATAGTATCCCAGGAACATTCAATATATGTTCATTTAAAAGACAGAGAAGCAGCAGGTGTTCAGAGCCTTGGTCTTCTAGAAGTAAACAAGTCAGAATCTTTGCACCCCGACCTCGGGAGGTCTCGGGAAGTGCACGGGTTCTGGAGAACCCAAGCGACTTCCGTCCCTGCCCAATGCTCTCTGTTGATTTGCACGACCCCCCTTCCCCCTGAAATCTCTTGGTGAAGATGATGGTGTTCTTGACATTTTATAAATGCAACTCTTCGTAAAATGATGCCACTCTTCCATGAATGTCTCTGCGACTTTCTGCATGGGAAAAGTGACTTTCCTTTTGTGAATTTTAGTACCGATGTCAATGCCTTAGTAGAAGAGATACAGAGAGCAGAACCTCTAATCACAGCTTCACGGTCAGACCAAGTGAAGCTTTTAATACGGAGGTTACAAGAAAAACTCGGACAGCACAGCAATCACAAATTCTCTCTTTTCAAGGTAAGATGTGGTTTAGAAACGCAAGAGGGAGGGCTTCGGCGCTCGCTGATGTCCTGTTGGTTCGGGGCGAAATGCACATCTCGTCTTTTCTTCCACTCAGCGCCTCCCATGCGTTTGTGAACACTAAGTCACAGCGGTGTTTGCTGAATGCATGAAATTCAAACGTTTATTTCTTGAGGTTTAATAAAGATTTGTAGTAAATATAGCTGTTTTTTTACACTGACAAATTTAAAGAATAACCACTAAGGCAACATTAAGTTATTGAATAATTAAAATTATTTTTCCCATTAGAGTAATAGTATGGTCTGTTTCATGATACATTGATATTTCAGACATTCATGTGACCCAAACGATACTTCAGTAATTTATTTATAAATATAACTTATACAAAAATTTTACGCAACACAAATATGATTATTTTTCTATAATTTTGATTACTAACTTAAAAATATAACAAATGTGGTCATTTATTATTTCAGAAACAGCTCTTATTTTTTATGAACAATATTTAATAGTTTTTCTAGAATTGCTTCATATTACATTGATTTCATTTTGTAAAATTAAATATAATTATAGTAAAATATAATTATTATTGACACACTCAGCATATTCTATCTGATACAAAATATTAAGGCAATCTTGGTAGTCATCCAATCAATTTACTGAAAGATGAGGTTATGCTTATAATATTTCTTTGTCCAGCAGGTGGCACTGCTTAACTTTAAATATGAGCCCTATAACTAGCACAACCTTGTTACTTACCCTTCAAAGGGAACATTTTTGATAATGAAAGAAAACACTATTAATAGTTATTACAATCCAGTAAAAGACATAACTGAGTCTGTCTCAGCCTAGTCTATCACTCTTGTCCATAAGCAGAATAATTTATGTATGTTTATCTAATAAATATTAAGCATCTACTATGTGTTAGATTACGTAGGGATTGAAGGATAAAAAAAATAAGACATATCCTGATTCTAAAAGAGCTTTAGGATTCAAAATGTGATAATACATTATAAACATATTTAATGTATTTCCCTTTATACACTGTTCCTATATACATACAAAACCATGTCTCCTACATTAAAGAAAATATTATAAATTAGTGCTATTTGATATCTTATTTAATAGCAATAATTGATCTTAAGGGCAAATTGATGGACAACACAGATTCTATTATGTTTTTGTAATTGCTCATAACTACCTAATGTATTATCGGTCACAATAATAGAAGGTACAATATATTTTTTCTCATTTGTCCATATATTGGATGTTGTCCCTTTTGTTATATATAATTAACACAAACTTGAATAATTTATTGGTTTGAAATAAAAATTAATTAAACTTAATTTTATTTGAGTTTAAAAAAATGGCATTTTCTTTCATTACAGGTCCTCAGAGCACATATACTACCATTGACTAATGTAGCACTTAATAAGTCGGGCTCTTGGTAAGGCTCTGTGTTCATTGTTGAAAAAAATAATTGTGTTAGTCTTCATTTTAGGGCAGTTTTAGGTTCACAGCTCTACGGAGCCAAAGGTAAAGGGGTTTCTCACACATCCCCTGTCCACACCCACACACAGCACCCCCCCATCGACATCCCCCAAAGGGCCGGACATTTGTGTCCACTGATGAGCCTACACTGACACGTCGTTATCCCTCCAAGTTCACAGTTTTCATGAGGGTTCGCTCTCGACTTTGTGCATTCTCTGGGCCGACAGACATGTAATGACAGGTATCCGCTGCTACTGCTCGAGACTCCTCTGTGCTCTGCCTATTTCTACTTCTATTTTTTATGTATCTATAGATTTCTATTATTTATAATTTTTAACATTCAAGGGGTGAAACTTTTTAAGTAAAAACTGTGTATATTTAAGGTGTATAACATAATGATTTGATGATATACCTGTAGTGAAGTAATTACTGCAGTCAAGCTACTTAGCGTATCATCTCATAGTTAACCTTTTGTGGGTGTGAAGAAAGCACCTGAAATTTATTCTTTTAGCGTATTTCCCGTAATCAAAAAATAGTATTATTAACATCATGGCTGTATGGTTAGATATCTAGACTTATCTTACACAATTGCCACTTTGTAACCTTGGACCAACACCTCATTTCTCCCACTCTTCAGCCACTGGTAAGTCCCAGTCCACTCTCTGCTCCCATGAGTTTAACTTCTTTTTAAGATTCCATGTACAATGAGATCATACAGTATTTATCCGTCCCTGTCTGACTTCCCTCACTTAGCATAATGTCGTCCAGGTTCATTTATGTTGCCACAGTCGGCAGATTTCCTTCTCCCTCATGGTGGAATAATATTCCATTGTATACATCACATTTTCTTTATCCCTTCATCCCTTGACCGACACTTACATTGTTTCCATATGTGAGCTGTTGTGAATTAGCTGCAGTGAACACGGGAGTGCAGATATCTCTATGCGATCCTGGTTGCATTTCCTTTGGCTTCGTAACCCGCCCCACGTAGAACTGCTGGATCACATGGAAGTCCTAGTTTTTATTTTTTGGGGGAACCCCCATACCGTCTTCCATACTGACTGTACCAACTTTCATTCCTGGAGAAGCTAAGAAGAGAGTACCTAGCGGAGAATCAAAGATGCCCTGCTTTGTCAACCTTCCTGTCTGGTTGGGTTTAGCTATCAATCTGCTTTCATCTTTTATTATTACCCCTTGACGTTCAGACTCACTTTTCAATTTTCTGCATTTTTTCCCCTGTGTTGGGGAAATATTATCCCTAATGGACCATGTAAAAAATAATGAAGATGCTATTATTTTACTTTAAATGATTAGAGGTCAATATACTACCTATTCCTGTACTAGAATAATCATGTTAAACATTGTTAAATATTAAACAAATATTTATTGAACATTTGAACGTGTGCCGTCCTGCTCCGGTGCTGGGGATGATGGAGGTGAGCCAGGTGGGCAGAGGACAGGCAGGTGTAAACCAAGCAATGCGGGTCTTAGAGAAGGTGACTCACGGGCTGCGCTTCCGGCCGTGGAGGGCCAGGGCCGCTGGCCTCTTGCGCAAGAGCAGAAGGTAGACCCTTCCTCTCATTGCTAGAAAGCCATTTGAGGAAGGTTAAAAAACAACTCCGAATTTGGCGAGGAAAGTCAATTCGTAAGGATCATTTATGAGGCAAGCCCCATTAGACGGTGGTTTTCTTTGTTTAGGTAAGAGATGGAGGCGATGGAATTGGCGAGAGTGACCAGAGCGGGATGTTTTCAGGGGTTGGGGCGGAGAATTTGCTAACAGATTGTGTGACGTGAGGAGAGGAAGACGGGGACCAAAGACGATGCGAAGATTCTGTGGTCTGACCACCTGGAGGAACGATGCTATCCATTGAGATATAGTAGAGTTTCCAAAAGTGTGAATACAATTATTTTTATTGTAAGGCTGATTATTGGCAAGATCACTGTTTATTTTATTTAGTGACTCCTTTTTAGTTTTGGAATATAATTGGAAAGTTGCTCAGGCAAAGGATTTAGATATTGCTCCCACCTAACTGTTCTACAAACACAATTTCCATTATAAAAAGCATGATAAATGGGGTTACGATCTTGTGGGTAAAAAATGGCATCTTATTAACACACTGCAATCCTCACCTTGTGATTAATGGATATTCCTGCGTTAGCTTTATCACAGGCAGCTACGACCGGACCTGCAAAGTCTGGAACACTGCGTCCGGGGAGGAGCTTCTCACCCTGGACGGCCACAGGAACGTGGTTTACGCCATAGCATTCAACAATCCTTACGGGTAAAAACACATTCTCTCACTCACTTATTCCCTGTTAATCCATTCATTCATTTATTCATCCCCTCCTCCATCTAGCTGGGGGAAGAAGGGAGGAAGACAGAGAATGAATATCTACGGTGTGCCTGATGTATGCTTTGCAAGCCTTTTAAATGCTACTTCCAGTGCTTAAAGGAGTTTGGGGACTGGTATTACTGTCCTCAGCAAAGTATGCTAACTCCAATCCCCTTCCCAGGACCACACAGGGGCAAAGAGGAGAGCAAGGAGGGCTGACTGCCCTTGGGAGTTCCTGCTGGTGCCTGTAGCCCTGGCTGGTGCTCCTGGAGAACGTGACATCCACATTGGCAAACCGGTTTACTTCGTTCAGAAGTTCATTTACAGTCTTTCCAGGTAGACAGGCATGTGTATAATGACATGCTAAGTAACAGGAGCAAGTACAAAAGGAGCGTTTTAAAAGCAATCTGTAGTTCATGGAGCCAACAGACCAGCACCCTTCTCCCTTCACCTTTCTGCAGGACCTACTACTGACGCCCACGGATCTCTGAAGGCTTGTAGCGACCGGGCTGGCCACCGGCCGGCCCCCCTTCTGTGCCCGCTGCTGAGGTTCTAGGCTTACCAGGAGTTGGTTGTAGTTACCCGTGCATCTTCTTGTATCGGTTGTGCTTTCGGTTGTAATTATGTGATTTAATTACATGTTGCTCATGACTAATGAAATATAAATGCGAACATGCAGTTGTTGTTTTCTATGAAAACACAGAGGAGGCAGATGTTTGAAAAACCTTACTAAGTGAAGTTGTCGATGATGAGATCATTGTAAACACTGGAGAACACACTGCAAAATGTGAAACAATTCTGTACTCAGACTTTGCAAGTATTTTTAAGTTTAGGCTCTCATTCCACTTGAAAGAGAAAGAGGGGAATTGGAGAGGCTGGACATGGTGTTTCCAAGGCAGACAATGAACGGGACGACGGGCTGAGCCGTGGTCAGAGAAAAGGCCCTGGCCTCTGGTCAAAAGACTGGCAAACCGAACGTGTATTTGTACATATTTGGGTAAAAATTGAAATGTGTGTATGTATATTTTATCATGATTGCTTCCTTTAACTGACCTTTCCATTACCAAGCTGCGGTTCTTTATTATAGTATTCTGATGACTAGAACAAACACCGTTAATGGTTTAAAACTAAGACCATTATTATATATTTTATTATTTTTTTCCCCTTTTATTGATTTTAGAGAGAGAAGAAGGGAGAGAGGGGGAGAGAGAAACACCAATGAGAGAGAATATCGACTGGCCGCCTCCTGCATGCCCCCCACTGGAGATCGGGCCCACAACCTGGGCACGTGTCCTGACCGGGAATCAAACTGGCCACCTCCTGGTGCAGGGTCGACACTCACACTGAGCCACACTGGCCAGACGAGAAGATCGTTATTATTCCTCCCAGGTAGAGTCTTTGAGGACGATATGAGGTTAAAGCAGAAACGTGAAAGATGGGAGCTGGAAGGTCGGTGAGGACACCTGGGCGAAGGGACTAGGCAGCTCAGGTGCGCCGTGGCCAGCTCTGCAGTGCACGTTCCCTGATGAGAAGGGGGGGAGGGGGTCAGACCGCGCCGTGCAGCTTGAACTCCGTTCTGGAGGACTGAGCACTACGAACGGTGTGTGAACAAGGGACGGGGACACGGTGGGAGTGCCCTCTCAGGAGGATACGGGGACACTGCAGTTTCAGGGGGTATGGGGACACGGTGGGAATGCCCTCTCAGGAGGATACGGGGACACTGCAGTTTCAGGGGATATGGGGACACGGTGGGAGTGCCCTCTCAGGAGGACACGGGGACACTGCAGTTTCAGGGGGATATGGGGACAAGGTGGGAGTGCCCTCTCAGGAGGACACGGGGACACTGCAGTTTCAGGGGGTATGGGGACACGGTGGGAATGCCCTCTCAGGAGGATACGGGGACACTGCAGTTTCAGGGGGTATGGGGACACGGTGGGAGTGCCCTCTCAGGAGGATACGGGGACACTGCAGTTTCAGGGGGTATGGGGACACGGTGGGAGTGCCCTCTCAGGAGGATACGGGGACACTGCAGTTTCAGGGGGTATGGGGACACGGTGGGAGTGCCCTCTCAGGAGGATACGGGGACACTGCAGTTTCAGGGGATATGGGGACATGGTGGGAGTGCCCTCTCAGGAGGATGGCTCTGGCAGGAAGAAGCAATCCGAGGCTTTGGGGTGCAAAGAAATGGGGAGAAACAGGAGGCGAATTAGGAACAGATAACAGTCACGAGATGATGGAAACGTCTAGGATAGTGGCAGAGGCGATAAAAGGTAATTTATAAAGGATTGCTGCACAGTAACTATTTTATACCACAAATATTAAAAACATGGTATCTAGGCAGCTGATGTCATATCTTTGAAAAGTGTAATACAGTTTCTCAACATGTTAACTATGATGGCACAATTAGACCTCATTGGTACGTTAAAATGATTAAACATTCCAGTTAAACTGCAGAACACTTCACTTTGATGTATGCATTGTTACATTGTAGAAAGTGACACTTTTCATCATATCTTATTCCACCCGCTCTTGGGAGAGAAAGATTTTATTAAAATGATACATGAGACTGTTTCACTTCCAGTATAATTCTTAGTTTGAATTGAAATATTATTTAAAGGCTTTTGAAAGTATGTTTTCGACAATACCATATCCTTTAGTAGTCTACCTGACATGGCATTTTGGGCTGTCTCGCTGAGAACCAAGTGTCTGAGGCTAGAGAGAGGAGAAGCACTCTTCGCTCGTCGGCTCTCCTGTTGGTTCTGCAAGTGTCCTTGGTGAGAAACACACTTGTCTAATTCCTGGTTGTCCAAGTGTGGCCATTTCTGTATGTGCTTTCCAGTGCACTTTGGGACATTAGGGTTCCAGCAAAATGAGTTGAAGGCAGTTGCCAAAGAACAAGAGGGAGTGTGTGTGCGTGTGTGTGTGTGTGTGTGTGTGTGTGTGATGAATTCAACTAGCTGAGTGTTTATCTGTTTTATATTTTAGTCAGGAGTAAGCTTTGATACAATAAAGTAATTCTAAAACACATTGGAATTATTAATATCTTTTATAATGCGGCATTATGTAGATGTAGAGAACGTGATAGATCAGAAATTGATCAAGAAACGACAGCAACGGGACGGATATGTTTGAGGCACAGGACACATGAAAATGGTTGGGGGTGTTGATAAAGAACTCACAGGACGTTCAGGGTATCTCGAGCAGGATTTGAGAGGCACAGGACACATGGAAAATGGTTGGGGGTGCTGATAAAGAACTCACAGGACGTTCAGGGTATCTCGAGCAGGATTTGAGAGACCGCTGCTGGTGGCACATGTCTTAGACTGGAGGCCACAGGAAAGAGCCAGTGCAGGGACTCTGGCACAGAACCAGCCTGTGTGCCAGGACGTTTGTTGGGAGGTGGTGTGTCTTACCCCCAGGACAGCTGTCCCTGCAGCATCACAGAAAGGGCCTTGCTTTCCTGGAGTATCAGAGACCACAGAGGTGCTATGTGGGTGGACTGGGAACAAAGGAGAGAAGCCATAGAAATTCTGCAACTGTGCTGAGCACTTAGGTTTGCCTTGGGATGCGTATCTTAGATCTTAAGAGCCCTCACACTTTTTAACTCAGCTGGGCGAACACTTCGATGAGCTCCTGTAAAGGACAGATGGGATGAGGGGTAAATGGGGAGGTGTAAGTTCCACAATCAAAGGTTAAACAGGCTCATCTATTCTTACCTGTTGGGTGTTGACAGTAGTGTGCTCCACAGCGAAGACGGGACTGAAGCTGATCACATCTCCTTTCTAAACCCTCTTTCTTGTTCAAAGTCCTTACAACTGGAACAATATAGGCATATTATTTTTCCTAGGAGATGTTCACTATCTAACTTCTTAAAGCCTTATCTAGACATACTGTTAATTGGATTTATGTTATCTTTGTTTTGTTTTTTAAATTCAGTCTATCCTTTTTAGGAGACCTACTCGCAGAATTTTTCTATGTTTATACAACTTATTATACATTATTAATTTTCATTTGTAAATAATATTATAAACGAAAACTTTTACCATATTTATTGTACTAATTAAAAAGCATTTTAAATCCTAAGCATATGCCTCTAATCTAATGTATTTAAAATTAAGCACATAAACGAATGCCATTAAAAAAGTAGACCTTTATTTTGTTACCCAGGAGACACATACAAGGTTGTTTCTTGTTTTAAAAGTGCAGTGAGTTTCTGAGCAGATAGAGATCCATGTATTTATATCTTAATTCAGTGTGTCACATACTGTGGTTGAATTGGATTTCAAAATCCGCATTTTTTTTTTCTTTTTACCTTAGTGACAAAATTGCCACTGGGTCCTTCGATAAGACTTGTAAACTGTGGAACGCAGAAACGGGGGCGTGTTACCACACCTTCAGGGGCCACACAGCAGAGATAGTGAGTACATTTTTACTTTGTTATTTTTTTATATTGCTGTTGTTTTGTTTTGTTTTATGTCCATCCTTTTCTTTTGATAAACTTCATTTTTTAGAGCAGTTTAGGTTCATAGCAAAACAGAGGAAGGTGGAGAGACTTCTCAAAGTGCCCCATCTGCTTCCCACCCCCCACCTCTGCCCCATTAGTAACAGCCTACACAAGAGCGGCTCATGTCTTACAAATGATAAATCTGCACGGATACATATTATTATTTCTTTTTAATATTCCATTATAAAAGTAGTGGTTCTAGCTTTATAATTAACTTTTAAATTCTATCCAGTATTTTCATTCTCTATATATTTTACATGGTGGTGTTGATATAATTTACAGAATCCTCTCATTTTAACATCTTGCAGATACCTGCATTGACGAAGTAGACACATAATATAAGAAGCCTATGAGTACAACAGCCAAACTGATGTTTTTTCTTTCTCGTTCATATTTCTTTAAAGGACAGACTTGATGGGGGCTGATGAAGTTCGTATAATAGCTTTTAAAGTAACTTTGTATATCATGTAAAATATTTAGGCTGATTGTTTTCTCCATAGCATTAGAACTCAAATTTGCATAAATAGTCTGATACTCGAAATAGCTCTCTCTGTTGGGAAGCCCTTGCCCTTGGCCAATTCTGTGATACATCTTATAGCAATTAGTAAGCTAATTGGCACCCCGTGGAACAAGTGATAGCTTTTTAAAAATAAGCAGGGTGCTTATTTTAGGAGTAAAGTGTATTTATACTTATTCTTAAAATTCATGGTCTATTTATACAACAGGAGCTCATACAATGTTCAAGATACTTTGTTAGACACCAAGGATATTGTAGTGAAAAATTATAACTGACTCCTTAATGGCATTCCGCGTGCTCGAAGCATGGTCCTAAGCCCTTCACACACGTGTATATTAGCTTAGCTGTGCCTCAAACCAACCCTAAGAGGGAGGCATTTTCCCATTTCTAAGTTGAGCTGAGGCACAGAGAGTTTGAGTACCTTGCCCAAGGTCCCAAGAAAGATACTCTTTATTATCGGCATGTGGCCATGTGTCCACAGTCCCTTGGAATTTTGCTTTATAAATGGTTTCTAGGAAGATATTTGGGGTCAACATCCACTCAATGCACATCTACTAAGAACTGACGGCGTGTGGACTCTGGCACGTGTGCTTGGCGTACCAACTAGAATCAGACCTCGCTCTTGCCCTCCAGGGATTTCTCAGTGATGGAGAAGGAGTAGGGGCTTCAGTGAGTAAGTTCAAAGTTGGTGGGGAGCTCAGTGAGGGCACAGAAGGGAGCGGTCCAGTCTCCTTGGCCAGGGCAGGTGCTCAGGAAGGATGGCAGAGAAGTGGCAGCTGTGTCCCAGGCAGAGGAGCCACACGGGCACCATGTGCCATGCTGGCGCGGGCTGGAGAGCTCAGGGGCTCTGCGTGGCACGGCGTTCTTGCCAAACCTCTCTGCGAAGCCAGGCGCAGAACCTGCTGACATGGATCTGCAGCACACTGGGAAGAGCTGCCTGCTGCGCAGTCAGAGGTCACTGGGCAAGGATCACAGGGTGTGTGACTGAAGTGGGAGAGGCCATGTTGTGGACACACAGAGGGCCTCCTATGCTATGGCAGGGGATTTGGACTTTACCCTGTAGATATTGCTGAGCTGTTGAGACTTCTCAGCTGGAAGATGACATGGTCCCTTTTGGTCTTTGGGAAGATCATTCTTCTGGCGGAATGAAGGGAGGTGGGTAAAGTCAGAGGCAGGGGTCAGAGGGACCCTTGTTGCAGGCCAAGCAACAATGACGAAAGCTTGTCATGAGGCAGGTGAGTGGAATGTGAGAGAGATTGGGGTCGGGAGGAGTAGGACCAGGTTACCAAGTCGATATGAGGCATGGAAGAAAAATGGGGTTCCAGGATGAATCCCTGATTTCAGGCTTGGATGACTGGCAGTGCCGTCCGCCAATTCTGTACATCAAAGAGGAGGAACAGGCTTGCTTCATATGACCTGAGTGTCTCAGATTGATCAATCCTGCCTGTGTGATATCCAAACATAGGCACCCACTGGGCAGTTGGCTCGTTGGGCTGAGCATGGAGGTCTGGAAGCGAGACATGGGTGTGTGAGTCACTGGCATCTGGGTGGCAGTAGAAACCAATGAACAATTGAAATTTCCCAAAGGGAAAGGTGGAGTATGGGGAAAAGATGGAATCTTGGGAGGATGGAGAAGAGAAACCATCAAGCGATATGAAGGAAGAGATAAGAAGTAAGAGAAGGAGAGCAGAGTGCTAGGAAAGCCTTCAAGAAGGAAGAAAAACACGGAGAATCTCGGGGAGGTTAAGTGGAATACGGACCCCACCGCTCGGATTGGACATCTAGCCAGAACGGTTAAGCAGCGTTGAAGAGTGGAAGACGGGCGGACACTGAGTGACCGTAGACTATCTTTTCTAGGAAATTAGTTTAAAGGGAAAAGAAGGTAGTTAAGGGCTACATACAAGGGAGGATTTATTTTTTGTGTGGGAAGAACTCAGACCAATTTGGCCACAGGGAGGGATCTAGTCTAGAGGAAAGGAAGGTTGATGGTGTCTCTCCCAGTGGTGCTGGGAAGAAAGCGATGTTTAAATTGGGCAAAGGGATCCCTCTTGATCTGAGACCGGAGAAAAGGAAAGTGAGGACATTTCCACTTGTTGGTGAGTTTTCTCAGGGAAGTAAGTGGAAGGCAGGTTATCAGCTAAGGAGGGTGAGCACCGGAGTGGGGGGGGCCGGCAAGAGCGAGGAGTGGGGAATATATTGAGCTAGAGGCACGTTCAACAAAGTAGGGTCAGGGCCGAGGACACGGCTGAGGACAGGAGGAACCAATGAGCAACACCAGCGACCTGCGACGCTGTTTTCTTAAGCTGCTTTTGCGGAGAGATGAGGTAGGGAGGGCGAGTGAGTGGATAACAGTGTAGCTTGATACACGTCGCTACAAGTTTTGTGGACGGTGCAGTCGAAAGCGGAACTACGTGTGTTAAGGAGGCTGGCGGAGGAGATGCTTCCAGTGTTCGCTGAATGGCAGATGGTGGGCCAGGAAGAGGGGAAGGGTCTGAGTGAGATGGCAGGTACCCTGGCTGGGGGAGGGGTGCGGAAAGGAAGAGCGAAAGCGGCAGTATTGAGAGATTGTCCCTAGAGACTGGTGTGTCGGTGGTGAATCTTCTAGAGAAGGCGATGTCAGGGTCTAGGGTGTGGGAGTGATTATGAGGAGGAGTCCAGGATGAGCGTGTGCAGGTGTTGGAGGGATGGCCCATGCAGAGCCTCCTAGGCCTTGACACAGGCTGAGCAGAGGGTCAGAGCCCTTGGTGAGTGAAGGGATGTGGTTGCAGGAACTGTGCTGACTGCAGCAGGAGGGTGGGTGCCCCGCAGCACGACTCTCAAGGGCATCAGGTTTTGCTCCCGTTCTTCTGTGGTCCGGAAGGGTGAAGGGAGCCGGCGCCCCTGCAAGCGAACAGCCGCTTCCTCCCAGGAGGAGACTCCTCAGGGTTCGACCTATAGACCGCAGGCCGCTCATAGCTGGTAAGTTGCCGAGTGTTTGTACAAAGAATTAGGCTGAATCTGTTGAGGTAATGCATCTAGAAGCGTTTCTGTGTAAAATCAACCATTTAAAACGCTACATTTCTAAAGCCTTTTTCGTTTCCTGCCATCCAGGTGTGCCTGTCATTCAATCCTCAGAGCACGTTGGTGGCTACGGGAAGTATGGATACCACGTCCAAACTGTGGGACATTCAGAATGGAGAGGAAGTATTCACTTTAACCGTATGTGAACGGTGTTAATACCTGCCAGAGTTTTCTGTTTTCATCAGCCCTTCCTCGGGAGGAGCCTGTCGTTTGTTTCTATTTGTATTTGTACTACAAAGTTAGCTCTAAAGCAGACAATGGCTTTCAGACGGGAGTGAGAGAGTGTTCTTCTTGGGTTGCTGCTGTCCTCAAAGTCGTGGCTGGATGTGCTGGGGAAGCCAGACGAAGCCAGTTATTTGGACTCGCTCAGCCTGAAAGCCGTACCTGTTACAGCTGAGAAACCACTGCCTCTCTCTGGCTAAAAGCAAAGTACCTGGAGGCCGAACGGGGAAACCTGGCTGGAAAATTCCCCAACGGGCTGACTCAGCAGCCTTCCGTATCACAAAGTCTGCAATGACGAGAGGCCAGCGGCAGGAGGGGACAGGGCAAAGGGCAAGCCCCAGAGCGCATGCTCCTGGTGTGACCTGCTACCTTCTGCTTCTTTCCACCCCGCCCCAACCACCCAACAGAAACAACGAGGCCTTCTAGGGCCATCAGTGGGAACAACCGGATAGGAAATCCTGTTCGTTTTCTTAGCCTTTCACATGAAAAACGAGTTAACAAAAATAGGATCCTTCTCCTGGGAGACCTGTTTCTAAAAAAATTTAAAAAATCGACTTAAGCCAAAGAGAGAAAACAAACAAAAACACCGTGTTTAACTGGCACCGAGAGTTTTTCTTCTTAGCTCAGAGGGCCTAGCATTGCTGATGTAAGCATTCGTCTTCTCGTCCTGGTTCGCATCACTTCTGCATGTCTTTGCCTCTTGGTGGCTCTTCCTCCGGAACATTCCAAGGGGTCAGCCCTGCTCTGCACACCTGTCTCCTGCCACAGAACACATTTGTTTGTGTGTGCAGAATTTGAATGTTTAGCTACATTTGACTTTTGTTATTTGGAACAAAGCAGAGATTTAATTTGTAAATGACCTTTTGTATTGTTTTAAAAAAGTAATTACGTGAATGTACTAAAATAGTCAGGAAAACTCTGCCGCAGAGAGGGGCTTTTCTCGCGTCTCCGTGCGAGCCCTCGGCCGGACTGTCAGGTGCAGGCAGCCCGAAGGCCGGCCGGCATCTATCAACTGGTTCATGTTAGATTAGCACAGGAATTGCTTTCTTCAAAGTTATTTGTCACAATCTTGTTTTGTTTTTTTTAATCATCACCTATTTTCTTAGCCCATAAAGCTTATAGCCTCTCATTTCCCAAAACACGCCCCTCGCTTTAAAAATCAAACAAATAAGCAGACAGCTTTATTGAGTTAAAATGGACTTGCTCCAAGTGTATGTCCACTTAAGTAAACCTACAAAATTGTGCACTCACCACCAAAATGTAATTTCACAGCATTTCCGTGACCCCAAAAAGACAGCCCGTGGCCGTCGGTACGCGCGCCCGTTCCAGCCCAGCCGACCACTGACCTTCCCTTATGTATATAGCTTCGCCTCTTCTGCGTTTTCTATCAGGCGCTGATATTGTGCGTCTGTAGGAATCACTTTAGCTGAAACTGTGCGTGACAATATCCGCTGTCTTTTAGGGACATTCGGCTGAAATCATCTCCTTGTCCTTTAACACCTTGGGAGACAGAATCATCACGGGGTCTTTTGATCACACAGCTGTGGTGTGGGACACCGAGACTGGAAGGTATTTTTTTATTTGCTTATTTAAAAATTTTAATTTATTGATTTTTTTTTTTTAGAGAGAGAGAGACAAGGACAGGGGGATAGAGAGAGAGCCAAGTGATTGATTTGTTGTTCCAGTTATACATGCATTCATTTGTTGATTCCGGTATGTGCCCTGACTTGGGATTGAACCCACAACCTTGGAGTATCAGGACAACGCTCTAACCAACTGAGCTACCTGGCCATGGCTGGTATTCTAAATTTTTAAGAATTTTTCAACCTGGAGCAGAGGGTTAAGAAGACAAATCTTTGTTATTTATTAGTTTAATATTAAACGTATTAACTAAGTTTTGGAGTCCATAAGAATAAGACACAATTATGTATTTCATTTTTTAACAATATTTTTAGTCCACAAAGAATATGTGATTGCTCAGAATTCTGAACAAAGAATGCTGATTAGTAACATAAAAGGGGAATGTTAACAAGAACCTGGTTATGTAGCTATTATTCATCCCTGTACTGGTAATCAGATTTCAAGGGCTTGTCATTAGGGCACGCATGGATATCAGGAGTAAATAAAATCTCAGCTAATTTCCTAAACTTAATTTAGTTTGAGAACTTCAGTTTCCTTCCTAATTATTTTTGGCTCTAGTTGCTAAGAAGGTAACTAAATTAGCCCATTTGTGTTGTAAGACGCCACTCTTGAACTTGTCTGCGTTTTGATAGAAGGGTTAATTATCGGGTTCCGAGCAGGATGGAGCCTACACGAAACGAGAGACCAGGAAGGAGCCCTGAGGCACGGACAGGCAGTGTCTCAGCTATCAGGGGTTCACTCACCTGGTGTAAGAATATCTCCTGAATTTTACCTTTATTCTTCGCCCGTGTCTTTCTGGAGTGTTATCTTAAGCAATGTTGTCGTCTTTGATTGTTTAAAATGTAGGTATATTTGTCTTGACATGAAATGAATAGTGGACTCTCTCTGAGCTGCAGTAAGGCCATCTTTGTTTTGTCATCAAGGACATTATTTTGTAAAAACTAGAGTTTAGACTCTTCCGCCAGGGCCTGCCGTCATTAGTTGTGCATGTATGCTGACGCAAGGCATCTCTGAATCATCTCCACCTTGCAGGAAGGTGTACACCGTCATCGGGCACTGCGCGGAGATCAGCACTGCCATGTTCAACTGGGACTGCTCCATGGTGTTGACTGGCTCCATGGACAAGACCTGCATGGTGAGCTCAAGAAACGCTTTTGCTTTATTTATTATTAGAAAATTTTTTCTTTATTGATATGAGAGAGAGAGGAAGGGAGAGGAGAGATGGAAACATTGATGAGAGAGAACATCAATTGGCCATCTCCTGCATGCCACCCACTGGGGATTTGGTCACAACATGGGCATGTGCCCTGCCCAGGAATTGAACTGGCGACCTCCTGGTGCATGGGTCAGTGCTGAACCACTGAGCCACACCGGCCAGGCAATAATTGGTAATTTTAAAATTTCAAGTGTTTGATCCCTGAAGTTTAGAGGAACTATGATGTAGGTAAAAAATTTTAATGGATTCAAGTGTATTAAGAGATATTATTTTTAAAAGGCACTTTGTTTTTGTTTAATGTTCTTCTGCTCACTTATTAAACACTGATCAGAGTGAATGAAGCTCAAGAAGTCTCAACAAAGGGTCTCCCTGCCTTTAAGTTTCCATTACTAAGTGCTTGCACTCTGGAATTACTATTTGATTACCTATCAGATGTATTGTAATCTTAATGAACTATCATTTTCTGGCATTATAGCTTAAGATTAAGCTCCTTGTCCTTTAATGACCTTGTTATGAAAAGTGGATACTCCCACTCCAATCAGTGAAGTGGGCACTTTAACATTTTTTTCCCTCATGTAGTGTCAGATTTGCGCTGCCTGTTCTAGGTGGCTGTCTTTGGTCTCTTGTGTCCAAAGTGTACCCTGTTAGCTGATTGGGTGTGGTCTCTTGTCAGAATCACGGTAAAATTAACAGAACATGTGAAAATTATACACATGGTTTTGGCACGGTTATTTAAGGAGCCATAAGAATGCCGTAATCACCACTTTTGGCCTTCATTGCATCTTAGACAAGAAGTCATGATGTTCCTCCTCCTCCTCCTCCTCCTTCTTTTTAAATAATTGCAGTTGTGGGACGCTACAAATGGAAAATGTATAGCGACATTCACAGGCCATGATGATGAAATACTAGACTGCTGTTTTGATTATACTGGAAAGCTTATCGCAACTGCTTCAGCCGATGGTAGGTCATCTGTTCATATGTTTAACTGGTGGAGGGATTATGCTCTGCTTGATGAATATGTGTGATTCTACACTGTAGGTCCTCCTCCTGATGACCAGCTATGATAGAAACTGTAGCTGCCTCATCTCTATGCTGTCCATGTATGTTACTACACCATGCCTGTATCATACTCTCGATAACCACGTGTGATGCTGTACATTACAATGTCTGCATCACCTCCTGGACAACCACATATGATTGTATACTAGATCTTCACTGTCTCCTTGATAACGATATATAATGGCATATTCCAGCCTCTCCCTGATGTTCATGTATTATGCTACACAATGCCAACCTCATCAACTAGACCATAGTCGATGGTTCTACAATAAATCTGCATTATCTCCTTTATGACCAAGTATGCTACTCCACTATGTCTAGCACATCTTTGTGATGAACATACATGCTGCTCTGCTATACATCATGTCCCTAATGACCACTTATGATTCTATACTATGTCTGTGTTTTTGATAACCACAGGCTAGTGCTACACTATGCACCTCTACTTCATGAAGACCACACATGATGCTACAATGCATCTATGTCATTTTCCCTGCTGACCACATATGCTATTATATTATTTTGCTGGTGACTCATTTTTAACTACCCAGTTTTTATTTCATCATTGTCTTTCTTTAAAAATTGTATTTGTGCCCTGGTCAGTTTGGCTCAATGGTCAGAGCATCGGCCCACTGACAGAAGGGTTGTGGGTTTGATTCCCGGTCAAGGGCACGTACGTGGGTTGCAAGTTCGATCCCAGGCCTTGATTGGGGTCAAATGGGAGGCAACCAATTGATGTGTCTTTCTCACATCGATGTTTCTCTCTCTCTCTACCTCATATCCTTCCACTATATCTAAAAATCAATGGATTAACAACAACAACAAAAATATATATTACATTTGCATACTTGTTCTCTTACCAGGACTTTTCAAAGGTAATCTTTTGATCATACATACAAGTCATTTTTATATCCTGGAATTATAAACCCTCTGAATCTGGACAATTTTATTTTTTAAAGTAATGACTTTTTCACTTTCTCACAGATCTTGACTTTTAAAAGTCATCTCTCAACTATAATTAATCTGCCCTTTTCATTTTAAATATCAATCTCATTTATACAAAAAACTCCACTCAATAAATAGATATATGAAATACCTCTTTTGTGCCAGGAATTGTTTTAAGAACAGGGGGAATATCAGTGAACAGAAGAGAGAATCCCTGCCTTGTGGAGGAGACCGAGCGGTGCCGTGCACGGTTCCGTGCGCAATGTTAGCTTATACGGGAAGTTACACTGTGTAGAGTGGTGGGGGCGGGTCAGCACTGGGGGGCGGGTCAGCACTGGGGGGGCGGGTCAGCACTGTGGGGGCGGGCCAGCACTGGGGGGGCAGGTCAGCACTGTGGGGGTGGGTCAGCACTGGGGGAGTGGGTCAGCACTGGGGGGGCGGGTCAGCACTGGGGGGGCGGGTCAGCACTGGGGGGGGCGGGCCAGCACTGGGGGGGCGGGTCAGCACTGTGGGGCGGGAAACAATCAGGGCTGGGGGATGAAGACGTGGAGGCATGGATGACAATGGAGTACAAGTTCAAATCTTCCAGGTTTGTTTTTCCCATGATCTGCTCTTCTCCCTTTCTTGTTTGGTAAGACATTACTTCAAAAAACTCTCTCTCCGCTTTTTTTTTTTTTCTTTTTTCTTTTGGTAGTTTGTAAACCTCTTCTCATTCTGTGCTTCCTGAGAAGAGTTGATGTTTGGACCGATCTTTATTTATCTTTGGTTTTTGTTCCTCATTTTCTTCTTAAAATGGAATCGGCCAATGGAGTGAGTTCCCTGTGAAGGTGGATCTGTGTCCTTGAATTACCTTTCCCTCCTCATTGGAATTGCTCTCAGGGCTACGTTTTTTTTTTTTTTTTCTCTTATTCATATTTCTATCTTTAAAAAATTACATTTTCAGGCTATCTTATTTCTGTGTTCTCTGAAGATTAAAAATGATTCTGTGTTAATTTAGAGTATTGCTCTAAAACACCCCTTTTGTGTTATTAACAAACTCTTAAAATGGGTTGGCCACTTTCCTTAAGGTGTTTGAAATGTCCCACTGAGTAACAAGTTTTATATTTTCAATTATATTAATTCTAAAATGGCAATTAAAAAATAATTTTTCTTTTTTTTAAGTAATTAATTTATTTTTTATTAATTTACTTTTGTTACAGATGTTTCTCCTTTTTTTCCCCATTGACACTCTCTTCCCCATTTCCCCACCCCGTACCCTGCTTGTTGTCCGTGTCCATCTGTTATGCGTACATGCATATAAGTTCTGTGGTTTATCTCTTCTCTCCACCCACCACCCCCTCTTCTGAGGGTTGTCAGTCTGTACCCTACTTCCACATCTCTGGGTCTACCTTATTCTTCAGGCTGTTATGTTCATTATATTTCACAAATAAGTGAGATCATGTGATATTTGTCTTTCTCTGCTTGGCTTGTTTCGCTTAGGATAACACTTTCCAGGTCCCTCCATGGCATCTCAAAGGATAAGAGATCTTTTGTTCTTACAGCTGCATAGTACTCCATTGTGTATATGTACCACAGCTTAAAAAAAATAATTTTTCCATCCTCTTAAGTTGACATTGTCAGGAAGGTAAGTAAAAATTAAGATATTCCTCAGGCGTATGCTTCAGTGTTAGGAACTCTGGCTAAAAGAGGGGGAGCAAACCCTGTGCCCCGCTGACCTTCACTTTCTTGCTGTCGATATCCAGGGAGCGCCCAGCCGGTGTGGCTCAGTGGTTGAGCATTGACCCACACACCAAGAGGCAGCAGTTCAATGCCCGTTCAGGCCACATGCCCAGGTTGTGGATCCAATCACCAATGGGGGGCGTGCAGGAGGCGGCCAGTCGATGTTCTCTCTCTTCGATGATGTTTCTATATCTCTCTCCCTCTCCCTTCCTCACTCTTTAAAATCAATAAAGAAAAAAATGAAAAATAAATAAATAAAAATTAATAAGATAAAAAAGTAAAATAAAAGATTTAAATATAAAGCACGAAATCATGGAAGTACCAGGAAAAAACATAAGTGTATTCATTTTTATCATTGTGGAATGAGAAAATTGGGTTTTTCAGTAGGACAAAAAACCCAGAACATCTGTGATAGTATCAACAATAAAAATTAAAATAAAAAAAAGATAAGGCCCTGGCCGGTTTGGTTCAGCAGATGGAGCGTTGGCCTGCGGACCAGAGAGGCTCGAGTTTGGTTCATCAAGACTTGTTTTCATTCCCTTTTTCCTTATTTTTTTTGGTACCTCCAGTGTCCAGAAGTGCCACTCATTAAACAGATGTAGGGTGGGGGGATGGATGATTGGTTGGATGACAAATGAATGGATAGACACGAAGAAGAAAAAGTGTATGTTTATTTACAATTAAGGAATGGAAGAGTTAAATAAGTATGGAAGAGAAAAACAGCAGTAATGCCATTGTTGTCAGAAAAAAGTTAAAATTTGTCATGCTAGGTGAAGAATACCTTCTTATTATAAATTACAGCATTACACAGAGGTGAAATTCTCAGGAATAGAGTGTTTGAGGTCACTCAATTTCCCCCCCCCCCCCCATTCTGAATTGCTGGTTCTTCACCTTTTCTACCTTGGAACCCATGATCTCTTACAATAAGCTCGGGGCTAGAGAGGCAGTCCTCACACCCCTCACCCACCGTGGGGTCACCTTGCACCTACAGTATCAAGTGTCTGGCTCTCACCACAGAAGACAAACCCAGCGAGAGCTGTATATCCGAACAATAGATGTTTAGATGAGTCAAGGCCTGTGGTTCAAAGTTCTGTATTTCAGATGAATTTACATGTATATCTCTCTATATATCCCCCCTCCTCTCAAAAAGGAACAGCGAGAGTTTTCAGTGCAGCCACCAGAAAATGCATTACTAAATTGGAAGGTCATGAAGGTGAGATTTCAAAGGTGGGTTGCGTTCTCATTTGGAGCAATTTATTTACTGTCAAAAACATAGATAGCATGTTTAGTATAAGCATTGGACCTAAGCTACTCAGATTTGTCCAGTGACCTCATTCTTTCTAGAAATGAGTTACCTATGAAGACATTATTTTTAAATGTGTCCTCAAACTCAGTATAATAAATTATTTCTAACACTTTTCCAAAACGATAAAAGTGTTCTCCTCAGCCATGAGCAAAAGATTTAGTTAGCTGAACATACTTATTAAAGCTATTTAAGAAGCTTACACAGTGCTTTTCCGGGTTCTAGTAGACACACACGTTTACGTTGTGCAAAGAAAACATGCTTTGTAGTAAGTATCGAGTGTTCTGTAAATTGGATGCAATTGAGGAAGTATTTCATGGAAATATTTAACACTCAACGAAGTTTAAAGTGACCTGTTTTGAAACTCCAAGGCTGTAGCTTAGAGTTTTGTATTAACTCCTCCCAAAAGCTTCTTCACAGAACAGGGCCTTCCTGTCAGTGATCTGAGATTTAGAAGTGTCCTCAGACATTTTAGAGAAGGCTGGGACTTGGTGACTGACACCTCCTAGCTCAGCCCAATTCCTTGGTCTCATCCCTGAGGTCAGAGTTGCTCTTTCTTTGTAAAATATCAGCCAGATGGTTTCAAGTCTCTGAAGGTTGCACCTGGACCCTCAAACCACCCCCTGCCATGCTCTTTCCCCTCCTGCACCCACACCCGCTGCTTGCTGGTGCCCATGGCCAGCCCAGCAGGCCTGGTCTCCAAGGAAGTGCGGAGCACATCCCCTTCGTGGGCTGGGAGACCTTAGGGCCTGGCAGGACGTCGGGGGGAGGGGGGGTGGCAAGTGTGGACACGCGAGACAGGCTGGGGAGCGAGTATCTGGCTTGATGGCTATTGATATGTCTGGCATGTCTCCCTGAGCAGTTGCACATCTGCTTTTGTGTGTGTGAATATGACGAGCTCTAAGATTCTATATTATTGCATTTTACACATAAGTGACAATTGCTTCCTGAATTGCCACCCAGTAATGGCATTTCCATGGACTATCAAACTAAGGGTTCATTTTTATTCATTCATTCATTCATTCATTCGCTCATCCATCCATCCATTCATTCATTCATTCATTCATTCATTCAACAAATGCTTCTTTAGAGCTTGCTCTGTGCTAGGCATTGCTCTCGGCACTGGTGACACAGTGATGAAAAAGAGACACGGCTCTGCCCTCACCAAACCCTCGGTCGTGGAGGAGGGGGCACAAGTCATTGTCTTTTGAGGTTTTGGAGAGGGATATAAGCATAGTACCCAAAGGAATGGCAGAGCAACAGTTCTCTTTGCTGCTCAGGCACCATTAGACAATGCCTGGCACGTGGGAGACACGTCTGTGGAAAGTGCTGCACTTTGAGTAGCAACAGACAGAACGCCCTGCCTTGTAGGCCCCGATGCTCACTTCTTCTCTGGCACAGTGTGTGCTTTTGACCACGGAAAGTTGGGTTGCAGAGGCAGCATCGGGGTTTGGGTATAAAGGAGACTGACGTGGGCTCTCATCCACTTTTTTTGTATGGAGAAGGGCATCAGGAGTCTTTGGGAAGAAGTGGGTGTGGACTATTCAAACCGTAAGGGTGCTTTGGTCTTTGTCCTTAGAACTGTGAGGGGTAGGCGAGTCAATGTTTCTGTCTAGGTTTTACTTGGCGTGTATTAGTCCCTGCTCTTTTACCGATCATGAAGGAACTGCTCTGTGTAAGAATAGATACCAGCTGGGAAGGTAACAGGTGCTTAGTAATGTCCCCTTTTACCATTAAAAATATGTTGGGGTTTGTTACACAAAACAACCGTGTTTTTTTCTTTCTCTCTTGTAGATTTCCTTCAACCCCCAAGGGAACCGTCTTCTCACGGGTAGCTCTGACAAAACGGCAAGAATCTGGGATGCCCAGACTGGCCAGTGCCTCCAGGCGCTGGAGGGGCACACTGATGAGATCTTCTCATGCACTTTCAACTACAAAGGCAACATAATCATCACAGGTGGGGAGAAAGAAGTGCCATAGACTTGTGTTTGCTTTTAAATTGGCCAGTAGAGGTCAGGAGCTGAATACCAAAAGTTTACCTCCATCCCCCACCTCTCTTCCAGGGTCCTTGGCTCAACTTGGGGGCGGGTTCCATGTCCATTATTCAATGGAACCGCGGGCATGAGCTCTGCCACCAGCTACGAGGCTCTGATTTTGGATTTCAGTGGCTCGAGGCAAAGTTAGAATTCTGTAGCCTGCCTTGCTGGCTTCCATATTTTCCCAGGCATTATCCACCGAGTGGTTAACATCCCGTTGATGTCAGTTTGGTGTTAGGAGCTAAAACAAGTCAAGACTTGGGTTCTCACAGTCGGATTTTTAGCTCATCAGAGATTTATTCTTTGAGCTAAAGTTTTTCCCTCGATGTCCCCTGCTAACATACAAATATTTGGGGAAGAAAACAGGTATTGAGCATTTTTCAACAATTTATTGTGAGTTAATCATATTGACAACATTCTGTAAGAACTGGATTGAGAATAGATCAATTCAGATTGCAGAAAGGAGAGAAAAAAGGACAAGAATTTGGTACAATGTCAGCGCAGTACCCTGGGAGGAGGCTTGGCAGGGGTGGATGCTACAAGAGTGTGGGGGAGGGACGCCCTAAGAAAGCACAGAAAACCCAGTGTCCAAACTAGCAGTGATTCCACAGCGCGGAGTAAATCTGAACATCGATGAACTGTCTAGGAG
Organism: Molossus molossus; assembly: GCF_014108415.1. NCBI lineage: Eukaryota > Metazoa > Chordata > Mammalia > Chiroptera > Molossidae > Molossus > Molossus molossus. Next base: position 98,369,322 of record NW_023425346.1, read on the forward strand.
GTTCAATGTCGCCTAGGCAAGGCTGGCTCTGGGTATTAGCTGCTTCCTAGTCATAGAACTTCTGGTCTGCTATAAATCATCCCCTTTTGCCCTACACCACCCCCCTCCTTCTATTAATTAGGGGTACGTTCTAAAATTACTGATTACTTTCTTTGGATTTATGATTTTTCAGTGCTACTAAAATGTAGCACTCTTCCCAAGAGAGCACCACTGGAAGTTATGCATTTTATTGTGAACAGCATGTGAAATCCCTTCCCGTGACCAGGAAGGAGGTGGGGGTGGGGGGAGGGGGCTGTGATGACAGGCGCAGGACGCTCTGCGGGGACCTGCTGCCAGGAAGGAAGGAGGAAGCGTGGCCGGGAGGGCCCTCAACCAGTTTTCATAAAGGCCCCGGACAGCTTAGGGAGGGATGTGCATTGTCGGTGCCTTGTTTTAGCGCTGGCACTTAGATTCCTGAGCTCTTTAAAAAGTATTCTTGGAAGATGGCAGCGGGTAGGACCGGAGGGAGGGTGAGTGTGTGAGCGAGTGAGCGAGTGTGGGAGAGAGTGTGAGTGGACGTGCAGGTGGACGACCAAACCCGAGCAGTGCAGAACCGCGGAGCAGAAGGTCCTGTGCTGGGGACGGAGCAACCGGCTACCGCCGTGAGCGGCCCTTCAGGGCGCTTCTCCCTGCCCACGAGGAGGTCCCCCCATTTTGGAAGATCCTGGGTCTTCCCTGGGAGGAGACAGTGGGAGCAGCTAGGGCCCAGCAACCTGAGCCCACCAGCGCACCTGGCACCATGGGACCAGTGGACACTGTGTCAACACAGACCAGTGCACAGTAGTGGAGCTGCCAAGGTGCCGGTTGCGGAAACCACAAATGGCTGGGAGCCCAGCACCATCCCCCACAGTAGCAGCTCGATCAGAGTCATGATACACCCCCAGCAACAGAGGCTGGGGAGCAGACATCCATCCCCAGGCAAAAGAAGCACAGACCAGCAGCAGAGACCCATCCCCAAAATCTACAGCAAAAGCTGAGCAGGCATTGAGCCCCACGGGGCAGCAGCACTCCCCAGCCGCCAGCGGGACCTGGGGCTCCACAGAGGCCTGTGTGACCCAGTGTCCCACAAGACAGTGGGAAGCCAGGGCTGCAGAGGGACTGTGCAATCCAGCTGCCTGTGGGACCTGCGGGGCACTGGGACATCAGAGAGGCCTGTGTGACCCAGCTGCCCACAAGATAGGTGTGGAGCCGGGTCTCCTGGAGGAACTGTGCTATCCAACTCCCCACGAGATCAGTGGGAAGTGGGGGCTCCAATGGGGCCTATACAACCCAGCTGCCCACAAGATCGACAGGGAGCCAGGGCTCTGGTCTGGCCTGTGCAACACAGCTGCCCACTGTACGGGCAAGGAACTCGGCTTCAACAGGGCCTGAACTATACAGCTACAGGTGGCACCAGCAACCAGCTGGGAACACAGCTCCAGAGGGGCCCACGTGATCCAGCAGCAGCACCTACCAGGACACACCAATACCAGCCCCTAGTAGCCAGTCCTCCAGGATCCACAGCAGCAAGAGGCAACACACAACAAAAGAGTCTGGGAGGCACAGTAGCCTTATTTGATATACAGTGAGCTTCCTGCACATCCAAACATCCCTCACCAGGTCTAGAGCTACCAGACGGCTAAAATGGGGAGACAAAGAAACAACACCCAAAGGAAAGAAAAAAGGAATCACCAGAAAAGGAACTACAGGAAATGAGAGAAAGCAACTTGCCAGATAAAGAATTCAAAGCAATGATTTTAAGGGTGCTCAAACAATTTGGTAAGAACTACAAGCAACTTGATAAGAATTATGAAGAGCTCACTGGAAACTACTTCAGCTTTAAAAAAGAGGTAGAAGCTATGCATAAAAATCAAGAGGAAATAAAGAATGACATAACTGTTCTAAAAAACACCTTAGAAGTGTTCAATAATCAATAGTAGATGAAAAGAAGCTGAAGACCAAATCAGCGACTTAGAAGACAAAGTAGAGAAAAACACCCAAATAGAGCAGCAAATGGAAAAAAAAAATTAAAAAGCAAGAGGAAAGTTTAAGGGAGCTGTGGGACAAAACAAAATGTAACAACATTTGCATTATAGGGATACTGGAAGGAGAGGAATCAAAGAAAGGAATAGAGAACCTGTTTGAAAAAATAATGACGGAAAACTTCCCTAAACTGGTGAAGGAAGAAGTCACACAAGTCAAGGAAACACAGAGAGTCCCAAGCAAGATGAACCCCAGAAGACCCACAGCTAGACACATCATAATAAAAATGGCAAACATTAAAGACAAAGAAAGAATCTTAAAAGAAGCAAGAGAGAGACAGAAAGTTACCTACAAGGGAGTTCCCATTAGACTGTCAGCTAATTTCTCAATAGAAACGATGCAGGCCAGAAGGGAGTGGCATGTGTACAAAGTAATGCAAGGTAAGGGTCTGAAACCAAGACTACTCTATCCAGCAAGCCTATCATTCAAAATTGAAGAAATAAAGAACTTCATGGATAAACAAAAACTAAATGAATTTACTAACACCAAACCAGCACTGCAAGAAATGCTGAAGAAGAAGAAGAAACAGAGAGAGAGAGAGAGAGAGAGAGAGAGACACAGGCATAAAATTAAAAATGGCAACTGATAACTATCTACCAATAATTATCTTAACTGTAAATGGCTTAAATGCTCCAATCAGATCAAGGAAGAAATTAAAAACTTCCTGGATACCAATAAAAATGAACATCCACCAACACAAAATCTATGGGACACAGAGACAATAGTCCTGAGAGGGAAGCTCATAGCACTACAGGCCTACTTCAAGAAACAGAAACAAATTCCTAATTGACTATATAACCTTACAACTTAAAGAACTAGAAAGTAAACAAAAAGAAAAACCCAGAGCCCTGGCCGGTTTGGCTCAGCAGTTAGAGCATCCACCTGCGGTCCGGAGAGGCCCGGGTATGGTTCCCGCTAAGGGCATGTACCTCGGTTGCAGTTTGTCCCCGGCCCTGGTTGGTTGTGCGGGTGGCAGCCACTCGATGTGTCCCTTTCACATCGATGTTTCTCTCTCTCTCTCTTCCTCTCTCTCCCTCCCACTCTGTCTGTACAAAAAATGGAAAAAAGAAAAAGAAAAACCCAGAGCTAATAGGAGGAAGGAAATAGTAAAGGTCAGAGCAGAAATAAATCACATAGAGACTAAAAAACAATTCAAAAGGTCAATGAAACAAAAAGCTGGTTCTTTGAAAAGATAAACAAGATTGATGGGCATTTAGCCAGACTCACCAAAAAACAAAAACAGAGAAACCAAATAAACAAAATCAGTAATAAAAGAGGAGAAGTAATAACTGACACCACAGAAATACAAAGGATCATTAAAACATACTATGAACAATTATACATCAACAAATTGGATAATGTAGGAGAAATGGACAAATTTCTAGAAACACACAGCCTCCTAAAACTGAACCAGGAAGAGATAGAAAACTTAAACAGACCAATAACAACAAGGGAAATTGAAGATGTAGTTAAGAAACTCCCAGCAAACAAAAGCCCAGGCCCCGATGGCTTCACAGGTGAGTTTTACCAAGCATTCAAAGAAGATCTAATATCCATTCTCCTCAAACTATTCCAAAAAATCCGAGAAGCTGGAACACTCCCAAACTCATTTCATGAGGCCAGCATAATCTTAATTCCAAAACTGAATAAAGACACTACAAAGAAAACTATAGGCCAATATCCCTGATGAACACAGATGCCAAATCCTTAACAAAATATTAGCAAATTGGATCCAGCAATACATCAAAAAAATTATTCATCATGACCAAGTGGGTTTCATTTCAGGCATGCAAGAATGGTACAGTATTCTCAAATCAATAAATGTGATACACCACATAAACAACAGGAAAGATAAAAACCATATGATCATATAAATAGGTGCTGAAAAAACATTCGACAAAATCCAGCACCCATTTCTGATAAAAACACTCAGAAAGGGGGGAATAGAGGGATCATATTTCAACATAATAAAGGCCATATATGAAAAACCTACTGCCAACATCATACTCAATGGGCAAAAACTTACGGAATTCCCCTTAAGAACAGGAACAAGACCAAGATACCCACTTTCACCACTCTTATTTAACATAGTACTGGAAGTCTCAGCCACAGCAATTAGACATGAAGAAAAAATAAAGGGGATTCAAACTGGAAAGGAGGAAGTGAAACTGTTATTATTTGCAGATGACATGATATTATACATAGAAAACTTTAAAGACTCCATCAAAAATCTACTAGACTTAAACAAATTTGGCAAAGTAGCAGGATACAAAATTAACATCAAGAAATCGATGGCATTCTTTTACACCAATGATGAAATCACAGAAAGAGAAACTGAAAAAAACAATCCCATTTACCATCACAGCAAAAAAATTAAGGTACCTAGGAATAAACTTAACCAAAGAGCTAAAGGACCTCTTCACAGAAAACTATAGGTCATTGAAAAAAGAAATAGAGGAAGGTTTAAAAAAGTGGAAGCATATAACTTGTTCATGGATTGGAAGAATTAACATCATTAAAATGTCCATGCTACCCAAACCAATCTATAGATATAATGCAATCCCCATCAAAATACCAATGACATATTTCACAGAACTAGAACAAACACTCCAAAAGCTCATATGGAACCAAAAAAGACCCAGAATAGCTACAGCAATCTTGAAAAAGAAGAACACAGTAGGAGGGATCACATTACCAGATTTCAGGTTATACTACAAGGCCACTGTAATCAAAACAGCCTGGTACTGGCACAAGAACAGGCAGATAGATCAATGGAACAGAATAGAGAACCCAGAAATTGACCCAAGACAATATGCTCAATTAATATTTGACAAAGGTGGCAAGAGCAGACAGTGAAGTCAAGACAGCTTCTTCAATAAATGGTGTTGGGAAATTGCATAGCTCCTTGCAAGAAAAATGAAGCTAGACCACCAGCTTACACCATACATGAGAATAAACTCAAAATGGATAAAAGATTTAAATGTAACTCGTGAATCCATACAAATTCTAGAAGAAAATGCAGGCAAGAAAATTTCAGACATCATACGCAGCAGAATTTTTACAGATACAATACCTAAGGCAAGAGAAACAAAGAAAAAAATGAACACATGGGACTATAGCAAACTTAAAAGCTTCTGCACAGCAAAATAAAATCATCAAAACAGAAAGGGATCCCACTATATGGGAGAGCATAATCGCCAATGATGCATCAGATAAGGGGTTAATTTCCAAAATATATAGAGTGCTCATACAACTCAACATAAGGAAGACAAAGAACCCAATTAAATAATGAGTAGAGGACCTAAATTGACACCTTTCCAAATAGAACATACAAATGGCCAAGAGACATATGAAAAAATGCTCAACATCACTAATCATCAGAGAAATGCAAATTAAAACAACTATGAGGTATCACCTCACACCTGTCAGAATGGCCGCCATCAACAAATCATCAAACAACAAGTGTTGGTGAGGGTGTGGAGAAAAGGGGACTCTAGTACACTGCTGATGGGAATGCAGACTGGTGCAGCCACTGTGGAAAATAGTATGGTGTTACCTCAAAAAGTTAAAAATTGAACTTCCATTTGATCCAGTGATCCCACTTCTAGGAACATACCCTAAGAAACCTGAAACATCAATCAGAAAGAATATATGTACCTCTATGTTCATAGCAGCACTATTTACAATAGCTAAGATCTGGAAACAACCCAAGTGTCCATCAGTAGATGAGTGGATAAAAAAGCTGTGGTGCATGTACACAATGGAATACTATGCAGCTGTAAGAAAGAAAGATCTCTTATCCTTTGAGATGTCATGGAAGGACCTGGAGAGTATTATGCTACGCGAAACAAGCCAAGCAGAGAAAGACAAGTATCATATGATCTCACTTAGTTGTGGAATATAATGAACTAAACAAACTGATGAACAAAATTGACTCAGAGACATAGAGGTAGGATACAGACTGACAAGCCTCAGAGGAGGGGGGTTTGTGGGGGAAGAGATAAACCACAGAGCTTATATGCATGTATGTATGACCAATGGACATAGACAACAAAGCTGGGGGTGGGGTCGGGGGATGGGGAGGAGGGTGTCAATGGGGGAAAAAAGAGAAACATCTGTAACAAAAACAAATTAATAAAAAATTAAAAATTCTTAATTCATTTAGTGTATCCCAAAGCACCAAGGTCCACTGGACAACAGAACCTGTTAGAACAGGGGTAACACGTTCGTGTTGCTACAGGAGGGGAATCCCTTTGTTTGAATTGATCCCCCCTATTTTCATGGCGGACCCCAGTGCCCACCATGCATTTTTCAGTGGACCGCCAGAGGTCAGGTTTAGAATGTCGCACTGGAAGAGACCTGGCCAGTGTGCTCGGGAACATCTTTAAAGACAGGAGGCGCCACGGGCGGAATGTGCAGTGTTCACAGGCTTCCCAGTCCACGCAGCCCGCACGGCCCGCACTGATGCTCTGCGCTGGCCTCGGAGAAGCCACACCGGGCCTGGCGTCTCCTTTGCGGAATGTGGAAGGTGGCCCTGGGGAGGACTTCGAGACTGCTTGGGAAGGGTGTCAGTTGTAAGTGAGGAGTGTAGGAAGGATGCAAATTGTACATTTTGACTGACGCTGAGAAACATCTCTGGACATTTTGCTATGCGTTAAAGAGGAATGGACTGTCTTGTACGCTAACACCCTAACCTGGAGATGTTCAAGTTCACTGTATTTCTTCTTGGTGGCATGCTGGGGGGGGGGGGTGGGGTGCGGCTGACGGGTTGCAGTCTCGGGTCCTCTCCCATTTTAACATAACGTGTGTCTTGCTGGTTTGGGCAGGATGTAGCTTTCACAATTTTGGACTGCCAGAATAGTGCAAAAATGAGAAAGAATAAAAGATTCTCAGTCCAGAAATACCTGAGCTGAGTCTCAGGGGCTGGCCAGCGGGACCCCGGGAAACGAGCACATTCAGCACTGGTGGTAATCGACGGGGACCCAGAAAACGCCAACTTGTAGAAAGAGACAGTGGCGTAACTGCACGCATTCTGTCTTCACAGGCAGCAAGGACAACACCTGTAGGATATGGCACTGACTGAGGAAAGCAGTCGACGACCACCCTTGCTGGGGCTGGGAACAAACACCGGAGGCAGGCAGGCCGTCTCGTGCTTCGTGTTTCTCTCTTCCCACAAGTCAACTCTTCATACACCGTCCTTCGCTTCACAGATACGACTATGAAAACGGACGGGCTTCTATCATTTTTTGATATTTGGTGGCGATGACAGAAAACCGCCTATTGTCTGGAAAACGTGGCTGGTTATGTCAGTTTTGTTCTCTCTTTCTCTTAACAGCCTCATGACACTGATCAGTGAAACCGCAGCAATTTCACGACGTGTCTCCTAGATTCTGCTCTGAGGGCTAGTGTTTTAATTTCTGTTGAATAAAAGTCTTTGGAGAAATTCTTTGTGAATTGTATGTAGATATTCATCACGTGTTTTTAGGGGGAAATTTATGTTAAGAATGTGATTAGAAGCTTTATTGTTTAATTAGTTTACCTTTTTTCAGCTAAGAATGAGAAAGGAAACCTTGGAGTAGAAGGTTACTCTTTCTTCTTTTACATTCAAGAATATATATCCACCCCCCAAACAGAAAATGGATCTCTTTAATAGCAGACATATTCTGCTATTATAATGGGCTGAAAAAGCGTAGGCAGGTCTATTTATAAGGAAAAGTTAAACTAGAGAGACACTGAGACTCCTGAATTATAAATCTCGGTGGAAACCACCTAAAGTACCAGATTAAAGAATGAAACACCGACCGGTTGCAGCTGAAACAGTAAAACATGTTTTATAAAGGCTGTTACGTGTGAAAGTGCTACTACACATGGTACAAACCAATGTGAAAAGAAAACACACAAGATAAAACCAGCGATACCTGAATCCAGACAAAGAGAACCTTACAGAATTATTTTCTTGGTGATAGAATAGCAGCCACTGTGCTCACTGGGCCTCAGACATTGCCCAGCCCTTCACGTCGACGATCTCGCTTCATCTTCTTAGCAGGTGGCAGCTCGTCATCTGACTTCCACGTGAGGAAGGAGAGACTCTGAGGCTGAGGGTTTTAGGAAAGACATTCAGACAGCAGGCGGTGAGCCGCACCCAGGGATCGAAGGCCGTCGCACTGCGTCAGGTGAGCGAGGCTCACTCGTGGGAGAACAGCGTCAGTCCACGGCAGGGAGGTCTGGGATGAGGGTCATCTTTCAGACCCCCCGTGGATGTCTCACCCGCAAGAAGGAAAAATTAAACCCAAGCAGCACAGAGCAAACAACGTGCCCGTGCGGCTGAAGCCAGGGAGAGCTTGGGTTCGAGGAAACAAGACCGAAATGCTCTGCTGCTTTGAAAACTCTAAAGCAGCCGCAGACACTGACTCCCCTCTGAGTCCTTGGTGACTCAGGGAGAGTGGGGTTCCACTTTGTCTGTCACTCCAAGCAGTCTGCAGGGGGCGAATCCGGGGATCATCCTGCGTCTTACAGGCCCAACTGGGTGGAGGAAGCCTTGGCCGGGAAATGGCTCCCTCCTCTAATTTTTCTGCACTAATGCATTGTTCTCTTTATACAATACCGGCGAAGCTTTCCAGCTGTCCTAACCTACTTGAAAATAAGTGTTTCAACACTCACGATGGTAAGAAAAGCTGTAAGACACTATTTCGTGTTGGTTCTCGGCCCAAGGCGGCGATGCTGTTGTAGGAGGCACTCACCTGGGCAGGTACAGCTTGTGGGGGCCCCACTGTCCTTTCCTCGCCCGGAGCGATGTCAGGGCTAGACGGGACCCTGTGCTTCTTAGGACTGCAAAGCACCTCCACAGCGACCATCTAGACGGGCCCCTGTGCTTCTTAGGACTGCAAGTGCACCTCCGCAGCGACCATCTAGACGGGCCCCTGTGCTTCTTAGGACTGCAAAGCACCTCCGCAGCGACCATCTAGACGGGCCCCTGTGCTTCTTAGGACTGCAAAGCACCTCAGCAGCGACCATCTAGACGGGCCCCTGTGCTTCTTAGGACCGCAAAGCACCTCAGCAGCGACCATCTAGACGGGCCCCTGTGCTTCTTAGGACTGCAAAGCACCTCCGTAGCGACCATCTAGACGGGCCCCTGTGCTTCTTAGGACTGCAAAGCACCTCAGCAGCGACCATCTAGACGGGCCCCTGTGCTTCTTAGGACTGCAAAGCACCTCAGCAGCGACCATCTAGACTGACCCCTGTGCTTCTTAGGACTGCAAGTGCACCTCAGCAGCGACCATCTAGACGGGCCCCTGTGCTTCTTAGGACTGCAAAGCACCTCAGCAGCGACCATCGGGGAGAGGCGGCGCTGTGTGGACCGGGCCTCTGCCTTTGCTCGGGTCAAGGCTGGGGTGCCTCCGGTTTCAGGGGTTCACTCTGTATTGGTGAATTCATCGCATAAGAGCGGATTGGGACATGGGAAAGCAAAAGGGGGGTTACCCAAGCAGTCAGTTATCTAGGTGGTCCCCAAAGGGAAACCTCACGGGTGACAGAGGCCTGGCTCCTTGCCGAGCTGTTTAGCCGGCAGCTGGCTCACTCAGGTGGCGACGTGCGTTCCAGGTGGATGTCTCCGAGGAGATGCCTCAGCCATCAAAGCTCAACGTCACGCATGTGCACGCGAATACCCGCTCGCTTTTCCTCGGAAGTCGTGTAGGGTTCAATGAAGTGTGTGTGGGTCTGCAGTCAGATGGCCCTGGTGTAGGTTCTGTTTCCAAACTCTCAGCTGTTGGCAAGTTACCTCGCCACTCGCCCCAGTTCTCTTATCTGGAAGGGGGTAATAACAGTTGCTGTTGGCAGGGATACCTGCCACATAACAAGCGTGGTGATAAATGCTTTAATCTTATGCTCAATGGTTAACATACGTCTTTAAAAGAGTGTGTTTCATATGTAGACAAAATTTTCAAGAAAGAACACAGTGTTATTTACTCATAAATCAGAGTTGAAATATATTTCATGTATTATAGGCATCTCAGGGAAAACTGTAAATGGAATTTTTATCAATTAAATTAAAATTTAAGAGCCCTGGGAATTTTTTTCTTTTAAAGGTTCTCTGTTGAAAGAGAAGCTGAGATGGGAGGAGATGACGACTATTATGGTTCCGTCCATTTCCACACATTTAGATTTCATATAAGATTTTATGAAAGAGGATCCTCATAAAAATGAAATCTCTTTTCTAACAACTCATATCTAAGACTGCAGTAGCTCGTGTCTAAGCACAATGCCCGATTTAAAGACAAAATACATGCTTTTTAAACTGAACAGTGCTTTTCATACCTCTACATCTTACATTGTCATTTAAAAACACATCAAGATCGCCTTGGCCGGTTTTGCTCAGTGGTTAGAGCATCAGCCTGCGGTCCAGAGAGACCTGGGTTCAGTTCCCGCTAAGGGCACGTACCTTGGTTGCAGTTTGTCCCTGGCCCTGGTTGGTCTGCTGGTGTCAACCACTCGATGTGTCCCTTTCATGTCGATGTTTCTCTGTCTCTCTCTCTTCCTCTCTCTCCCTCCTACTCTATCTGAACAAAAAATGGAAAAATGTCCTCGGGTGAGGATAAAAAAAATAAAAATAAAAATAAAAACACATCAACATGAACAAAATAGACCCAGAGGCATAGAAAGGAGTATGGTTCAGACTGACAAACATCATGGGAAGGGGGTGAGGGGGAAGGGGAGATAAATCAAAGAACTTATATATATGTATACATAACCAATGGACATAGACACCAATGCTTGAGGATGGGTAAGGAGGAGGGTGTCTAGAGGGGAAAAAGGAGAAACATCTGTAACAAAAATAAATTAGTTAAAAAAAAAAGAGTTATAGGAAATATCATACTTAAAAAAAACACATTAACAATCTAATTAAAATTATAACTGAATTACCTTGTATTTTTCCCATTGCTGCTGTTACTCTTAAAATAATTTACCTTTTTGGATCTCCAAAGGGATGATATTTGAAGTAAAAACAAAAAGCAATTACGATAGTTAAATAAAGAGATATTTCTTCTTGAACACAAGGAATTGTCAATGGACTCAAAATATCCTCAATCATTTTAGTTACCTTATCAAGATTATTGTATGTTTTGTTTAATTCGACGTCACTAATATCTTGGTTCATATGGTTTGGGCTGCAAGTAACAAAATCCATACTTAGAGCAAGGTCAGTCCCAGTCAGTCATTCTGTGGCCAGAGGCTCAAGAACCTGGAGTTTGGGGGCTTCCTCTTTGCTCCCCTGGTTAGCATCTGTTCTGTGTACCCTTCCCAGCAGCAGGAGGTCAACACAGTTTTCTCAGCTTCAGCTTCTTGCCATCTCCTTTAATCTCTTCAAGTCCAGCAGGGAACTTCTTTCTACTCCTCCTATTTCTATTTGCCCCATCATTTTAGCAGTTCTGGTCCCCCCTTTATATTCTCTGTCTACCCACCCAGTCATAAAACATCTTCTTTAATTAAAAAACAAATTTTAGCCCTGGTCGGTTTGGCTCAGCAGTTAGAATGTTGGCCTGAGGACCAGAGAAGCTGCAGTTCGGTTCCCGCTGAGGGCACGTACCTCAGTTTCAGTTTGTCTCCAGTCCCGGGTGGGGTGGTGTGGGCGGCAACCAGTTGATGTCTCTCTCACATCCATGTTTCTCTCTCTCTCTTCCTCCTTCTCTCCCTTCCGCTCTATCTGAAGATAAATGCAAAAATGTCCTCGGGTGAGGATGAAATAAAAAATAAAAACAAAAAATAAATTTTAGCTAGGTAGTCTTATTGCCATTTTAATCTATAATTTCATCACTTCCTTTCTGCACAAAATACCCAAACAATCCTCAAGTTATTTACGTTGGCTTTTTTGTCCTATCAGATTATTTCTTTCTAAAATATAAAGAAAAATATCTCCACATATTTATAAGACTTGTGTAAATTAGTACCTTTAGTAAGAGGAATGAAGTAGAAATTATTAGAACCCTATGCTAGAACTGATAAAACAAGCTTGGGGTGGCTTGCCTGACATCATTTGGCCAGTAGGTGGCCCTGCATGAACTCGAACCTAGAATGTCTGTGTCCTACAATAACCCCATGAGGCTACTAAATGGTGCTGTACTTCCATGAGTTTTTCCATGTGGTTATGGACTGTGGTGTATGGCTTTTATGAATTTATTTGGTCTGGATTTCTTTTGAATCCCTTGAATAAATAAGTTTTAATCAGTAAATATTATGAAGCATGGTGCTTCCCCCCCCCCCCCAATTCATGAGTTTGCTTTTGGATCTTTGTTATGTGTATCAATATTTTGTAATCAAGATCTGCTTTCAAATGGCCTGACAATTCTAAATTTACTTTCATCCCAGCAGTTACATTGTAGCAGATTAGAAATATTTCTTTTTAAAGATTACAGACACGAGATAAAAATGTAAAATAATGGTCTTTGAAAATATAAAGAAGCAAATTCTCAGATTCTTATTGTTCACACTTACACAGTGTTAAAGGTGGATTTTTGTAACAGAAAGGACTGTGTGAGGTTGTAAAAGCAAAGCTGTTCGTTCTCAGAAGTTCTGCCTCACAATAGCCACAGTGAGAGTGAGCCCCACTCATTACGACTACGGAATTCATTTTATAAATGCAGATGCTGGAGTCGCTCATTTCAAGGCAAACACTCTTTCTACAACAATGGAAACAAAGGCAAAGCCATATGTGTGTAAAACAGGGCTCCCATATGTTAAAATGTGTATTTGTATAATTACTTAGTAAAATGGTCTAACCTTATATAAAGTGAAGAATCTGAATAAAAGGCTTTAGAAATGCAGAACAAAAGAGACTGCAAAAGCCAGTTAAAAACACTATGTTAAGTAAATTGAGTTAATTTTGTTTAGTGAAATCAATGCATTATTAAATGAATATAATTAAATAATAACACTATATGGATTCCCCCCCTCTGATTTATATAACTGTATTTATGACTCTTAATATTTCTCTGATGGTCATTATTTATTACAAAGGATTGCATTTCTAAAGGCAGTTTGTTAAATCCAAGGCAAGTGATCAAATTTCCTGGTTTTCACAGCGTAATACACTTAGTGTTTTCCTTGTAGAAACATGCTATTTAGAGAAAAATCAAAGATTGATTTCATTGGGGAAAAAGACAGAAGCCATAAAGATACTGATATTAACTCACTGGGTATATTTGAGATTGGATTATATCCCTCAACAATTACTTATTGTCTCTGAGACACAATGTTAGAAGGTATAAACAAGCAACTTGTTTTTTAGTGGAAAAGCAGGCTATGGAAGTTTAGGGGTTTCTTTTCTTTATTTAGAATGAAGAGTATACTTTTGAGACCACCACTTAGTTTCTGATGTTTAGTATGATAACTAATGCAACTGACATATTGGAAATAAAAAATAAAACCTGAATGGTGAAATAATATACTCTCTTATTATGGCATTAAGTCTGGCCCAGAGGGAGGATCCAGTTGGCATTTGATGCTTTTGGAATGACAAGACTCCAAAGTTCTCAAAAAGTTTTGTCTTAAAAATCCATGATTTGATGCTTTCCGATGTTGCTTTGGCTGTATGCGAGCAATGTGTGTTTGGGGTGCCACTCTGAGGGCTACTTGCTCTTCTAGAGCAGCCCAGGGGGGACACAGGCCTCTGAGATCAGTCATCACATCTGGAAGACTTCTCCTGGGAGCTGGTATAAGTCGGAGTCTTTTACTAAATCTTTTTACTGCCCTCTTACATCTTCTTTCTTCTTGAGAGACCCTGGTTTTTAGGAGAAATCCCTGGATAGACATTGGCTTAGAACAGTGATGTTCAACCTGTTTCATCTCATGGCACACATAAACGAATTACTAACATTCTGTGGCACAGCAAACAACAACAAAAAAACTAGGTATAATTTGGATTTAGTCAGACTGGACGGCTATGGTTGTGTTGGCTGTTGCCATTTTTTTTTATTTGATCATCTGAAGGAAAAGAGGTCAATGCCCCTGACACAACAGTGGCGCACCGGTTGAAAATACTGGCTTAGAGTATGGAGGAGAGGTGATGAAGGGGTGTGTGTGTGTGTGTGTGTGTGTGTGTGTGTGTGTGTGGTAAGGGTGCTTTGTGAATTCTGCATGTCAAGGTAAAACCATCATTTTCTCTTTAAATTTGAGTTTGAGTTTGGAGTTTCAGGTTGTATTACACAGAAGTTAATGAGTTCATGACAGTTTGTGGGGACGCAAGGGCTGGGGGCCCTAGAACGGTTGTGTGGGGATTCTAAGAGCCAGGGCTGCTACTTTACTTTTTGGGAAATGTTGGCTGCATCTCCTTGAACGAAGTTGCCTTCGCTGCTGCTCTCTTGGGCCTGTGGGGCCTTCATGGGGTAACTCCCACAGCACATGAGAGATCTGTGTTCCTTCTGCCCAACGAAGAGACACTTTTACTGCTCTTAGTCATGGAAACGAAAACGTGTTGCTGTGTTTTAAAAATGAATAAGCCAGCAGGCTTTATTTACTCTCTTACCTCAGCAGGGGGCAGTGTTTATCTTCTGGCAGACACACTCTTGTTTCTTCAGCTACAGGTGAAGGGTATAAAGAGTAAAGTTTATTTTATGTCCTTGGCAGATCAGGGTTATGTGAGGATATATAACAATGCCCAGTGTATGGTGCAGAGCATAGGAGCATCTTGGCGAATCGGGGACAAATGACATAGCTCATTAGTCCTGAAGCACTGTAGAGACATATTTCCATCTATTTATGAGGACACAGACCAGCAAGGAAGAGCTGGTTCTAGTTCTCTCTGTAGATCCCTCTGCTGGAAAGTGTGTTATACTTATCCACTTTATAATAACTCAACCTACCTGGAACCCAACATTTAATTAGGTCTTTTAATATTAATACTTGATCAGAGTGTGACATGGATGTCTTTTAATGTTTTTAATAAACTTTATTGTAAATTAAGAGGGTCGAATTGATTTGTGTTTGTTGTTAAAGACAAAAGTAAGTCTGGAACCAAATGACTAAAGACTGCTTGTTCATCAAGGTGTCGAGGGAACTACTGCTGTCATGTTCATTGAAGCCGGTGTTCAAAGTGTTAAAGACGAGTCAGGGCCGAAGAGTAAAAAGGTGCAACACTGAGATCGTCTGATTGTCTAGTGGTGTGTTAAGGGGGAAACGGAGCAACTTTCTAATTGCTGTTCAGTACACTTGGCAGCCCTTGGTTGGCAGCAAGGGAGCGACAGCTACTTGAGACATCCCCCATAAAACCCCAAACAAAAGGATTGATCAGTGTTGTAGTGGAGGGTTTTCTGCGGTAGCCATTTCCTGGAACAACTGGGGTCAGAGGGTGCTTTGTTGCCATTAAGTTGTCATGATGATCCTTATTTGGCGTGTGTGTGGGGGTGCCTGCCATGACAGCCACTCATGAGTGACAGAAGTTTGGCTTTAAAAACATAGACTCAGGAATCAATAGCAGTTTTAATATCCCACCCAACCACTTTTTGGTTGTGAGACCTTGAGAATTCAAACACTCCCTGACTCAGTTTTCTCATCGATAAAATGGGACTAATAATGGGTTTAACTAAATTAAGAAATACATAAAGAGCCTGATACATCATAAACAAAGGTTTGCTAATATTATTTGTGGACACTGTTTCAATGATTTGGAGTTAAAGAATTTAGGAGTTGAGAAAGAATTTGTATTTTCAATACAAATTCTCTCATTAATGACCATGCTTTGAGGTGACCCTGCAGAACATGAAAATCTTCCAATCCGCCTTCCCCTAGGAAACCGAAAGGGAGTAAAATAAACGCAGCCACTATTTTCAGTGCTGATCTCTCACCAATTCTTACGGATTCAGGCATGTGAATAAAATTCTGGTTCAGCTTCATAAACGTGGTCTTGGCTCTGAATCTGCTCCGATGCTCAGTAATTCCCTTCCTTTGCAAACCTGTGAACTTCTAAGAAAAGTCTGCCTGTCTGAGAGAGGTTTATTTCCTTATCCATCAAAATCACTGTGGATGAGAAAAGAGATGCAAATGTCACTAAAAGGAATTTCAAAATTCTGCCTGAAACCCCAGGACTTGAGAAGATATTTATATTAGAAAAACTAGAGGGAATTTGTCAAATACTTAAAAACATATTTAAAAAAATATTTTCATTGATTTTTTTTTTTTAGATAGAGAGGAAAGGAGACGGGGAGAGAGACAGAAACATCAATGAAAGAGAAACATCAGTTGACTGCCTCCTGCATGTGCCCCGACTGGGCATCCAACTGAGACCTCTCAGTCCATGGGACGACACTCAATCCACTGAGCCACACTGGCCGGGCAAAAAAAATATCTTAAAGGTGGAAATACTCCCCAGGGTGTTTTTGATGGGCATATTAAAATTCCAGTTATTCATATATATTGGAAGAGTTGACATAGTCTTAAAATTTGGATTTTATTTACTCATAGTGTCAATCAGAGAAGCCCGTGGCCCTTTGTAGAAACAGTCACAGGCGCCCCTCCCCTGGGCTCCTCCAGAGTGTTGACCTGTATTGTTTTCCATGTGGGCTTAGGCCAAGTATGTGATGATCCCCTTGAAATATTTTGAGGTGTGACTCTTGGTTTAGTATTTTTCTTCATTTACACACTTTATTTATAGGCATATCTCAGACACACTCTGTTGTGTTTAACTATGGAGAGAGCCATTCAAGGGGGATGCCCGCGTTTTTGCTCAGCGGAGATGTGGGTTTCCCTGTTTTCCCAGAGGAGCACATATTCCTGGAGTGGAGCATGATGCAGGGAGTTTCTCCCCAAGCGAGAAAAACTCTTTTTCTAGGTGTGCCGGAAGCAAAGGACATGCATTTTCTATTTCCCTAGGCTGGAAAATCTCCAACAGGAACTAGAGTGGCAGGTACAGATACCAACCCTTGGGTTATTTCCATGAGCAAATAATCAGGCTGAATCATATGAAATTGCTAAATTTGACAAATTTTGATCTAAAAAAATGAATGTGATCTAGTTCAGCTTCATATATTGCTGTAGGTGTGCGTGGTGGGAGATTTTCTGTCCAGGCTTGTTCTCAAACAGATCCTTGATGGTGGCCGTCTCCCCACCACCGCAGACCAGTGTCTTCTCCTACAGAGGGCAGATGGTGGGGTTCAAACAAAGGCTGGTGACCTTGGAGTCACTACGTGATCCTGGGAGAGAAAACCCACTTCACATGGTGAGTGACAAAGAGCTTGGACTTTGGAATAACAGAGCTCAGCTAGGTGTCCTATTATTATGAACAAGTCACTTCCCTTGAGTTGGTTTCCTTATCTACAAAATAAAAATATGACAATACAATACACGATAATAATAGAATGAAATGAGATGATACACAAGAAGAAAAACTAGCCCAAAGGCCTGTGGTATAGTTGGCAGCTAATGTGTTCTTGAACTTCCGTCTCTCCATTGAGAACGTGCCGTTTCAAGGTTAGAATCGGGGCTGTCTTGTGTGATGGAAGCTCTTGCACGAACTGTCCTTCTTGACTGAGCAAGGGCAGCTCCTCTGTCTTTCTGTGGCCGTGTGCCCACGCTGCAGCCCTGAGCCTGCCCTTTTCAGATGTGCTTCTCAGCCAGGAGCTCAGGTTTTGCTGAATCCCTTGGGAAAACAGCTTGCGTTTAGAATAGCCTCAGCTGCTTTCTTACGTATTTGGGCTAAGCCTCAATTCCTATTTAGTATTAATACATTTTTTTTATGCATTGGCTATATGTGAACATGTTCTTTCAGACCATCTTTCAAATGTGTATAAGGTATTTTTATATTTGGTTTGAAAGAAGATGATAGAAATAGAAGAATATGAATATATATATATATATATATATATATATATATATATATCTGAAAGCAAGTCTCTTTAGAGAGAAGTCATTTGTTGAAAAATATCGATTATACATTATAGATAATTTATTGGTAAATGAATCATATTGGCAGGTTTCACCTTTAATTTTGAACAGTCCAATGAGGTGAGGATGCCATAGCATATCAGGCATTTATATAAGACACTGTCTATAGAAGTTCAAATTCCCATGTACCAAGCCACCTGTGAGATGACCCTAAACTACATTTCTAGTCTAATCTCTCTTGCTCCCCTATATCCTATATGTTAGGGGCTGAATTGTGCCCTCCCGAAGTCCATATGTTGAAGTCCTAATCGACTTCAGAATGTAATCAGAATGTAATTGCATTTAGAGATAAGGTCTTTAAATAAATGATTACGTTCTAAGGTCATTAGGGTGGTTCCTCATTCAATATGACTGATGGCCAAAGGGGAGATTTGCACATGCCAAGGGACACCAGGGAGGAGCATGAGCAGAGAGAAAACCATGCAAGAGGACAGCCATCTGCCAGCCAAGGAGAAACTCAGAAGGAACTAATGTGCCCATAGCTTCATCTTGGACTTCTAGCCTCCAGAACGGTGAGCAGTACATTCCCGCAGCCCTTCTGGGTGGTGGTTATGGTTGCCCAAGCGGGCTAGTGCAGCACAGAAGTAGGGCACTCAGCGGGTCTCAACCATGTGCCAGGCTTCTCTTTCTCTGTGAGTTTGCTTTCACCTCCTGTCTTAGCCCATTTGAGCTGCTATAACAAAATGCATAGACTGGGTGATTCATAAACAACAGACATTTATTTCTCACAGTTCTTGAGGCTGGAAAGTCTAAGACCAAAGTGACAGGAGATTCAGTGTCTGGTGAGAGCCAGAGGTCTGATTCATAAACAATTATTTTCTTGCTGTGTCCTCACAGAGTGGAAGGGGTAAGGGAACTCTTCAAGGTCTCGTTCATAAGGCACTAATCTCATTCAAAGGAGCTCTGTTCCCATGACATAATGGCTTCTCCCAGACCCCCACTGCCTAATTCGATCACACGGGGCTTTAGTTTTGAAGGTGCACAAACATTTCATCCACAGCACTCCCATACCCTAAACTTTCTTTTCCTGCATCACTAGCTAGGACATCTACCTTTCCTTACAATAGATTTTTTTTCTTGAACTCTTCTTTATTCCTCCTACCCACACTCACCTCTTCAAGGTAGAAAAAATATCCCTCAAAAATTAATTTTTTTTCTTTATTTGTTTTAGAGAGAGAAGAAAGGAGAGGGAGAGAGAGAGAGAAAGATCAATGAGAGAGAACATCGATTGGCCACCTCCTGCATGCCCCCCACTGGGGATTAGGCCCACAACCTGGGCATGAGCCCTGACCAGGAATCAAACCGGAGACCTCTTGGTGCATGGGTCGACGCTCAACCACTGAGCCACACCAGCCAGGCTCTTTTATAATTTTTTATCTTTTTTTTTTTTTTTTTTATCCTCACCCGAGGATATTTTTCCATTTTTTGTACAGATAGAGTGGGAGGGAGAGAGAAGAAGGGAGAGTGAGAAACATCGACGTGAAGGGACACATCGAGTGGCTGCCACCCGCACGACCAACCAGGGCCGGGGACAAACTGCAACCGAAGTACGTGCCCTTAGCGGGAACCGAACCCGGGTCTCTCCGGACCGCAGGCCGACGCTCTAACCGCTGAGCCAAACTGGCCAGGGCTCTTTTATAATTTTTAATTATGTTCTTCTTGAACATAGTAATAGACCAAGGTTGATAGAACTTGGGCTAGGGATGGAAAAGACCATGGGGTCACCGAATGTAATTATCATACGTTTTTAGAATAAAAGAGATTTATGCCTATTTTTGGACCAAGGAGATGGTTCTTTGTAGGAAGAAAGGTTGAAGAATTAGAAGAAAATTGATCTTTGCTGGAATGAGGTATTAGAGGAGGCAGAAGAGACAGAGTGGGGGGATTAGTATTGAAGGGAGAAAGCAGTTCACAATCTGAGACCAGAGGGGAGAATGTGAAGAAGAGAACAGTCTTGCTAATTTTGGAATTTGTTATTTCTAAAATCAAGAGCAGAGCTCCAGAGCCAGAGTGCTGAATCCTTCTACCTCTTAGTTAACCTGGATCTGTGACCAAGATGGCTTTTCAATTCTGTAGCTTAGTATTTCTATGTCTACAATGGGTAAAATCACTGTCATCAAAGGATTAAATGGGTAACACATGTAAAGTATTCAGCACAGAACAAAACAATAGAGATAATAATAACAATGCTTATTACTATTGTCAATGTCCCTCAGCCAAAGACCACCAAGAATATATGTATAGTTGAACAAATGGAATTATTTTCTCCTTGGTGAATGCATTCTCATGGAGAATCATGGTTCATCTCAGAAAGAGAACGTTAAAAAGAATTTATTATAGGACTTGGGTTTGTGTTAGATTCAATGGGGAGGGTTTAGAGACTTTGTGCCTTGGTCTACAATGGGTGATGTTGGAAAGTGGGGGTAATTCTTTGACTGAGCATTTTCCTAATTTGCATGCATAGGGAAGGTAGACTAGAGCAAAGCAACAGCTGAATTCCTAAAGGAGCAGCACTGCTCATATCAGCCAGGAGAGGCGAATACTTGGTCATTATTGTGGCTTGGACAATGCTCAGGATTTGTCTGTTCAGACATGATAATGGCTGGGTCTTGTGTTTGTCTTGACCCATCATGGGCACAGTGGCCTTCTCTGATGTTGATGTTCTGTGAAGTTGTTTATGAGAACATCAAGGCAGAAGCAACTCCAAGACCTGGCTGATTAATGCCTGATGACCTTGGTTTCTGTGAAGCTGTCTGTTGAGAATGAAGTGTTTAGGGACTGAGATGGCTGCTGACAATTTTTTTTGGTAATCATCGAAGAATGATGGCCAGACCCGAAGGTCCAGCCCAGGTTGGAGACCACAGACATGCTATGACCATCTGCACGGTGACTGTGTGATTCTCTCCCATGGCAATGGCCACACAGCACAGGTAAAATGAAGACACATTCTAACACTGGTCCTGGCCTGAGGTTTACTGAGAGACCAGGACCAAAAGGTAGGAATTCAAAGCTGAAAGTATGGGTGAGAATAATTCTGTCGGTTTGCTGTGGGGTATGGGCAATGCAATGCATAAAGACAGAATATGAAGGGACTGACCTCTGAGAGGAGACTGGAAGTCTTTCAGAGACTTTCCGAGTAGGAGCCTTTCTGGGCAATGAGTTAGTTGATCTTTGGGTGGAAAAAGTCTAGAGCATTGGAAATGAGGAGACTGGGGGGAAAAATGAAAAGTCTGCATTGAAACATGGACAAACAAGTGGACTTTAAAGTCTCCTTGGCCATTTAGAATTTGTCAGCCTTTCTGTCTCTTCCAAGACACAATGCAGATAAGGTGAGGAGTAAGCCTGCCTCCGCCCACCATGACCCTCACGTCCCCTCTTCTGACAGCTGACCTCAGCTCACATTCCATTTTTAGAGTCTCTTCCCCTTCGAGTGAAGATGATACCTCTTGGCACCGCCCCTGTGTTGCAGTGTGGGGTATGCAGCTGCTTTGCCGTCATTCCCATGTTTCAGAGATTTTTATGATGCAGCACTTTATTTTTGTCTGCTCTTCCCAGGGCTCTGGCACAAGTTCATCAAGGAGAGATGAAGGTAGAGAAAACCTGGTGCACCCATATTCACAGTTTTGTACAAGACTGTCCTCTATCAGGGACTTATTTTCTTTGGAATAAACTTCAAAGCCCTTAGAAGGCTACCTGTCAGGCCTCAGGAGAATCATCACTGCCCCTCAGGCTGGTCCACCACCAGGAGACATGTCTTCTCTTTTCATTCTGAGCCTCTCCAGAATGTTGCATGGCAGGGTGCTCTAAATAGCTGATGACTGCTTGATTGATTGATTAAATGAGTGAAAAATGTAAATATGGTCCATTACTTTGGCACTGCTTTTCAATTGATGCTTTAATGGGACATTAGCTGTTCTTTAAAAGGTTCCTTAAAGGCAAACAGGGCAGTGAGTGAGGGGCTGAGCACATATAACCCTGTCTTCACATCTGAGTGTAACCAAAGGAGCCTCATAAAAAACAATTTTTCCTTCCTCATTTCAGCCTACGAGTAAAATGCATTTATAGAAAGTTTTCTGAATTTTTAAGAGAGAGAGAGAAAGAGAGAGAGAGAGAGAGAGAGAGAGAGAGAGAGAGAAAACCTCTGATAGAAAGAATAATTCTGCACTAAATCATACAAAATCTGGTCATGATCAATTCTTCCAAACTCATTTTCCTCCACATGCTTACACGATTCTCTGTCCAGTTTAGCTTAAATAATGTCTGAGTATGCCATTCCCAGTCCTGATGTGTTTCCTTTCCCACTCTCCATCCTTCCACCTCAGTTCATTGGAAATCTTCCCTGGTCTGCATGGCAGGGTGTTCTTGCTGCTTCTGCTGACTTCCATAGCTCTGAGTGTGCCTCGTGGCTCACTGTTTGTGTTGCACACTTCCCTTCCCTAACCAGGTTGTTCATTCACTCATTCATTTATTCACCCATCCATTCATTCAACAAGTATTTATTGGTCCTGTTATGGGCCGGCATGTGGCTAGGTACTGTGATTCATAAGGAATAACACAGACACCTCTGATCTCAGAGTGTACAACTTAATGGGGGTTGGGGAGTGTATTTGTCAAGGTTAAAGAAAAGAAATAGAGTTAGTAGAAGATAGATAATAAGGGCTCATTGCAAAGAATTGGCTCATGTGGTTGTGTGAGGAGGTGGGGCAGACTAGGCTAGCCTGAACTCCTCCGGGCGGAGGAGCAGGTGAACCGCTGAGGATGTTCACAGGTGGAAGTTCTGAGAAGCCTCAGGCGGCCCTTAGGGTCTTGAACTCACTGAATCAGGCCCTTTCACATCGTTCAGGATAATATGCCTTCCTTCAAGTCAACTGCTTAGGACTGGCATCACCTCTACACGATGCTTCTTCATAGCAACTGCTATATACTGTTTATTGAATAACCAGGGACTGTGGCCTCGCCAAGCAGACGAAGAAAACCGACGGTCACAGAGAAGAATGTAAAACAAACCACTAAAACTACACTGATAAGTTCCAGGAGGGAGAAAGCTATTTCTATTTTCCTTTGTTTAGCTGGAAGCTTGGCTGGAAATGTGATGTTTAATTTTAAGACTTAACTGAAAAGACTTAACTCATCCCAGGAAATTAATGCAATTACCACATTCACTGAGTGTCAGACTAGGTATCTTTGGAAAATGCCTGTGCTTGGGACCTACTCTGGAACAATTAAAGCAACCTCTGTGGGGTAGGGCTCTCACACTGGTATTTTGAAAATGTTCCCCCCGTGATACTAATATGTGGGCAGTTTTGAGAACAATTGCTCTCGATGAATTTGAATATTATAGTTGGCCTGTTTAAAAGATGTTTTGGTATTGAAATTATCTTTTCATAAACTTGGAAGGAAATAACTGTATAAATCAGAAATAAATAATTATTCTAGTTAAAAAAATGGGTGCTTATTAAAGCCATGGAGATACTTGAAGTCACTGTAAACCTATCCAGGGGAGGTACCAGATATTATTTAGTTCTCAAATATGACACATGAGGTTATGCTGTGGTTTAAAAAGTACCTCAGTTCTCAGCAGGTTAATAAGACAGAAGTCTGTTATGCAAAGTCTCCTATTCACATACCACCTTTTCTTCACTTTAGGACACTGTGTGTGTGTGTGTGTGTGTGTGTGTGTGTGTGTGCGCGCGCGCGCCCATGTGTGCATGTAGTGAACTGAATTCTCCTTTCCGGGCAAGGGCTTCTCAGCTCATTAGCTCTGCAGATCTATCGCTCCGCAGATCCGTGAGTCCTGGGAGTGGAAGAGTGGCTCTGGGACCCCACATCCACAGGCATGGTGCCAACCGCCATGACAGCATCCCTAAAGAGAGGCTCTCTTGATGCTAAGGCAAAGATGTCTTCCAGAGATTACCCTGTTAAACAGTCTGTTGGCCGTGAACCTGGCAGGTTTGATTGACAATCAGTATTGAAGTTCCTGGAATACTTCCCCGGTCAGATACACGGCACTGGTCTGCAGCGGCTCCAGCCTGTCCCAGGTCTGCACAGCTCTCCAGATGAAGGCTTGACTGGGGAAGGGAAGACAGGCTGCCCTGAGGTCAGGGCCTTTGAAGCATCCTACCTGCGATTTGCTAAGCTTCTATGTTTCCCACCCAGGTGTGTGAGCTGTTGCCTCCTTGTAAGGGAGGTTCACTAACAGAGACTTCCAGAGAGTCAACTTCCCGTGAACCCTCTCTCCAGGACAAGTGAGAATGCGAACACTTTTCTAGCAGAGTGGCAATGACAGCAGACACATCTTTATGCAGATGCTCAATTTTCATTGTAAATACTTGATCTGAATTTAGATTTTACATAATTTCCAGTTGAAAAATTAGAGTCCCATATCCAAATTGTTCCAACTCTATTTGAAAGTTGTCAAATAACTAAACCGAGTACCAGCTAATCATTTCCTTTCATGTTCACATCCATATCGATAGACCCTGTTTCCTCTTCAATGTAAAAATTGATTCGCCATGGAAGCTAGAGCATCTGTTTCAAAATCGCATTTGTCCAAGTTAAGTAAACGATCAATCCTTGGGTCAACTCTGTATTAACAACAAGTTAATAAAGAAAAGTAAGACATTACTTTCTTAGTCACACTAGTGTACGTTTCAAGTACTCAATGGCCATCGGTGACGAGCGGCTACCACACTGGATGGTGCAGGTTTTGAAGATATCAACTCTGAATAATGCAATCACATGGATTCACAGCAGTTACTCGGTAGCCAAATCAAGGCAGTGGTCAGGGTCATGGGCATATGGACACCTTCGGCTTGAGCCGCGGAGCGTCCGACCTCCTCACAGTCCAGGGCCTTGCACTTGGCACTTCATGTCTTTCCTGTGACAGACAGCCAAATATTTGTTCAATGGCTGCTAATTTCATCTACTACTTATTTGATTCTTAACTTGTTTGACCGTAGGTGTGTTTTCTCCCCCACATCCATTCTAAGAAAGACAGAAGCAGTCAATTAACTCTTCCAGTTTGATACATGCACGTCCTCTACTCTTTGTTTTTTTGTTTTTGTTTGTTTTTACATAAACTACGCCTAGCCCTTTCTGAAATGGTACCAGATGAAAGAAAATTAAGTCAAGACCAATGAAGCGTTCTAGGTAAGATTTGAATGTGGGTCTCCTGGCTTTGTTTTTTTGGCCCACCTCATGTCTTTTCCAACTCAAAAATTCTATGATTTAATTGCTTTGGAAATAGGTTAAAGAACATATTCAGAGGAGTGAATTCAGAAGAATTTCCGGTTTGAGGTGCCTTGGTTTTTTTTTTCCGTATGTAGCTTTACAAATGTAAAGTTTTGATTTTAAACATAATTTTAGCGTTAACTCTGTTCACAGCACAAGGACAAATGTATCACCATGTGGAAATGCATTTCTTGAAGGAAGCAACCCTAAACGACTTGAGCAATCTGTTTTGATAAATCTTTATCCACTTGAGTATGTTATTGAGAGATCAACCAGCAGGAAAGATAATTTTATCTGGGTTGGTGCCGTTCGTTTTAAAATAAGGAAGACAGAAAAATAGCACGATTTCTGGGTACGGCCCAATGTGACCAATGGGCTGTGACAGAGCCTACCCTGAAAGTCGTTCTCATGTGCTTGGAGTTTCTGATGAAAGTGTGGGGTTTAAGAATAGACTCATATACCATTGCCTATGCCTCTGGCGTAATTCTGCACGGACCATTTTGCACTAAGAGCGAGCGTTTCTTCACGGGAAACGTCAAACTCATATGCACACATAAACACTCACAGGCAGACAAACACTTCATGTCATTATAAAACTGAACAGGATAAAAGGGAGGAAAGGTATCACTGACCGGGATAAATGAGAAGAAACCAAGGTAAGTAGAACTTCCACATTTCTTAACGGGTGAGTCACTTACCATGACTCGTCCTTGTGTATTGTAGTTATTGATGTACACAGACGCTTTTCTGGGAAGTGGGCCCTTGTGTTCAGTTTTGGTGTCCACAGGACGCCTGGGTACAGTGGTGCTTAAGTGTATTCAACTTAAATCTGTTAGGCAGCTAAGACCATCACCAAGGATTAAGCTACTCTCAAGTGCCCTTAAAGGGCATTTTATAAGGGATTCTAAAGGTTAACACGTCTATACTTTTGCCGGGTCCTAATAATCTTCAGATTTTCTCTGTGTGTTCATACTGGGATCCGGACAGAGAGGCACACACAGAGCAATCACAAGTTCTCTTTTACGACTCGAAAAGAATCTTCAAAAAGCACACTTCACCTCTCACACAGTTTCCTCCTTTGCTAAAATATTAAGAGTTAGAACGGCGACTGGCCAGGTAGCCTCATAAGGGTCATTGTTTTCCATGAAAGAAAATATATTTGCAGACCGGAATGCCAAGGGGTTTGGGCACTAAAGTGCCCACCCCTGCCCCAAGCCCCTTCACATCGGCCTGAGAGATCTAGGAAGTCAGTGTCTTCACTTCCTGATAAGCATTTTTTTTTTTTTTTTTCTAGTAAAGTGCTCTTCCCTTATGGAAATTCTGGACCTGTCAATGTGCGCATGCTCAACTGAGTGTGTTATAAAATATATTTTTCTCAAGTCCGCGTTAGCTGCTTCAGATATATTTCATATATACATATACACACATATTAGCTATTTCATATATATATTAGCTATTTCATATATATATATTTGAGTTCATAGTTTCATCAATTGAGGGCATTTTGAAAGGCTAACACGAAAGTGTACTTTTGAGTATTAAAGTGGATTCTGATTTTAATCTTACCATGTTGATGCTAAATATTTATTTCCCAGGATGCTGGCATGTGGAACAGCGGAGGCAAACGAACGCATGATGGTTCTAGGAAGGTCTGCTTTGTGAAGTATGTTTCCACAAGTGGTTATTAATAAATACGTGTGAACTGGGCAGAGTGAGAACAGAGGGGGAAAGTTATATGCATATTTTAGCATTTATATCTTCTCTAAATAATAATACCACACTGAAAGGATTTTGTTTTCCCTTGGCTATAAACAGAATTTATTAGTTAATTATCCCATGTTTGTTTGCCTCGAATTTGAAACAGAATGACCAGACAAACCATTGCTCCCGGCCTGGTGCATCTGTTCTCTAAAACTAGAGAGAACAGAAGAGGACTTGCATTTCCACTGCTCTGCTCTAAGTTTTTATTGGATAGTGATTTTCAGAGCATCTCTTGTCCAAATGTTTCCGACTTTCTGTCATTACAATTTGATAAAACAGTGACTTGAAATTTAGACGCATTTTTTAAGTTGTTGATGTTGAGGGAAGGGATTAATAAAGGCATTTACATTTAGCATAAAATATCTAGATGTGGCAAGTGATTTGTAAAGTTGTTACATTTAAACTTCACAAAATCCCTGGAATTTAAGACGCTAAGTGATCCAAAGTGACCCAGTTAGTGATGACGGAGCAAGAATTTGAACCTTAAAGATCTGCTTAAAAATCTTGTACACTTTCCAATACACTTTACTACTTCTATTAGTTATGAATTGTCCTTCATTTTGCAAATTATGGCCCTTAGATGCTAAAAACATATGCATATATGTTACATATACGCATATACATATATACATACACATGCATAGATATATGTACATACATATATATCAAAAAGTATATATAATCATACTTTTTTGAGATGTGTATATTTATATTTATATGTATTAATAATAATTACTCAAATTTCACTACATTTTATCTTCATTTGTGTCTCAAAGGACCTCCATTTAAAATCTTTCAATTACTTTTTGGAGTCCCTGGAAATATTTATCAGCTTAAAATTTACTCATGGTATTTTTTGGGACTGCTAACTCTGCAAATCATTCAGTCAGTATTTTTGAGTGGATACTTGGTACCATTTACTGGGGATGGGTCAAAGGTTGTTTTCCCAGAACTTCCAGAGTTGCAAATCCTGAAGCTGATAAGTGGCCTTTTACTTACTTACACCCTTATGTCTCACACTGTTTTCTATGAAAACAGTTCCCTCAGCTTTTATCTGCAGACTCACCCTCCACAGGGCTTAGATATCTGTTTGGGGAGGGGGTGTTAATGTGGGGGGCCAGTATCTCTATGTTGTCTTTCTCACTTTAATATACAAACCTCTCACTCCATGCAAATCATCTCTACTGAGACCTCACCACTGCATGTACCCCCAGACATAACTGTATATCTAAAATATTATAAAGGAAAAGTTCAACCATGTTTGACTTTGGGTGGTATATTGTTTAAAAATACAATTAGAATGTGTTCTATCATGAGTTTTAATTTTCTGATTCCCACTCAATATCCCACTCTAATTCAATTCCATGTTAACTGAAGTTTAGCTTTGCCATCATCCTGGAGCTTGTTAAAAATGCAGAATTTTGACCCTGACCTACGACCTGCTGAATCAGAACTGCATCCTCTTGACCAGTCCACCACTCAACAAGATGTCAGGTGATTTGTATGCATCTTAAAGTTTGAGAAGCTTTGGCCTTTATTAGTTTACCATTTGCTGAATATATGCTTTAGGTAATGGTGAGGTAGGTCATTTGAACCAAACCTCCAATGATACAAATAAAAAACACTAGGTAGAACACAGAATGAGGCAGTCTCGACTGAAAAACATCTCAGATGTTGGTCTGGCAGAAGCAAGCAAAAGTCCACTTTAGGAAAAGTTTCTGTTGTCATAGTTCTAAAATAGAGCATCTAGCAGGCATCAAAGACACCAGATGCACATGTGTGCACTCAGACATGAGTGAGAACCAGCAGAACAACAGACAAGAGGAATAGACCCACTGTGACTTCAGATCCAGGAAAGATCACACAAAGACTGCAAAGTAACAACTGTGCTTGTTATCTGTAAAGAAATATTAAAAAAAAAAAAATCACACTTGAAATATCTGTACGGAATAGAAAACTATAAAAAGTGACCTACAGATTTAAAAAACAAAACAAAACATCCACAACTGAAAAACAATAACAGAAATTTAAGCACAATGGATGGGCTTAATAGCAGACTTAGCTAAAGAGAGAATTTATAAACTTGAAGATAGGTCAGAAGAAATTATCTAGCATAAAGAGATACCAGAAGAGTGGGTAAGAAACAGAAGACACAGTATAAATGTTTAACTTGTATAATTGGAGACAGGGAAAGAAAAGAGAGAGAGAGAATGTTACAAAAACTGTGATAACTGAGAATTTTCTAGAAGTGTTTACACCACTCAGAAATTCAGGAAGCTTAATGATTCTTAAATATAACCAAAAGGAAGGACTATTTAGACACACAGTAGCTGAAACACATCAAATAAAAATCTTTAAAAATCTATTTTTGAAGAGGAACAAAGGCAAATTTTTCTTTTACTATGCTGTGTAACAACTTAGTGCTTGCTACAAAGTACATGATTTTATTATGCTAAAGAATTCTGCAGGCTAGGAATTTGGATAAGGAACAGCAGGATGGTTTGTTTTTGCTCCATGATATATGGTGCTTGGGCTGGGTAACTTGAAGGCGAGGTTCACTGGGATTGTCAGCAAGAATGCTATACTTGTTGTCTCCAGCATGATCATTTCAGTCTCATCTGAGTTTTGATATAGCACCTGGATTCCCTTAAAATGAGTACCCAAGAACACCAGGAAGATGCATGGAATTTAATTATCTAGCCCCAGAAATCACTTAGCATCACTTCCACCGAACACCTTTGTATGAAGATGTCTGAGCCTCACTCAGATTCAAGGGCAGGGGACATAGATACTGTTCAAATGAATGAGTGTTAGATAACCTATGGCCATTCTTTAAAAAAAATCACCTTATAAAAACTATAAAGCTGAATATAACCTAAGGACAACTCTTAAAGGCATGAATTATTGCAATGACTTAATAAAATTGGTTTGATACTATTTTAATGGTACTTTATTAGGGCATCTAGTATAATAGAATTATAGGGCTATCAGTTTTTAGAGGAGAAATGCCAGGCTTAAAGGCATTTTATTCTATAGAAAGGTGATAAGGTAATCCTTTGGAGAGATATTTAATAAATTTCTTGACTACTTAGCTTCAAAATGAATTAAACTGTTTAAAAAGATTGTCAGAGTGATCTTTTCAATATTTAGGAAGAAATACATTTTAGTTTCAGGAAATCTTAATTCAATAGAACCATCTGTGATACCACAAAACTTAGTGAACAAGATAGAAAATGGAAATATAAAAATAAACAAATGAGCCCTTTCAGTCTGACAGATATATTTAGTTAGAACACAATGGCTAATCAACACTTAACTCTCTAGGCTCAGTCATATGTCCATCCCCAAATCAACCACTGGGGCCAGTGAAATAGAAAATGGTGACTGGTTGAGCCTTGGTTGTATATTGACCCCTAGAGGCTGGGAACGTATTAGTTTACCTATAAGTAAATAGATACTAGGGTTGACATTGGGAGTCATTGGTATGGGACAAATAGATGCTAGAAGAGCCGCTATCAAGTGCCCATGATAGAAAGTGTATATTTCGGTCAGAGAAAACAGCTTGGGTAAAGTTCTTCAAGGTCATGAGTCATTTGTGGGGAAATGGCAGGAAGTGTTATGGCTAGAGTAAATAATATCTAAAACCCATAAACACTAAAACCATCAGAATCTACACACTATATGTTGCACTGAAAGGTGACTACATAATTGTTTTATTATCAATGCTGTCTAAAAATAAAGCAAAAACCTGTGTTCTATGAAGCTGAGATATGAGACTGAAAAAATATAGAGAATATAGAAGTATTATATAACAGTTTTATTAAAATACTTTTTTTGTGTTCTCTGGGATTTTAGCAATTCTACTTCAAGCTAAAGTTGACTACCCTCAATTATAGGATCTGTTCATGGGCCCATAAACTTGACACTTGAAAGCTTCCCCTGAGAATTACCTGCCAAAAGTATGCTTTGCCCAGCTGAAAACTAGGTTTATAAATACTTCAGCCTGTTTTAACTCTATCTCTGCAGTCTCATATGTCATTTATCAAGCCGGTATCAATTGGAATGACCTTTTCAACACAGAGTCAAAGAATCACATCGACAGTGTACCTTGGATAGTGCCTTGTTGCTTACAATACATGTTTATGAATGTTGTCAAATTTAATACTTTCAACCCTGTAATGAAGGTATACTGGTGCTCATTTTATAGATAATAAACTGAGGGTCGGAAAGGTTAATGATTTTTCCAAAGATACACAGATGGTCAGTGTCAGATGACATTCAAGACTAGATGCCCTTATACTAAATCCAGCATTCCTTTGGCTGTTGTCCTTTTCTGTCATGAATAAAGCCAACATTATTTGAAGCCTCTCACTTGTTAAAGTATGGCTTGAATTACAGATTCTGCATTATATTTTGAGCTACTCCATGTAACTGGAAATAGAACAATAGTTTGCCTATACTCAGAATACTAGAATAATAGAAACTATAAGTAACCCACTTTCAAAACAAATGTGTATAAGACACTACGTTGCTTGGATGGACCCCATGTCTTAGTCATGCATTCAAGGTCTTTCACAGTTTGGAAGAGAAGTTCTTCCATTCGCCCATGCTTTTTGTCCCATGGTGTCTTGGCTTTGAGACTCCATTGTTTTGCTTAGAATTATCTCCCTTACACATCTTCCATTTCTGCTTTTCCAAATCTGACCTGGAATTTAGGGTGCTGTCCAATGAAATCCCAAAGTCATTATTCTCCATCTGACCCCTAAAGCTACCTCATTGTAACTCTATTCCTGTCCAATACTATGTCTGTCTCAGAATGAGTGTGATAAAGGAAATGTAAGTGAAGTCCTCAAGGTTATTAGGAGTTGTCTTGTAGCAGTCTATGACACCATAAAATGGGTGGGTCAAACAATAAGCATGTTGTTTCTCAGAGTTCTAGAAGCTGGGAGAGTCCAAGGTCAAGATGCCAGCAGACGTGGTGTCTGGTGATCATGCTTCCTGGTTTGCAGAGAGCCCTCTCCCTTTCATATCCTCACATGGCAGAGAGCAGACAGAGATTACTCCTCTTAGCCCTCTCTCTTTTTATCAAATAGAAACTTTTGTTTTATTTTCTTTTTGTTTTTTATTGAATTTATTAGGGTGACATTGGTTAATAAAATTATATAGGTTTTAAGTGTATAATTCTTAAATACATCATCTGCACATTGTATTGTGTGTTCATCACTCCAAGCCAAGCCTCCTTCCATGACCACTTCCCCTCCCTATTCCCTCTGCTACACCATATCTTTTTTTTTTATATGGACACTAATTCCATTCATGAGAGATCTACTCTATGACCTATTATCTCTCAAAGTTCCCACCTACAAATGCCATCACATTGGGGATTTAGGTTTCAATATATAATTTTAGTCCATAACATTCTGCCCACCCCCCACCAATTTATGTCCTTCTCATAAAAAAAACCAAAAATAAAAACAAAAAAAACCCTACACACATTTATTTGTATCCTACCAGTTGCAAAGTCTTCTCTCATTCTAGCATCAACTCCAAAGTCTCAAGTCCAAAGTCTTATCTAAATCTCCTCTGAATAAGGTATGGGTGAGACTAGAGGTAAGATACATCCAGAAGCAAAGTTCCCCTCCAGCTGTGAACCTGTAAAACCAGTAGGCTACGTGCTTCCAAAATACAGTGGTGGGGCAGGCACAGGATGGACATTCCCACTGCAAAAGGGAGAAATAATAAAGGAGGAAGAGGTGACAGGTCCCAAGAAATTCCGAAACATGACATGACAAATTCCACGAGATATTAAGTCTCAACAATCATCCTCGACTCTGCCTTCTGAAGCCAGTGGGTCATGCAACCTTCACAGTCACACATGACAGGTCCCTGCACTCAGAAAGGCTGTGTGCTTGGTTTAATGCTCTGCTGTCTCCATCTTGGAGTTTTTAATAATGTTTTAACAAGGGGCTCTGCACTTCTAATTTGCACTGAGGCCTGCACATTATGTAGCTGGTCCTGCTTTCAATGACTCCAACAGGTTGGTGTGGAAGGGAGAGAGAAGGAAAGAAACAGTCATCTCCTACTTATCTGGCCAACTTTGAAATCCTCTTTCTCTTGGTCGTCACTGTTTCTATAGCCAAAATTGACCTCTAAAAATAGGAAGAACACAGCTTTAGATCTGTACTCCTTAGCATGTCAGCCATCACCCCTTGTGCCCAGCTGCATGACTAGTGGCTGATGAGCCTGTGACTTTTTTCTTCTCCTCCTTGTGGAGGAAGGTGTTTTTCCTCCCCTTTCCTTGGAATCAAGGGAAGGAACATCATGATCAGCCCATAAGAATGGGATTCTGCTTTACTTCCTCTTTTGCTTGATTTCCTGTTTAGACGGCAGACTTAGTAATTTTACCTTAAGTAGATCTGAGAGAAGAAAGTTCCAGAGAAAAGACCCAGCTGAGATGATAGGGAAAGAGAAACAGCTTTGGTGTGGATAAGATTCTCACTGTTCAGCATGAGGAGTGTCTAAGTTTACTGTGGACATGGTGATAGGTGACTGTGCTTGAGCTGTTTGTTGGTACCTACCCAAGAGGGTTGCCTATGGGGTACTGGGAACTAGGAACAAGAGGCTTAGATTGGCTGAGGGGGAGAGACAGAATGGGTAGGAAATGGAGGTGGCTCATTGGTTGCAAGAAGAAGAGGAAAAGGTGGAGGTGGAGTTGTGTCTCCCACTTCAGAAAAACGTTAAGAATGACCCTTCGGGCTCTCCGTAACACTCACATTTGTACCCCACCGGAGAGCAGATGTTTGGGTTTCTGCTGCAAGGGGGCATTGACTAGAAAGCAGTCATGTTCAACAGACAAGTGCTATTGCACTTCCAGATAAAAGCTGAAATATTTCCCTGCTTCCCTTCCCTCCCCCAGTGCCCAACACGGATGGAGATAGGAACAGAGAAGCTAGGGGAGAAGGAACAGAAAGGGCAACACACCGCTTCTTCCCAATTCCAGCTCTCAGGCCAAAGCCTGCCCGGAGCTTAGAGGAAGGAAACCAAGCTTTAAATCACACACGAGAGCCAGGCTACACACTGGGTTAGATTGGCTGGAGATCTAAATAACGGAAGTGACCAGAAACCACGAGATCTGCCGTAAATTCACAACAGGGCTGCAAAAAAAAAGAAACAAAGAAAAAAAAGAAATCAGGCAAAACGCAGTTGGCCAAGCAGTTAGAGAAAGTTAAACAGGCACTGTGTCTTTGCTTGCCTCATGTAATGCAGATTGTTTAATGAACCACTTATGTTTTCACACTGGCTGCCAGATGCAGAGAGAGGGGGGAGAGAGGGAGTTAGCTCTCCAGCCCTCTCTATAATCCCTTCCCTTCAGATTGTGCCAAGTTAAGTTCCTCGTCCAGCCCTGAACCAGTGACTGTTTCAGTGAGGGGAGGCTGGGCTCTGAGGAGCTTTTCCCACCCTGTCTCCATCCTGGGCCCTCGGATGGCGCCAGCTTCTCGTGCATCACATGGATCATGCGGAGGAAGGTGGATTCCCACACACAGTCAGGTCAGGAGGAGAGGGAGCAGGGCTGCTGCTGACTAGGCCACCAAAACACTACATGGGGGCCACCGCAGGTGACAATCATCTCTGTGTATCTTGGCAGTGCCCCATACGGCCCTGGGCAGTGTTGACCAATTTCCTTCCGGCTGCTCCATGTCAAGGATCCTGCCCGCTGCTCACGGTCAGGGGGAGTCCCCCATGCCCAGGTCACAGAGGGATGGGATCACTTCCTGCCTGTAAGTGCGGACCCCAGGCCCGCGTGCTGTGTCACTTTCCCTCCCTGCCCTTCCCCCCACTGGTCCGCCTCAGGAGAAGGTGTCTTAGCTCCCTCCATGAGCCAACCTTGGCATTTGTGACTCTGAAACACTGCTTTTATTTTTTCTTGCTGCCATCTGGAATTAAGCTCTAAAAACAGAATCTGAAATTCATCTTTCAGTGTGACTGTGATGTCCGTTCTTTCCACGCGGAATCGTGTCTGGCACCCCCTCTGCGATCCATCGGACCGTCCGGCTCCTCGGTTCCCTAGTTAACTTTTATTTTGAGCAGATAAATGGCGCAGCATTGTTGCTGAGAATGTTCAAAAGATATGACATTTCAAAAGTTACATATAACATCTTAAAAGTGATTTAGAAAGCATTCTGAGAGGAACCAAACATTTTTTTTTTTTCCTTTGTGATTTAAGAAGAAAGTTTGATTGCAATTTTAAAGTTTAGGGAAACATAACCTGTGTTCATTCGGGCTAAAGGACTGAGGACATCTTTACATTTTGCAATAAAATGAAGTATACACCCGAAGGCAACTCACGTGATTGATCTAGATCCTCAACTTTCCTGATGCCGCTACCCACTAATACAGTTTTTCATGTTGTGGTGACCCCCAACCATGAAATTATTTTCATTGCTACTGCATAACTGTAATTTTGCTACTGTTATGTCTTAGGTGACCCCCGTGAAAGGGTTGCTGGGCCCCCAAACGGGTCGCGACCCACAGGTTGAGAACCGCTGAAGAAGGCTTGTCTCCTTGCACGGAGGTACTGGCACATAGATAACCCAGCCTCCTGAGAGTCAGCAACTCTGCTTTCTCAGCCTTACTTGCTGCCCATGTCAAGTAAGTAACATGGAGGTTTGTACAGTGCTCTCTCTCCTTGTTTCGGGACAGTAATGATAGCTGAGAAAATACATGATTGAGCTGATAAAGGATGATTTGTGGTGTGTGACTGCTTCTTTTGCCCTCTGCATTGTCTACCCTTTGACCTCCCTCACCTCCCACCCCTCCAATTTATGCCAATTTAAAACCTCGCAGAAGAAATCAAGAGCGCAGGCTCCAGAGTTAATCTGACTGGGATGGACCTTCTCTGCCTGTTTCTAGTTTTGCGACCTTAAGCAAGGTACTTACTTTCATCCTGCCCCAGAGTCTTCAATAATAAACTGGTAATAACAACACCTGTTTCACAGGGCTGTTGGGGAGATCAGTTAATATATGTAAAGCACTTAAAATAATGCCTGGCATATAAGGCCAGTGCTCTATATATGTTAGTTGTTATTATTATCATTATTCTTTGACGCCTTGATTAGGTCCCCTCGCACCTCTGAATCTCAATTACTTGACCTGCCAGATTGGGACCATAGTTTTTCTACACTCAAATGAAGTACATGGGCCCGGACAAG
This sequence comes from Molossus molossus, assembly GCF_014108415.1. Lineage (NCBI taxonomy): Eukaryota > Metazoa > Chordata > Mammalia > Chiroptera > Molossidae > Molossus > Molossus molossus. Next base: position 98,405,513 of record NW_023425346.1, read on the forward strand.
GAGCAGAGAGGCAGAAACCGTTAGTAGATGCCGGCTAGTTGACGTTGAGCCGCAGCATGTCAAGGCTGTCTTCTGTTTCCAGAGTCTTTAGTCTGACCAGGCTTGGACTTCTGTCAGATATTCATCAGCTGACGTCATCTCTTCCAGCTCCAGGCCTTGCCAAAGCCTCCTTGCCAAGTCAGGAAAAGTCAGTTTCTTCCAGGAATAAATCCATTTATTTTAAAGTGTTATTTATGCATGAGTCACAGGAGCTGCGAGGATGACCATCTTGACCTTGACATTGTAAGAGACACGATTTCATGCCTCAGGCCACAGCGAGCTCCAGCGTCACCAACCCGTGTGCTCTTGCTGGGCAAGCAGATACTTCCTTCGGGGTAGCCAGAGCTGGAGAAAGTTCAGAAAAGCTTACAGGGAATGTGTTAGAGTCTTAGCCAAGGGTGGGAGAACAGCCCGAGAGACGTGGAGGAGGGGCGGGAGAGGGAGCACCGCTCAAAGAGTAAGGATGCGTCGGCTCCTCGCACATCTGCTCATTGGAGGAGAGTTAACTCTTCCAGCCCTGATCTCACCATTGCCTGCAAGGGGAGGCGCTTGTCAATGTTGCCATGGCAACAAGCCAGGTTGGCTCTCTCAGTTGCTAAAGTGTGAACAACAGCTGACTGTGTCTCTGTCTCTTTGCTCAGCACCAAAAATCACATTTATAGAACGGTCAGGGACCATTTCAGGTGACCATTTTGACTTCTTCAAAAACTTTCAAATTTAGCTAGAGTAACTTGCAGTGGCTGGGCTCAGGCATGAGCGGGAGTGATGTTTTCCATCTCTCTCTAATTCTCTCCCTGCTATATGCTCAGTTACATTTATTATACACATTGTCCTTTCATTATGGCTCAACATCTGTAATCCTCATGCAAATGCAAATTCCCAAAGGCCAAGGACCCTGTCTGCTCTGTTTTACGTTTTCTTGGCATCATTTAGAATAATACTTGGCGCGCCTGGGGACGAATACACGTCTGTGGGATAAACAGCTAAATATGAAAGCCTATCAGAATGCCGGGCATTCTGCTGAACTGCTTTGCTTGGGCCTCTTGTCTGTGAGCTGGACACCAGGCTTACAAAGGCCTGTGCTGTAATGTTAGCCAGATACTAACAGGCTGCTATAAAAATGTCTGGCTTCTTCTTTTTATAGAAGTATGTGTGGGAGTTCTGTTTTAACTGTTGCATTTTTCAATGGCTTTTTTTTTTTTATGGTAATAAGGACTAACATTAGTCCATCTGGTGTGGCTCAGTGGATTGAGCATTGTCCCATGGACTGAGAGGTCCCGGTTCAATTCTGGATTGGAGCACATGTCCCGCAGTAGGGGGCATGAAAGAGGCAGATGACTGATGTTTCTCACATTGATGTTTCTATTTCTCTCTCCCTTCCTCTCTCTAGAAAAATCAATAGATACATATTTTAAAAAAAAGAAATAACATTAAATTTACTGTCTAACCATTGTAATTGGTGTATTTTTAATTAAAAGTATTTCATTTGCTTTGAGTAGCAGGTGGTTAGAACTGTTACCTCTGTTTTCAGCAAATCTGGATGAAAGAAGAACACATTCACAAGGTTGGGTTGGAGCCCAACATCAGGACCTCATGCCCAAGCAGTTGTGGGGGTTGGAAGAAGCCCTTGCTGTTGAATGGACACCTCCTCAGGAGCCTTGGATGGGGCCCAAGGCTTTGGTTGTGGCTGGAAGCAGCCAATGTGAACATTTATCTTGTCATGTATTAGTCATGGCATAGGTCAATAAACTCAACTCTGGACTTGTGCTGGCTTTAGAATTATTTTACTTTAAAAGTAGTATATTTCTTGAAGAGTTACATAAATTTCTTTCTTCGCTTTCCTTCTTTCTCTTTCCTCCTTTCCTCCTCTCTTCTCTCCATCTCTCTCTCCCTCCCTCCCTCCCTCCCTCCCTCCCTCCCTCCCTCCTCCTTCCTTCCTCCTTCCTTCCTTCCTTCCTTCCTTCCTTCCTTCCTTCCTTCCTTCCTTCCTTCCTTCCTTCCTTCCTTCCTTCTTTTCTCTCTCTCCCTCCCTTTCCTTCCTTCTCACCGTCTCTTTCTTGGATGAGAACATGCTCTATGTAAAAATGCCTTTAAAACAGCATTCTTTTGGATTAGAATCTGACCCTTTTGACATCTTTTCCTCATAAACACATGCCCTCCAATGGTTTGCTTTGTTTCTTCAAATAAACAAGCACTGAGGTTCCATTGGATACCAAGATAGATTAGGCACCAGAGAGAGGGTCCAGAAAGTGCCAGCAGCGGAAGAAGACGTGGACTCTGGGGCAGGGTCCGAGAACAGCCTGGACAGGCCCCTCGAAACTGAGGTAATCCCTGAATCCCATGTGTGTTCAATTCCCCTCGGATTTCCCAAAGAGCCTGTACCCACAATGGTTAAGAATTACAGCCACATTTTTAATGTGTCTCTGAATAGTCTGAAACTTCTCCTTTCCTCTTTATCCAAACTTGTACCGACTTGATTTCCCTCCTCATGGCCCAGACACTGCGGAAGCAAAGAAGCAAACTGCGCTCAGTGTTTAGCAGGAGGCTGCTTTTATCTTTGTCTTCCTGAGACACTGAATCCCAGACAGTAGTTTTGCTTTGCTCCTCACGGTCACATCACCGCTGCCCTTCTCTCCGCCCAACAGCAATCTGTAGACCGTCCCAGTTGGAAGTGATCTCACAGGCCGTGTTATCCACATGCGTTATTTGTTGTGTTGAAAACCAAACGTTTGAGAACACTTAGTAATGGACTGGAAGACACATGCAGCTAAAACTGCAAATCACGGCTTCTTCTTTGATACCCCTGCACTTAACTTTGTTTTTTTTTAATTGTTCAATTACAGTTGACATTCAATATATTTTATATTAGCTTCAGGTGTACAGCATAGTGGTTAGAAGATCATATACTTTACGAAGTGGTTCCCCCCCAGTAATTCTAGTACCCACCTGGCACCACACATAGTTATTATAATAGTATTGACTATATTTCCTACACTGTCCTTTATGTTCCTGTGAGTATCTTGCGACTGCCAGTTTGTACTTCTTGATCCCTTCGCCTCTTTCACCCAGCCCCCAACCCACCTCCCATCTGGCAACCATCAGTTTGTTTTCTGTATCTGTGTCTGTGTCTGTTTTGTATGTTCATTCATTTTGTTCTTTAGACTCCACATATAAGTAAAATAACATGGTATTTGTCTTTCTCTGTCTGACTTATTTCATTTAGCATAACACCCTCTAGATCTATACATGCTGTTTCAAATGGTAAGTTTTCATTCTTTTTTATGGTCGAGTAATATTCCATTATATGTACCATCACTTTTTTACCCAATTCTCTATTGACAATTTACTAACTTGAGTTGCTTCCTCCATGTCTTGGCTAGTGTAAATAATGCAATGAACATAGGCGTGCATATATCTTTTCAAATAGGTGATTTGGGTTTCTTTGGATAGATACAGAAGGTGGAATTCCTGGGTCACAATGTAGTTCTATTTTTCATTTTTTGAGGACCCTTCATACTGTTTTCCATTGTCCTGGAACCACTTTGCAATCCCACCAGCAGTGCACAAGGGTCCCCTTTTCTCTACATCCTCGCCAACACTTGCTGTTGTTGATTTAGTGACGATAGCCATTCTGACAGGAGTATGGTGATATCTCATTGTAGTTTTCGTTTGCAATTCTCTGATGATTAGGGGTGTTGAGCATTTTTTCATGTCTATTGGCCATCTGTATGTCCTCCTGGGAGAAATGTATATTCAGTTTCTCTATCCGTTTTATAATTAAAAAATTTTATTTTTGGTGTTAAGATGTATGAGTGCTTTATAAATTTTGGATATTAACCTTTTATCAAATGTATCATTGGTGAATATCTTCTCCCATTCAGGAGTCTTTTTTTTATTTTTATTTTTATTTCATTGGTGGTTTCCTTTGCTGTGCAAGAACATTTTAGTTTAATGTAGTCCCATTTGTTTATTTTTTCTTTTGTTTCCCTTGTTCCAAGAGATATATCATAAAAAAAAAAATAATAATAAGAGCAATTTAAGAGAGTTCACTGCCTAAGTTTTCTTCTAGGAGTTTTGTGATTTGTGGGGTCTTACATTTAAGTTTTTAATCCATTTTGAGTTTATTGTTATGTGTAGTGTAAGAGGGTGGTCCAGTTTTCCCAACACCGTTTATTGAATAAACTGTCTTTACCCCATTGCATATTCTTGCCTCCTTTGTCATAGATTCTTAACTGTATATAAGCATGGGTTTATTTCTGGAATCTCTATTCTGTTCCATTGATCTATGTGTCTCTTTTTATGCCAGTGCTATGGTGTTTTAATCACTATAGCTTTGTAGTATAGTTTGATATCAGGCAGTGTGATAACTCTAACTTTGTTCTCCAGGCTCATAAACTTTGACCTATCCTCAGCCGGATTCCACCTACAGCCTCTCCAAAAGGAGCCCTCCTGAGAATAGGCTGCTGTTCCATCATGCTACCTCCTCCCACTGGCTCATCTTGTCCATCCTGCTCTTCACACTGGCTCTTCCCAGTCTTGTTTATGCCTCTCTCTAAAATAAACCCTTTGGTCAGGCTGGTGTGGCTCAGTGGTTGAGCATTGACCCATGCACCAAGAAGTCACTGGTTCAATTTCTGGTCAGGGCACATGCCCAGGTTGTGGGCCTGATCCCCAGTGGGGGGCGTGCAGGAGGCGGCCAATTGATGTTCTCTATCATCGATGTTTCTATCTCTCTCTTTCCCTCTCACTTCCTCTCTCTGTAAAATCAATAAAGAAAAATAAAATAAAATTAACCCCTTTGTACCTAACCCTTGAGACACGTGCAGATCTCACACCTGGAGCGTTCTCACTATTGCAATGTTTCCCCACCACCACTGCAACTGTCCCCTTTTCCTCTTCAATAATTCTTCCAAATAAAGTCCCTCCTTGCCAATGTCCAGAGTTTGTCTCTATTTGACATTACTCTCTGGCTGACTTGAGAATTTGTCTTTACATAAGCAGATTCATACCATCTTAGTATTGAATGAAATACTCAGGAATCTCAATGAATATTTGCATAAATTCTAATAATTTATTTTCTGAGTTCAAAGAGCATGAATCCATTTACCTCTAAGTCTGAGGAGTTTACCTCTAAGTTTACTTGAGTCTAGGTTGGTTTATCCCCAGGCCTGGAGACCCCTTGCCTTGTGCCTTTTTCTCCTGTCCTTCTGACGCAGTGTGAAGGTCACAGTTCATGGACCTTGGGAGGCTGGGGGAGACAATGTTCGGTTCTCAGGTTCCTGTTGGGATTCCCCACATGAGAGGCTCCTCCTCCTTTACCCCACTGCCTCCTAGAGCTTCAGGCTCTGCCCCTTCATTGCATTATTTACAGCAGTGGTCCTCAACTGGTGGCAGTTTTGCTCCCCAGGGGACCTTGGGCAATGCTGGGAGACACGTCTGATTGTCATAACCGGGGAAGTGGTTACTGGCATCTAGTGGGTAGGCACCAGGGATGCTGCTAAACATCCCACTATGTGCAGGATAGCCCCCGCCACAAAGAATTTGTTCAGCCCCAAATGTCAATAGTGCCAAGGTTGAGAAACGCTGACTTACGTGAGCATTACTGATCCTGACACACTTAATAAGAGAACATTTGCATATTCAAAACCTGACTGTGGGACAGCAAAGCTTGTCTAAGGCGTGTATCTGTCTTCATCCAATCACACAGTGACTGTTTTTCTTTTGAGGCACGTAAGCTCTTGGAGAGGAAAAGGTCAACACTTTGGCAACAAAAATTTATTGATTAGTTTGCAACGTTAGGTACAACACATATAACTTCATCACAAGATTACAGTCCAATATTTGTGCTTTGTAGGATAAGTAAACATTCATTAGAGCATAACAAAATACACACGATATTCTGGGATTGTTTAAAAAATAAATAGATCCTTTTTCCATTTACCAGCACAAAGAATTTTTAGCTTGAGATGAGGAATAAATTTTAAAATTTGACCTTTGATTAATGTGTCAAATTACATAAAGAACCTACATTTGGACTATTTGTGTAATAAATGCCTTACAAGGAAGCTTTCTTGACATTTCAAGTCGTGGTGACACACAAGGCCAGCATTGCTGTTGTGGGGCCTTGTTCCCGTTTGAAATTACTTCACAATCTCTAAAAACAGTGTAAAAGCACAGTGTTTCAGGAAATCATTAATAAACACCTTCTTTGATCAAGAAAATGAAAGCCAGTGTAGCTCATCTAGATGAAAGGAAAGCAGATTTATTAGATGGACGATAGATACTTTCATTTTCCAAAAGATTAAATCTTTGTTATTAAAATACTTAAATGTAAGAAGGTTTTATTCCCCCGCCCCCCAAATAAATTAAACAGCAACGTCTTTGGGTTGAGAAGAGTCTATGATCCTAACTGATCATGTTGAACCCGGCATCTATTAGTGGGAAAGTCATCTGCCTAGCAAGTCTGCCAGATGGGGACCCGCACTTTTATAATAAAACTACTGAGCTGGAGTATCAACATGTGACATACAACAACAATCTCTGCAGATTTTATAACTCTCTAAGATAACTCAGTATATTGTTTAATATAATGTCTTCTTAATTTGCAATAATAAAGTGAACCTTTATATTTTATCTAATTTAATAAACAAGCAGATTTTATCTCACAAGATTTTCTTTCTTTTTTTTTTTTTTTCTTGTAGAAAGCTTGCCCTTAGGGTAAGAACTCTGTAACCATATTAGCCAACTAACATAGAGATGGAAACAAGACAATTTTTGATTTTTTTCTCTCTCAGCTAAACACCAACAATTTGCTGGTAAGTTAAGAATTAGATTTTGGGGAGGTGTAGAATATTTTTCAGTGCGTTGCACTAAATAAATGAAATCCCCTCAGTAGAAGACATTGATGGTGCTTTTATATTTCTGTTAACATCCACTGACATTGGTCTGAAAATGAATTTTTTTTTTTTATGTCAAAGTTCTGGAAATTTCCCACCCATATTCTAAGTGTTCACCTGGACTGATGGCCCTGGAATCTGCTCAAAAAAGTAACATAAAGGTTACAGCATAGTTTACAAAATTATTTTGACCAGTGACTTTGTTTCTAGTTGATTCACATCGTTGGAAACATTACACATTTTGTATTATTAAAATATGCGACAACAGCTTTCCTAGAGCTTGGGCCCCGTCATAAGCTTCTACTACGAGGCCCAGAAAAGTTTCAGTTTGCCCAGCAACGCGAATACAAACTCTTCTGAACTCTTGCACAGGCTGTATCGATTTGTACAGATCTATATTTTATCCTTCCTCAGACTTACTCCATGGGCAGTAGCCTCGAACAGCAGATTGTTTTATAGCTCTGCTAATGTGATGCGAAGTTGGAGAAAGTTTAGAGCATTGAGAACAAACCGTTAGAATCTAAGCTGGAATAAAGGAGAGGATACTGTACAGGCATCGCCGCCTTAGCCCAGTTCCAACAGCCAGTCAAAGAGACTCGGGGCCCCGTCTCTCTGCTCCTCATGCATTTTGCAGTACTGGACAACGGCATGGAAGATGTCCCCCACCTTCCAGGACTTCCGATGGACCAGCTGCACAACATCTAGAAACTAAAGTAAAGCACAGAGTTAGAACCCAGGGTCACAGAGGAACTCGCAGATCAGAGGATGCTCAAAGTCAGCTCATGCAACCACGCTCCCAAAGCCAACAGCTCCCCAGGCTAGTTTTGAATATCTCTGGCGACATGATACTATTTTCCAGGATCGTTTGTTTTCTTTCTAGATGGTTCAACTGATTGGAGAATTCTTTCAACTGAACTGGAATTTCCCTTGCAGCAGCTGCAGTTCATTGACCGAGAGAGACTACGTGGAATTCTTTCCAGAGTCTGTTTTTTAACTATTCAAACGGTTTCCTTTGGTCTGCTTTTCTCTGGAATAGACTTTCTCTAACAGGACTGTAGAGTGCCCAATCCCTTCTACAGGTGTCATAAATGATCTCTCATTGGATGTTTACATTTCGGCCAAATCAGGTGCTAAACTTGCGGGTTGGGCCCCCTGCTGGCTCCTCGCTCCATCTCCGAAAGTCTCCTCTGCCCTCATCAAACACTGAGTGAGGGGTTGGCTTTCTGCTGCAACAGGAAAAAGAAACATTGAGGAAGCTTCCTAGATTTATCACCTGACTGTTCCACTAGCTTCAACTGACCAGAGTTTATAACATTTTCGACCACAGGTAAATTTTGAGCTAAAGTGTTGGAAGATGGGGAAATCGTTACTGCGCGATACTTTGGGATAGAGCACAGACCTCCCAAACTCCTTAGTAAGATACTTTTTGTTTTTTAAAAAGTAACAATTATTAAACTTCCAAACCTGTAGGAAGTATCTTTATGCATGTAATCTCATTCAGTTCTGTCAACAGGCTTATGCAGTAGGCATTGGCAGATGGAAAAAACGAGGGCTTGGGAGCTGGAAAGTTGGTAGTACAACGTGTGGGTTTCTAGCAGTCGGTCTAGCTGGGTCTGCTGCAGTGCCTGGCTGCCTTTTGGTAGGAGGGTAATATGGCATTGATATTTATGTGGAGCTCTGGGAGAAAGGGCTGGCTGGGGTTTTATGAAGAAACAAGACTTATTAAGAAGATGAATGAATATATGCACCTCTATGTGTATTGCAGCATTTTTTATAATAGCCAAGATTCGAAAGCAGCCCAAGTGCCCACCAATAGATGAGTGGATAAAAAAGCTGTGGTACATGTACACAGTGGAATACTACTGGGTCATAAAAAAGAAGGAAATTTTACCCTCTGCAATAGCATTTATGGACTTGGAGAGCATTATGCTAAGTGAAATAAGCCAGTCAGAGGAAGACAAATATTGTACGATTTCACTTACATGTGGAATCTAACAAACAGAATAAAGTAACAAACAAAGTAGAAACAGACTTATAGATACAGAGAACAGACTGACAGCTGTCAGAGGGAAGGGGTGTTGGGGGGCTGGGTGAAAAAGGTGAAGGGATTAATAAAAAAACAACAACAAACTCATAGACACAGACAACAGTGTGGTGATTACCAGATGGAAGGGGCAGAAGAAGGTAAAAGGGGGATTAACGGTGATGGAAGGAGACTTGACTTGGGGTGGTGAACACACAGCACAGCATACAGAAGATGTATTATAGAAACCTATATAATTTATTAACCGATGTCACCCCTATAAATGCAATAAAAAATAAAAAAGAAGATGCGGGTTGTGGTTTCGTTACTATTTCTTCAACATTTCCTTCTAGGATTTTTTTGCTTTGCTCTTTTTATGTTTGCTCAGACTTTTAAGATCAGCCAAAAACGGAAATGCTAATTTCTATCTGTTTTTTTCTTTCTTTCCGGCTTGAATTCGTTAATTCATTCAATTACTGAGAAGTGATGTTCTAAAGAGCTACTATTAAATCATGTTTCTTCTCACAGTGGTGATGGTACCAACTATTTGCATAATAATAGAAATCAGCGCTTCATTGTACTCACTTGCCTTGTGTTGGCTTAATCAGAATACAGCAGTATTCTAGGCTGGAAAATGAAGTATTTAACTTTTAATCCATGAAAACACAAACATTATCTCCAAGAATTTTAGGATGATATAAAAAGGCAGACAGATGGGAAGCCAATGGCGACTGTGTTATACATAGTAATCTCCAGGGAAGAACAGCATCTCAGCCAGCTTTAATATCTTCTGCCTGTACTTAGTAGGTACTCAGTAAATATTTGCTGATTGACAGAGGTATGGATGTTCAAATGTACGTCAAATACATTCAAAATGATCAAAAAGACTATTGGGTCTGTGGCGTGACATCCAGAACCACCACAGATAAACCTTGTCTAAGTATCTGTTCTTGAGTTTCATGTAATGTGTTTGCACAGATGTAATTAAAAATCATATGCATATTGTGGGGCTGCTTACTCAATAATTTTCTATTGATAAAATGCTCATCAAAATGGTTGGAGGCCATGGATCTAGGCAAAGGTTGAACAGAGCCTAGATTGGGGCAATAGTAGTGGGCAAGGAGCAAAATAAAAGCTGGTCATGAAACATGCCTCCTAAGGCCCAGGGCTGAGAATGAGTGGGGGTGGGGGGTACCCAGGACCTTTCTTCACTGCTCACCTCAACAGTAATGGGGGGTTTGCTCTATAGCTCCATCGTGATAGGACTTGGTGATGGAACTTCAGAGACTCTCAGCTCTCTGGGACCCCCTCCCAATTCTGCCTACCTTCCTGTCTGTCCTCTTCCTGAAATTCTAGAAAGCTTAATCCTTTAGGTTAATAAGGCTTTGCTTAAAATGCAAATCCAGCACCTATTAGTAAGTTATGGTGATGCATACAAATAATTTTGTGAGCTGTTACTTATACCCTGGTGTGTACAAAGGATTGGAGGCATGTTTTCTGTTGGACAAAGTGGTGAAAACGTGAGGTATCAGAGAAAAGGGGAGAAAGGCTAAGATGTGTTTGCATGATTCCATTAATCAGACTTTTCCAGCTGTTACTGAAAGTCCAGGAAGTTGGTGTTCTTGGTGCAGACGGCGTGAACATGAGGTTTCTGAGGTCTCACTGAGAGGGGCTTGAGGGCTATTGACTTCTCTTCAAGATTTCCCCGGAGGGTCACCAGCAGCCTTAGGCCAGACATATCGGTTGAGATTGTGTCCTTTTCCTTAACGTATCTTTTAAAGATGTAGTCAATATAATGTATACAGAAATATAAAATTAGCCTGAGCTTATTTCATTTTTCTTTCTGTAAATCCTGGTTCACTGGATCATCATTCTGTTCCCAATTTTCTCTGAAGGAGAATCAAAGCTCTAGGGCAGATACAATCATTGTTAAACCTTTCCCAGAAGGCTCTGTGCCACAGACCTTTCTGAAAGCCCGGTGCCAGCTTCTTTCCTTCTCTTTGGGACCTGCTGTGGGAGGGTCTCCCAATGTGGTGGTGACCACAGGATGCTGTGGACTAACCCAAAGTTGTCAACATGCTCCACCAGCGAGGACATCGTGCCCGGAATCAGTGGAATAGGCACAGGCTAGAATCTGTCTCACAATTTCTAAATCTAGGCTGATATCCCAATAACACAGCTTTTAAAAATGATCTGGCCCCACTAAATATACCCTGCTCTGAGTCCGTGACGGCTTAATCTCAGACATCAAGACCTAGAAACATCTGCGGGGCTGATGAGCAGGAAGGTCTTACGCTTTCTTTTCTTCCATCCTTTTAACTTCTAGATAAAAATGAAGCTTTTCTTCAGTAAAGAAGCCAGAAAAGGACATTTCCAGCTCATTACCATAGCCTTTTAAAACTAGCAGCTGGTCCTAGACACTTTATTGTGCCTGTCCATGTTATTGCCTTGGTACTTTCAGAATCAGCTCTCATATGCCAGGGATCTGGGCTTTTTCTCCCAATTAGTTGAAAGAGTAAAAGTCAAAATTGTCCTTTTCCTGCCATTTCAGAATCAATAATAATTAGATTCCCTTCATATATGTCACAGTTGGCATTTCCTTGAGCAAATGTTTTGTCTTAGGAAACTAGAAGAATTTACATCCTGTGACGGTATATCATTGGTAGATGCATTTGTAGAAAAGTACTACATGGCAGGTGGCTCTTATATTCTCAGGTGCATCTACTAAATTAGGTTGTTTACCAAATCATATGGTGAAATCTATGGAAGCTGCTGCAAACTGTGTGGGGTTGTATGTGTGTGTGTGTGTGTGTTTTAACATTCAACATAGATTTCTGAAAACAGCTACCTTCTGCTCCAAAGCACAATTCCATTCCATTAAGCACGAGTGAGCTGGTCTTTACATTGCTCCTGCAGTTATGGGCTGTGTAGCTGTGATTCCCAGCCTTTGTTGTGCCCTGGAACCATCAGGGACCTTTGGAAATCTCTGATGCCCGGAGGAGATTCTGATTTAATTGGCCAGATCATCAAGGGTCTAAAATTTCCCCAGGTGACTCTAGCACACACTGAGTTTGAGCACCATGACTAAAGAATTTAGCCCGAGAACGTTTCTTACATTTATAAGCAAAGAGACAGTATCTATTGTGGACTGAATGTATCCTACCCTCAAATCCACATGTCGAAGCCCTAACCCCGGGGGCCTTTGGGATATAAATAGGTTTAGATAAGGTCTTGAGAACGGGGCTCCCACACTAGGGTTCGTGCCCTTAGAAGAACAGGAAGAGACCCTGGAGCCTTCTCTCTGCTGTGTGAGGACATGACTAGGAACAGGGTCCTTATCAGCCATAAATCTGCTGGCACTTTGTTCTTGGACTTTCCAGCCTCAGAAATGGTAAGAGATAAAAGTTTGCTGTCCAAGCCACTCAGGCTATGGGATTTTGTTATAGCAGCCCAAGCTGACTAAGACAGTGTCTAATTCTTCCTTATTTTTCCTTCCTTTTCTGTGTACTTCTTCAAAACGGAGACGTGAAGGGCAGAGTTTTTGAACAAGGTTCACAGCCGATGTCATGAACATTTTCTCTGTGGCTCTCCTGTGCATGTGGAGTGGAGTGAGAAGCTAGAGCTGAGGCTCCTTTTCTGACGCCCACTTTCCTAGGGAGATAAGCTCCCTGTTTGCTCTCCTCTGTCCTGCGCACCGCTTCCAAGGGAGGAAATCATTCTCAGAGCAGGCTTACAATGAGCAAGGGTCTGGGCTCACGGTGAGCCTGGGCAGAGCTCACTGCAGCTCCCAGAGACTCACTGGATTCAAACAGAGGAAACAGAGCAGGAGACCAAAGATGCTTTGGTTCCAAAAAGCACAACAATTAGCCCGTTGGTGTCATTAATAAACAAAACGAAACAAAAAAACACTTGCTTTCATGATTCTGTCTTCTGTCTCAGATAAAGTGGATTCAAGTGAGCTGATGTCAAGGTCGTTGTGAATTAAATTTCAAACTGTTCTAGATCAGGTGTTAGGCTTCTTAGCAATATTTGCCCTGGAACTCAGCATACTTAAAAGCCACCTCCAGTTCGGCCTCTCCTTCAGGATTTTTCCTGTGGAAGAAGTTCTGAACCTTGAGTGCTCACCGGAACCACCGCACTTGCAGGAAGTTGCGTATTTGGGGCCTAGAACTGTGAGGTGTAAATAGATGTCCCGGGGGACTCAGGACGCTCGGCTCATGGTCTTGGTGTGACATGCGCTACTGCTGCGTGTTGCTCATCTCCCGTGTCCAGAATAAGCCTCCTTCGTATTTCAAGGTTGCTCTTCACACCTTGAACCTCCTGTTTTCTGTTCTTCCTGCCGTGGATACCTCTGGAACCAGAATGTACACTCCAAGCCGGCAGGAGATTTTCTCTCTTTTGTTCTCTGGATCCTCAGGACCTAGAACAGTGCCTGGCGTGTTGCGTGTTGTGCCTACTCAGTGTTTAATGAATATTCTGAATGTATGACTTTTAAGTACGCTTCGTATTTTAATACACGGACAAAACACAGTGGAATTTTGAAAATGAAGGAATCGCTTATCCGAGAGGAGTCACGGTGCATTGCACACCCAGAACGTTTGGGATTTGCCTTTTGAGTTGACATGAGGCTGGCATCCGTTTTAGGCTGACTTTAGGTGCCCCCAGCTCCAAGGTCAGCGGTGGGAAATGTGGGCTCCGTCAGTGTCTATCCGTGGTATCCTCTGCCTCTGTAGCCTTCGCCTGCATTTTCACAGACAGGGGGTTAATCAGTTGGGGATACCAATAGGCAGACATGTTAGCTAAATTAATTTACCCCCTAAATTTCAGAATTCACGAAAATAGGGACTAAGAGTGCACTGTTGATTTTGAAAAGTCCACATTTTGCTTGAGGGTTTGCTTTATGTGGCCAGTGCCCGTTTACGGAGAGGTCACTGTGTGCAGAGGGTCTCAACCAACTCCAAAAGGAGAAAAGAAAGAGGGGAATTTTGTTCTGAAAGTTACATTAGTTGGAGTCAGATTCTGATGCTCAGTGGAATGAATCGCATCACCATTTCATGTGTTTCTTGATAGCGCTGGTGGGACACTTATTTTCTCAGAAAAATAGTTATGAGCAAAGAAAGGCATTCTCTCGGGGAACTGAGAATAGCTGGGGACAGATAGATATCAAGTCGGCATGATTTACAGAACCAAGCCGTAGTGGCACACTCCTTGTATCTTCGCCTAATGGGGAATCATGAGGCATATTTTCACATAGATGGTTATGTTGTGTCCTCAGAACGGTAGATTGTATAAGCATCTCCTCCACGAAGAGCCCGTGAATCCTCCATAAAATGCTCTGGAGATGAAGCTGGAAAGCAGCCTGGCTTGCATTTCCCCGGAATCTGAGAACGCGCTTTCCCGAGAATGTTCTTGTTCTTCCCCCAGGGCAGGGGGTCTGCGAGATTGTATGTGGCCGGACGGAAGGGCCAGACGTGGGGTCCTCTCTCCCTTCCCCTCCGCACCGGGCAGGCTGGGTGATAAGGTGGAAGGATGATTCATCAGAGAGTAAATCACCCACACCTTTCACACATCGGAGGGCTAGTGTCTGGACGCAGACAGAGTGGAATGGCAGGCGCCCTGGGCACCAGGAGGAATCTAAATTACTGGCTGGAGTGGGAGAAGGGTTAGAAAATAAATGAAGGCCCCTCGATTTTTCCAGTGGTCGGTTCAGAGGCGGGTGTCACAGAAACAGGGAAGCTGTTCTAATGGCCGTGCACATGGGCCAGAGGGCGGAGGAGCTTTCACTGCAGGCTGCTAGATGGTTGCAGTGAGAATTAGAATCGAATTACACATTTAAAAACATCTGGATTATAACCCCAAGGCCCCTGTGCTTGAGAAAGACACACTCCTGAGAGGCCTTTGTGGAGAAAGCAGGGCCCCTGGAGGAGGCTCCGCCACCACCTTCTGAGGTCTCTCTCGGGGACCTGCCTCTCCACGTCCTGACTGGCTCATTAATAACCAAGGACAATATTTCCCTGTGACAGTAAGTCATTAAAAAGTGCACAGTAGCAGCAATAAGCAGGATCCCAAAACAGCTCTCAACATTTTCTGCCCTACTGCTTGGCACCATGAATAGGAGAAGAATGTCCTGATTATGTGACCCTAGAAGACACACGGGATTCTTCCGTTTTTGAGTTAACGAGAAGGGAGGCTATTTATTGAGCCTAGTCTAACTGCACGGGCCCTTTAAGAGCAGTTTGCTCTGGCTGGTGGCAGACGTAAAGAGAGGCTGCATAGGAACGTGGAAGGGCCACAGGAGAAGCCATGTGGGCAGTGGCCCTCAGCCGATAGCCAGCAAGGGAATGGGGACCAAAGTCCTAGAGCCACAAGGAGCTGAATTAAGACTGCTGAACCCGCTGTTCCCAGGGGAGTCCCCAGCCAGGCTGACATCTTCCTTTCTGCCGCCGAAGCCCCTGAGCCCAGAGCGCAGGACAAGCCCCCCAACCTTCGGATGACAGAGATCGGTGTTGTTTTAAGCTCGTCAATTTGTGGCAGTTTGTTGCACAGCAATAGAAAACGAATATAGCAAGGTTACTGTTCATCTGAAAAAATGTAAAAGCAACACACTTTTAAATTATGGAAAATTGGGCTTGAAGAGAGACGAATTCCTGCCCGAATCTTAGCAGACGAGATTCTATCAGAGTTCGTGGCAGGTCTTCGTGGGTATGGATTTGTGAGACGTGGCTGTTAGCTGTGGTGTTGGCCACGGGTCTGTTCCCTGGTTTCTGTCTCTGGCAGGTGCAGAGTGACAAGGGAGAAGTGGGCCTAAGGCAAACCTGTTTGGCAGGGAATTAAAAACGCCTTCTCTTTGCCGCCACACTATGTTGTAAATAAAAGCGTGGCCTCACCTTGGTTTCCAGTACATATCAAGCCTTTCCTTCTACCTTTTATTTAAATGAGTGTTAGGAAGAGGTCTGTATCAGAGCAAGGATGCATTACAACAAACAAACAAGACAACCCAGACTCTTTGAAAAAGTTCCCATCTCCTCGGTTCACTTTCTCATCCTCACCAACTAGTCGTACGTTTAAAACGAAGAGTCAAGAACACATAATTCAGATTCAAAGGGGTCACCTGGGCATTTACTGGGTTTTCAGCAGCGATCAACAGACAAGCTTCACTGACACACGGAACACGATACCTTTTCGATTCTGTTTTCCTGAGATTTCTTAAAGTAGATGGTCGGGATCCCAAGCTCAGAGGCAGCGATCCACTGCAGGGTGGCCCGAAGCTCAGCGTCAGGACACTCGGGCTCCAGGTCAAAGTTGATGACCAGCAGGCTCCCCTGGCAGCTGGTGGCTCCCATGGGCGCTCCAGAGGCACCTTCTGAACACAGACAACGGCACAGCCTTACTGGGCTTTCCGCGGGGAGGTCGCGGGCCAATTGTGTGTCAAAAGGATGGGAACGTGCTTACCCTCTCTGCTTTCTGCCTGTCCTTTAAGAATCTCCTTTTCTTCTATTAATTCACTTTGGGAGAAAACAACAGTGCATGGTTGGTAATGGTTAGGAAGAGTAAGCTGCAAGTGGAAGATGAGGCGATGAGTTTTATTGATCTAAATGCTTCTGAAGTTCCATCCTATGTTTAGCGTTTTCATGGACTGAAGTGATACTAGAAAAATACCAACGGGGCTACTGTGGAGAGCGGCTAGGTCTTCAATACATATCCTGCCTCTAAAAAAACAAAAAGGCCAGAGAAACTGCCGGCTTTCCGTGGGGATGATTGGTGTGGGAGACTCCGGGAGACATCTCCCACGAACCTTCCAAGGTGCCTACAGTCCAGGAGAGATGATGGGAACTAGTTCTAATTTGAGGATTTATCCTTCTTGTGTATTTTACCAGTCATTTAACGGATCGTATGTTTCCATCTTGACACAACGATTTTTTTTTTCTATACTATGATTAGAGCATAAATTTGCATTGCAGCCTAGGAAAATATGTTTTGCACATGGATATGGTTCTTTGATTTGAAATAAGGGGAGGGGGGTAATCAATGAACCACAGAACTTAAACTGTACAAAAAGTATCTCAGTTGGCTGACATTTTTCTTTTTCTTTTTATCAGGAGAATGGAGTCAACTGGAGATGGGTTAGAACCAGAGATTCATGACTGAAGCGAGCATTTCATTCACTACAGAAATGTTCCATAGTTGAGGTGTTTTCATATAATGAGAACTTGTTAGAAAGCCTTGATTATAGGGGCAAGACTCAGCAAATGCTTCCAAAATGAGAACATAGGGCCCAACAGTTAAAAAAAATTCACCATTTTGGGAAACTTGATTGTTCTATATTTTTGTCCTGGTTAAAAATGAATATACAGGGGCTCTTCAAAATGTGTCTTTTTATGAGAGAAGATTCTCCCTTATATTTTGTGTTGTTGCTAAGATTTGGTTGATAAATTCCATTTTATTCCTAATGCTGAGAGAGCCTTGTTGTTCCTACATGCACCCCTAATAATCACGCAGAAAGATGGCCCTCTGCCTAAGGGTCTAGATTTTCTGCTAGATCTAGGCAAGTGGCTTTAAGTGCAAATGACAGGTGGTAGGTGCAGCTTCTGGTCTAATAGAGCTATATGCTGCTGCTGTGGGTGGTGATGGGCTTGGTTTTCCCTGACTTCTTATAGTCTGTGGGGTTGTAGGCTCACACCATGGAGAAGGATGGAAACAGTAATGTTTCCTGAAGGAGAAAAATAAATTTGTCCAAAGTAGTTTTTTAATTCATTTTTTTTTTGGGGGGGGGGGGTGAGGTTTTCCTTTTAAAAAATGAAACAAGCCCTGGCCAGTTTGGCTCAGCGGTTAGAGCATCGGCCTGCGGTCTGGAGAGACCCGGGTTCGGTTCCCGCTAAGGGCACGTACCTCAGTTGCAGTTCGTCCCCGGCCCTGCTTGGTCGTGCGGGTGGCAGCCACTCGATGTGTCCCTTCACGTCGATGTTTCTCACTCTCTCTCCTTTCCTCTCTCTCCCTCCCACTCTATCTGTACAAAAAATGGAAAAATATCCTCGGGTGAGGATAAAAAAAAAAAAATGAAACAAAACAAAATAAACCCGAGATCATGTGGATCGTGGCCTGTGGAACAAAGAAAGAGGCTTTGCCACCTTCAATCACTGAGGAGAACTCCCACAGGCGTAATACTTGATTACAGAGTAAAGCAAAAATGCTTTCGCTGTAGAAAGTAATAGAGGAACTAGGTCAGATCAAAGAGCAAATTTTGTGCTATACTGTATTTTCATTTTATTTTGAAGTTTCAGAAATATCCAAATAATAAGCAAAGTCACCAGGGTCAAAAAAGTAGATTGCAGCTCATTTCATTTTCCAGAAGCATCATAATTCTAGATGGGGTCCTGACCTCATGGTGCGCTCCCCATATTTTATGTCGTGCGTGTTGTGCTTGTCTTGGTGTTTCCTCCCTGCCCCTCCCCCTGCTTGCTCTTTTGGGAGAATCTCATGGTGTAGGGGGCAGAGTTCCTAGGGGGTGGGGATGACACCTCTCCATCACGGCACCATCTGGTGTCCGGCACATTTAGTAGTAATAATCCCAGGTGTCTAAAGTAAAGGAAAAGCCACCACACTTGGTTGGCATTACATGTTGGGTGGCACGGTACAATTTGAACAGATTTCTGCTTCTCCATGTCCAATTAGGTGAAGGGATGTACATTTTTAATTATATGGATGAGCTTCATTTGAAACGATGAGAAATTCAGAAAGGAGGTGATGGGAGGCTAGGGCTGGCTTGAGCTCTTGCTCCAGTGACATGGAACCACACACGCCTGGGCCCGGCCGTACAGACAGCATGGAATCGGTGGGCACAGCCTGCATGATCACGATGGATGGCCAGATGGGACTGGAGTGGCAGTCTCACCACCACTGCACCTCCGCGGCTACTTACTTAATCATGGCAGAAGATGGCATGCTTTCCTGATAAATGTCCAGGTCCATAATGCCAAGACTGCTAGTGGCACTACTGTTGCCATTGCTGACAAAGCAAAAGTTTACATATTAATGCCAGTCTCCACCACCTGGCCACACCACCGACACGATCTACTGTCCTCCGGGGACCTTCCTTTAGTCCTCAGAAGAATATTGCTTTGTGTCTAGGATTCCCAAATGGATATTTGTTTCTGACCAAATTAGGGGAACACACAACAGAAGACATTTTTGGCTCGAGCCAACCACCATCACTGTTTTCTGATTTCTGCCGTGGTGTTGCGCTGGGTAGATCACACCTAGTAGGTGACAATCGGCATGCCCTTTTTCTTCCTCATTCTAGTTACAGTAAAGATGTTTATCTATTAGCAAAAGACCCGCAGAGATTAAGATACTTCTGAGAATGCTGCTTGGGAGAGATGCTGGAATGCTTATCTGGCTGCATTTGATGAGAACCAGTGGGTGCACATTTTTCTTTGCCGTTCAAGGGAGTTTTCCAAGGGGCATTCCACAGAATGTGCACCTGGCTCATGAGTTTGTCTTTTTCTTTATGGAACTAGAGAATTCACCAGGACAAAGTTGAGGAATGCTGCGTTTTATAGCTCCTTCACCTTGAAATCTTTGAGAAGCAGCAACATCCGCCACCTTAGGCATCATGGAGAAGGAGAGGTCGGACATTGTGTTGTTGCCATAGGTTGCACCATCAAGACATGATTACGGTACTAACCTGAAATTTATTTACTGAAATAGTAGACTTGAGTTAATTTTTAAGGTTCTGTCTGTGCTTGCAAAAGGGAATGCACCCAATTTTGCCAAAGCCTACTAAGGTTCCTCCCACCATCTCTAGCTGTCAATGACATCTCTGCCAAGTGAGGTCTCCAAAGGGTTAGAGCTGGTGTGTCGTAAGCGAGCAGTCTTCCCTCGGGACCATGGGGAACCAACCAGACTCCCTCCAACTCCAATTCCTGTCTTGGGTTTCGTGTGTGGGGGGGGGACTGAACATATTCACTGACTGATATCTGATGACTCAAACCTTGTGCTGAAGGGCATTAACACTATCAACACCTGATAAGTCCAAAGATTTAAATTCTCTTTGCTTTTTTGTCTCTACCTTGTATTTGGAATTTTAGAAAGCAAGTTGTCCAACATTGTGAGATTTTCCTAAGTTTAAATAGATGGTACCACTGGAAAAACAAAACAAAACAAAACACCTTTAAGGAGCCAGATAGATACCCAGATGCACCTGAACCTCCTTTCCAACGGGGCTCTCTGGAAAATCTCCAGGATCAAACAAGTCTTCAGGCGGAAATGTCGAAATTCTCTGCAGTTTTTACCTCCCGGGGGGATAGTTTTTAGTTTATATCTGTGGCCTGGCGGGGACCCAGTCAGATTTGACCGCTCCTTAGAGCCTGCTTGTTTCCCCAGAACAACAACAGAGGGTGGGGCAGAGAAAGTGGAGGAACATTCACGCCAAACGACACCACACAGTGCGGAAACACTTGCCTCATGTAAACCCAGCCTGGGTTGCATCTGAAATACAAATGAACCAGAAAGAAAATATCAAACACACCAGGTGCAACAGCAGCTCTTCTTAAGACATTCACAGTCGTCATCATCGAACAAATTAGCTGGGGCTTACAGGAAAGGGAACACAGCTGATTCTTAACCCTGGCCAAGGTCGCTGAAGCCATAATCGGATATTAAGATAACCCTTGACCTTGGGAGCTTTCTTTCTGTGCACTGTCTATTAGGGACCCTTTGGTGAGAATCATTTAAAACGCATCTCTGAAACATGTGTTGGGACCTGTTTCCCTGGGAAGTCAAGTGAAGAGCAGGTACCTCATGGATTGCTCACTGAACTGCAGAAAGCTACTTGTGTCGTCCGGGTTGTCCTCCTCATTGGCGAGTTGGGACCAGCTGTCTGTGCTCCCCCCACTGCTGCTGGGAGGGTTGGGGACCTCATCGGGAGCTCCGCCTTCCGTCGAGACTTCAGCTTCTGGTACATCTCTGGCGTCAAAGCTGTCGCTGTAGATGGTAAGATATCATCACCAAGAGTGAAGCACAAGACTCAACTCTCCCCGGGACCCTGCTGTCGGCTGCTGAGTATGAACCTCCACCACCCCAGCAGGAGGTCTTTGGACACACGTGCAGTCTTTCTGTTTGGCCAATACTTCTGCTGGTGCCCTAGGTCTCATTTTTTTTTCTCTTCAGGGTGACTCTCCATCGGCTTTCCCATCTCTTCATTTGACCGCCTCTTTCTTTGAGCCCCCTCCATTCATTTAAAAACACCCGTGAGAACCCTGGTCTGCATACATAAAAATTACTGAGGGGCAGTGCTGTTTGAAAGGAAGATAACTAGAGGATCCTCCCCAGAGACTGGGATTCAGTGTTTCTGCAGAGAGGCCAAGAAACCTGCATTTTAAACACCACCCCCCCCAAGTGATTCTAAGGCATGAGGTCGGTGGACCACGCTGGGAAAAAACACCCACCCTCGTTCTGTTGGTTTCCAAAGGCATTTTGCCTAGAAATGTCTCTGAATATATACTCTCCCTGTAAAACTTATAATTTATAGCAGCACCACTTTCGGGATTCCTGAGCTCTCCAGACATTTAACCCTTGAAGCCTCGCCCTGGCTTCCTGTGACGTCAGGCCCGTCGGGACACTTTCCGCTTGGAACTTGGTTCTCTGCTTTTCTTTTAGTGTCACTGCAGCCAGGTCCGATTGCTCACAGCCCTGCTTTCCCGTCTGTCCCTGAGTAACCGCGTCTACTCTCCCGCCTGGGAAAAGAGCTCCCACGTCTGAACCCCAGCTAGCGCCTCTCTTCCCGACTCTGGGTTCTCTTCACTGCTTTTCTGACCACATGCAATCCGTCTTGGTAACATCTCAAAATCGACGTCTCTAAAAGAAATTCGGAAGGTCCTGCATCCTCTTCCTGTGTTTCTTATTTCCATCGATCTTTCTGAGTGTCCGTGCTTAACGCCTTGCATCTTCTGCATTCAGCCCCCTGCATTCAACCAGTGGCTGTATACTTTCAGTCCATCTCTAAAGTATCTCTCACAGACTTGTCTCTGTCTCTGTGCTCATAAAATTATCTTAATTTAGGTCTTTTTAAATTGATAGAATTTTAGATTTGGAAGAAATGTCATAGATTTCCTGTAGGTTAGGAGGCAAAGCCCAATGAGGTCCACTAAGTTGGTACCAGACATTAGAAATCAAATTCTGAGACTGGTGGGCATCGTACCCACCATGACTCTTTGGCTGGACTAGACTGCATCAGCCTCCACACAGGAGAGCCCCAACTCTTTTCCCTCCCTCAAAACCTTCCGCACACTGCTGCCTAATTAATGTTCCTAAGACCTGTCTTTGACCATTAGTCTCAAAAACTTACAATAACTCCCTGAAGTTAAACTTTGCGTTCATGGTCTTCCCCTTTCTACCCAGTGTTCTGTTCTTTCTTTGTTTCTTCTTTCTTTCTTAATTAATTTATTTTTGTTACAGATGTTTTCTTGTTTTTACCCCCAGACACCCTCCTCTTTATCCCACCTCCGCCCACAAGCATTGTTGTCTATGTCCATTGGTTATGTGTACACAGTTATATCTAAGCAAACAGAACCACCGGTTGTTTCTCAAACATGCCAGGGATTTCCTGCCTCACTGTCTTTGCCTTGTTTCCTCTGACCAAATGCTGGAGACTAGGTGCTTTATTTAGGTTCCCTAACCCTAACACTAACCCTAACCATAACCCGTACCCTAACACTAACCCTAACCCTCCCCCTCCCCCTAACCCTAACCCTAACACTAACCCTAACCATAACCCTCACCCTAACCCTCACCCTCATCCTAACACTAACCCTCCCCCTCCCCCTAACACTAACCCTAACCCTAACCCTAACCCTCCCCCTCCCCCTCCCCCTAACCCTAACCCTCCCCCTAACACTATCCCTAACCTTAACTCTCACCCTCAGCCTCACCCTACCCCTAACACTAACCCTTTCATTACCTGTCACCTATTCAACCTCTCTAAGAGAAATACTACTACCCATCCCACCAGGGGTTTGCAACATGTACATTAGAAAATAAAGATTATTGCCCTGGCCGGCTTGGCTCAGGGGTTAGAGCGTTGGCCTGCGGTCTGGAGAGACTCGGGTTCGGTTCCCACTAGGGGCACGTACCTCGGTTGCAGTTTGTCCCTGGCCCTGGTTGGGTCGTGCGGGTGGCAACCACTTGATGTGTCCCTTTCATGTCGATGTTTCTCTCTCTCTCTCCCTCCCACTCTGTCTGAACAAAGCATCAAAAAAATGTCCTCAGGTGAGGATAAAAGAAAAGAAAAGAAAGATCATTTAGTGCATTTAGCTTGGTGCCTGGCTCCTTCTCCTAAGAGTCTTTCTCCCAGCATGCTGGACAGGTATGGTATTGGGGTGTGGCTGTTTTTAGCATGCTGTGCTGCTAACATTTGGTTAAAAGAGATTCTTAATAAGCTTGATTTTCCCTTCAAAAATGTTGATATTCTTCCAAATTGAGCCAGGAGAAAGGAAAACAATAATGATGGAGCCAAAGAAACATTTAGTGAATTGAATTAAATTCAAAGGAAAGAAAAGTTCATTGGTAACAAATGGAAACAATATACATATTCCACAAAAAGTGGCGATGGGCCATGTACTGAGCACAAAGAAGCGTGCTGAAACCATTTGTGTATTTAGTTAAAAAGTAATTTCCTGGACCAATTTATTTATTTTTTATTTTTTTTTTACTAAATTAAGACCTAATGTTATTAGAAAAATTCATTCCAGTGTATTTCTTATTAAAACAGACGTTCCATCATAGTGATGACATTGTACATTCTTCTATCTCAACTTCATGCTCTATTTTACAGTAAATCTCACACTCCATGTTCCATAACTGGGGCATTCAGAAGGAATAATGATCATCACAAACACTGCTTCTCGTTTTCTCTTGAGAGAGTTTATAGCGTTGCTTGTTTGTTGATGAGTAATGTACAGATGTGTCATGCAGATGTGTGCATTTGGCTTTTCCCCCACCTCTGATCTCACAGTTCACACACAGAGCTTGAGACGGCTGCACTCGATGTGCTGTGGAGTTAAACTAGAATTTCTGAGTTAGCAGAGACCTCAGCGAACATCTAGCTCGGTGTTCCCCCAATTTCATTTATTT